>NC_081435.1:38129505-38729505 GCF_949786415.1 Peromyscus eremicus
AAGTCATGGAGTAAGAAGGAAAGATATACAGAATATAGAAAGGTAAAAAAGCTCAGAGGCAAAATGTAGTTTAAAAGAAACAGGATAATTTAAGTTTAAAAAGCTGGCTAGAAACAAAACAAGCTAAGGCCAGGCATTCATAAGTAAGAATAAGTCTCAGTGTATTTATTTGGGAGCTGGGTGGCAGGCCCCCAAAGAGTAAAAAAAGCAACTTCATTATGGCTCTTAGGATTGGGTCTAAACTGTCCTCCATTCTTTATATAGAATATGAGCCTTCCCCAGATAACAAAGTTGCAAATGCTAAAGTTGGGGTCTAAGCAAGGAGACTCATCCCATAAGGTACCTACTGCCAATAATGTATACCTTCTCTAGTGGAGAGATTCAGGGACAAGAACACCTGGCCACAGTAATAACTGTCCAACTAGCCTATTGAACATGTAAGGCTTAATTTGTGTTCACTGTGTAGAGGACACATGAGATCAGAATGGGAATCCTCATAGGATAGAGTAATGAGGGGTGCATATGAGCTAAGTAAAGTGACATACATGTATGAAAAATTTAATAACTAACCCTTTTATTTTGTATACTAACTAAAAAGAAAACATACAGTCCACTGTAATCATAAACCTCATAAAGAAGAATAGGGGTCACCAAGAGATGGAGGTGGTTGAATTAAGATTCTATAAACACATATACTATGGACTTAGCACATCAGAATATTAGTCATACCTTCTATCTTTAATGTGATGAATTTTTAGATCTATTTAGTACCCCAGAAATAGTAGTTACCTCTTGGTCATCCTAATCTGTTCCTTTTGTTTAACACATTCTTGTGCTACTTATTAAGCACTTCTCCATACTTAATGTCTCTAACGTTTCATCAGTCCAATTTATTTCTATTATAGAAGAGTTGAATATTCTCAAGCAATACAATAAGTGCACATTCTGCTATCCAATAACATGGTACAATTCTTCAAGAATTATTCTCTATTTCTTAACAATTTATCCCCAATGACCTTATACTTTTTATTGTTATTGCAAACAGAACTGATCTGGTTTTATATATTTCATATATTCATAATTTTACTAACATTCTCTCACCCTATTCAGGTCATGTATTATAGATGAATACATATGACTTACAGAGTCAGATTTAATCTTGAGCTTTCCAACCTCTAAAGTTAATATTATCTTTTTGTTGTTGTTTGGTTGTTTGGTTGGCTGGTTGGTTGGTTTTGTTTTGCTTATTTGAACAGGTCTCACTATGTTGCTCTGTCTATCCTGGAACTCACTATATATACCAGGCTGGCCTCAAACTCACAGAGACCTGCCTGTCTCTGCATGATGAGTGCTCGGATAAAGGAACATCCCACAACTCCCAGCTATATTCTCATTTTTAAACTAAAAGTAATAACACTTTCCTATAAAATTAAAGAAAAGACCCAGAATGGGAAAAAATACTTGTAAATCTCATACCTAATAACTGACTTGAATCTAGACCATATAAAGAATTACTGAATTTCTGTAAAATAAATAGCAAAATTTTCAAATAGGCAAAGTATATGAATAGACATGCCACTGGATAAGATACACAAATGACAAGCACATGAAAAAATTCTTCATGTCATTAGTCACCAGGAATGCTAATTTGAACCACAACGAAATACCAGTTCATACTCATAGGAATGACCATAATTTTAAGAAAGACAAAATAGCAAGTGTTGGTTGGTGGGTGTATGCGAAAATCACAACTCTCATTCATTACTGTTGAGGAAGTAAAGTGTTTAATGCCTTGGAAAACTTTGGCAGTTCCTTAAAATTTTAAACACAGAGTTGACATATGACCCAACAAATCCATTCATATTTACCCAAGAGACAGGAAAACACACATCCACACAGAAACTTGCTCACTGATGTTCACAGCAGGGTTATTTAATACTCAGAACGTTGGAAGCAAACCAATGTTCAGCTGATAAATAGACAAGCAAGCCACGGTATATAGTCATACAATAGGGTATTATTCATCAATACAAAGAACTATAGTACTGACACAAGTTACAACATGAATGAACCTTAAAAACACTATGCTAAATAAAAGAAGCCAGTGAAAAGGGTCACATATTGTTTGATTCTGTTTACATGAAATATCAAGAAAGGCAAATCTACTTAAAGTACAAGACAGAAAGTGGATTAATAACATTATTATTGACAAATCATCCTAGGCATCTTTATTTCTGAGTTTTTTATATTTTATTATCTTAATCAGTAGTAACAAAAATTCCACTACATAGTAAGTATCTGCTTCCAAACAAAATTGTTTTAATTAGCATTTTATCAATATCTTAGAATTATTATTATGAGCTATTATAATCTCCATAAGGAAGCAGAGAAATATATATTCATAAAAGGCCTACAGTATTCTGGGAAATCATTATGATCCGAGAATTTAGACTCTATCACAGATATATATTATTGTTCCCCATCTAATAAAGGGGCAAGCAGAATTAAAGAGAATTTAATCTCTCTAAGATAAAGTCACACCTAAACCTAGGTCTGTCTTGTTCCCATATCCTATTTGCCACTCTATTCAGCTACAAAACTAATCTTTTAGAATGAATAATACATGTGGTTCTGTTTGCCTCCAAGTTAAATGTCCCAGAACAATATGCTTTGTGTTTGGGTATCTGGTTTTGCTCTGCTGAAGACTTATGTGTCAGAACCATTTTCCTTCCTAGACAATAGGACTTTTTCCCTACAGCCCACATCCCAGCTTTGGACCTTGCCAACAGAACCTGTTGCTCAAGTCATGGTTAGCTTTGTGGTTCAAGAGAGGCAGAACCTCTCCCTTAGGATCACTTCATTCCCCTTGCCAATAATTGGCTTAGTTAAGAGCATGTAAATTAGTTGTAGTCAATGAAACATGACAGGAAACCTGTCCAGGCTTCTCTTATTTGATTAAAACACAGGGAAATGACTACTTCTGTTTCACCTGATGACAATCATCCTATGATCATAGGGAAACAAGCTTCAGACCAACAACAAACAAAAAAATGACAGAAAAAAAATAGAGAAGAGGCTAGGGGAGAACCCAGTGTTACAACAGGAGACCCTGGGTTTGATGCTTAGCACCACCAAAAGAAGAAAAAGAAAATCTTGAGGCATTAATGAAACATGGAGCTGAATTCATTGTACCTTTCCTAGAAGGTACAGCCTAGATCATGCAGGTGGTATTTTTGTTTTGTTTTGGTCTCATATGTTCTATATAATGCACTGAATATCGTATAATGCCTTACATGCCTTCTAGCAGGTGAAAAATACTTGAGAAACAAAATCATTGTTAAACATGTTATACTTTTTGTTTATACCCTCTAAAGTTTATTTGGGAAACAATCCTATCTCTAGGCTACTCAAATCTTTAAAAATACATTGGGACTTAACTGCTTCATGGTGATAGGAAAATAGTAACTAGGATTTCCAGTTATACTGGGGTTTACATCTTCCATTGTGGCACCCTAGTTCATGCTTGGTGACAACCAAGAAGGGTGGTTATCTGGGAGTGAGTGGCCACATAACAATGAGCAAGACAGAGAGTCTATCCTGAACTCTCAGGACTTTGTATATAGGGTCTTTATTTTTTTTTAAAGTATAAAAATGAGATTTTTTAAAAATACTATAAAACTAGAAGAGCCTGCTTTATGAGTTGAAAAATACCAGATATATAAAAATCAAAAATAAGAAAGAAAAAGGCAGGAAAGAAGGAGTGGGGAGAAGGGAGGGAGTGAAGGAGGAAGGAAAAGCAGCTGTGAATGAGATGATGGGTCAGATGTTTGTTACTGGGTCAATTTTTCAGAACAGTGAAAAAAATTCTTTTGTCCTCTGAATGTATGTCCCACAGAGACAAGTGGCTCAAATGTTCACCATACTTCTGAACTTCCTCTATGTTCTGACAACATGGCACCCCCTGAAAAAGAAGACTGTAGTCAAGCCTGCTAGTCAGAAACTGAGGTAATTGAGACAGGACTGACTCTTCAGCATCACTGGGATTACTACTTCTGCTTTTACTTTTTTTTCCTCCTTTCTTTGAAGACATAAAAGGTTATTTTTCTTGGAGTATATTAATTTGAGACTTTGTAAGAGTTTGTTTCTGCTGCGATGCTTCAGGGTCTACCCAGGGATGAAGTAGAAATCTATACAATCTTACCATCTACTCGGCCATATCTTTTCAATAAATTAGAATATATTCAAAGTATTATGTATCAATGAATACATTGGTGCTGTATAAATAAATCTTAACATAGTCATTCGTTCTTGCTTTTGAAAAACTAATTATACAGTCATGAAAAAGTAAACACAAGTTACAAAAGACATTACAGGAGAAGTAATGTAGAAGTGTAAATTCTATGGGTGAACAGAAGGCTGACTGTTATGGAATATTTGTTTACGCTGTGAAGACATGTCTTTGACAAGGCACCTTCTGATTGGTTTAATAAAGAGCTGAATGGTTAATAGCTAAACAGGAAGAAGTTAGGCAGGACTTCTGGAGTCAGAGAGAACTCTGGGAAGAAAAAAGGCAGAGTTGCCAGCCAGTCAAGAAAGGAGATAGGAGGTACAAGATGGAAGAGAGGTAATGCCATATGGTAGAAAATAGATTAATAAAAGTATGTTAATTTAAGTTATTAGAGCTAATTGAGACAAGTCTTAGCTAAAGGCCAAGCTTTCTTTATTAATAAGAAGTCATTACTTGGGAACTGGCTGGTGAGACAGAAAAAGACTCGTTATAGCTGACCTCTAATAACTGTACTTCAAGATGAGGACACAGTGTTTTCAAGGAGACAGGAAGTTGTACGATGCTTCTTATGCTGGAGTGATGATCTAACGTTGACTTATTCTCAGCCTCTCTTCCCTTCCCACATTATTTCCAGGCTCTATCATCCTGGTTATGTTAATACTATACTTTTCAAGCCTGCACTAGACAGTTTAGAGGCAGAGTTAGAATGGTCATAAGATAGAAAGAGGGCAAAGGCACAAAACTGAGCCAAAAGCAAGGGGAAATAGCCTATGAGACAAAGAAAATATAGAAGCATAAAAGAGAATAGCATGTGGAATCAGTTGGAAATTAGGAAGAAAGCAAGTAGACAATTCTCAACTTAAAGACAGTTGCAGAAGCCAAGCGTGGTGGTGGACATCTTTAATCCCAGCACTCAGGAGGCAGAGGCAGGTGGCTCTCTGTGAATTCGAGGCCAGCCTAGTCTACAGAGTGAGTTCCAGGACAGCCAGGGCTGTTACACAGAGAAACCCTGTCTCAAAAAAACAAGAAGAAGAAGGAGGAGGAGGAGGAGGAGGAGGAGGAGGAGGAGGAGGAGGAGGAGAGGAAGAGGAAGAAGAAGAAGAAGAAGAAGAAGAAGAAGAAGAAGAAGAAGAAGAAGAAGAAGAAGAAGAAGAGAGAAAAGAAAAAAGAAAGAAAGAAAGGAAGGAAGGAAGGAAGGAAGGAAGGAAGGAAGGAAGGAAGGAAGGAAGGAATAAAGAGTCACAGAAGCTCAAGAAGGTGACTTCAACAGCTCCAGACTCTTGATTTCATCTAGAATCACTGTTTTTTCTATTGATTATTTTCTTAAGAGCCTTGACCTCCACGCAGTTCTGCTTTTCGGAACTCAGAGGACCTAGTGACATTTATCCCAACATGCATCCTCTCTACCCCTGTCTCTTCATTTTCCCCCAGACATGCTGTTTTCATTTCTTCCTCTGTTTTCTTTATTGCCTCTAGATGAAGCTCCTGCCTTTGCTCCAGTCATTAGGCTGACATTTTGAGCCTGAATTAAAGTGACAGATATTTTGCTAGATGCTGGGGATACAAAGATGACTCACACTCTGCTCTTGACTTCAAAGTTGGAAATGACCTAACTGTCTAACGGTGGGGACATGGTTAAATTAGTTGTGATATGGATAGAAAACAGACCCTTAGTAGAACTGGAAGTCATTTTAGAAGAGCAAAGAAGAGCATGGGGAAATTCACACAATCTCCGGGCAGATGAAAAGCTTGGATTGGGATAAAAATAGAGGACACAGGCTTTACCCTTGCAGTGAGAACAGACAAAGTTCCAAAACTGCCTCACACCAGTTCCAAATGTGTGAGCTTGAGCAAGCTGTTAGGTCTTTCTGAGCTTCAGTTTCCTTATTTTTAAAATGGGTATATTAAGAAGTACATACTCATGTTCTCATAGGATCCAGGTGGTGATTGAGGGAACATATGCAAAGTACTTGACTCACAGTAAGTGGTCAATAACTGCTACTTATTATACTGTCATAATAGTCTAACAATTAAAATGTGCATTAGGTTTAGGCTGGGGCAAAGGGTGGAGCTACTGTCAAGATAAACAATGATACAATATCTGAGCAATATGGCTAAAGGAAACTTTTATTATCATTCTTATACTTTGTGTATTTTCTATAACCTTTTATCTCTATAATAAGAACAAAAGAGTTTGGTGTGGTGCTTCATGCCTCTAATCTCAGCACTTAGGAAGTTGAGGCAGGAGGATTGCCACAAATTCAAGGCCAGCCTGGAATACACAGTGAGTTACTATGTATTCCACAGTGGAATACATAGGCTAGTCTGCACTATTGTATGAGAGCCTGACATTTAAATCATTTACTTAAAACAACTGTGAAAGTTCTTTAAAACAACTTAAATAGTTATTTTTCAGTTTGTTTTGTCTTGAAAGTCAGTTATATATTTTTAACCAATAAACTTAGCATTTAATTCTATTTTGGTAACATAAATTGTATTTTTTTAACAATGTGCTTAAATATTTTATTTCACAAACCAACAACTATTAAAATATCATGGACACTGAACTAGCATTAGAAAATAAAAATATACCAAATTTGCTTAGCTACAAAATACTTTAAATGAATACCTTCTCTTACTGAGACTACAAGATGTGTATTTGTGTGTGTGCTCAGTGTGAAATGGCTAGCATCAGAGCAGACCTTGACTTAGTATACAGAAAAAAATGGTGTTGTGAACAGTGGACAAAGGCTTGGGAGAGAAGCATTGCTGTTCTCTCCCACTAAATTCGGTAGCTGCCCCTTAAAGCAACTGCTGTCCTAATAAGCATTTGCAACATTTGCAACTCCTCAGCTACCAGTAGGCACAAGGGCTTTAGCCAGGCAGGAATTCTATTCCCACAGGCACTGGCTTTATCACACCACACCGCTACAGGGAACTTTATCTAGACCTCTATCCCTCCTCAGAAGTCGGGATTCAAAGGCTGAGGTGAAATTCTCCTCACTCAGGGAGGCTGACTAGCAAGTAGCTAATCTCCTCTCCTAGCTCCAATCTCCCCAAAAAACCAGGTGTCCTTCTGCTCAGCCCACACTTGAGAAAGAACCCTACCTACACTTGGTTCCTCCCTACCACTTCCTGTCAGCTGGTTGCTGACTCAGCCTCCTGACCCCAGGTTAATTTTATTTAATCAAACAAATGTAACACGCCTTTGTATCATTAAACAAATGTTCCACAGCATAAACGAATGTAACACATCTTAAATTAGTATTCCACAACACATTGCCAGTCCCTTGGGCAGATATCACTCACACCAACACTTACATAGAAAAGCCATAGGGTCCTCTATAAAGGTAGTGCTGTCTCGTTTGTTGAATACGATCTAAGGCCTTCCCGTTTCACTCAGAATCCAAACAAAAGACACTATTGTGACTTATCAGGCCTTACATAAGTTGGTCTCCCCAACTGGTTCTCTTTCCTCATCACCTGCCAATCTTCCCCCTTCTCTTTCCTTCAGTCATCCTGGTCTTGCTTTCCTTCAAACCAGCAGGCTATATTCAGGGCTTTTGAACTGAGTATTACTTCTGCCTAGAATGTTTTGTCCACCAAATACCCATATTGATCACTCCCCGAATTCTCAGATGTCTTTAACCAAAAGGCTTGTGGACAGTGAAGTCTTCCTTAGCTAAAATTTAACATTCTCAACCTTTTTTGCACGTCTTGTTTCATTTTGTTACGTAAATTATCTCGCATTGTGGGAAGCATATTTATAAGAATTTGGTGTGTATCTCTTTATTTACTGAAAACATAAGCTAAAATAGAGGATCACTAAAGAACAGTAGCTCTCACTGTCTGTGATTGACTCTCCTTTCTGTTGTTTCTTTTGTTAAAGAAAAAAAAATAGGGTCTTAAGCCACTAGATTGATTTCATGAACTGCTCATAGATTCCACTTAAGGCATACTGCCTTAATAATGGGTGCTTTTATTGTATCTCATGTATTTTTTATGGCAAATCACAACTGAAATGTGTGTGTGTGTCTGTGTGTGTCTATGTCTGTGTCTGTGTGTCTGTGTGTTATTCCCTGCCATGCACTGACTTCCATAGGGGGATGAAGAGTTGGGGCTGTCTTACTCACTGCTCTTTCCAGCACCCACCACAGTTCTATAACAGCCCAAGTCATGTGAAAGCACCTTTGGGGAATTTGGAGAACAAATCTGTGAGCATCAGTTCTGTCATTCTACCAAAGGGGTCTCCAGGAATGGAACTCAGATCTTCAGGGTTGAGATAAGCCCCTTTACTTCTCGAGCCACCTATCCACCAAGATATTATATTTTTAAATCTTCAACATCTAACATAACATATTTGCCATTAAAAATGTCTACAATTATTATGTAATGTATACAACTTCACTAGCTAAATGAATGAGTCCTTTAAATCTCTCAAAAATCTCAACCAACTTTTTTTATTTATTCCTCTTTTTTACTTTTTTATTGTTGATATGATTTCTGCTGTTTTGTTTTTATTTTGCCTTCCTGCTTGATTTCCTTTACAAATGACCCTACTTCTTTCGAGATCAAAGGCATAATCTTTGCTTTAGGATTTCCTAAACATTTATGATTTCTTCCATACCATCAATTTCAGTATTTGATCAACATTTGTATTTTTATTGATTGCCTCAGTTTCAGACAGGATCCCTATCCATCTCACCCTAATCCTAAGCCGACAGACATGAAATAATAGAGTTGATGTGCTCATTATGTCTATGCTTACTATTTGTGTCAACTACTAGACACCCTTACCTCAGTTTGACTTTGGGAAACAGGCATTATAGAAAGAGCACTGCATGTAGAACAAATTGCAGAGCTTCAACATTTAGTCTTTTTGTTTTCCTTTGTGAGTGAATTTTTGCTATCTAAACAAGTCTCCTGTTCTTGAGTTATTATGAAACTGAAATTACACAACAGTCTTAATACTATTATCCACGAACCATACAAGAGGAAAACAGCATATTACTAAGGACTCTACAGTATTAAAATATAAAAAAAAGTATTAGAGAAGCCAACTCATTTTATGTTTACCATATTTAAATGCCATTTAACCTATAAGATTCTGTCTCTCTTTATGAAAGCAATACTCTGGTATAGAGATGAACTTTATCCCATTGCTAAGAAACCATGAGGAGCAGTCCTTGCCTTTCTCAGAACTAGAAGATTCTATTCATTACTTTTCCTCTAACCACCGCAACTTCAAAGGCTATGGACCTTATGTGGGAGCAGCCCAGAGGAAAGCTGAGCACAGTGCCTAAGACTCTGCAAACCGACTGCAGGGTAATGGTAAAGGCACTCTGAGCTTGGATTTTTTCCCCTTCAACCAGTAAAGCTTAAACAGTGGGTTCCAATGTGGTCTTTCAGGAGAGAGTGGCAGGAAGCTCTAAGGCCTAATCTAGAGGGACCCAGGGACTCAGTCACCTCTTGGAATCACCCACACACAGCATCAAAGGCGCCTTTCCTATACACACTGAGATTTCCGAGTATTGTTAGGTACGCTGGGGGAAATAGCCAGGCCTAGTATGTGCCACTAGGTGTTTATCTCTGACCATCTTTATATTGAGCATTAAGGTTCAAAAATATGCATCAGACACTGTGCTGCATACTTTTGCTGATATTGGCATCCATAGTAGCATTCTTACTATTTATAAGTACCTCATGGCTAGATGATTCTAAGTCAGGGCATGCCTCAGGTCACAAGAAACACGTAAACTTGGGCTAGGGGTATAGTTCAGTGGGAGACGGCTTGCATAGACTGCTCCTCCTGGAGTTTCATCATCACCACCACCACCACAATGACACCACCAAGTCCACACTTCATATATACACATATTCCCATAAATAAATGATTGGTTTATCAAGTGAAATTCAATATATCTGTGCTGGTTAGGCAGCTGAGCATTTTATATGCAACATTTGAGTTACAATTTTTTACGTCGTATACAGTATCTGATATTAAACTTATGCTTAATGTGTTTAAGTCTTCATTTAATTTAGAAACTTTGGGGGTTCTTTTCCTGTTCTCATCATTATTGAAATGTCATTAGAATTATAGTACACTACGTCTGTAGAAATGATAGAAAACTGGGCTGAACGTCTACTGGATCACAACTATCTCTCATAATATCTAATATAGAAAAATAGTTCTGTGAATTACACACTAGTTTTGAATGGGATATAACAGTTTATAAAAGTTTCTCTAATGTAAGAAATTCGAATACATTTCTAAAAGTTGTCAGCCATGCTCAAATGAACCTGAAGAAGTATTATAAAGCAAGGAAATGCTAAAACAAACAAGTGAATACACAAAAAACAGTAATTCAGGTGTTTCAAAGAAACATGGGGACCAAGTGATAAAAAAACTCCAATGGCCAAAGCTGGATCTATTTTAGGCCTTAAAATGAAATAATATTGGGTATGTATATATATATATTATATATATATCAGGCTGGAGACATCTCAATAATTAAGAGCACTTGTACATTTTCAGAGGAACCATGTTGAATTCCCAGCATCCACGTGGCAGCTTATAACCATCTGTAACTGCAGATCTTATGCCCTCTTCTGACCTCTGCAGACAACAGGCAAGCACATGGTACACACACATACATGCAGACAAAACACTCATCCGTGTAAATAAATCCTAAAAATAAAATAAAAATCAATGAATCAGTATTAAGAGAAGCAAATTATAGCCGGGCGGTGGTGGCGCACGCCTTTAATCCCAGCACTCGGGAGGCAGAGGCAGGCGGATCTCTGTGAGTTCGAGGCCAGCCTGGTCTACAAAGTGAGTTCCAGGAAAGGTGCAAAACTACACAGAGAAACCCTGTCTCGAAAAACAAAAACAAAACAAAACAAAACAAAACAAAAAAAAGAAAAAAGAAAATCAATGGTGCAGACAGGTTTAATTCCACTATGAAAATAGAATGATCAACTTATTTACTTAATTTAATTTGTGGTAGTCTCTGGCTATTGTGTGAATTTTTAATTTAACTGGGGGAAAACTGGGAAGCTAAATCCAAATATATATATTTGGTTTTTTGAGACAGGGTTTCTCTGTGTAGCTTTGCGCCTTTCCTGGAACTCACTTTGTAGACCAGGCTAGCCTCGAACTCACAGAGATCCTAAATCCAATATTTAATATTTCTTTTTTATTTATTTTATTTAGCATTGTGATCAGAAACATACAGCAGCTACAAAACTTTTTATTTCATTTAAAGAAAAAGTATCAGCTGGTGGGCTTCTCAGTGGTCAGGCACAAGCCTTGCCTCCAGAAGTGCCTGGCTGGCTTCGTCCCCAGCAGCACAAGAGAAATGGGGATAAAAAGACCAATGAGAGATGTGTGGTTTGTAAAGGAAGGGGAGTTTCTATGGTCTGAAATGAAATTGAAAGGTTGGAAGTTTTATAAAACAACATGCTAAATGAGATTTCAACCTTGTAGCTGTCACCTTTTCTCTGTGGATCCCAGCATTTCGTAAGCACTTTATGGTACATGTACAGTGACATTTCCTAAATGAGAGAAACGGATGAGTCAAATGACTTTGTACCAGAGACTCCATGAGTCAGAGGTGGAACTGTTCTCTTGACTCATTCATTACCTGTCAATCTGAAAGTGACTGTCAGAATTATTTAAGCATAAGCTTCCAAAGCCATGGTAAGGAAATAAAACGGGCCATATTACTACTAGTTTTCAACCTAGTAGGTTGTTTAACACCAAATTTGTGAGGATTCCAAATACCTAAAGACAATTCTAAGATTCAAAGATACAGTTGTCATCTTTAAGAAATACCAACCTTTGTTGTATAAATGATTGTGGTGGTTTGAAAGAAAATGGCCCCCAAAGGGAGTGGCACCATTAGGAGGCGTAGCCTTGTTGGAAAAAGTGTGTCACTGAGGGGGCGGGCTTTAAGGTCTCTTTTGCTCAAGCTTCCTGCAGTATGACACTCAGACCACTTCCTGTTGCCTGCAAGATGTAGGACTCTCAGCTATCACTCTAGTACCATGTCTGCTTGCACACTATTAAATATTTTCCTTGTAAGAGTTGCCGTGGTCACAGTGTCTCTCTTCACAACAATAGAAATCCTAACTAAGACAATGATCATCTTAGAGACAGAGTACAAGCCAGGTACAGCTAAAGTCCGCACCACGTTCTTTTCTTTCTAGTTTTTGTTTGCTTTGTGTGTGCCTGTGGTGTGTGTGTGTGTGTGTGTGTGTGTGTGTGTGTGTGTGTGTGTGGTTATGAGTAGGTCCACGTTCGGGTATGTGTGCACATTTCTGTGGGGATACATTTGTGTATGCGTGTGCTGTTCATGTGAAGGCCAGAGTTCAACCTTGAGTATTATACCCAGCAGTCATCCACCTTGTTTTTTATGACAGGATCTTTCATTGGGATGTGGCACTCACTAATTAGACTAGGCTGTCTGGCCATCAAGCCCTAATGATCTACTTTTTTCTACCCAAAGAGTTGGGATTATAAATCCACTATCATTGGACATGCTGGAGTACTTCTTTATCCCAGCACTCGCTCAGGAGGCAGAAGCAGACAAATCTCTGTGAGTTTAAGGCCAGCCTAGTCTACAAATCAGGTGCCAGGACAACCAGGACTGTTACACAGAGAAATCCTGTCTAAAAAATACAAAAAAAAATTAATAAAAATAAAATAAAATAAAACAATAAATCCATTGTCATGCTGAAATTTTTATGTGGATGCTGGGAATCAACCTCAGGTCCTCGTGATTGCGTGGCAAGCTCTTTGCTGGTGAGGAGCTCTCCTTGGCCCTTCTTCCTGTTTTTGTTTCTACATAGAAAGTATATTAAATGAATGCATAGCTTTCTATCAGTCACCATTACTATCGCAGGACCCGTGTTTCTGACATAACCACTTTATAACTAACCTAGCAATTGACATCATGGCAGAAAACAGAATAATGAAATTATTGTGTGCCCTAAACCAAGAATGTCTAACCACAGAGTTTTCATTGCTTTCTCTTGTGATAAAGTTTATTATGAGAACACATACCAGAAATAAAACATCAATGTTTTGTATACAATTCTAATTTTAAGAAAAACATTGTTTCTCATGTATATGTGAAAATCTCTTAGTCCTAGACAATTCTGTATATATGAAATACAAGACTATGCTGTAAAAGACTACATTTGTAACCATTTGAAGTATCTGGGATTTGTTTTGGTTTGGTTTGGTTTTTGGTTTTTCAAGACAGGGTTTCTCTATGTAGTCCTGGCTGTTCTGCAACTCGGTCTGTAGGCCAGACTGTCCTCAAACTCACAGAGATTCACCTGCCTCTGTCTCTCTAGTGCTGGGATTAAAGGTATGCACCACCACACCCAGCCTTGTTTTTGTTTGTTTGTTTTTGTTTTTTAATAAGTAATAAGTAGGGAAATTCTTGATCTGAAGCTGAGGGTGGGGCCATTGGTTAAACATAGGAGATACAATAGTTCTGGGAATGTTTTATCCTTATTTATGGAGCCCCTGAGAACAGTGAGAATTATGTGTCAAGCAAACAGCTGAACCTAATAAGATTTTTGGTTGCCTGGTCACAGTATCTAAAAATGAAAACACTGTCCCTATTAGTTAACACATGTTCTAATAAAGCTTTATAACACATGTTCTAATAAAACTTTATAGAGACACACCAGTAAAACCCCGAGGCCTTGCTATAAGATGGTGTACAGTTTAGTGTAAATTAGTGTAAAACCCCAAGGCCTTGCTATAAGATGGTGTACAGTTTAGTGTAAATTAGTGTAAAACCCCAAGGCCTTGCTGTAAGATGGTGTACAGTTTAGTGTAAATTAGTAAAAACACTGAGGCCTTGCTATAAGATGGTGTACAGTTAAGTGTAAATTAGAACCTCAGTGAATCCAGCAAGTTGGATCAACTCAAATGCTGGAGACCCTCATTAGAAAGGGTTCTTATTGTGAACCCATAGCATGCATGGAGAATACCTTACCTCATATTTTCATCATCACATTCTTCATATGGTCTCAATAAGGGACTCATTGCAGTGATGACAACATTCCTTCATGATTATGTTAAAAATATTTTCCTCTAGGATTGCACAATTAAAGATATCCCCATTTCACCTAATAACCATTTGGATTTCTGTTTAATGAATCACTTGCCATGTCCACAATCCTAAGGCAGGCTATGCACAGATGTTGTTCCCCAACACTATTATATCTGACATCCCACCCCTACCCCCCACCCCACCTCTGTCCGGTATTGAACATTGAACCCATGGGTCCCCGAGTGGAGCTGTAGCTACAGCTTTTTAAATTGTTTGTTTGGGCAGTGTCTCCCTAAGCTGCTCAGGCTTGCCTTGAATGTGTGGTCTTCATACCTTGGCTTCCCAAAGAGCTGGGGTTACACAGCGTAATTTTCATGCCGTGACTGTATTTACGTGCTGCAACCTCAAGCAGCTGCAGAAGAAAGGCTGTGAGGTCAAACATACATAGAGCCACTGGGCAACTTCCCAAAGTGTAAAGTCAAAACTTTAAGGATAAAGACCCATGCTAAAGAAAAGGTCATTGATTTGGGGGTTGAGGGGCAAGAAGAGCTGGGCATTGTGCATCCCCGCAGTCACAGCACTCAGGTATCTGAGGCAGGAGAACCATAAATTCAAGGGCAGCCAGTGTTACATAGTGAAACCCTGTTCCCTGGCCTTAAAAAAAAAAAAAAGCAAGATCAGAGATAAAGGAAAGACTCTACTGAGATTGGATTTGAAGCAATTTGAAGCAGAGTTTGACATTCTCCCACATGACAAGATTAAAACAACAAAAGCCTTTCACACACAAATCATCCTCTTCACTGGCAAACCCAAGAAGATATTTTTTTTATCTGTTTAAATCCATTTAAGCACTATAGCCAAACCAAAGTCTATCAAATTCGTTCAAATGAGCTTCATTATGCTGAAGTTTTCCCCTTTGGAATCAGTTTATTGAAAAAGCCTAGTGTAAAAAAATAACTCTTCTAGTCAATAACTAATGTCTAATTGGATTAAATGAGATGTGTTAGAAATCAAAAGGATGGCTACCACTTGGGAGGCAAAGTCAGGAGGATCTTGAGTTCTAAACCAGAATGAACTATAGAACAAAACCTTATTTCCCAGTCCACCCCCCCCCAAAAAAAAATCAATAAAACAAATATAATTCGAGGGCCCAGAGAGATGGCTTGGTGGTAGGGGACTTGCTGGGTAAATAAGAGGACCCATGTATAAAGCAAGGCACTGGAGAACAGAGACAGACAGAGCTCAGTTGCTCACTAGCCAGCCACCTAGACAAAATGGCAAGCTTCCAGTTCAGTGAGAGATCCTGTCTCGAGGCAATAGGTGGAAAGTGACAGAGGAAAAGAACGTCCTGCCCTGCCCACCACCTGTGTGCATTCACGTACATACTTATATATTACATACTTAGCACACACACACACACACACACACACACACACACACACACACACACACGGGGCAGGGGCAGAGGGAGGGAGGGAAAGGGAAAGAGAGAGAGAACAAAAATCATTGTGATTACTTTCTGAACAAGAGTGGCCAGGTAACTCTCACACTATCTCATTTTTTGTGTTTGTTTTGTTTTTTGAGACAGGGCTTCTCTGTGTAGTTTTGGTGCCTGTGCTGGATCTCGCTCTGTAGACCAGGCTGGCCTCGAACTCACAGAGATCTGCCTGCCTCTGCCTCCCAAGTGCTGGGATTAAAGGTGTGCCCAGCCCATCTCATTTTTAATCTCTCGAATTTTACTTACTTATTTCTTCTTTGTGTATGTGTGTATAGGCACATTTGTGTGAAGGTATGAACATGTACACAGATGGCAGAGGTCACGTTTGGGTGTCATTCCTTAGGCACCGTCTACTTTGTTTTGATACAGGGTGCTTCACTGACCTTGGCTTACCAAGTAGAGTAAGCTGACTGTAAGCCCCAGGGATCTGCCTCCTCTGCCCTGGAATCATAAGCATGCAGCTCCATTCCCAGTTCTTTTATGTGAGTTCTGGGGATTGAACTCACGTCTTCATGCTTGCATGGCAACCACTTTACCAAACGAGTAAAGTCTCTTCAGCTCCTCTTTTGTTGTTGTGGTTCTGAGGAAGGGTCTCACTATGCTTCCCTAGCTAGTCTCGAACTTTGAACTCAAGCAATCCTCCTACTTCAGTCTCTAAAGTATCAAGGCCTGAATATGTACACCCTTATCATCCCTGTTTTATATCATAATATCACTGTATTATCTACTCAAAGTCAGAAATGCTATTTGTAGGAATTATTAAAGATAGATCCCTGGTTTTTGCACATGTTAAGCACATACTGTGATGCTGTTATATCCTCAAGCAAGAAATTTAATAATAATAATAATAAAAACTAACACGTTTCTCTTAAAATATGTTGAAGTTCAACAACACAACCTATTGAGAAATCCTGTTCTTTACAGACACACATAGAAGTGTGAATGACTACATTCTGATCTGGCCACATTCTAAAGCCCTAATTCCCAATGTTGCCATAGCAACATTCCCAGCCACTGCAAATAAAGATAAATTTTGGATTAAGAACGAGGCCAAAGGAAATTCAGTAAACAGTCTATTGTAAGTATATTAATGGATGAATACAACTACCTCTAATTCCCCTTGTGAATTTATAACAAATTTTTCTGCTAAAACATCTTGTTATTTTAGGAATACAATTTTACAAGAACTAAATACAATTTATTTCTCTAAATGATGGGTGGAAAGGTTGGAACAATTTATAATGTAAAACTCTTTTACTTTAGAATGCCTTTGAGGAAGACAGAAGCAAAGCATTTGACTTCCTTATTACATTTTGCTTGAACTAATACCATAATTAATTTTAATCTATTAAGACAATAATGAGCTTTAAAGCAGAATAAATTGGATAAAGAAAAACGCTACTAACATTTTTCCCAAGTTAACCCTTAGAGAAGGTGAATCAAACTCCAACATATATGCAAGGCCCTCAAATTCAAGACCCAGTGTCTATTCATTTCCTCTAACTTTTAAAAATATCTTCCCCCAACCCTCCATACTTTCTCAACATCCAGCTCTACTGCCAACTGGTTCCAACTTCCTTCAGCTGCTTTGAAGAGATTCAAATCAAAACTCAGATACTGCCTACCTTGTGATGGCATAAACAACCTCAGCCTAGTGGACTTGAAGCATGTAAGGAAGGCAAAACTCTCCAGAGCATCTCGGAGACATGAGTTGTGAGGGTCCCAAGGAAAGAAAAGCATTCAGAGTTCCTACAGCAGCATGCCTTAGGCAGTATTTATATGAGTTGAGTCTATACCCGACACAGTATTGTTTTAGGTTTGCTTACTATCTCTAAGTCTACAGCAAGAAGTTTCAACTCTGACCACTTTAAATTTGTGATAATGATAGTTACACTCGGGAATATCTGAAGGGATTACATGCCTTTCACTAACATTAACACCACTAAAAATGTACTCTCTGTCAGAAAATGGGCTGATATTTTATTTATATTATCTAAACAGCTCTGTTTTAACAACTTCATAGAGAAGGTACTATTTTTAACCATTTCACAAACAGGGAAACCAAGGTAAGGGTCCATAGTTGTGCAAAGGCTGACTTACAACCTGTGTGCTGTACTGTTTTAGAATTTTAATAATGAGAAGGAAAGAACAGATGTTGTTTATGAAATAATATGCACTGCCATCTTAAGCGGGGTTTTTTTTTTTTTCAGTTACAGCTAGCTTCATTTACACACTTTACCACCCAGCTGAACCACACAGCTAGTGAGGCATTAACTGGGCCTTTAATAATAGTTAAAGTGTTGGTCTAATTAATGAGGTAGATACTATTTTTGTAATCCTAAGACCCTGGGGTATTAAATTTACGTTGCTAGGAAACTCCAAAGTCAGAATTCATATCT
Organism: Peromyscus eremicus; assembly: GCF_949786415.1. Lineage (NCBI taxonomy): Eukaryota > Metazoa > Chordata > Mammalia > Rodentia > Cricetidae > Peromyscus > Peromyscus eremicus. The sequence continues at coordinate 38,147,761 of NC_081435.1, forward strand.
AGGAGTATGGCTCAAGGGCCTGACCACTGCTTTATACAACTCCTAAATTAACATTTGAAAGTTAATGTTAATTAAACTAGTTATAATGATTAATCTCATGTCTTGAGACGTGAGTAAAAGCAAGGTGCCTTAACACAACCACACTCTTGCAGCATAACTTTCTTATTTTGTTGCTAACTCTACAGAGAACTGAATCATGGAGTACAGGCATTAAAGAGGAAAAGAGAGGCTGTAGGTTTTTCAAGTAGCCTAGAGACCTGTTTTATCAGCCCACCCTGGAGATCTGGTCTACCCACTTCTTACTTCAACAGCTGGCAAGATTCATTGAAGACTTGTTATTTACTGCTTAGGGACCGGGATTGTCCGTGGATTTTAGAACACCAATCCCTGCTGCCACTGTCTTCCATGTTCCTAACCCTGGTGACATTCAAGGCTGTGTGCACTTGCTCACCTTGGAAATGTCTTGTTAATGCCTGAGTGGAAGGAACACTGTAAATACAAAACAGTAACTATTCTTATCTTCAGGACCATAAACATGACTAAAGGTTTCAATATGATACATAAATTAGCATTTACTTCATTTTCAAGTTTTGTACTCATATTTGCAAATATCTGCAGTATTATTTTCATTTCCTGGATGCAGAAACAGAATCACAGTGTCACAAAGAGAACTGTTTAAAGTTGCTTATCACATTAGTTCAGGTTCAAAGCTGGTGTGTCATCGACCAGATTTAAAAAAAAAAAAAAAAAAAAAAACTGAGCAAAAGTGTGCTGAGCGCTTACCGTGCATGAGACTGTGCTCATCACTGAGGAGTGGACACTTATCATCACAACAACCACAACAACCTCCAAAGTGCTTCTTATTATTCCCACTTAACAGATGCAGAAACAGATACTCATAAAGGTTAACTCATTGGCCAAGACTGCAGGATTATTATCATCTTTTACTATATATTTCCTAAGTGATCCAGACCTAGGATCCAAACCCTGCCTTTTCTCACTCAAAAACACTTCTAAGATTTCAGTTCTCTCTAAACTCTAGGGGATGGGAGTAAATTTGTAAAATTATTTCCTTCCCTAAACTGTAACATAAATGATGGCAATGAGGCATGATTTCACTTAACCCACAAAGCCTGAGGTCCAGAAAAAAGAAAACAAACATATTTTTATTTCTGTCAATAGGTTTATTTTTTGCTTATATTCTGAATATATATATATATTTACACTAATGTTGTATTATTAGCTACATAATTATATGCTATGTCCAGGCATTAAAATGTGATCTAGCTAGTTTATTGCAACATTTCCCTTCATATAAGATATTTACTAACGTTACTGGTATACAATAATTAGAAAACCATCAAGTGGCAGCATATAATATTGGTTAGACATTAGAAAAATAGAAAAGAAGCACTAGGGTATAGCTCAGTAGTAGACTGGATGGCTAGTATGTACAAGGCTCCAGGTCGGATCACCTGTACTGAAAAAAAAAAAAGATGCATCTGTGTGCAAGCAGACACATGCACAAATATTATGCTAGTATTCAAGAATAAGATTTCAGGCAATTTCTGAAAATATTCTAACTATCAGAGCATAACTGCTTTTACTTGAACAACATCTGTTTAGTAAGAGACTTATATGTGTGAATTCATGCTTATCCAACAAGTTTTTCAAATTTTCAGGAACCAGATTGTAGTAGGAGAAAGCATTTCAATGTAATTGAAGATATACATAATTCTATTCTTAGAGTAAGTATTAAGGTCATTAATAAAACTTAAGGTTATCAGGATCCAGATAAATTTATAATAGTACAAGAAATTTATCAGATAAAACACTCTATTTAGTCATTGAGAATTATGCTTTTAACAGAGGTAGGTGAGTTGGAAGTCAGGCTGGCCCATGTAGCAAGTTCCAGGACACCTGGGCCTATGTAGAGAGACTCTGTCTCAAAAGAAAAAGTAAAAGGAAGAAAAGAGAGAGAGAAGGAAGAAGGACGAGGAGGGGAGAGGAGGGGAGGGGAAAGGATGAAAACAGAAGAGAGGAGGGGAGGCGATGGGAGGGGAGGGGAGGGGAGGGAAGGGAAATGCTTTCACCAAACTCCTTCATGAGGTGAGGAACAAGGTACATCCACAATTCACAACAAACACTGTTTCCTACTGTTCCCTGGCTACTCCGGCCCCAGGTAATGTTTGCACCTGTTCTCTGGACCGGTGGTTGTTTAATAAACTTTGCTTGGACTGTCTTTGCTTATGCTGCTCGCTCTGCTTGGGAAGCTCTCCCCTTTCCCCTCTCACCCCCATCTTCTGAAACTTTATTGCAAAGGCACCATTGCCTTAGAAACAATTCCAGATCTGTCAATAGTCCAGTTCCCTACTTCAAAACTGGCCATTTGCCCCACAGTGGGCCTCTAATTACCTCTCAACTTCCTCTGTCAGAAGGATTGTTTCTCTATTCGCATTTTCTTGCTTAGTTCTTCCTACCCAGCTGGACTTTAAGATCTTGGGAACACAATAGTAGATGCTTTGAAATTCTCCCAATAAGCTGGCTGACTGGCTTTCTTTCTTTCTTTCTTTCTTTCTTTCTTTCTTTCTTTCTTTCTTTCTTTCTTTCTTTCTTTCTTTCTTTCTTTCTATTGAGTAGCTCTGGCTGGTCTTGAACTCAGAGAGCTGCCTGCCTCTACCTCCCAGTGTTAGGATTAAAGGCATGCCCCACCATACCTGGACAGATAGGCTTTTTTATTATTTGTTTATTTGTTTTAGAGAGGTATGAGTGCTGCTAGGATCTTTGCTGAATACAGGAGCATTTTCTTTACCATTTTGTATGCATTTCTAATTGAAAACGTGTATGCATGCACACATTCGTGTGGAGCAAGGGGAGTAGGTATTTGTTCCTGTACTCCTTTTTATAACAGCTCCCTCCTTAGGAAAATCAGAATATTCAGAATTCATTAACTGACATTAAAAAATAAATCAAACCCGACTCTCTGTACATCCTAGAGAAGCACTCTGTCAACAATCAATGAGCTGTACCCTCAAGCTCTCTTTTTTATAGGTTACCATATCCCAGCCCAACTTGGTCTTTTCTGGAAAGTTTTGTTATGTATCCCAGGCTGACCTTGTACTCCAAATCCTCTTGCCTTAGATTCCTGAGTTCTGTGATACTACACCTATATGCCTGGCTCCTAACCATTCTGAGTGGCTCCTGCTGAGGAAAAACCATATTGTCCCAGAGAACTTCGACTTCACCAACTACCCCCAAAACACGCCGACTATCTCTGCAAATGTAATGTTGTTACCAAGTTAACAAGCTCTAGTGAACACAATGAGTTCTACTATTATGTGCATGCAGGGTTGGAATGAGTGGTTATTTCTTTTTTTTTTTTTTTACAGTATGTTTTACCTAATGCTTTAGTTTTTTATTTAAAATATAGATCTATGAAGCAACTGAGCTAAGTTTCCATTTTATGAAGGTTTTTTTTTTTAAATAAATCTCCTAGGTGCCTAGGGTTTCAGTGTGTGTGTGTGTGTGTGTGTGTGTGTGTGTGTATGTGTGTGTGTGTGTGTGTGTGTGTGTGTGTGTGTATCTGTGTGTGTGTGTGTGTGTGTGTGTGTGCCTGCATGTATGTGTGTATGGGTATGTGTGCCTGCATGTATGTGTGTATGGGTATGTGTAGTGGTGATGGTGGTTTTATCACAGCATGAACATTTAGACTATAACTGGGGTTTCGAACACCCCATATAGTAACCAGATGGCTATTAAAGACATTCTATTGGATTAAGCCTGTGTCCGAGCAGTCTTCTCTGTTCACAACACTGAGTTTCCAGCTCTTCTGAAATAATGTCTTTGGTGTCTGCCCAAGGCAGCTGTGTGGGTACAATAAGAATGGTTTCCACAGGCTCGTATAGTTGAATGCTTCCTCATCGGGGGATGGCACTAGCTGAGAAGGATTAGTAGGTGTGGCCTTGTTGGAGTAGATGTGGCCTTTTGAAGGACATGTGTCACTGGGGGTGGGACCCTAAACATGAGCAAGCCTTTGACAAGTTAAAGAGCCCTCACTACCTCCCTTTAATGATGGCCGTAGCTGAAGGACTGGAGATTTGGAAGTGGCTTGGGGGTCTCCTTTAAATTTGATCATTCCTCTTGCACGGTCTTTGGCTGTCACTGAATATGTACCACACTTTTTAGGAAATAAACTTACTCTTATGGAATCCTATTACGGCCTTTGCTACATATTTCTACTCATTACAGTCATACTTTAAACCTTGCTATTTTCTCTTGTTATCCTAAGAAGAAAATCATTACATCTATTAAATAAACTATGTTCTGATCACCACCATCACCACTGCACACCTGAATGCATAAACACACACACACACATGCACACACATGCACATGCACATACTCATACTCACACTGAAACCCTAAGCACATAGGAGATGGGACTTTTGAAGAGAGGACAAAGAGGAGGCCACATGAGTGAGTTAAGTACCCTCTTGCCCTCCCACCACATGTGATGATGTTGCAAGAAGGCATCATGTATGAAGCAGAAGCCAGGCCCTCATCGGGTGTTGACTCTCCATTGACTTTGGACTTCTCGGTCTTATAAGTACATTTCTGTGGTTTAGAACCCACCAGTTTAATGATATATCAGTCCAAACAAACAGGATAAATCACACATAACCTAACACTTCTTACTTGGAGTTAAATGCTTCTTTGGAAACTTTACAGTCCCTTTGAGATTTAAAAAAAAAAGCAGAATGGTGGAGTAGTTTTAGAATTCACCTCAGTCATGACAAAAGATCATCCACATTTATGATACAAGCGGGAATGCTGAGAAATTTATGTTCTTTGGAATCTAAGTTGAGAAACTGAAAAGTAAGAGTGTACCTGAATAAAATCCTAGACATAATTGTCCAGGAATATTACTGATGTTTTTCCAAGAAGAAACACACAAGCTGTTATTAACAATCTTGATTTTAAAATGTCAAACAGTGAGATTTTTCTGGAAGAACCATCAGTTCTTCAATAGGAGTTATCAAATAGTGGTTTATATCCCAAGATTCAAAACAAAAACTTCATCTTTCAGGCTGGGTGTGGTGGTGTACACCTTTAATCCTAGCATTTTGGAGGCAAAGGCAGGGGTATATCTATGAGTTCTAGGCCATAATACATACACAAATACATAAATAAACATTTATATTTATATCTGCCAGTTCCAAACTATAGCACCCTTATAAACCATATAATGATCTGTAGCCAATCCTAGTCAATACCCTCTACCGGCACCAGTACTGAAAGATTTACCTTGCCTAGTATAGTGTCGTGTTCCTAGAGTCTAAGCTCACAATATTTAGGAGACAGAGGACAAATGATCACTTGAATTTAGGAGTTTCAGATCCACCTAGGCAAGAAAATGATATTCCATTTCAAACATAGATCTACCTTAAATTACACTCCAAAATCTCAGTAAGTAGCTCAGCTTTTTCTTTCTTGACCTGAGACACTATTAAGACTGTGTACATAGTGTTCTTTCTTACTGCAATAGTTCATTGTCCATCATCATTACCCACCAAATACATGAAGCTGAGCTCCTTTTAAAAAGAAAACAGGCCGGGCGGTGGTGGTGCACGCCTTTAATCCCAGCACTCGGGAGGCAGAGCCAGGTGGATCTCTGTGAGTTCGAGGCCAACCTGGGCTACCAAGTGAGTCCCAGGAAAGGCGCAAAGCTACACAGAGAAACCCTGTCTCAAAAAACAAAAAACAAAAAAAAAAAAAAAAAAAAAACAAAAAAAAAAAAAAAAGAAAATAAGTTCAATACATGAGGCCTTAGGTTTGATTCCAATGAAAGAAAGAAAAGGAAGAGGAGGAGGGGGACAGGAGAGGGAGAGGAAGAGGGAGGGAGGGGAAGAAGTTAATCATTTTGTAAGTTCAAGAACAGTGTAAACATCACAAGAGAAATCACAGGGTAACACAAGAGAGATTCAGGAGTCAGTCATGCTTACAACAACTCACTTTTTAGGCATCTAACTGGATTCCAGAAGCACATTAATCCCACCCAAGGCAGGATCCCCATTAATCCAACCACTTTCCTTTAGGCCTTATCTCTTCTTTGAAGGTCCCACCACTTCACACATCACCCCAGGACTCTTGGGAAAACATGATCATATCAAAGCCATAGCACTGTTATAAGCAACAAACAGCTTTTTCTGACCAACTGGTGGGATTCAGAATCAATCGTCCTTGGAGATCAGGGACAGTGTCTAAGTTTCTAATTTGAAAACATGTAGTGGAGCATACAATGTCAGTATTTGCTGAATAAATGGAGGATTGCAGTAATTTGTACTCTAAACTATTCAGGGTGTTGGGAAGGGATTTTCTGAAAGAAAATGGGTCTCATGACATGTAGTGCTACTCCAGAAAACCTTTGATTTGGAATGGCAGATTCAGCATATAAAAATAGAGAAAGAAAGAAAAAAAAAGTAGAGAAAGCTGCAGTAAGGAGTCTTTCTAGGACTGTGAAGCTTTGTCTGATACTCTTGATATACACATGCATGACATATTTGTCAAAACTTAGTTTCTCCAACACTAAGAGTGGACTCTGCACTGTGGTCTTGGGTGATGATGTTTGCATAATGATAATGATGAAGCTGAGTGCATCCACTGAAATGATGTATCATTGTGGTGGGAATTGTAGCTTGCTGGGGAAGGTTGCTATGGGGGAAAGAAGTATATTAAAATATATATATATATATATATATATATATATATATATATATATCCTTATCTATGTCACAATAAAATGGCTTTAAAAAATAGTAAAACTATGGAAAGGGCAGACTAGATCTTTTGTTGGGTAATGGTGCTTGTCACCAAGCCTGATGATCTAGCTCAGTTCCTAGGACCCACATGATAGAAGTAAATAACCAACTACCACAAGTTGTCCTCTGAATTACACATACACATACACACACATCAATTAAATCCAATAAAAAATAAAAATATGGAGAATTCAGATCTATTTGAATTTTAAATAATACTTAGAAAAAAACAAATCTCATGTAACATTTGAAATACCTTATACAAAATTATTATGAAATAATATGAAATGCAAATTTAACTTGGCTTCCTGCATTTATCTAGCAATCTTACTTATTAATAGGATATATATGGGCAGTTTTTGGTTGACACAGAATGAAATGGGAGTGAGTGGGGGAGTGGGATGAACATGTGCTTTTGACAAGGAATAGACTGTTTAATGACCTGAAATTATGGCATGCAATGAAGAACTGCTCTGACATAAATACAAACAGCACCACTTCTGAAGATGAACAGACTTCCTAGGGAGGAAAAAACGTGTTTTCTCTTTCTTTAGGTACCGCAATGGGTCCTTTAAATTGATGACAGCAACAACGAAACAAGATTAAGAAGAGCAAAAACAGTAATCCATGTGCATAAGGAAGCTAAGAAAAGAAGCAACTAGCTCATTAAGTGGTTGGATATGCATCTAGGTAATTTAGTAATGTCAGGCAGAAAACTTCTATGAGAGAACAGGGAGGTTTCCTAAGACACAGAGGGGAAGCTGTGCAGTGTCAGCACACAGCTTTAATCCCAGCACTCAGTAGGCAGAGGCAGGAGAATCTCTGTTAGTTCAAGATCAGCCTGATCTACAGAATGATTTCCATAACAGCCAAGTCTACACAGAGAAACAATAACTCAAAGAGAGAGAGAGAGAGAGAGAGAGAGAGAGAGAGAGAGAGAGAGAGAGAGAGAGAGAGAGAGATGACTTTTGTAAGAAGGAAGGGGACATAAAACATTTTGTCATGATGTGTTTCCAAGATTAACAGAGTTTTACTATTGTGTATTAGTTTGTTTTGAGATATGGTATTTCCCTGTTGCTTAGACTGGCTTTGAACTCTCAGCCATCCTGCCTTAGCCTCTGAATTGCAACTGCAGGTGTACACCACTATGTCCAGCTCCACTGCATCACTGTTGATATTATCTATGATGTCATGAGGGTGACATCACTGACACTGCAGCCCACAGACTGGGCAATCCCCAAGATTTCTTTAGTGGTCTCAGAAAATTTTTGACTACATATCAGCCTCGAATCTGTTAGGCAATGTTGACAGCCTCACTGAAAGTGGCATTTCCACTCTGTCACCAGTTTGTGTTCATTTCACTTTGGGTGGCTTCTTGAAAGTTTTGCTGACCAGGGGCAAAGGCAGAAGATTCCACCTCAGTCTGATCCTGTCTAAACTAAGTGGCATCCCACTGTGACCTTTCAGACCTTTCAGTCACTGGTTGCTTCCCCAACATCATCACCAGCCTTGTGGAAACAGACTGGTGCAGGGTAGTTACTTTTTGGGGTAGGCTTGGTGTGAACATTACAACTGGTGTACTTACATATCTAATTTTGATATTATTAAAATCAAATAGAATAGGGGAGGTTGTTGCTGTCAGGTAATCTAAATTTTGAGATGATTGCAGAAAACTGTATCTTTGCCTTCTATGAGCTGAAAGCCCAAAACAAGACTATTCTCAATATCCTTAACTATAATCGTTATTTGGAACTTTTTTTTTTTCAATTAACTGAGGGAAAAAGAACCTTTGGAATATCCTAATATTTTAATGGAAAAGGAAGAGAATATATAGAGACTGGCACAACCAACCTACACAGAAATGTTCAAGTATTCATAAGTAGACATTTGCAATCTACTGTGAATGTGAATTATAAGCTCAATACTTTACATTTAAAAAAATTACATGTTTTTCTGTTTGTTTGGAGGGCATGTGCTACAATGTGTGTGTAGCCAGAGGACAGCCTGGTGAAGTCCATTGATTCCTTCTACCACGTGGGGCCTGGGGATCAGTTCAGGTCATCAGGCTCGACAGGAAGTACTGTTACCTGCTGAGGCATGTAAACTCAACATGTCTATGATTCTATTTCTTACATTTACTACTTTAAAGAAGGTTTACTCACACCTTATTCTGGGTATATACAATTCACACTGCCTCTCTGAAAAAAGTTTGCGTGCTACTTTGCAGAAAGAGTGAAGACCACCAAATTTAACCTGTTTAAGCCCACCTGTAGCCGCTAATTAAACCAGTGGTTCTCAATCTAAGGGTCACAACCCCTTTGGTGAACCTCTATCTCTAAAATATTTATGTTACAATTCATAACAGTAGTAAAATTACAGTTATGAAGTAGCAAGGAAAATAATTTTATGGTTGGGAGTTATCACAACATAAGGAGCCGTATTAAAGGGCCACAGCATTAGGAAGATTGAGAATCACTTATAAACTGTCATCTCTGTATTTACTCTCTCTGAGTCCAGTCCCTTCAGCTGTATATCTCTTTTACTTTTTTTTAATTTTTATTTTATTTACATGTATACATATGCATGCATGTATAGGACACAACCTTATGTATCCCAGGTTGGTCTCAAAGTTGCTAGGTAGTCAAGGCTGGACTTATTCCTCATGACTCTACCTCCTGAATGCTATGATTACAGTCTGCAACGTCATGTCAAGCTCTCAGTTTTAATTTATTTTCTTCTTGGTATTTATTACACCAAGTACCTTTGGTTGTTTGGTTTGGTCTTTAGGATAGAACCCAGGGACTCATGCATTCTGGACAAGCACTCTACCACTAAGCTACAGAGGAGCCAGATCTTAAGTGAGCCTTCCCAAAAGAGGCATAGAGGATAAGTATGACATAAATTGGCTTAGCTAAGCATGTGGTCAGACAGCAGGACGTTTGGGCAAGTCAAGACCATTGACCAGACAGGCAGCAGACTTGGCAGGTTCAGGAAGCTGGCAGACTTTAAAGCCTCCTTTAAAGGTAGCAATCAAGGTCAATGAAGCAAACTAATTAGACCCTGCAGGATAGTGGTCCACAGCCACTGCTAGAAAGAACTTGTTCTCTGACTGACACCCACGAAACTCTACCCTTTTTTATCTATTGTAGTCAAGATACTCTCCAGTTTATACCCTATCTAAAGATAGTAAGGCAATTTTTAAAACTCACTAATTCCTAAAAGCTAACTGTATTAGCTGGTTTTGTGTGTCAACTTGATATAAGCTAGAGTAATCAGAGAGGAAGGAGCCTAGGTTGAGAAAATGCCTCCATGAGATCCAGCTGGAAGACATTTTCACATTTAGTGATCAATGGGGAAGTGCCTAGTCTATGGTGGGTGGTGCCATCCCTAGGATGGTAGTCCTGGACTCTATATGAAAGCAGGCTGAATAAGCTACAGGGAGCAAGTCAGTAAGCAGCGCTCCTCCATGGCCTCTGCATCAGCCCCTGCCTCCAGGTTCCTGCCTTGTTTGAGTTCCTATCCTGACTTCCTTTGATGATGAATAGCAATACAGAAATGAAAGCTGAATAAACACTTTTCTCCTCGACTTGCTTTTTGGTCATGATGTTTCATTTCAGCAATAGAAACCCTAAGACACTAAACAAAACATTTTTTTTTTGGAGAAAGGATCTCACACTATAGCCCAGGCTGGCCTGGAATTCAATTTGTAGCTAGGATCAAACTCACAGTCATACTTCTGCCTCAGCTTTAAACATGCAGGGAAATAGGCATGTGACACTACTCTAGGCTCAAGCAATACAATTTTTGTTTTTGTTGTTATTGCTGTTGTTTAAAGAAGAGGAAAGAAAAAGGCATCCTGTTTCCATATATTTCTGTGCTTTTCGTGTGCAGGTTATAGCATAGTCTTGGTTGAAGACTGACTCTCTCATTGCAGGCAAATTCTTCAGAGCTAGTTTGCTTTCTATTACTGTGGTAACACCATGACCAAAAGCATCCTGGGGAGGAAAGGTCTTATTTGACTTATACATCCCCATCATAGTCCATCATTGAGAGATGTAAAGGCAAGAACTCAAGCAGGGCAGGAACCTGGAGGCAGGAACCGAAGTAAAGGTTATGGAAGAATGCTGCTTATTGGCTAGCTCCTCATGGTTTGCTTAGTCAAAACACCCAGGACCACTAGCCCAGGGGTGACACTACCCACAGTGATCTGGGCCTTCTCCCATCAATCATTAATTTAGAAATGCTCTACAGACTTGCCTATAAGCAATATGGTGGAGGCATTTTCTTAGTTGAGGTTCCTCTTCCCAGAAAACTCTAGGTTTGTGACAAGTTGACAAAAAAAAAAAAAAAAAATCAGCACAAATGTCTCGTAATTTTCCCCATAGGTTTCTTTTCTCAGAACTTCACTTGCAGCCAGGTGTGGTGATATATGCCTTTAGTACCAAGCATTTAGGAGGCAGAGGCAAGAAGATCTCTTGGGACCAAGGCCTCATCCTTCTAAATGACAAATAAACAAGTTTGAGAAAAGGACAATTAACAAATTTAAGGGCAAAGGCAACCTGTAGCTCTTTTTGCCAAACAATACTGTCTCTTCATATCTGTTGAATGTGAAATTTCCCACAGGCACATGTATTTGGATTTTGGTCCCTAGCTGGTGGCAATGTTTTGGGATGTTATAGAATCTTTCAGATAGGCATAGACTGTCAGGAACTGAGTGTTATAGCCAGGCTGTGCTCTGTTCCCATGCTCCACAACCTGTTCCATCAAGGTGTGAGGAATGTTACCTCATGCGCTCCTGTTGCTATGGAGAAAGCTAGCCCAGCTGTCAAGCTTTCAACTCTGGACCCTCTGAACCTTGAGCCAAAATAAGCCTTTCCTCCTGTAATTGTCTTCTGTCAGAGGTAACTAACACAATGTCCTTACCCTGTAATGACATCCATACCCTCTACAAAACAAAAAGTGCATCCCCAAAAGTCACAAGACTTCTGAAATCTTAAATCCAATGCTCTCCTCTTGTGTTTTAATTCTTTTTATTCCCTGTAGTGTTGTGCTTTTTAAAAAAAAAAAAAAAAAAAACAACGAACAAGCAAAATATTTCTTAGAACTTCTTAAGTCCTCGACAATGACATCACATCGGGCTATTCATGTCTCCTCACTGATTAACACTACAGGGGCATGACTACACTTAGTTCTTGGTTCTCCGTGGCCTGCTTTCTTCACCCTCTCCCCTCTGGAAGCTGCTTCCCTTCCTGTGGCTGAACTCTTGACACGGTGGCTCTCGGCCGGGCTCGTATTGGTAGTACTGATATCATTCCGGAGCTCTAGTCCCATCCCTTCAAACATCATCTATAATTACTTCAAATTCACAAACCAAAATTATCCTTAGCTTCCCTCACCCAAATGGCTCATCGTGCTGTTTTCTCCCTATTTTTATTACATTAGTAAAATAACATTTCCTTAGACATCTAACCCTCTAATCAATGGCTTACCTCAAGTCCCACTCTTCTAAGAGAGACCTTCAAAACATGCTCCTTCATTTTATCCAGAGCAAAACTTCCTACAAAGAATATTAAGGATACACATATACCATGGCAGGCATCAAACTGTGCTATCTATACCAGAAAAAAGAAATATGTAAAAATGCCATTTTATTTTTGACAACTATAAGCTATAGGACAAGATTCTTTTCTCAGGGAAAATGTATGTAGCAGACCTGACATTTTTGTATATTAAGAATGGCTATTTCTTCATCTACTGCTCGTTTTTTTTAGGATTCAGAAAGCATAGAACCTACAACAAAAAATCTGTTTGCCAGCCAGGCAGTGGTGACACATCTTTCATCCCAGCACATGGGACAGAGGGGCAGGTGGATCTTAGAGTTCAAGGCCAGCCAGGGCTAAAAAGGCTGATTGCCCGCAATGTGCCTTAATTAACGTACCAAGACTTTTAGCAAGCTACTTACTGATGTCTGTCCTATGAAGGCTGTCTCTTCTAGACTTCGGAAGCAAAGAAGGAAAATGCTAGATGAAAGATGACCAGTTCATCTAGTCAAATCTGCTTTCTGTCTCTGTTTAGAACCCAGTTAGGATGTTTTTCTTCGACATTCTCTCAATTCCATCCTTCTATCAAAAAATAAAAAAACAGCAGCCGTTGAACTTCACTGTGGAGTTGTGGTCTACGTGAAGTGTCTGGAGAGGTGGCGTTCTCTCCTCCGTAGACTCTGATACCCTTCTCAGGGCTAATTCACGTGCTAGTATCTCCCAAGGGTGCTGCCGCAAACTGGAACTCTCATGTAAAAAGAATTGAAAGCAAACCAACTCAAGGGGGTGCAAAAGTCAGGGGGAGTCAAGCCTCATGTATTCGGGTGGGGTGGTCATGAAGCAGGCCTTGGCCAAGGGCTCAGCTGAGACTGTCATGACTTTCTTGGACTCCCTAATCCTGTCAAAAGTAGAGGCCAGTTCAGCCTTTCTTCCTAAAATATTCAGATGTCATCTATGTCTAGGAAGCTTCAAAGCTGCACAAATCCCCTGCTAGGTGGAGAGGGATTCTGACAGACCCAGCTGGGCTTTCAGCTCTGAACTGGTTACCGTGATGAAGAAGGAACCTGGGGTAAGGCAGGATAGACTAGCAGTCTGTCATTAGACAGCTCCAGTGAACTGCATGACCCTGGGATATGACTTATATTTACTGCTTCTGTTTCATTATCTGCAACTCGGGGACTATATTCTGTGTGAAAAAAGAGAATAATTCCAGAACAAATATGCTGGCTACTTTTATTTCAACTTGACACAATCTAGAGTCATCTGAGATGAGGGAACCTCCACTGAGAAAATGCCTCCATAAGATTGGACTATAGGCAGACAAGCCTGAAGGGCATTTTCTTATTAATGATCAATGGGGGAGGACACATTGTAAGTGGAGCCACCCCTGAACTGGTGGCCTTAGGTTCTATAAGAAAGCAGGCTGAGCAAACCATGAGGAGCAAGTCAGTAAGCAATATCCCTCCATGGCCTCTGCATCAGCTCCAGCCTCCAGGCTTCTGCCCTGTTTGAGTTCCTGTCCTGAATGATTTCCATAATGAATTGTGATATGGAAAGCTTAAGTGAAATAAACATTTCCTCCCCAAGCTGCTTTTGATTATGGTGTTTCGTCACAACAATAGTAACCCTAACACAAGAAGCAAACCAACTAAGCAGTGTAGCTAGAGAGAAATCATCAAGTTCAAGCAGAATTCAATGAAACAAAAACTCAACAGTGTAAAGAATGAAACAAAGAGTTGATCATACATATATACACATATGTAATCACACACACATGTACACAGAACATATAATGAAACCCATCATACTGTGCACTAACTAAAAATTTACTTAAAAATAAAATATTCTGTATAATCCTCCCTTTGGTTAAAAATGTGTGTAGCATACCAGAAAAAAAGTTATTAATAATGGTTTCCTCTGAGTCAGATCTTTCTGTTGGTGAGATTTTCATTGTTTGTAATTCTTAACATCTGCATTTTCTTATTTTAACAGTTTACTTACACCTTTAAAAAAATAAAAATAATTAGATATGGTGGCACCCCATTTAAGCCCAGCATTTGGGAGGCAGAAGCAGGCAGATAACTGGGATTTCAAAGACAGCCTGGGTTACATAGTGAGTTCCGGGACAGCTAGGACTATATAGTGAGACCCTGTCAACACAACAACAATAATAAAAACAAATATATGTTCTGTTATTTTCAAGTAATTCTCTTATTTTCTGAGAATTACTCTTTCACTTTCCATTTGTAAAACACGTAATAATCCTGTTTTAAGATTCTCTCAACTTATACTTTTTTTACTCTTCACAATCTATCTTTTATTTATTTATTTATTTATTTATTTATTTATTTATTTATTTTAGAGACAGGGTCTTTTTATGTAGACAATAGCCTCAAATACATGATATTTCTGCCTGCTCTAGTTTGCTTTTCTGTTGCTGAGATAAAATACTGACCAAAACCAACTTGGGGGAGATAGGGTTTGTTTGGCTTACCAGTTATATAGTCCATCACAGAGGCAAGGCAAGGCAGGAATTCAATGCAGAAATCTGGAGGCAGGAACTGAAGCAGAGACCATGGAGGAATGCTGCTTAGCGCTTTGTTTTCCCTATCGCGCTCAGCCATCTTTCTTCCACAAACCAGGACCACCATCCCAGGAGTAGCACCATCCACAGAGGGCTGGGTCTTCCCACATCAGTCATTAATCAAGGAAATGCTCCACAGGCTTGCCTTCAGGCCAGTCTGATGGAGGCATTTTCTCAATAGAAGTTCCTTCTTCCTAAGAGGCTCTAAGTTGTGGCAAGTTGAAAAAAACTAACCAGCATCCTGCCTTGCCTCCCAAGGCTGCTAATGTTTATATTACAATCATGAACCACCACACCAGACTTCTGAGTTATCTGAGTTTTGTATTAATTACATTTTCCCTTTATATTCAAAAATCTGATTATTTTCATGCTTTTCCTAACTTTGTTTTTTGGTGTGTGTGTGTGTGTGTGTGTGTGTGTGTGTGTGTGTGTGTGTAAATGCAGGTACATGTGTGCCACAGCACGCAAGCAGAGGGCAGGAGGCAGCTTTCTGTTGCCTGTTCCTGTCACTTTGTTGAGTCCTGGTCTTGTTAATTCTGTTCTATACACTCTAGGCTAGCTAGCCTGGTAGCTTCATCTGTCTCTGCCTCCTGCTCCTCAGCTCACCATAGGCACACTGGGATTGCAGATGCACAGCACTGAATCAGCTTTCTGTGTGGGTTCAGGATATCAAACTCAGGCAAGCTAGTGCTTTTACCCACTGAGCCAAAGCTCCCTGGCTCAGGGTTTAATTCATTGTTGGTAAAAAAAATAATTGCATCCTTTAACATTTGTGTAATTTAATGCATATTAATTATGCAGATTAATGGGATTCATTATAATATTTCTTTATGGTAAAGAACCCACAACAAGACTTCTTTACCATTTCCTAGGAATCCCTTTCAGAATTCTACTTGTTTTGTTTCCACATATGACAGGGAACATGCAGTACTTGGCTTTCTGAGTCTCACTTATTTCTCTTAGCATGAAGCCCTGGAGTTCCATTCATTTTACTGGAAGTGACACTGTTTCATTCAGCTGTATGATCAAACGATATTCCATTGTACCTAGACAATTTTTTCTATTCACCTACTGGCAGGCACTGAAGATAATTTGATATTTTAACTATGGTGATCATTACTGCAATAACAGGGCTCTCCCCTCCCCTGCAATAACAATTCCTGGTTAGAGACTCTTCAACCAGCCAAAATGCTTGCAAATCATGCAAGGAGCTCCAGGGATGTAGTGACCTAAGTTTTCACAAACACTTGGTGGGCCTTTTGCTGATGCAGCTGCTTTTGAGTTGTCCATGTTTCTGTATAGGTATGAAAGTGAGAGCAAGAATTCCTGGAAAGAAATTATGTCTGCAAAGGCCAGTTGAGGCTGTGTCTACAAGGGCTGATTGACTGTTTAGAACTTCAGTGCTATGGAGAGGGTGAAATGTTAGATCCAGAGCCTAATTTTGATTTACCTTGAGTTATATTTAGCTCCCCAATCAGTCATTCCTTGGCTACCTCTGTGTCAGATCAAACATCCTGTGACTAAAAGACAAAAAAAAAAAACAAAAAACAAAAAAAAACAAAACAAAAACAAAAAAAAACCTTTCGGAATGTATTAACTAAAAAAGTTGTAGTTCTGTCAACAAAAAGGCCAAGTGAGTATCATCAGCTAGCATCTGAACCTGGGGCTGAGATTTCTCTACTTTGCTGTAATCTACTTCTCTGATGTTTCCATCAATATATTAAAAGTGTATGGTCCTCGCCTTTAATCGCAGCACTTGGGAGGCAGAGGCAGGCAGATCTCTGTGAGTTCGAGGCCAGCCTTGTCTATAGAGTGAGTTCCAGGACAGGCACCAAAAGTAGACAGAGAAAACCTGTCTCGGAAAAAAAAAATACAAAAAGGGTCTTGATTTGTGACTTTCATTACTATAAAAACTTCCTGAAACTGCTTCCATATTGGAACATGGAATTCTGTTTAAACTAGCTGTGTTCCCAGGCCATTCTTTCTGATATTTGGCTCCAGAATAAACCTCGTCTTCTTTGAGTTGAGAATTATGTTTTTGAATAGAGAATATCTACCTCTAATAGGTATCACAGCTGGACAGTGGTGGCACATGTCTTTAATTCCAGCACACAGGAGGCAGAGGCAGGAAGATCTCTGTGAGTTTGAAGCCAGCCTGGTCTACATAATGAGTTCCAGGACAGCCAGGGACTGTTACATAGAGAAACTTTGTCTGGAAAAAAACAAAAAATAAAATAGGTATCACAATCTGATTAAAGCCACACCTGATTCTTGTGACTGAATAATGGCTACAAAGCTTTCCTGGAAGTAATGGATTTTTAAACAAGTGAGTATCTAATTGGCTGAGCATTAGGTATCACTGGAAGGCTTGGAGTCTCCACTAGCCACCAAGAGAGTTTTGAAACAGCCAAGACTGTTTAGATGAGCATTGAAGGAAGCAGCCTTTGACTGACAACTTCTGCTGCCTCAGGGGAAACAGGGAGACAGGAGGGAAGGGATTAAGAATGCCACCCCTGATGGTCCTTCAGAAGCAACAGCAATAGCTTTCAGTCTCAGAGAATCAGAAGCGTGGAGCGGGCATCAGTGGCTCTTGACCTACCCCCTACCCCTGTGCGTTCTATGGTAGTCATTTAGTTTTGCTTCCAGGCAGCTTGTGGGGGTTGGGTACAGGGACTGACAAATGTCAGGCAAGCTGGGGGCCTTCTGTCTGACAGCTTCTGGATTCTTAACAGGCACTAAAGTTAGCTAACAATGCTAACAACTCTGGCCAAATAACTTGAGGAAGAGGTGGGTCCTGCTGATTTGTCCCATTTGCCGCCTAAGAACCCTGAGTTCAGGGTTACTACCCTGCACAGTAATATGATCCAGATTTAAAGTGATCTTGGGGAAATTAATCGCTTTGAGTTTAAGTTTCTTCATTGGTTAAAAAAAAAAAACCAAAGGCATTATCCTTAAATACTGAAATTAAATATCTATTAAAATGTATAGTGGAGCCAGGTGTGGTGGGACATGCCTTTAATCCTAGCAAGTTCCAGGACAGCCAGAACTACATGGTGAGACTCAGTGTCGCGTCCTCCACTCCCCACCAAAAAGTATAGTGGATGTTCATTAACCACAGATTTTATGAATAACTCTTTTTTAAATGCTTATGGGTGAAGAAATCTCCCAATTGAGCCTTTGAGTGTGAGCTAAGTATATTAAGCAACAACCTTCATATTTTAGAGATGTTTGAATTGAATTATATTTCAAATGTTGCCCAAGATTCCAACTCATTGTTCAAATACCTATTTAAACTATAGTATTCTTGGTGGTTTGTCTCTATAGAAGTTTGTTGTTGGTAGTGTAAGGTCGCTATAGTACCTAATGTCTTAGTTGCATGGAGACCTTTATATTATTTTCATTAGCTAAGTGTTCAGAATGCTTATGACAAGTTCAGAATCATATTCTACTCATTTGAACAATAGTTATGGCATTAGGAACTTCTCTTAGTACTAACTTCCTTGGCCTATTGGGTGTTAACTGAAGTCCCTATTTATAGCTCTTATGCCAGAGGATCCAGGATGATAGGGACTTGGATGGTGAAGTTAGGGTAGGAGGTAATAAGAAACATTTCTTGTAAGAGAGTGAAAAGATGCACAATCACTTCTCTAGCTGAGCTCGTTTCTTATATAGTCTTTTTCATTTCAGGGTCCTCAAAGTTTGCCTGTTTGCTCTTCTTTACACTACCACAAGCCATGTACTCTCATAAAAATCCCTCTTTGTTGCTTGGATTCTAACGGCTCCCTCGGGGCAGGGGGTGAGAAGGTGTGGTGTCAATGACACAAACACCGGGAGTCTGTTGAAAGCAAATAACAAACTCCTTTATTCAATAACAGGGAAGGCCTTATATATCCTCCTCCCAGCACCCAGTCTGTGCGGTCATCCCTCATTGGCTGGGCATGATCAGGAACTCTGACAGTGACTAGGAACTCTGACAGGGACCGTTACTAGTCCCTCAGGCAGACTCCAGGTTGGCTCTTAAGGAGTATGTTATGTGCATGACTTGGCAACTGGTCTGAGTCAATTTTCTCGACCCTATGGGCCTGTCCTATAAAATGAGCACTGAAGACTGAGTAATATCTCTGTGGTCTACTGGTGCCAGAAACTGCTTAACAATTTTCTTTTCTTCTGCTTCTGTGTGTGTGTGTGTGTGTGTGTGTGTGTGTGTGTGCACGCATGTAGAAGCCAGAGGTTAACTCTGTGTATCTTCCTCAGTCACTCTCTATTTTTTTTTTTTGAGACAGGGTATCTTTGAATCTGGAGTTCATTGATTCATCCATTCTACTAGACTGGATGGACACTTAACTTCAGGAGATCTAGCTGTCCACCCCCTCCCCTTCTAGTGCTAAGATCCCAGACATATGCCATATGTCCATGTTTTACATGAGTATTGGGGATCTGAATTCAAGTCCTCATGCTTGCCCAGTCTCAGTAGGTACTTTACAAACTGAGCCATCTTTCCACACTAACAGTTTGGTTCTTAGAGGTTTTGCTGGCAGCAGCAATGGGAAACATACAGAATAGGTTTTTTTTTTTTTTTTTTTTAATAAGACTTCCCTTTTTGGAGCTCTCTTCCTCTTTTATTTCTTGGAAAATAAAGAGGAAAACAATACAAGGTCATACAGCATGTGAGCAAAGGACAGAGTTACACAATTCCGCCTCACTAGAGGATAAACGGATTAACACTTATCTTAGACTATTTGTCTTAGAAGGTGGATCTGTGACCTTTGGGCGGAAGGAAGGAAGGTAGAAACTGAAAAAACAAGACACAAGCAGGCAGTGCTGTCTCCTAAATCTGCAATAAAGAGACAGGGAAGGAAGGACAAGGAAGAAGCAGAACCACGTGCCTTTACCCCCTTGCTTGTCTCACTACAGCAGCCAGGAATAGATTTGTGATTGAACAGAGCTACAGTAAACATATGTTAGAACATAGTCTGTGAGAATTAGCAGCTTGCAGGCATTAAAGAAAAACTACAAGGGAGAGAGAGAAAAAGATGGCTTAGCAGGTAAGGAGCTTGCCATTAAGCCTGAAGACGTGAGTTCAATCCCCAGGATCGACATGGAGGAAGGAGAGAATCAACTCCTGCCAAGTTGTCCTCTGACCCCCACATATTTGCTGTCACCCCCATCTCCCATACAATCAATAAGTAAATGTTTAAAAAAAACATAGAGAGCGATTGCTTTAGACTATGCTCCTATATAGACCTGTCTAAAGACTAGAAATAAAGTCAGTCATGCTAACATTCCACCAAGTTGAGACTAAGCGATTTATCTGACCTGAGAAATCAAGATTAGGGAAAGAGCCAGCTTTTCCAAATACGCCATTTTCACTTGGCATAATAAGGAAGCTCCCTCTGCTTTAATACAAATGAAATATCCTGATGTTACTTAATTGGTTAGTTTTACTATGTGCTATCTCTCTATCTTGTCTATAAGAAAAGAAACTTTGAAATAAGCAGTTTTGTTTTTAGATTTTTGTCTCTATTTTCTAAAATTAAGTCCATTCTTTGGTATCATAGAAATACATATTTCTTTTTTTTTTTTTTTGGTGGTTTTTCAAGACAAGGTCTCTTTGTGTAGCCTTGGCTATCCTGGAACTTTCTCTGTAGACCAGGCTGGCCTCAGACTCACAGAGATCCACCTGCCTCTGCTTCTGGGGTGCTGGGATTAGAAGAGTGTGCCACCACTGTTCAACAGAATATATATTTCTTATTAACAAATATTAATTGTATCATTAATGAGGTTCAGTGTGATATTTCAACAATGGTATCTATCATTTCCTACTCTTTATCATTTCTTTATGTTTCAAGCCTTCAAGATCCTCTGTTGTAGGTCTTCATAAATATACAAATTAAATCTAATCTCTGCCAGGCATGTCCAGACTGTACTAAGGGACTACATGCAGCCAAACACTGAAACAAATGCCATCCAACATAAAACTGTAAACTTACTTAAAACAGTATGAGCTGTTTTGTGTGTGTGTTTGTGTGTGTGTGTGTGTGTGTGTGTGTGTGTGTTGACTGCATAGTTCTCAAGCATGACCCTGACTTCTGTAGATGCCAGCATTATGTTATAGTGTCAAAGGCCACATGCCCTTAAAGCTGTAGTCCTCCCATTGTTTACAGTACACCAGAACATTTTCCTATTCATGTTTGGTACTCACTATCAACCTTCCTTTTGTCCCTCCTTCCTTTCACCATTACCAACCCCTAGTAATTATTGTTCTACACTAAGGTCATCTTTAAATGTATGTATCTCTTACTGGTAAAAAGTCATGCTAACAACTGACTGGTGACAGGATGCCATATCTAGTATGATACATACCTTATATGAGTTATGGCTGATAGTGGAGAATGATAAGGGAGAGGAGGAATGGATATGATCACCTTTATATTCTGTGTCACAAGAACCCATTTGTATTTCTTATCGTAGAAAGGAATCTGCATATATACATTGTAAACAGCTCAATATGAACATGCTGCCACTGGTTTGCTAATCTAAGTCAACCCCTATCCTAGAGGATTCTGTGCAAGGGATGCAAGACTCAGAGACCTTGGGAGTATGCAACCCAGGTACACTGAGAACTATGGTATGTTGTGGGATATTTGATCACACTGTGAAATCTGAGTTTGCATTTGCATTAATTAAATAAAATCAACCTTGGGTCAGGAGGCTGAGTTACCAACTAGTTGACAGAATGTCATCATAGAGAGTCATGGGGTGTCTGTAAGATGACAGAGAGATGCTCAGGAAGTAGTAGGGAGGAACTTAGTGTAACCTGGGGTCTTTTGTTTTGGCTGAGAGGAAGGAGGCTCTCTTTCAGAGCTGCCAGCAAAGAGAAAAGATCAGCTAGTCGCTGTTCAACCTCTCTGAGCTAGCACGTTTTCACCCCAGCCTTTGATTCCCGAGTCTTATTGATAAATAGAATGATAAAGATTTAATTAAAAGCTATATTTGGCCGGGCGGTGGTGGCACACGCCTTTAATCCCAGCACTGGGAGGCAGAGCCAAGTGGATCTCTGTGAGTTCGAGGCCAGCCTGGGCTACCAAGTGAGTTCCAGGAAAGGCACAAAGCTACACAGAGAAACCCTGTCTCGAAAAACCAAAAAAAAAAAAAAAAAAAAAAAAGCTATATTTGGTGGCAGTGACATAGCTGGTGCCTGCAGGAACAGAAATCCCACCAGACCGTGGCCTGAGTGGCCAAGCTGCTGCCAGAGAATCAGGCCAGTAACTGCAGAGCTGCATTTGCTGGCTAAAACGGCAGCAGATTAAAGTGCAGCCTCTGTACCAATGGAAAAACAACAATGGCACCAGGGAAAGGTGTGAGAAATGAGAGAGAGAGAGAGGAGCGCCAGCACCACAAATCTCAGGGATGAAGCTAACCACCTGACCAGAGACTAGAAGCAGTGGTTCCAATGCTTCCTTCCTAACGCTTTAATACAGTTCCTATGTTGTGCTGACCCCCAACCACACGATTATTCCATTGCTACCTCATAACTGCAATTCTGCTACTGTTGTGAATCATAATGCACATACCTGATATGTAGGGTATCTGATATGTGACCCCCCAAAGGGGTTATAACCCACAGATAGAGAACCACTGCTTTAGAGGGACTGATTGCCTTTGTTTACACCCTATGTAACCGGCTGGATGGAGATGTGATGAAAGGCAGGTGTCTAGGATTTAATCCATTGTCTTCTCAGATGACTGGCTCTCTGAAAAACATACAGTTTACAAATTCAACTCCCATCTTTCCCTTAGTAGCATTTTGTTGCCAGGAAGGCCAAGCTCTGGTATTCTGGTCACAGCCTTGCAGGTCATACAGTCTCTCTGTTGAAACTGCCCTCTTTTGCACTGCAGTGTGAAAGCACACAAACAGTATGGAAATGACCATACATAGCTATGTTCTATGTTCTACTAATGCTAACTGGTGTAACTTGTATAATTTTTTTCTTTTTCCTTGCTTCCTTCCCTCTCTGCCAAACACTTCTTTTCCTCTCCCCTCCCCCCACTCCTGTGTGTGCGCACGCGCACGCTCGTGTCTATTCCTGGAGACTGAACCTAAAACCTTGTGGATGCTAGGCGAGGACTTTACCACCGAGCTATATCCTAGCTCTGTTTTTGAGATGAAGTCTTGCTAAGTTGTCCAGTCTGGCCTCTAAGTCACTCTGCAAGCCAGCCAGGCATTGAAATTTTGATCGTCCTGCCTCAGCCTTTTGAGCAGAGATGATTATAGGCCTGTACCACCAGTCCTGCCTAAATTTCATAAATATCCACGTGCCATGAAATATTATTCTCTTATTGATTTTTTTCAGCTACTTAAAAACCGTAAAAAAACAAAAAAACAAAAACAAAAACAAAAAAACCCCCAACATTCCTAGGTCAAGTACTCTACAAAATAGAAGCAAACTGCATTTGGCCCATGAGCCACAGACTTAGTTCAAATGCCTCACTATAAAGTTAGGAAATAGCTGGGTGGTGGTGGCACATGCATTTGATTTCCCCACTCCAGAGGCAGAGGCAGGCTGATCTCTGTGAGTTTGAGGCCACTCTAGTGCCTAAAGAGTTAAAATGTCTTTTTCAAGGTTACTTGGGGTTAGTGACAGGGATAAAAAGAACACTTGCGTCGTCCTCTTGACTGTTTGTTCTCTGGCTACTTTATACAATTCCCCACTCAGCTTCAATTCTAAGTGTAGTTTAATCAGAACACTGTTGACAAAGATCCTGTGAGATAAGCCTTCTTAGGTGATTTATGTAGTAAAATTTTTTGTTTGAATCTTTTCTCTAATAGTAAGAGATCATAGTTTAAAAAAAATTTCCCCACTGATGTGGATATAACCAAACAACTAGCATGAAAGAGTTACTTCTGTAATTCAGACAGCTTGCTTTGTGGGCGATTTAATATTAAAGGGAAAGCTTTACATAAATGAAATTTGAAAGTTTAATGAAAGCAAGAATGGCTCTCAGATTGGCAACTCCCAGAATTAGAAAAGGTTCTGAGAGCTCTCCTCCACAATGTTGGCAGAAACCAGAAATAAGTTGCATATAATTGGCTTGACTGGTTACAGGTCAGGGGTTGCCTATTTAAACAAGGTCTTATCTGTTGGTTGTCTGTGATTGGCTAAATCTCATGTGCTTGTGAAGCGCTCAAACTCTTCTAGTCCTTAGCAAAATATATGCTCCTATGAATAGGCTTTTAGTTTGTGTATGAAATTAGGCTACAGTTATCTTGGAAACTGTAGCATGAAGGCATCTTCAGGTCAAATTTAAGATGAGGTTGTAGTTAAGAATGCCATTGCGTTTTGTTAGCCATTCACTCCTACAGGCTTTAATTTATTCTTCTTTTAGATTGGTTCTGGATATGTATGTAGCCTGGGCTATTCTTGAACTCCTGATCCTTCTGCCTCAACCTGCCTACTGCAGGATTATAGGTGTGTGCCACCACTCCAGTTTATGTCCTTGCATATTTTTGAATACTGATTGGGATGACCTCAGAACCTTTGTGGAAGTGTTGTTGGTTGTTTTTGCTCTTTTGGTCTTTACTCTTTTGGGGTACCTGCCACCCAGCTCCCAAATAAATCACACTCAGAGGCTTATTCTTAAGTATAAACTCCCAGCCTTAGCTTGGCTTGTTTCTCGCCAGCTTTTCCTAACTTTAAATTATCCCATCTACCTTTTGCCTCTGATCATTTACCTTTCTCTTACTTCTGTATATCTTACTTTCACTCTTACTCCATGGCTGGCTGTGTGGCTAGGTGGCTGGCCCCTTCTTTTCTCAATCCTTGATCTCTTGCTCTTTCTTTTTCTTTTAGATTTCTCCTTCTATTAATTCTCTCTGTCTGCCAGACCCACCTATCCTTTTCCTGCCTCGATACTGGTCATTTGGCTCTTTATTAGACCATCAGATGTTTTAAACAGGCAAAGTAACATAGCTTCACAGAGTTAAACAAATGCAACATAAAGGAATGCAACACATCTTTGCATCATTAAACAAATGTTTCAGAGCATAAAAAAGTAACATTTAAAAATAATATTCTACA
Source organism: Peromyscus eremicus (assembly GCF_949786415.1). Classification (NCBI taxonomy): domain Eukaryota; kingdom Metazoa; phylum Chordata; class Mammalia; order Rodentia; family Cricetidae; genus Peromyscus; species Peromyscus eremicus. Next base: position 38,172,782 of record NC_081435.1, read on the forward strand.
ACACGGAAGCCTCAAATATCACTGAGAAATTTAATTAAGATAGAAAATTGACACTGTCTGGACAACCTTAGAACAAATGTATCAACAGGTTAGATTTATTTAAGAATAACAACAACACAGAACCTTTATTGGCTGTTTTGTTTATGCCACAGATTGTTCTTATTTAAATCCCACGACAATTATGTGAAAAATGCCCACTGTTATATCCACATTATAGTTAAAGAAAGCAAAAGGAGATTAAATTCTCTGTCCAAGGGAGTAGTTAGGGCAGCATTCAACTCAAGCAGTTGGGCACAAGAACTATATACATGCTTAGAGAATTTAAACAAAACCCAACAAGAGCAGAGTTGGATAAATGTCAAAATACAGCAAAGTGTTGCTGATAATCAAATTAAACTTCTCATTTTTATAGATGAGGCAATGACTCTTCAAAGCTAATAAACATATCCAAAGTCATGTAGCTAGTTACTGTGTGAATCAAGACTTTGTCTCCAGTTTCACACCCACCAACTCTTTTAGCTTCTTTCACTGGGCCACCCGGAATGTGCTTCACAACAAAAACTGGGCACAAGAGAATGAGTAAATATAGTGACTATGGGCCAGCCACAGAATTTATGTATGACCCAGACAAGTACATAAAACAATTCAAATTTTGGGCTAGTGCCTGTAGAAAGCATGCTCGCATTGCACAAGGCACTAATTTCAACCTCACGCACTCCTCTCTTCCAAAGTTAAAGTTGCTTTAAACAAAACTTTAAACAAAAACAACACCAAGCATGCTTGGTGGCTGTGTTCCTTTACTTTTCTCATTACTAGAACAAAATACCTGACAGAAGCAACTTGAACAGGGGAGGGGTGGTGGTTTTTTGTCTCAGAGTTTGAGGGTATACCATCAGTCCATCAGGTGGGAAGGCATAATGGTAGGAGCAGCAAGCAGCTGAGGTCAAGAAACAGAGATAAACGTTAGTGCTCATCCCCCTTTCTCCTTTATCTCTGATCTGACCCATGGCGTGGTTCTGTCTACACCTCGAGTGGGTTCTCCAGCCTCAGTGAAATGTCTTGGAAAATGCCTTCACAGATACATCCAGAGACATGTCTCCTAGGAGATTTCTAGGTACTGCAATGTAGCTGGTATTTGAATGCTTGCTTAGCAAGTATGAGACCATAGCGTCAAACCCCAGTTCAAGATAAATTCAGCTCTTAGTATCTTACACTTCACAAACATCAACAAAATACATTACATTTTTGTCTTTTGTTTTCTGCTTTTGGAAAAGGGTCTCATGTAGCCAAGGCTGCTTGGCCTCAAGCTTTCTATGTAGCCAAGGCACTCCTTCCCCTGATTCTCCTGTCTCCACCTTCCTGTGCTGGAACTACAAGGATGTACCACTATGGCTGGCCTAGTATTGTTCAACTTTTGAAAAGACCGGAATTTTGAATGCATTTTCTTCTTTCTATTTAAAAACAGGGGATAGCTCTTAGAAGCTTATTCTCTGATATTTTTTAATTGCAAGACAAAGTGAATGTATATTGCAAGTATCTTAGGAAAAGGATGGTTAATAGAATTTGCCACCAAAATATTAGTTTTAAGCTACTTGATTTATTTAATTTTAAGACAGAGTCGCTCTCTCTCTCTCTCTCTCTCTCTCTCTCTCTCTCTCTCTCTCTCTCTGTAGCCCAGGCTGGTCTGGAAGTCACCGTCATTCTGTCTCTGCCTTCAGAGTACTGAGGTTAACACATAGCATTCTCTTCTCTTTCTGTCTCTGTCTCTCATAATGGTAAATCAGGTAGAACCCAGGGCCTCATCCAAACACTATCTCTGAGACACATCAGCCCCAGTGCAAAATCATTTTGAGGCAGGATAGAAAAACGGGGACATTTTGGGTGATTCAAGAAGGGAGAAGAGCCCTTCATCCTGGAAACTGTTTGAAATCTACTGCTAGCAAAGAATCAAGAATTCTAGACAATTAACAATTGCTCAAGGCCTTTCTCTTTTAACCTATAAACCTCAAATTTTCTAGAAATCTCACCAAAATCCCCACTTACAGGGAAATAAATCTATGTACTAAACCCTCTGTGAAACTTCTGGTTTTACCCTTTTAGAGTATAATTCCTTTGAAGTTATCTCCCTGGACACCTTCTAATAATCTCTCTTATCAAAAGAAAGAGGAAAGGAGGAAGAAAGGTTTCTTAGAAATATTTTGAGATGTAACTTGAGAGTCTCCAAAATTGTTTGTGTGGCTGAAACATTTCTAGCCCCCCACCCCATCCCTTGAGGAACCCATACCAACACTTAGGTATGTGTTTTCTTTCTGAATGCTGCTCTGTTAACACTCACACTAAGCCTATATTAAAATATTTTTATTAAACTCCACCTGTGCTTCATAAACTGGATAGTCCTGAAATTCTTTTCTGCACCCAAGCTCCAAATTCCGGTTTGGCCTGAAGTTTCTAATCTAGGCAAACTCCTTAGGCCGCTGAGGGTGTCAGCGCTGGGTTGTCTCTCTGACCTCTCACCTCTGTCAATATTACTGCAACAAAGTTCATAGTTATATTCATCCATTTGAAACTTTCTTGAACACTTTGGATTAAGTTTGTGCCCGACCTTTGAGATAAGAGAGGAAAAGAACAGTCTGTCCCTAGGAGGGGAAGCCATTTTAGTAGATATTTGTTAATAATACTGCTGTCAAAACATAATGAGAACTGGATCTCATTACTGGTGCCTGACAATTCATTTTGAGTTTCTGGTGTTCTTTTTCCACAGCAAAGTAGGACTGGTGGGTTATTATTATCGGCACTATTTTATAGTTATGTTGTTTATATAAAAAAATTACATCAACTAGTATTACTGAAGAGCTTAAACCTTTTAAAATGATCTTGTTTAGCGACTTGGAAATGCGCAGGAATAACCGCGACAAGGCTTCAATGGTCACTTTTACAGATTTCTCACACGGTGCCTGTGGGGGAGCGGTGCATCTTGGGAGTTGTAGTCAGGATCAAGGAAACTGCAACTCCTCCCTGTTGAACTTTCGGTCCCAACAGTTCGGAAGAACCCTTACCAAAAGCCCAAGTTGGTAACTTTTAGGTAACTCTCGGCTCTTACTGTTTACCCTAGACTCAGGGTGCGAAAAGACTCACACGGAGGGCAGGCTCCTCCACAAGCCTCAAAGCGATTGGCCTCCCTTCAGGATGGGGCGGGGCTCTAGGTACTTTCGCGTCTCGGGATTGGCTAACTCTCGGCTCGAAAAGGCGTTGCTGCCCTTGCATACATACTGTTGGGCCCTGGGGAGCTCAGCGGCAAGTCTCGCGATACTTTGGCGCCAAGGCTGGAGCCGCGTAGCCAGCGGTGGCAGCTGGTTGAGGGCGGCGGGGCCGCGGCCGGGAAGGGGCCGCGTCTGGTGGGAGCCGCGCGTGCCGCCGGGGCCTCTTGGGGCTGTGTGTCCCGCCGAGGCGGCTCGGGCGTAGCGTGCGGACGACAGCGCGGCACCCTCCCTCCTCCACCTCCCCCGGGGAGCTCCGGCCCCGGGGCGGATCGGTGAGCGGACGCCGGCCGTGCTTCTTCACCTGGGCATCGGTGACAGGTGCAGAGCAGCGCGGCGCCGCACTCGCTCCCCGCCCCGGCCCGCCCCCTCTCCAGGCCTCGGCCGCCCCGGCTCGGGATGAGCCGCGGGCCCCGACCGAGCGTCTGCGGCTTCGGGCGCCTGGCACCGCCGCGGAAGAGCGGCCGCCGCCCCTAGGGGGAAGGCGCCAGGAGGTGGCTGAGCACGGGCATGAGCTGGCTGCGGCGTCTGCTGCGGGACTAGGACGCCGCCATGAACCTGCACCAGGTGCTGACCGGCGCGGTGAACCCCGGCGACCACTGCTTCTCGGTGGGCAGCGTCGGCGAGCAGCGCTTCACGGTGAGTGCGGGACCCGGAGGCCCGGGGCAGCCTGACGCTTGGCTCGCACGGCCTCCGTCCACTCAGCGTGCTTTCGGGCTTTATAAAAAAAAAAAAAAAAAAAAAATGTTAGTCTGACCCCCTCGGGCCGAAGTAGCGCCTCCAAAATGATAGTTTTTGAATCACGAGTTGGGGGGTGGAGGTGGGGGCCCTTTTTTTTTTTTTTTTCGCTGCATGGGCCTGAATTGTCGAATTAATTTGGGTTCAGTAGTTGGGATATGTTTCATTTTTTTTTTTTTTTCAGTTCTAAGGTCAAGTCTTTGTAGACTTAAAACAGTTACTGATTATTAAACCAGCGCAAATAACAATATCATGAGAACAGCGCCTATTTATTTTTTTTCTTAAAGTTTACCGACGAATAACTTTGCAAAGAAAATATTCTTCATTCATTCCTATCATCCTTTGAGTTACAGAGGCAACGGCCTTGTAATCCTTGGAAAGTTTTGAGGGTGTTCGAGGTAATTACTGACAGTTTGACCATTGTATTTTCAGTGTTTGCTAAGGGCAGGTTATGATTTAGCCAAAGTGACTTGCTAGTAGAGCAAAGATGGTCTCACATTTCTGGCTTTATCAGTATAATGACATTTCCTTTTCTGTCTTAGTTTAGCTTTTGTAGTAATTTCAAGTCGTAAGTCAGTGGTGGACTTGAGATCTTTAGTCCGAACATATTTGTAGTGCTGATGATTTTTTGCTACAACTCTTTGATTAAATGTAAAATTCAGTTTTGTACAGCTAAAACAATCAGTCTAACAGATGCCCCAGGCTTAGGGATCTTAATTTCTCTGGTGTGTGTGTGTGTGTGTGTGTGTGTGTGTCTTTGTTAGACAAAGTAATACTCAGCATTTAACGTGATTTAAGCATTTAATGCTTAAACTGTACTTTTAGAGTTTTGTCAACCAAGCTCATTGCTTTCCAAATGGAGTGGCACATGATGCTAGTAGTTACCCAGATTCTACTTCTTGATGTTTGCCTAGCCTAAAGTTCTCAGGAGAAGTGAGGAGAGGACAGAGGGCTTAGCACTTGTTACCCTACAGCTGGACATTGCTGTCTGTTCTTACTGAAGGGAAGGAAATATAGCCTCCTTGGAGGTCTTCCAGGTGAGAGATTATAGGATAGAGATGTATTGCATTTTCTGCCATCCCCTAAGCTTTATGAGGGCTTTCTCCAAGGCAAATGCTATGAACTTTTAAAGAAGGCATTCTGAATGGACATAGCAGTGTGGGTACTTCAAAGCATGTGTAATATGATAGTCCATTTATACACCTACATGCATCTGTCTGTAAAACCTCGGCCAGTTGCTTCCATGTTGGTTTTCAGGAGCCAAGGGTTGTATAGTCTTGTTCTAGCATGGAACTTGTTGTCTAGTTCTGTTTTTAAAGTCAGTTTTTCCTAAAGCAAGCATTGATGACCTTCCTCAAGCTGGTTGCAGATTGCTTCCAGATAAGCATACAATTAAATAAGTTAAACACACATTTATTCACACATTAGAGACCTAAACACATATAATAAAAATACATTAGTTTGGTGTAAAGATCCTAGCTCTCTCCTGTTTGGGTAACAGTTTAAAGATTACAGTCATGTTTTTTTCTGCAGCCAGCTGTTGTTCCATTTAAGCCAGCTTCTTCCCTTAGTTTCCTCAGTAAGTGGGTATATCTCATCGTTCTTTGTTTTGAAATTGCCCCATTTTCTCCTTCGTGTTCATGAACAGTCTGTTGTTTCCTCCCTTGAGATTTGTTTTTAACCTCCTTTGAGTGGGATTGAAGGCTCTGAGGGTCAAATCATAGGCTTCTGGCATTCCAGTAAGCATTCCGCTGAGCTCACCCTCCCCTAGCTTTTGAGTTCTTATTTTTTTAGCAAGAACAAAAGTTAATGCTAGATTGTATATGAAGACTAGAAGCCCCTCAGTTGCAGTTGTGCTTGAGGTGGGGACTTGCAGTCTTGCAGTCTCTCCTCGAAGGATTCCTTCATCCTTTGTGGAACTTCATGATGTCTCTGAAGATGACAATTTTTCCTGTTACATATCTGCAGATAGTTAAACACTTCTATTGGAGGATTACAAAGAACAAGACTGGTTCCTAAGTAAAGTCTTGACATACTTCAAATTGAATTTGAATCCAATTTTCATGTTTCCAAATGCACAATTATTAATATAGGCTAGCATACCAAAATGTTGTTTTTGTTTTATACATTAACTGCCATCAAACTAGTTTGGATTTGCCCTTAGAAAGCTACCAGTGGACACTGACTGTGTCACGCATGCTTTCAGAGTGCTTTTATTTCATTATTAAGCAGTCTTCCTTGAGTCTGTGTCCTCAGTGGCTTCATTGTGAGCCCATAGACAGTGACTGAGGTAGAGTGATACTTGGTAGTTGAGTCATAACTGGTTTGGTTTCAAGCATGATTCTTTATAATTAGGCTGGTTTTCTGTTTGTGTGCTTCCTTGTTTGTTTTTGTTTTCATTTTTAAAAAATTTTGTTTTTATTTGTTTTTGTTCCAAGGATCAAACCAATGGGCCTTGCACATGCTCACATGCTAGGGAAGCGCTCTGCATCCTCAACACTGCTTTCACCTTTTCTTTTGAGACAGAGCCTTGCCACACTGCCCAGGACTTGTGACTCTCCTGTCTGCTCACTAGCTAGGGCCACAGGTCTTTGTCATTAGTTATTTTTGAGCACGTTCTTTTCTAACCTTTAAATTTTATCTTTTTTTTTTTTTGGTTTTGGTTTTTCAAGACAGGGTTTCTCTGTGTTCTGGCTGTCCTGGAACTTGCTTTGTAGAACAGGCTGGCCTCGAACTCACAGAGATCCGCCTGCCTCTGCCTCTTCCTCCCAAGTGCTGGGATTAAAGGCGTGCGCCACCACTGCCTGGCTTTTCTGTCATCTTTTAATGGGACACTGTTTGGTGTTTGTTACATGAAATTAAGGTTATAATTCATTGTACCTAATTCATGGTACTTTGTACTAGAATGTACTTTATGAATACTGGTTGACTTGATGAGTAGATAAAGCAGCTTTATTGCAGTGCAGTTAATAATTTCGGTCTTTTAAAATTGCTTTAATAATTTAGAGTTGAGTCTAAAAACAATATTTCTACCAAAGTTTCTTGAAATTTTTCCATAGCCCATTTGTTACACGTTTTATTATCAACATAAAGTGAGAACCAGAGGAGATAATGGGTACATTGAGCCAAAAATATTTTTTCTTTGGTTACAGTAATGCTTCCCTCATTCTTTTATCCATCTTAATTTCCTTTTTTGGGGGGGAGAGGGATTGAGGAAATGCTGTTTACAAGACACAGTAATTTAAAAAAGACCATTAATTAGAATCTAGATGTCATAATATTTTGTGTAGAATGCTGACATAAAATACCTTTTCCTTTTGTAGTTAATCCATATTCAGTGCTGACAATGTGTTTTGGAAGAAATAGAAAGGGAGTTAATTTTTTCTATTTTGTTACATTTTATTTATGTGTGCATGTTTCACATGTCTGGTAGTCAGAGGACAGCTTGAGGAGATGTTCTTCATCTGCTGCTGATTGAACTCAGGGTTCTTTGGATTGAATTTAGGTCATCAGGCTTGGTAGCAAGTACCTTTACTCTCTGAGCCACCTTGCTGATTCAAGGAGGTTAATTTTTAAGAGACAAAAGATTGTGCTAATATTTAGGATTTTCTTTCTCTATGGAGAGAAAAGCAAATATTAGACAACTCAGTGCTCAGTCATCGCTAAGTGGATGCAGTGTAAATTGAAAAATGCAACTATGGTTCTGTGGGAGTTTGGTAGGGAGACTAAGTGAGTTTCTCTTTCCCCAACTTTCTGTGATAGTAATCATCCTTTGCTTTAGTTTAGGGGTGCTTTTTTGGTGGCACCACTATTGCTATATTGGGAAAATGGAAAGGTTTTATGAATGGTGTATGTGTTTGTGTAGGGACATGTGAGTCTTTGTGGGTGGGGAGGCTATAGAAGGGGATTATTTGCCTTTGTACCTATCTGGAAGAAGAGAAAACTGTTTGCGGTACCTGTAATGCCATTACAAGTAATTTAGTTGGGCTTTGTTTTAAATTTTTTGGTTTATTTTACCAATTACTGTGATTTCTAGGAGTAAGTACACTTAATTAAAAAATCATTAAAATAACACTAATTGTCAATATTATGGTTTAAAAAAAGAGAATAAGCATTAATTACAACATAATCAAACTTGACCATTTAACCAGAACATACTCTAGAAAGAAATTTTTTTAGGGCATTTACCTGATATAGTTGATTAAAACAAAGGGTTCACAAAAACAAACTCTAAGTGTCTTAGAGAAATGAGTTTCCAGATTAGAAGACAGGCTGTTATAACCTTGGATACATTTTGAAATTTAGAATATTCCAGATTACTTGTCAGACTTTGAAGTTAAGAATGTCCTTTGAATGATGCCTCCTAGTGCACTGGACTCAGTTCTTCCTGTGCATTGCACCTTGTTTTCTCTGAGTTAGTAACTTCATGTTACCTGCACCTAACTGGAGGGCTTTCCTCTGAGAACCTTCATTGGCTAGGAACAAAGTATTCTAATTATAGTTATTTTTTGAGACAGGATTTTACTATATAGCTCAGGCTGACCTCTTAACATCAGCCACGTAAGCGCTGGGATTATTATATGTGTCATTCTCCTGGCTTGGTTAGAGAGCTGACAGAAGTAGTTGGTGTACCAATTACAATATACAAATATTTTGTGAGAGTGTGTTTGATAATCCAGCATAGTGTTGTTGCTATTGTTTATTTATTTGCAGTGCTGGGAATTGAACCCAGGACCGTGTTAAATACCTACTTTGTCACTGAGCTACATTTGGTAATTCTCCATATGGTCAAAGCACCATTAAATTAGTTTTTGTGAATAATTTATTTCAGACAAGTCTATAACACTAATGTTTAAATTTTGTTGACTTTGTTTTTGTTTTCTGAGACATAATACTGGCTGTCCTGGAACTCATTATGTAGACCAGGCTGGCTTTGAACTCACAGAGATTGAGGGTGTGCACCACTGTGTTGACTTTTGTTGTTATTTTTGAAATAAGGTCTTATTATGTAGCCCAGGCTATCATCTCATTTACTAGGTAGCCAAGGCTGACCTTGGATTTAGATTCCTTCTCGGCCTCATTAGTACTAGGATTGCTAAGGGACTGTACTTGTGGGCCTGGCTCACAGTCCATTTTAAGGCTCTTTTTTTATTGGTATACTTTCATGTTTATCACCCTGACAGGCAATATAAGTTCTAGAGTTGAATTAATTTTAAATATTTATAAAACTAGGTTACTTTCAGGTGATTCATATAGATATATGTATATATCTCCCTTTGTTAGCACAGACTTAATATAAATTGATAGTCTCAAAAAATGCAAAACAAACAAAAAACTATCTCCAAATTAAAATGCATTGTTTCCACTTTCCACAAACTTTGGAAAACATTGCAGCAAGAGAGTTACTGTACTCTCTCTTTTAGAAATGACATCCACTTATTTGGGGCCTAGGACTTGAAGCACATGTGATTGTGTGAGAGAAATGAATGCAGGGTGAAACCAGGGCTTCTTGCATGCGAAGACATGCTCTGCCTCTGATCACTCTCTCTGCTTCTGTATTTTCTAGCACTTGACTTCTGATCACTTCTGTGCTAAAGAACGTGGAAACTAGACCTTGAACCTTGTCCTTATTATTTAGCATGGTTATTTTTAGACATCTATATCTTATAATTTAAATAATTTGACATGAGTTAATTTAATAATAGTCTTTGTCGCCAACATCTTTTAACTTTCTTGAACCTTCTTGTTTTCTTGAGTCTAACCAAATCCAACACACTTCAGCTTTTGTTTTTGTTATTGTTCCTTTCTGTATCTCTGTTCCTGGCTCTTGAGCACTCCTAAATAATATAAATAAAACTGGAAAATGCAATCATATTTACCAACTTTAGGTGGGACCTCAAAGCTTCCCAGGCACCCGCCTACCCATCTGTTCATTTTTGTTTGATCTCATGTTTTGAAACCTCCCAGCCCAACATTGTTACTCATATAAACATCCACCTGGAGTCTGTCAGGTCATCATTCCCTCATTGTCAATTGCAAGCCAAAAAAGTCACTGTATCAGCAGTCCTTTTTTTTTGTCTTTGTACAGTGAATGATATACTCTGTCCTACATGTCCCAGGTTAACTCCTTTCCCTATGCTGTGGGTTTTATCTTTTCAAGTTCTATTTGGAGTCTTGGTCCTTTATTATCTATATTTTTTTCCCTGGAATTTCCAAGACATGCTTAAAACGTTCATCTTAAAAAACAATACTTTCTGGCAGCCTTGTGTCTCCTTAGTTGTCACAAATGTCTTCTCTATGGTGCTTTGCTTTCTCTTTGGCATTTGTCAATTCACCATTTGCTTGTTTTTCCTTAGCTTAGTTGTAACTCACTTCTTCCTTCCTCATCTTTTCTCCTCCTCCTCTTCCCTTCTTCTTCTTCTTTCTTCCTTCTACTCGTTGTCAGTTTTCTTTGTTAGGTACCTTACAGGATGATAATTTGTCCTTCGTCTTCCATTCTGTAAGGTATATTGCCTCTAGTGGTGAGATCCCTGTCTTAGAATTTCAAACTGATAAATGATGCTTGGATTTTTCACTTGAAGATGCCACAAATACTCAAATTCATTGTTTAGACTCAGTTTCCCCTATAGGTGTATCTTATTACCTTTCCTTCCTACGTACCTTGTTTGGTTTGTTTTCCTACATCATTATCTTTGAGAAAAGTTCCATAATCCAGCTGTTTTTCTTTTCTTTTCTTCTCTCCCCTCCCTTCTTTTTTGAGACAGGTTTTCTCTGTGTGTCCCTGGCTGTCCTAGAACTTGCTCTGTAGACCAGGCTGGCCTTGAACTCAGAGATCTCCAAGCATTGGGATTAAAGGTATGTGCTACCACCACTTGGCCCCCAGCTGTTTTTTCTAAGCTAGAGGCTTAGTAGAATCCTCAACACCTCCTCCTCCAACGTTTTCTCAAGTCCTGTAGAGTCTACCTCCTAAATAATTTTCAGACCTCACTCATCTTTGTCCCTACTACCTCAATAAAATAGCCTTTTAACCTATGTCCTATGCAGTCATGCTTATCTCCAGCTGAACACTGTCAGAGCAGAAAGCACATTAAGATAGGTGTGACCTCTTCAGGTATTTTAATAGACATTTTTAGTCTATTGCTTGCAGAAGCTGCCTTCTTAAACTTGAACTGTTTAATTTGTCATTCCCAATTTGTACAGTAGGAATCCTAAATACTTTGTCTCTCTTACATCCAAGCACTTTTATACATTCTTCAAGCCACTTTTCAACTCCTGCTCTTGCAGAAAAGATCTTAATATTTAGCTAACCCCTCATTCCTAAAGCCTTAAAGTAGAAGTCTCTAGTCAGAGTAGCCATTCTTCTTGTATTTATTTGTTTGTTTATTTTTGAGTCAAGGTCTCTCTACATAGCCCTGGCTGTCTTGGCTCTCGCTCTGTAGACCAGGCTGGCCTCAAACTCACAAAGATCTGCCTCACTCTGCCTCCCAAGTGCTGGGTTAAAAGCCGTACGCCACCACCGCCCAGTGATGTTTTTCACTTTTAAACTATAGCCTAGTTGTTCACTTCTGGCGGCCATGATATCTTTGTCATTGCATCTAGAGATGTAGCTAGAGAGGTAGGGAGTGGTAAATACATGAGAACCAGCGCGAAAGGGAGTGTGGGATGGAATCAGCTGCTATAAAGACTAAACACATTATGAGCAGCACCACACCTGGGCAGGTGGTCCTCAGAGATCTAAGAAAGCATTCAGATTAGGCTATTTTTGGATTATATAGTGTTGAATAATGTTTGATTTTAAATTTTGTGTTTGAGCTGCTAACTTGAGTTTCACCAGAAGTCTTTCAATGAATTTTGGTTTATTCTTAGGACTGAATGTCCATCAATTTCTGAAATTTCTCTAAGCATACTTCTGCCATTTTATACTATGTATTTTATGCAAAATGGTGTTCTCAAAATTCAGGATTATAAAATGAAGGTATCAGTAAACTGAAAAATATTAGACAACATGCTATATATCGTTTTTCATCAAATATTCAGCCAAGATTTTTTTAATAAAGAAACAAGCATATCCATTTCACTAATGCACACATTTTCTTCTACCTTTTATACATGTTAAAATTCTGTATATACCAAATAATTGTTTTAAAACACTTATCATTAAATGTTTTATTTTTATACCTATTTTACATATCTGTGTACCTTGGGCCATGTAATAATTTCTCAGTTGGAAAAGTTTTAAGAAGCCCTGAGGTAAACAAAGACCAGGCAAATAAAAGTCAGATAAGTTACTGAGATGGAAAAAGGAATAGAAGGAAGGCAGTGCAAGGACAACCAGGTGAGGGAAGGAGACAGGCAGAAGTGCCTGAGATGGGCGGGCTTGGAGAAGGGTAATCGCTTAGGGTACTGTCCTTGTAAGGTTTTGTTGGGGGCTTTTTCTCTTTTTTGTGGGACCTGCCACCCAGCTCCCAAATAAATCACACACAGAGGCTTATTCTTACTTAGGAATGCCCAGCCTTAGCTTGGCTTATTTTTTAGCCAGCTTTCCTTAACCTACAATATTCCGTCTTCCTTTTGCCTCTGGGCTTTTCCCATTCTCCTACTTCTGTAATACTTACTCCTACCCTGTGGCTTGCTGTGTAACTGGGTGGCTGGCCCCTGGAGTCCTTCTCCTTCTCTGGCTTCTAGCTCTCCTCCCAGATTTCTCCCTCTGTATATGCTCTCTGCCTGCCAGCCCCACCTATCATTTCTCCTGCCTTGCTATTGGCCAGTTCTTTATTAGACCATCAGGTGTTTTACACAGGTACAGTAACACAGCTTCACAGAGTTTAAAAAAAAAATGCAACATAAACAAAAGTGACAAACCTTAAAATAATATTCTACTACAGTAAGGAGTTGGGATTTTTATTGCAAGTGTAGTGGGAAACTTTAAAAGTTAAGCAGGGATTATAACTTGATGCAGTAAACATCTTTAGAAGTCAGTTTTGTTTGTTTGTTTGAAAACAGAGACAAGGATGTAAGCAATTGGATTGTTAACAGTAGGGCAGGAGACAGATGATGAATTTACAAACAGGGATGATAACATTCAGGGAAGATGGAAGAAATGCATGTGATTGGTTTTAGATGGGGCTGATTTGCAGTGGATTTACATATAGGAAGGAAAGAAAATAATTCTAATAAAGGCTGTCTCAGAGGCAGTTAAAATTTATGTGTTTTAAACAATATTTAATGCCAGTTTTCTACATATTTTCTTGAAATGTCTATCATTTTTATTTTACTTTTTTAGGCCTATGCATCTGGATGTGACATTGTAATACTGGGAAGTAATTTTGAAAGATTACAGATCATCCCAGGCGCTAAACATGGAAATATTCAAGTGGGATGTGTAGACTGTTCAATGCAACAAGGCAAGGTTTGTAACATTGTCGTAACATGAAGATTTGTTTTGAGTATTGATTTTTGTCAGAAATATATATTTCTTATTCAATTAAGACCTCCTTTCCAAGGACAAAGCTATACATTTCTTTGGCTCTCTAAGATGCATTTTGGAGAATGTTAGAAATTCAGATGATGATTTTTTTGTTGTTTTAAAATATTTGTCTTTGTTTTATGTGTATGCCTCAGTATATTTATGCTAACTGTGTGTGTGTATGCAGGTGTCAGTTGATGCCAGAAGAGCGTTTTGGATTACCTGGACCTAGACTTAACAGTTGATTGTGAGCTGCCTGATACGGGTTCTGGGAGCAATACTTAGGTCCTTTGCAAGAGTAGCAAGTACTCTCAATCAGTGAGCCTTCTCTTCAGCCCATTCCTGATTTTTGAGACAAGGTCACATTGTAACTCAGCTTGTCCTGGAACACTATGCAACCCACCCGGGCTGGCTCTGAGCTCACAGCAATCCCACTGTTTCTTGAATGTTGAAATTACAGGCATGAGGTATCATACCCAGTTCAAAATCCTGTTTTTGTATAATTTTAAGATGTAGCACAATCTCCTCTACTAATTGAAATAAAAGCATAATACTTTTTACCTTTAAACTTGTCTAAAGCTTAGTTTTTCTGCATTAGAAAACAAAATTAAGGCGGAGGTAGAGGCAGGTGGATCTGAGTTCAAGGCCAGCCTGGTCTACAGAGTGAGTTCCAGGACAGCCAGAGAGATACACAGAGAAACACTGCCTCAAAAAACAAACAAAGAAATCAATATAAAACAAAAACCTTCTGAGAGGTTTGCTTCCTTAAAAAGGAAAGGAATAGCATTATTTTCAAAAGACAGATCATTATTTTCAAAAGACATTCTTTGTACGCAGGTAGTTATTCTGGTAACTTCTGAAAAACATCGAAAGAATACATACACTAACATCTGGAATGTTTTGTTAATTTTTTAGGTCTAAGAAAAAACTTTTATTTGTATATGAAAAGTAAAAATAGTAAATTGAAAGTAAAATAATTACAGCAAGTACAAAAGAAACAACATATAGTTCTCGTTGATCATTTTAAATATAGTTGTGTGGAGTGTCCTAGGAGTCATACCAGGCAACATATATACCTTGAAATAGCACCAAGTAAGTATAGATTAGGCCTATCTTATTTATCTATCTATCTGCTTATTTATTTTTGAGGCAGGATCTGGCTAGTTTGGAACTTGCTATATAGACCATGCAGGCTTTGAGCTCACAGATCTGCCTGCCTCTGCCTCCTTAGTGCTGGGATTAAAGGCTTGCACCACCATGTTAGATGTCTAATGATACTTTTGATAAAAGGTGTTTCTATTTCAGATTTACTTGTTTGTTGTACTGCCATTGTCTGTTGTCACTTTATAGCCCTTTTCAGTATAGTTACAAATGTCTCTCTTGTATCTGTCTCTTGTTTAGACCTTAACATTGCTGCACATATGCTGCTCTTTACTGTGGAATTCTAAAATTCAGTGAGATGGTTTTTTTTTTGGTTGTTGTTTTATTTTGTATTTTTTTCCTTTCATACTTTTAGTGTTTGTTCTCCTAGCTCTGTAGTTCTGTAATCTCTTGTTACTATTAAAAACTTATTTAAATATAATTCAGATTCATAGAGCTAATTAATGTTGGGAATGTGATAGTTTCCAGCAAGAGTTTTTGTTTTGTTTTGTTTTAATGAAGATTCACTAAGTTATGTGATTGTCTAGGTTAGGATGAAGTCATTTTGTTTTATTATCAAACTTATACAAGGTAAGTTTCCTTATTAACAGGTAGCAAAGCCTTTCTTAAAGTGTCAAGAAGCCAGGCAGGATGGCACATACTTGTAGTCCCAGCTACTCTGGAGGCTGAAGTAGGAGGATTTCTTGAGTCCAGGAGTTCTGGGCTGTAGTACGCTGAACCCATCTTGTATCTGTATTAAGTTTGACATCATATAGTGGCCTCCTGGAAGGAGAGGAGTACAAGGTTGCCTAAGGAAAGGTGAACAGGTCCTTAAAGTGTAAGGAGGAAAATTTTTAGGGTCCGGTGCGAAGGTACTTCTGACTGCCTTTAAGAAAGAAGACTCTCCTTGACATAAGCACCAGTGTTTATCATCAGCGTGTTTTCGTTGTATAACTACCAGATTATTCTGAGAAACTGTACCTATATACGCCTTGTTGTTTATCAGCTTCAAACATTCTTAAACTTCTCATTACATACAAAAGTTCAAGTTGTTCACATTGGCATGAATCATTGTATAATATGACTCAAACCTATCTTTTAGTCTTGTGTTCATCATTCTGTTATAAAAAACACTTCTAGCTAGTTTGGTCATGAGTCACCTGTAAATACGTGTTACTTCTTTTAATCTTTATAACTGTGTTCATAATATGCCCTCATTTAAAATTGAATGAATACTTAACTTGCATTTTCAAAACCAACTCATGCTTAGACCCCAGGATTTTCCAGCTCAGCATAGTGCTGCTGATTAGTATATTCTATAAACTCAGTTCATTTAAAATATTTGTTTTAAAATTTTGTATATGTAATATCCTCAACTCTTAGTTTCCCTCCATTAGACCATATTGTTCTTTTATGTATTCTCTTTTCTATGTAGCCCTGGCTGGCTTCAAACTCTATATATAGACCAGATAGGCCTTGAACTCACAGAGATCAGCCCACCTCTGCCCCTGGAGTGCTACCATGCCCAGCTCTCTACCTTATTTATGTATTTTTTTATGTTTGGTTTAATTTTTGTCTTGTTTTTGAGATAGGGTCTCAACTATGTATCCAAGGTTGATCTGTAAGCTGTCATCCTTCTGCCTTAGACTTTCCAAATTCTGGAATTATACATTTCTGCCACTGTGTCTAGCTGATTTCTGATATTTTGATGAGGTCCATTCAAGCTATTTTAGTTGCTTATTTAAAGAGTACATTTAAGAAAGAATTAATCATGTAGCTCAGTTACAGGGTACATGCACAGAGCCCTGGGTTCAAACCATGTGTCCCTGCCAAAAAATGAAGACATTTTAAAAACATAAATGTTAAAAATTGTACTCAGGGAATTGATACAGAATAGATCTTAAATTTCATTTTTATGAAGTTAAATTATTTGTTGGTAGAATTATGAACTCCAAAGATAGATAACCTTAAAACTCATTTTTATAATTATGTCATATTTCGTATTTGGCAAAGGTTATATTTACATACTTTCTGCTGTGAGGAGAATAATTTACATTATAGTGCATACTATTGTTTATTCCATACTAAGTGCTATATGAATATTCTTTTCATTTCTCAACATAGGATTGTTAGAAAATAAATACAGAGAAATCTCAGAAAATATGTACAGAAGGTAGCAGTGCTGGGATTCTGATCCCATATGATGGTCTTCAAAACTGACATTCTTAAGTATTGATGTTTGAAATCATGTATTTGCATATTTAAAATGTAACTATAATAATTCTTTCATTTGCTCTTTTGATATATAAGTATGTTAATCTATTTATAATTGTCTTTCTTTTTAAAAGATTGCAGCATCCTATGGAAATGTTATCTCTGTTTTCGAACCTGTCAGCCTCCCGAAAAAAAGGAAAAATTTGGTCAGTAATTTATTATTTTTCTTTTAGGAATTGAAATATGTCTAGTATAAAGTCAAAGTGACCATTCAGTAATCTAGTATAAATTATAGACTATAATTGAAGATAAATGTTAAGTCCAATGTTCATATTAAAATACAATTAAATTTTTTTATTGGAATTGAATTATACTAAATTGTGTCAACCAAATGTCTTAAAGTGCTTTGTTTTTCTTCTGACACTTTTATTTCATAATAGGCAAAGAACTGATAACTTAAAGTTTGGAAGTTACTTTATTCTACTACCAGACACTGTTGTTTAACCATAAGTGGCACTTTATTCTTGGTTTGTAGAGCACACTTAAGCAGTTTTCTGCCTTTTCATGTTTATAGTTCTTACAGTTACATGATTTGCTTTCAGAATTAAGACATTTCTAGGACCTAATTTTTTGCTTTTATTATGTAATATAGTTGCTCTCAGATCAGTAAATGTTGTTCCTTATAAGGAAAATATATAAGAAATTAGGAAGTTTGTTAACTAATAGTTTATAAATATAACAGATGAGTCACATTGTTTTGCATGTCTTTGTAGTCACCATAAATATTAAACCAGTGATTCCTAAACCACATGAAAGCATCAGCCTAATGAAGTGAAAGAATATGGTTAGAAGTTGTAGGATTGATTTCTGTTTCTGTTGCTTTTGCCTATGTGGTCTTAGTAGAGGCTGCTTATGACCCTCTTTGCTCAAGTTGTTAATAGGATGATATATTAAAGGTCAGAAATGTAGAGAATTAAATAGTGTTTTAATGGTAGAAATACCCTTATATAGCTTCTGATGATTTGGGGGTCATTTTTATTTGAATCAGTAATATCTTACAAATTACTCCCCCACCCCTACACACACACACACACACACACACACACACACACACACACACACTTTTCCCTTCTTTTTGAGACAGAATCTTGCCCAGTAGCCCAAAACAAGCCTGGAACTCACCATGAGTTCAGATAAACCTTGCACTCTCAATTGTCCTGTCTCAGCCTCCCAAGTGCCACTATGCTGGGCACTTACCAGCATTCAGTTTCATAAAGAGTTTCTAAAATTCTCTGTGATTTCTGTTGGTGTCTGTGGATTATCTAGTTAATCCAGTATTAGAGGGCCTTACCTCTGTATTAAGTGATTGGCAGTACTAAACTATTCTTTTAAAGTTTTTGTTACATTTATTTAACTGGGGAGAGGCCACCTGTGGAGGCTAGAGGACCATTTGCAGACATTCTCTCCTTCCATCCTGTGGGTGCAGGAGATCTATTGTATGTTGTCAGGCTTGGTGACAGCAGCCTTTACCCTTAGCCATCTTGCCAAACCTTAAAAATGTATTTTAAAGGTAGTTCCCTTCCCAAGAACTGTAGTAGTACTTTCTCGTTGGGACCGCCAACCCCAAATAACGACATAGAGTCTTATTAATTATGAAAGCTTGGCCTTTAGCTTAGGCTTATCTCCAACTAGCTCTTATATAACTTATATAACACACACACACACACACACACACACACACACACACACACAGAAATCCTTAGAGACACATCTTTACAGTATACACAAATGTTCTACAACATTTCTCCCTTTTTATCTAAACAAAAAGGAAAGTAAAACTATACATTAAGAACAATTATCAGGTAAGAATTACATTCACAATGTCCAGTCCATTTGCATTTGGCAAATTCAGAGAAAATACTCCAATACCTATCTTATCTTGGTGAGCCCAAAGTTTTGTACCTAATTTACTTTCTATCCTAACTTGTATTACCAACCCCAAACTATGTTTTTAGACCTCAAAACATTTTCTTAGAAAAACAATTTAAGCTTTTATGTCTCTCAACCTTAGATACTTTATATCTCTTTCATAATTTTCTTTTCTAGATTTGGTAACAAGGAAAACTATAAACTAGAACTATCTATTGTTCAACCCCATCAGAGACCCAAGAAGGCTATAATATTACTTGATAAACAGGAAGTACAGAGCAAGCAACTTCCAAAAACTATAGAGTTGACAGAAACAGCTGGCTGCCTGAACAGTCACCCAAAGGTTCTTCTGCAGTGTTGGGGTATCCATCTCTAGCATACAGACCTAGAATATCTGACAGACATTTTTGTGAAGTAGGAATTTTGAAAGACTGTCCTACCTTGTCTTGGCAAAGTTTGGCAGTCACCTTCTTTTGTGTCCTGCTTGTCCAATTTTGACAACATACTGTCAGTAGTTGAGGCAAGGGCAGTTTCTTACTCAGTGGCTAACTTTGCCACAATGAAAGCAAACTCCATATGGAGGTTCTTCAATGCCCATCAACTTCTTTTGAGGTAATTGGTGCTGCCAGGAGCAGACATGTCTCACTGTCATGAAAAGCCTATTAAAACATCTTAAATGCCATATTCTGTAGGTCTCTGAAGTGTGTGAAGACCATCTGTCTATCTAAATTATATGTTTGATCTTGAAAACATACCTAACATGGCTACAAATTTGATTGTTATAGATGACTAACTTCTAACCTGTATTTCTTAATTATCTTAAACAATTTGTAATAATGGCCTTTAAGAACTAGGATTTTACATTACATTTTAAAGTAAACTGCATAAGCAAGAATAGAAACATATATACAGTATGTTAAAACAAAAATAACCTTAAATTTGTTTCAGTGTGGCCTTTAAGAACTAGAATTTTACATTACATTTTAAAGTAAACCGCATAAGCAAGAATAGAAACATATATACAGTATGTTAAAATAAAAATAACCTTAAATTTGTTTCAGTATACAAAAATACCATAAACAAGAGTGGAAACATATAGAGTAAAACAAAAATAATCTTAATTTGTGTCAGTATACAAAAACTCATACCAGTGTAAAATATTTAGACTAGTAGTTGCTTTTTTAATTTAAAAGTAGATTCAATAATCTACCCTTTTATCCTATCATTCCTATATCTGCCCTTTTTTTTTCAGAATGAGATCCCTGAAACTAATCTCTTTTGTTTAGTTTCCTCCCTTACTATGACCAATAACAGCTTGCAATCAACCCCCTCTAAATGATGATAAACTCTAATCCATGGAACAACCAAAAAACACCCACCCTACCTTTTGGGAATGTGGGTGTAATGTTCTTATAATTACTTCCTGTTTTGTGTGTGTGGGGGGGGTGACAGCATCTTTAGGGGATCCTGAGAAAATTGAGATATTGGTCAAATCCTGGGAGAACTAGCTCTTTTCTAGTCTCTGTGATAAGGAAAGTACAGAGCTTATCAGAAGGCCTGGCTAGAGTAGGTTGTGAGGCTGGACAATCTCAACTAGCAGCTTTGAAGTTGTTCCGGATACAGAATTTTTATAAAACTGCAAAGAGACATTCTGAGAGGCTGGATCACTTAGACTACTTGTCTTTATTGGTGTCTGGTCCTTTTTTTGTCTTTGATTTGTAGTTTTAAAGGTAACATATGTCTGTATTAACACAAGTATAGAATGTGCAGTGTGCACAAGTCAGCTAAAGATGAGTTTTTGTTTTATATTTGAGCAGGTAAAAGGCATCTGTCAACTTTATAAGTCCATTTGGACTGCATAACCAAACCGTAATATAAATCTCTATCTATGCTATATAAAAGGTTGGCAGTAATAAGTCATGAGGACTCTGTAGCCAACAAGATTTATCATGTCAAATCCAGTCTCAGCTCTTCCCATGTCAAGGGATCAATATATATGTCTCCTGTCCTGTAATCTTTCTTCATGTTTGTAGCCACGATTTTCAGGAGGCCTCCCCCAATCAAGTCTGAGCTTCATTAATTTTGAAAAGAACCATAACATTTTGTTTCCTGTGGAAACAAAGGCATAAACTCTTCCCCAATGCAACATATTTTCTGACTTCCATTTTGAAGTTAAGAAATTCTTAAAATATATAGGTTGGTTTAATTTGACAGTTTCCATAATCCAGTGTCTCCCCGAAGCTGTTGTTTTTTTATACATTAGCATCTAAAAAATTCAAAGTCAACAAAGCACCATATAGGATCCAGACATGCCTGTTTATTTCCCATCTTTTCATGGCTTATTTATTTTTTTATATATTACTTTACTTTCTCTTTAAAGACTTCATTATAGCGGGCGGTGTTGGCACATGCCTTTAATCCTAGCACTTGGGAGGCAGAGCCAGTTGGATCTCTGTGAGTTCGAGGCCAGCCAGATCACAAAGTGAGTTCTAGGACAGGCACTAAAGCTATACAGAGAAACCCTGTGTCAAAACAAAACAAAACAAAAGACTTTATTATAACTTTTAAACTATTTGGTTTTGTTGTTTTGTTTTGTATTTTTATGACTGTCTGTACCCATTTTCTTCAGCACCTAAGCACATTTTTAACCATTCTGTACCTATATAGAGGTTTTTTTTTTTTTTTTCAGTCTGGACCTGGCTTTACTAAGTGCCTCCAGCACTCTCTGACTTAGTGAGCCAAAGCTTAAAACTGCTTTGCAGTAGCAGCTAGGCCTTCCCCCAAGCTGCTCTGGTGACTTACTCCGCCTCCCTTGGGTCCCTAAGAACCTGGCCTCATGTGGGGTAGGGGTAAGGTCAGGGTGGGGTGGGGGTATACTGGCAGTAGCTTTGTTTACTGACTCAGCTCTGGGAAGTTTCTGAGGCCACTTTCTGGAGTTCCTGAGAGTGGCACTCACTGTTGTGAGTGCTGCTGAGAGGCCCAGGCAGTGACTGAGGTGGCACCGGCCTGTGTGATTTCTCCATCAGTACAGTTATGCCACACGTTGGGTGCCAAATGCAGTAGTACTTTCTCATGGGCTCACTGACCCCACATAATGACACAGAGACTTATCATGAATTATGAAAGCTTGTCCTTTAGCTTAGGCTTGTCACCAACTAGCTCTTATAATGTAATTAACCCATATTTTTAAATCTATGTTCTGCCATGTAGCTCAGGTACCTCTATAACCTATGTCCGACTTGGTCTGCGTCTCGCTAGGGTTTCTGCCTTTCTTCTTCCCTCTGCCCAGAAGTCCCACTTCTTTTCTCCTGCCTAGCCATTCAGCTCTTCCTTACCCCAGTGACAAGGTACCTTAGGCAGAGACATATCTTTACAGTGTACACAAATATTCCACAACAAAGAACACAGTCTTTCTATACTCAGCAACCCTGATGAGGAAAACAGTTTGAAAGTTAGTTATGTTAAAATGCCTGTATTTAGAAGAATAGATTAATTTAAAACTGTATTTTTTCTTTTTAATCAAAATGAGTATTCTTGATGAATATAATAGTGTAAAACACTCAGCAAGATCAGGCTAGTGTTTGTTTGCACAGTATATCCTGTTGAGGGGGAAAAGTGGAAAGGACAGAGTTGGACAAAATCTGTCATACTGAAATCTAGTTTCAAACACTCCTTAGATCCTGATACAAAAGATACTCTGATTTTTCTTATACACTCTGAAATATTCTTTTGAGGTGGTGGTTCTTTGTGAGAGGTGTACTTTTGGATTATTGTTGGTGCTGGGGATGTAGCTCAGGGATAGAGTGCTTACCTAGTGTGTGCAAAGCTGTAAGCTCAATCCTTAGCACTGTGAATAGCAGTAATATAATTATTAATACTCTTTATAAATTATTAGTAAGTTCTTATGTTCAGCTCTTACCTTAGGACTGCCCAAAACTGGGGATACGCTTGTATTCATCTGTGTGTCTAGTTCTGTTGAGGGCTCTGATGTTCACTGTGATTAAGAGCTATTCTGGCAGTGCCCTTTATTTCCTAAAAGGGTATACTGTACTCGATGTGTGGTATCAAAATCACCTGAGGTATTCGTTTAAAGTCCATATTCCCGTGCTTCAAAGTTCACTTTTTGAACCTGAATTTGGGGGCATGGATTTGGAAACTTGAACTTTTAATAAATAGCATAGGCTATTTTTTGTTGTATGGAAGTTTGAGGACCATTGCAGTAAGACAGTATTTATGGGTTAATTTAATAGGCCACAGTTTGAACTTAAAATGAACTACAGTAGGAAATGTTGCGTTGTATACTAGTGGTAAGGATACCTCAGTTTTAATTTGTATATATAATGCCACGTGTATTTTTTTTAACTGATTTGTAGGTTCAAATAAAAGATGTTTGAAAGAGTGGGAAAGTAATATATTAAGGAAGTAATGTGTCTCAGAAAGGGGTGAAACATTAAGGGAAGAATATTTAAATTATTGGACCCATGGACACACATTTAAAATTACACTTTGGACTTTATTATAATAAAATACACATACTGTAAGAAATGTTTGATGTGAGGTTAGTTAAGATACATGTTTATTGGTTTTTTATACTAAGGATAGACTTTCAGATCCTAGCCGTGGGTCATCTTTCAAGAGTCTTCTTTATCATCTAATTAGTGGTTCTCAGTCTTCCCAATGCTGTGACCTTTTAATACAGTTACTCATGTTGTAGTGACCCCCCAACCATAAAATTATTTTTGTTGCTACTTTATAACTGTAATTTTGCAACTGTTATTAATCACAATGTAAATATCTCATATGCAGGATATCTGATATGTGACCCTCAAACAGGTCTCAACCCACAGGTTTGGAATCACTGGTGTAATTCCTATTTCTCTTGACTGAATTGTTTTGTTCTCCTAAAAAAATGACTGCATTAATATGAGCACTACAAATGTGAACATGTTCATTTGATATAAAAGATGCTAATCACAATTAGCTAACTGACTTCTTTTCTCATTTTAGGAACTTTATAGTCAGTGGCAGAAAAGTGGCCAATTTTTTCTGGACTCAATAGCACATAATATAACTTGGGATCCCACAGGTAAGGAATTTAACAAGAATAGCAGGAACAAATGTCACTGAACTAATTTGTTTTTATTACTCTTTCATCTGTCAAATGTAGCTTGAGTTTTTCTCTTAGGGTCCTGCCAAGTCTCAGCAGTCCCGTAGCCCATTTATAAAATAAACATACAGATGCTTATATTATTTAAACTGTTTGGTCTAATGCCTCAGGCTTCTAGCTGTGTAGTTCATACATCTTAAATTAACCCATTTCTATAAATCTATACCTTGCCACATGGCTTGTGGCTTACGAGTATCTTATATGCTGGTACTCATGGTGGCGGCGGCTGGCAGCATCTCCTGACTCAGCCTTTCTCTTCCCAGAATTCTCTTCTCTGCTTGTCTCACCTATACTTCCTGTCTGGCTACTGGCCAATCAGCATTTTATTTATTAACCAATCAGAGCAACACATTTAACATACAGAACATCCCACAGCAGTCAAACTGTGGTAAATATAAAAGTAAATAAAGCAAACTGCCCTTTTATAATTTGTACTGAAATGAAGACAAATACAAGCAATAGTAAATGATAGGACATGATAAATATTATGCAGAATAACTGTTACTTTTGGAAAAAGAGATAATTCTCTCTGGAATTAAGATTTTGTTGACAAGGCTTCTTTTGATCTGACTTTTTGAAAGATTTTAACAATTAGATAAAATAGGAAAAAGAAGTTACTTCTAAGTAATATATGTATTTGCATTAAAAAATACATAACTTGGGGCTGGAGAGATGGCTAACAGTGAAGAGCACTGGTTTTTCTTCCAGAGGAACTTAGTTCTATTCCCAGCAACCACATGGTGGCTCATAACTGTAAGTTCAGTCCTAAAGGATGTGGTACACAGACATACATGCAGACAAAAACACACATATAAAATAAAAATAAATATTTCATAGATTAAAGCAACAATCATTTTCCTGCTTTTGTTCTATGGGTTGGAATTGCTACAGGGTTTTGTGGGAATGCTTTGTCTCTTATCTGTGTATTACCTGAAGTACCTTTCTTATAAAGGGTCAAAGAAAGACTTTGTTCACATGTATGGACCTTTGGCTAGTTCTCTAGTGGGATACCTTTGTTCTCCATGTGGCCTGTCTCTCATGCAGCCTCTACAACAGGGTAGTGTAAATTTTACATGGTGGTTAAATTTTGAGATTGCAAGTTTAAGCGGCAAATACTCTTAAAGCCTGGCCTTCCTTATCCAGAGGATTTTCCTGTTTCATTCTCTGTTCAGAACAAAGTGGGAGTCCAGGTATTTAAGAAATAAGAGAAACAGATTCCATTCTTGTTAGAGATGTGGGAAAGTCATATTGCATGGGGGCCTAGCTACAGACTTTGTACAAGTTACAGTTAATCCTTATAACGCCAGAAAGCTCTGAATTTACAGATAAGAAAATTGAAGTTCAAAGATTGCCCAACTAGATCCAATTTGCTTGGCTAATTAAATGATGTAGATACATGGATTTATAAATTTCTGACCTGAAGTTCTGCTTTTGCTGGATTAAACTTTTTCTTTTCTTGTTTCCTTTCTTTTTCCTTGTCCTCCCTCCCTCCCTCCTCCTTTCCTTCCTTTCTCATTGCATTTTATTAGCATTTCTTACAGAATCCTGAGTGAGAGATTATTTCCAAGAGTATGGGCTCCCTACCAATGGCTGTAACACAAAATGTTTTTTTCTCTCTCAGGACTGATAACCTGTAGATAATCAGGGAGGGATGGGCACTCACTGGTCCCTCCCCCCAGTTACCATTATCTGTTAATAATCCCCAAGGGAAGGACAGGGATTCATAGGATCGTTTCCTTCCATAGCAAGATGTTCACAGGTCCAGTTTTTTTTTTTTTTTTAATTTATTCTTTTGTTTTTAGTACATATATTTCTTTATTAAAACTACAGTACTTATTTATTATGTGTATATATGTATGGGTATGCCCATGCTATGGTTCATATATGGGGGTCAGAGGACAATTTGCAGGAGTTGGTTCTATCTTCTATCATGAGGGTTCTGGGAATAGAACTCCAGTCATTAGGCTCAGAAGTAAATGCTACCCTCTGAGCCATGTAGCCAACCTCAAATTATTCTTTTGCAGTTTCTGTTTAGAAACTGTGTTATATTTTATAGTCTTACAAGATTCTTGAGTATGTATCTTAACTCAGTGTTAACTATCTACATAATAAATGGTGAATAATATATTTGTATATTTCTTTAGGTAATCGTCTTTTAACTGGTTCCAGCTGTCTTCAGCTCTGGTGTAATACTAACTCAAGGAAGCAAACTGAAGATGAAAATCCTAGAACAAGTCTTAATTTTGGAGATTGGGTGTGCATTTGGAATTGCAAGTAAGCAATTGACTAGAGAGTAAACCTGTCCTGCATTTTTTATTTTATAAGTTGGTTCAATAAAATGTACTTTGTGTATTTGTGAGAAGGGAGGAAAGACTGTTTAAGTTCAGAGAATGCAACAGTAACTTAGAATAGGCACAACAACTATTGATTTGAGACTGTTTCTTATTAAGCAAGTAGTAAAGTTCAAGATCAGAGACTGTATGTTTTGATTTAGGATCACTTTAGGATGACTAGCATACATCTCAAAGTTCAGTTTTGATCACATTCCTTACTGGTGATGTGCTTGAAACACTGCTGACATGTTTGAGATAAGAACTTTGAAGACAAAAAGTAAGCAAGGTAAGTGAAAGAGAACCAGAGGTCACATTGGAGAACCAAACTGAAAGAAATTGATGTCATCAAAGTTCTGTATGTATGAGTGTTTAACTGGTGGCTAGAGTGACATTAGCAAGACACAGAATGATAGAGGAGAACTGTTTATACATCATTGTGAGGACATTTCAGAAGGAGGGAAATCTCTTGCTATGTTGCTCAGGCTGGTCTTACACACTAAAGTGATCCTCTTACCTCAGTCTCCTCAGTAGCTGGGACTCTTGGCATTACTATTGGCTTATTCACTTTCCTGTTGCTGTGACAAAACACCACGGCCAAGGCAACTTGTAAAATAAAGTGTTTAGTTGGGCTTGCTTATAGTGTCAGAAGGTTAGAGTCCATGATAGTGGAACAAAGGCATGGTGGCAGGAACAGCTGAGAGCTTGTAATTGGAAGTTTTCCTGTGTCCCACCTGGTCCCGCAGCTGCTTGGTCCCAAGTAAACACACAGAGGCTTATATTAATTACAAACTGTATGGCCTATGGCTCAGGCTTCATGCTAGCTAGCTCTTTCATCTAAAATTAACCCATTTCTATTAATCTACATATTGCCATATGGCGGTAGCATTACTGGTCTGCTAGCATCTTGTTCCTCCTTGGGTAACAGGCTGGTGTCTCTCTTGACTCCACCCTTCTTCCTCTCTGTCTTCAGTTTGAATGTACTGCCTAACCTTATTCTGCCTCACCATTGGCAAAACAGCTTTATTTATCAGCCAACGAGAGCAACACATATTCACAGTGTACAGAAAGACATCCCACAGTACTTCCCCTTTTCTGTCTAATCAAAAAGGAAGGTTTTAACTTTAACATAGTAAAATTGTATATAACAAAACAGTTATCAAGCAAGAATTACAGTTACAATATCTAGTCTATTTGTATTTGGTAAAATTAAAGAAAATATTCTATCCTGTATTTGTGAGTCTAAAGTTTTATATTTAATTCACCTTTTATCATAACTAAGGAAAACTATAATTAAACTTTCTAGTCTTCAACTCCATCAAAGACCCCAGAAGGATATATTACCTAGTAAACAGGAAGTGCATTGTAAGCAACTTCCAAAATTCTAGAAATGACAGAGACATCTGGCTGCCTGGACTGTCATCCAAAGTTCCTCTACAACATTGGGACATCCATCTTCAGCCTAAAGGCCTAGAGTCTCTGGCAGACTTTTTAGTGAAGCATGAAATTTGGAAGATTGTCTTGCCTATTGGCAGAGTTCATCAGTCACTTTCCTTTATGTCCTGCAAAATGTTTTGAAGACTACCTACCTAATTGAAATATATCTTTGTATACCTAGAAAACTTAACTAACTTGACTATATATTTGATTATCATAAATGATTATTAATCTGTAGTTCTTAATTATGTATTACAATTTTAAATGAATTGCATAAACATAATACCTTAAACAAGAGAAGAAATATACATACAGTACAATAAAATTAACTTTAAATTTGTATCAATAAATTAAAATCCATAGCAGTGTAAAATATTTCAGACAAGTTGTTGCTTTTCAAAAGTAGATTTAATAATCTACCCTTTTGTCCTATCATATCTATATCCCCTTTTCTGCTTTAGAAAGAGATTGCATTTATAATCCACCCACTTTAAATAAAATAAACATTTATAAACAGTATTTTGGGAATTTGGGTGTAGCTTTTCTTACTATTTCCTGCTGATTGAGGGTCCTGGCAATCTTACGGGAATCCTGAAAAAATTTGAGATAATAGTCAAGCCCTGGGAAGACCAGGTATATAACCTTTGTTGATAGATACCATTTGTCAAGGTTCAGGAGGTCTGGCTTGATCAAATCTGATCCATCTTAACCTGGAACAAATCCACAGCTTCTTGCTTCCTGTGCAAACAAAAGCAGAGCATCTTTTCCAAAGCAACATATCCTTAGATCCAAATTTTGAAGTCAAGATACCTTTAAAATATATATATATATATATTGGTTTAACTTAGCAGCCTTTACAATCAAATGTCTTTCTGCAGTTAGCTCATTAACAGTCAGAAATTTAAAGAAAACACAATATGCATAATTCAGACTCTGTATTTTCCATCTTTATGTGGCTTATTTCTTTTATATTATTTTTACTGTCTCTTTAAAGACTTTATTTTTAAAAACTATTTCTTTTTATAACTGCCTATACTCATTTTCCTCTCTCTTCCAAGTCTACATACATTTTACACACACCGTAAACCTTTTTGAGGTTTATTCTATCTGAATCTGTCTTATTGTGTATCTATAATTTCTTTCTGTCCAGGAGAGATTTTAAACTCCTAAGCTGTGCGGTGGCTTTGGCTGTTGACTCTGCCGCATTCGGTTTCCCAACATAGCAGAGGTATGTTTACTGCCAGCTCTGGGAGCCATGCTCACCGCCAACTCTGAGAAGCAGTGGGTCTGTGCCTCCATCGAGCAGCATGTAGTCCAGAAACCTTTTATTTTTATTTTATTTTAATTAATTAATTAATTAATTTATTTATTTATTTATTTTGTCTATACTAGTAAAAGCTAAATCCACCACACAGTGCCCTGTGCAGTTTGGAGACGCCTATGTGTACTGTGGCAGAGAATCCACCATGCTGTGCTCAAGCTCAAATGCTATAGTGTTTCTGTCCTGTGGCCCCCATGAGAGACACAAACTAGGAAGCTGCTCTTGGCTCCATTTTAGAATCCTTTTTTAAAGCTTTCACCGGTTTTAGGTGGAAATCCTTGCCCCGCATTGGAACACAAGATGTAGCTAGAAGTTTTCCTGTGTCCCACCCAGTCCCGCAGCTACTTGTTCCCAAGTAAACACAAATTACAAATTGTATGGCCTATGACTGAGGCTTCTTGCTAGCTAGCTCTTTCATCTTAAATTAACCCATTTGTATTAATCTGTATATTGCTATATGGCGGTGGCACTACTGGTCTGCTGGCATCTTGTTGCTCTTGAGTGACAGGCTGGTGTCTCTCCTGACTCCACTCTTCTTTCTCCTGTCTTCAGTTTGAATGTACTGCCTAACCTTATTCTGCCTCACCATTGACAAAACTGCTATATTTATCAGCCAGTGAGAGCAACACTTATTCACAGTGTACAGAAAGACATCCCACAGCAGTGCTCACGTCTTGATTTGCAAAAGGAGGCAGAAAGCACACACTGGCAGTGGCGCAAGTCTTTTGAAACCTCAAAACTTGAACCCAGTGACACATCTCCAACAAGATCACACCTCCTAATCCTTCACAATCAGTTCCACCAGGGGACAACCAAGTATTCAGACTATGACTCATGGGGACATTGTCATTGAAACTGCTACAGCCACCATATCCAGATGCCTTTGTCTTTTTGTTTACTGTGAAGGAATCCAGAAGTTTCTGAGGGATTA
The DNA here is from genome assembly GCF_949786415.1 of Peromyscus eremicus. Taxonomy (NCBI): domain Eukaryota; kingdom Metazoa; phylum Chordata; class Mammalia; order Rodentia; family Cricetidae; genus Peromyscus; species Peromyscus eremicus. The sequence goes on from NC_081435.1 coordinate 38,202,712, forward strand.
AGTAGGAATACTAAGATTTGTTTTGCTTTTAGAAAGGCTACTATAGTTATTGTTTTAAGAAAAGACAAGGGTCTTGCTATGCTGGCCCTGAACTCAAAATCCTATGCCCCAGTCTCTTGAGTGCTGGGATTACAAGCCAGCTGCTCTTGGCACATTTTTCACAATTTAGTTTAAGAATATCTCAAAGATTAACCAGGTGAGTGATGAGTGTACAGGCTGGGGAGATGGCTAGGTTGTGTAAATGTTTACTATACATGCGTGAGGACCTGAGTTTGGATGTCCTGCATCCATGTAAAAGGCAAACATAACAGACACATGTATAATCTCAGAGTGAGAGGTAGGAGGCCAGCAACAGGAGGATCCAAGGGCTTGTTGACTAGCCAGCCAGTCTAGCTGAAAGTCAAGCTCTGGGTTCAGTGAGAGATACTGTCTCAAAAAATAAGGTGATAAGAGATAGAGTAAAATATCTGTGTTGGCCAGGTTTTTGTCAACTTGACACAAGCTAGTCATCTGAGAAAAGGGAACCTCAATTGAGTAAATGCCCCCATCAGAATGCCCTTTAGGCAAGCGTGTGGGGGGATTTTCCTGGTTGATATTTGTTGTGAGTGGGCCCTGTCCACTGTAGGTGGTGCTGTTACTGGGCAGGACTTTAGGGTGTATAAGAAGAAAGCCAAGAGGAGCAAGCTAGGAAGTAGCATTTCTCCATGGCCTCTGCTTTAGTTCCTATCTGCAGATTCCTGCCTTGCATTTCTCTCCTGACTTCCCTTCATGATGGGCAGTAAGCTTTAAGATGAAACAAACTCATTTCTTAAAGTTGCTTTTGGTAATGATGTGAGCATGAATGTTTGCTTGCTTTTACACACACACATACACGCACGCACGCGCGCACACACACACACACACACACAAACACACATACACACCGTGTGTATGTATGTTCATTGCATCACTTTGTTGTTGCAGAAAAACTGAGAAAATAGTTGTGAACTAGTAAATATTTCAAATCATTGTGTGGTGTACCCTGGAAAACTGAAAGCCAATGAAGTAATGACATAGGTCTGTATTCTTAGACACATATGCGTCTAGATGCAGAAATGTTCACATTTGTAAATAAGTAAATGCTGCTACAATGTAAACTATAAATAGGATTTTGCTTCCCACTAAATATGATCGTGTTCCAACCTGTCCTTCCATTCCTCTTCTGTAGAAAGTAGATGGGAGCGAATTGGAAAGAAAAGGTGTGAAAAATCTATATACTGATATGTTGACTGATGTATGTCTGAGGAAGAATACTGTCATATTAATGATACTATAGGTGATTGCATTTTCTTCTTTTCATCCATCTGTTTTGAATACTTATTATGTGTAAAAGGTAACGGGTACTTGTATTGTAAAAGAATTACAATAGAAGTCCTCTTGTTGGGCTAGGGATAGAGCTCAGTGCTCTAATGCTTCGCTAGCATACATTAAGCCCTAGGTTTGATCCCAGCACTGCACCCAAAAGAAGGAAAAAGCCTACTTGTCATTCTTTGCTAATCATTTTGACAGAGATCTAGCTAAGCATGAATTTGGATGAAGAAAAGGAAAGCATTGATGATGCTGGGGGTTTCCAATGTATATGAGTGTTAAGAATGGAAGGCAATATGGGATAATGAGCCAATAGGTAGGCAGAGCTGGGTAGCTGAATTCATGATTATTTAAATTCTTTTAACACACGTGAAGTCTTTCATTAAGTAAATATCCCAGATGAAGGCAAAATTCACTTAAAAACACTGTTGTCTGAAAAATGTATATTGGAGCATTAGAAATGGAAACAATTCTCTCGCCTTTAAGGGGAAATTGCTGTTACTTTGGTGTTGGGCTTGTAAAGTTTTATACAATTATTACTTGTATGATTCTTAGGAAATTGTTTTTCATTTGTTTGTTTTTCATTGTTATTCTTCTCTTATACATTATATTCTGACCTCAGTTTCCTCTCCCTCCACTCCTCTCAGTCCCTCTCTAATCTCCCCTTTCCCTCAGACTTAGATCAACTCCTCCTCTCTTTCCCTTAAAAAAAGAAATGATCAGCCCTCCTAGGGATATCCTCTGAACATGTCCTAACAAGATACAATAAGACTCGGCATAAGCCCTCATACTGTAGCTGGACTTGGCAACCCAGTAGGAGGAAGAGAGTCCAAATGCAGGCAAGAGAATTAGACTTATCACACTTTGTTGGGAGTCTCACAAGAACACCAAGCTACACAACTGTAAGGTATATGCAGAAGACCTAGCTTAGACCCATACAGGGTCCATGGTTGTTGCTTCAGTTTCTGTGAGTCTCTATGAACCTTGCTTAGTTGATTCTCTGGGCCATATTCTCATGGTGTCCCTTAACCCCTATGGCTCCTACAGTCCTTCCTCTCCCTCTTCTTGGAGCAGGGGTGGGTCCCCTGGCTCCTCGTAGTATTTGGCAGTGGGTCTCTCTATCTACTCCCATTGGTTGCTGGATGACACTTCTCTGATGACAATTGGCTAGGCACTGATTTATGAGTATAACAGAAGATTATTAGGAATCATTTCTCTCTCTCTCTCTCTCTCTCTCTCTCTCTCTCTCTCTCTCTCTCTCTTTCTTTCTTTTTGCCACCATGTTTAGTTTTACCCAGTGTCTCTGGTCTATCCTGCCTCTGGTTCCTGGCCATCCAGGCAGTGTTGGGCATGGGCTCCCTCTTGTGACATAGGTCTGAAGTTGAACCAGTCATGGGTTGCCACTTGCACAAGCTTTATGCCATCATTGCCCCAGCATATCTTGCAGGCTGAACAGATTGTAGGTCAAAGGTTTTGTGGTTGGGTTGATGTCCCAGTCCCGCTGCTGGGGGCCTAGCCTGGTTATAGAAGGTGGCCAGTTTGGGCTCTGTATCCTCCATTATTAGGAGACTTAGCTAGGGTCACTCCTTCTAGATTCCAGGGAGTTTCCACTGCTCTAGGTTTGGTTTTTGAGACAGCCTCACCATACATCCGTTGCTTGCCTAAAGTAGTCATGATGTAGGCCACATTGGCCTGAAACTTGCAATATTCTTAAGTTTGCCTCTGAATGTTGGAATTACCTACATTTGCATGACTTAGAAATATGTATTTTATATTTAAGTTTCTATCTTAGTAACTTCTTCTTTTTTGGAATATGCTTAAAAGTTAGGGGTCTGGAGAAGGTCCCTAGTGAAGCACGTACTTAGCATGTGCAGACCCCTTGAGTTCAATCTCTGACAACAAAAAAGCAAAACAAAAAACCAAAAAAACCCAAAAAACCAAAACTAACAAAAATATAGATGTAACGGTCTTATTAAATAAGAAACACAGAGCCAAATGCAGAGTTAAAAGCCCAAGAGGTCAGAGCAGTAGCTGAGAGCTGAGACTTAAAACCGCCTTCTTACCCTTTGCTGCTGCTGCCGTCCTTCCCCTGAGAAAGAGAGCTACTTCCTGTGTATCTGTCATTTTATTGACTTTCTGTTCTGCCTTCTCATTGGTTGTAAACCCAACCACATGACCTCCTTGTCACTGCCTGTCTATACAGACCTCCAGGTCTTCTGTGGTTGGTATTGAGATTAAAGGCGTGTGTCTCCATGCTGGTGGGGTCCTTGAACACACAGAAATTTGCCTGTCATGTGATCGGGATTAAGGGTATGTGCTACCACTGCCAGACTTCTGCTATGGCTTGCTATTAGCTCTGACCCCCAGGTAACTTTATTTATTAACATACAAATAAAATCACATTTCAGCACAAATAAAATATCACCATACAAAAATTTCTCAGCAACAAAATACTTGAGTCAACCTTTAGAGTCAGGCGTGGTACTCTGTAGTTCTAGCTATGTGTTGTAGAGGCAGGGGGCTGCTTAACCTGGTATTAAGACCTAACCTGAACCACATTGCAAGACCTCGTCTTATAAGGGGAGCGGGGAAATGAGTGTGAAACTCTTACCAAAAAAATTCTGTAAGAATAAGAAATTGCTAGAGTTTAATTTGAATATTGCTAATTATTTTGAACCTAGTTTCCTTGCTGATTATCCCTTCTCTGTTTAATTTACAGAACCGCTTCCCAAGTCCATTTAATGAAGTTTTCTCCAGATGGAGAATTTTTTGCCACTGCTGGAAAGGTAAATTTTGAATACTGTTGTAAAATTGTGTGTCTGTACTATATTATATTTTAAGACTATATGTACACCCACCCTTGTGTGTACATGTGTATGTGGTACATGTGCAAGCTTGTGCACAAAGAATAAAGGCCAGAAATCAAGTAGTGTCTTTCATGATGAGTATCCACCATATTTTCTATTGAGCCTGAATCTCAGTGTGGCCTAGATTGGATTGGCTGGCCAGAAAGCTCCAGGGTCTCCTGTACCTGCCTTCTCAACGGGGATTATAGGCAAGCACTGTGGCACCTGACTTTTCTATATGGGTTCTGGAGAGTCAAATTCAGATCCTTCTGCTTATGGAGTACATACTCTAACCATTGAGCTATCTCCAGCCTCCTGTACTTTTATTTTTGAACTTATAAATATTAACTGACTTATTCTTTTTAGTATTGCACTCTTCCTTGATTTTTGGCTTAAGGAAAAGAAGCCCTTAATTTTATATTTCCTGAATAATGTTTGAGGTTATATGGTCATTGTATACTTTTTTTTCTCCTTAGGATGACTGTCTTCTAAAAGTATGGTATAATGTAGAAAACTGGCGACCAGCTGTTACCTCCCCAGATAAAGATTCAGAAAAACAATCCCAAGGAGAAATTGACTTTTCTTTTGTGTATCTGGCCCATCCACGAGCTGTAAATGGATTTTCCTGGCGGAAAACAAGCAAATATATGCCAAGGTCAGTTGATTGGTTGTGATTTCACTGTGTGTTAAGGGAGCATTACCAATTTGACTGGTTTTCTGACTTGGAGCCTTTGAAAATTAGGGTAATAGTCAATTGTTCCAGCCTGCACATGTCTGGTCAAGTATGATTAATGCTTAGTATAAGAACCTCAAAGGGAATTTAAGACCAAGATAATTTATTTCCATATCAGATGTCTTTGTCATAGAATTCTACATGTTTTTGTTTTCTGTTCTTTTTTTTTGGAGATAGGGTTTCTCTGTATAGTTTTGGTGCCTGTCCTGGATCTTGCTCTGTAGACCAGGCTAGCCTCAAACTCACAGAGATCCGCCTGGCTCTGCCTCCCGAGTGCTGGGATTAAAGGCGTGTGCCACCACCACCCGGCTCTTTATGTTTTCTCTTCTATTATATTTCCTCATATAGATTGCTGTTTGTATGGACTGTTTGACAGTTATTTTCTTCATTTTGTACTTTCTGTTGTAGCTTCTGGCATCCTTTTTTAAAACAAACAAACAAAATACCCTTTATTGAAAGGACATCTTGAGGAAAATAGAGTTAATTCTTTATATTATCATGCTCTGAGTTAGTTTAACCCATAGAAGCTCAGAAATATGTGCCTGTTAGTACTGTTCTTTTCTGTGGTCCTTGAAAACCTTACTATCACATAGAATGTTTGTATGTTCTTATGGTAAGTTACATAGATCTAGTAAGTACATCGAAAAATCCATCTTGTACTAACTACATGGCAATGCTAGTTTGGGTATCTATCTGTTACCTTTGTAATGCTGTTGCGTTTTAGCTTGGAGATGTTCAAGTAGAATTGCAGGAATGTACCTAAGTCATTTGTTGACTTTATTTTGCTCTTGTGAACCAACAGGATATACCTAGATTTCTGAGCTCCAGTGTAGTAGTTACTGACCTTCTTCTAGCCCTAGTCAAATTGAGGTGTAGAAGAGAAACTCTAGGAAAAGAATGGTTCTGTTCTTAATTTGTGTCAGAGTCTTCAAGCTAAGAGAGAATGGTCTGGGTAATCAGTATTGTCAGCTGAAGGAACCTCACCTCAGGTTCACTTATATTCTAGTACTCTGTTGCCTACATACATACAAATGTGTTTTGAATAAAATGATTTTATTGTGTATGTTAACTCTTACTTTGAAAGTTGTGAGTGACTCCAGCTTGGTCATCACAAATTTGTCTTTTAAACCTATCTGAAGAGTACTGTTTTACAGAAGCTAATTTATTCTGATGCATAGTAAGTGAAAATTTTCATTTCTTGACGCTACAACCATCAAAATACTAAACAGGCTTATGAATTACTGAATTTTTTTGAGGACTGACTTAGCTTGCTTAAGTTTTGACAGAACTCATCACAGTGAAGGCTGAACCAGATGCCTAAAACTGAGACATTTAGGGGCATGTGCAATGTGCCTTGGGACCATTTTATTATGTTATTCTCTCTCTCTCTCTCTCTCTCTCTCTCTCTCTCTCTCTCTCTCTCTCTCTCTCTCTTCCATTTTTAATGTGGCAAAGTTGAATGCAGAGAGACTGTTGGATTGAGAAGGAACAGTAGACATGTTTGTGTAGTAAGTGTATACTTTACTATTTAAAAAGTGATGAATATAGGACAGGTTGGGAGATTTGGTGATACCCTGCTGAATCTCCAAAAGTTGGCTGAAGATAACCAGTTGCAAAACCATCTTAGCTTGTTGTTTCATCAGTATAGGGCAGATGTTGGGGACAAATAACCCATCACAGGATTGCTTTCTGTGAGATTAAACCTATTGTTTGTTGCTGGTTGTATGTGCTGTGTGGGCTTTGTATAATATGATAGACCAGTGGTTCTCAGCCTGTAGGTCAGGTTTGAACGATTCTTTCATAGAGGTCACCTAAGAACATAGGAAAACACAGATATTTACATTATGATTCCTAACATTAGCAAAATTACAATTATAAAGTAGCTACAAAAATAATTTTATGGTCAGGGGTCACCACAAGTTGAGGAACTGTATTAAAGGGTCACAGCATTAGGAAGGTTGAGAACCACTGTCATAGACATCAAGGATATAATAAATGTAAAAGAAGTGAGGAGGGGAGTCTGTTAGCATGAGGTGGGAGCAAGGGAACACTGCCAAAGACATGCATCATCTCTCTCTACCCTTTGTATATGACCTGCTAGTTGTTCAGATTGACTAGACAGCTGGAGGAGTCAGTTAAGCTATACACACATTAAGATCATTGCTGTCTCCTGCTTTTGATTTGTGACCTTTCTGACTTGTTTCGTTTCTCTTAAGTTCTTTGACTTCATCTGATTGCCTGCCGTCTATTCCACCCTTAAATTACTACCTTCTACTTTTCTTTTACAAGTGTTCCTACTCTGCTTGTTACTCATTGACAGTATCAACCTTGAACTTTTGGTATTGTCTTTTGAACCTTTGACTTTTGTTGTTGTCTTTTGATTTACTTTCTTCTTGATACATTTGCTTATTTTTAATTTCATTGCTGTGGTCTGTTATATATGAGTACATAAGATAGAGGAAATAAGTATAGGCAAGGGATAGAAGAAAGGAAGGGGAAAATGGAAAGGGATGGATGAATGTTAGGGTGATATGAGGAGTAAGAAGCAAGAGGTTCAAGAAGAAATCAAAAGAGTGAGGTGAGGGGCAGACAGGGCAGATGAAAAGAAAACATGGCCCAGAGAGGCTGAGAATGATGTCAGAGGACAGAGAAAGGGGAGAATGGAGAAGTCATGGAAAAGAGGAATGCAAAGGAGTAGACAGATAAAGGTAGGTGAGGGTCAGACAGGGAAAGAGGTGAGAAAATGGATTAGGGAAGTTGATGTTGACAGAATAATCAAGACAAACAGGGGTTTTGCTGCATATTTCTTTTTTGCTTCTTGTTCTTTTTAATCATATAGAGATGGATGTCAAGGTGATTACTGCAGAATAATTTTATTCCTCTTAGCTTTTTTCCCTTCTGTTCTTGGCTTTACTGCTCACCCTTGCTCCCTTGCTTCCTTTCATTTTGCTAAATTATCTGGTAATAGATTTCTTTGATGGTAATGGCTGTATATACTTTTATTTTGAGGATGTCATAAAAGGAAATAACCAAAAGTTCAGAATTACTAAGGATGGATTTAGTTAGTGCAGGTCTGTCATGAATTCTCTTGCACATCACTGCTTTGAGCCTAGGCAGGCAAGAAGAAGATACGTATACTATATGGTTAAATCAGTTTCTTAATGAGTTTGTGCTTTTCAGAAAGTATTATGAAATAGTTAAAATAATGGCCATTCACTGAATAAATAGAGAAGTTTTACTAGGAACATTGTTTGTGCTTGTCAAATGAGGTGTAATAAAAATCTTAGATTATATAACAAGAACTATTTTCTTCTAGACAAAGAAGAAATAGGTTGGTAAAAATTTTCTGTTGTGAAATCAATACACATTCTCTTCATTGTTTTTTAAGATTTTATACATACGGATGTTTTGCTTGCATATATGCTTGTATAATGCCCTTGGAGGCTAGCAAAAGGTATTGGGTTCCCTGGAACTGGCATTAACTGGACTTAATTAGTGCTGGAAATCAAACCCTGGTTCTCTAGAGGAGCAACTACCTAACTCTTAATCATCTCTATGCCTCTCTTATTAGTATTAGTTATGTGTTTAAATATGTATAGAAACACTGCAGAATGTTTAATACAGTGCTATATAATTAGTATTGTCTCTAAAATATTTGTATTCCTCAGGGCTTCTGTATGTAACGTACTGTTGACTTGCTGTAAAGATAATGTATGTCGTCTTTGGGTAGAAACATTTTTACCAAATGAGTGCTTGCTATATGGAGGTGACTGCAACCACTGGTGTGAACCACTTAATTTAACAAATAACTTCAAGAGAAATGCTTCCAGTAAAGACCGAGTTCAAAGTGCTCTAGAAGTAAGTGTTTTTATTATGTTATGTGTTTCCTACAGATTTTAAAATCTTTTATGCATTTTATTTTATTTATTTTTTACTACACAGTAATATAAGTAGTATATAATTTTAGGAAAACAGTTATCAGAAATGTTCCTTTTATCTTATTAAAAAAATACACTTAAGTGTTTTTTATAACCCATAAACTGTCTTTAATTATGAGATTAATTACTAATTAATTAGTTAATCTTAGCTTAACCAATAGCACATTGATGGTAACAATTGACTTAGCAAATGTAAAATCTGAGAATGCAAAGCTTTGACTATAAAATTTATTTTCTCTTAGCACTTATTTGTTTACTATATCCTGCTGTACCCTTTGTTATTTTCAGACCCACCAGAGCACAAGTGTTTATTTTACAAGCATTGACAGTAAAAGTCAATGTTTGATGTTTGGGCTAATTGAATATACAACAAATTTTGCTCTTTGGAAATGAAGTCTTACACTGTAGTTCCAGGATGATGTCAGTCTCATGCCAGTCATCCTGTCTCAGTCTCTTGTGTTCTGGGATTATAAGTGTGAGTCCATTTCTCATTGAAAATAGAATAAAAATACTGACTCAGTATCTCTTCTCCTCTTCCTCCCCTCCTTTTCCCTTCCCCCTCTCATCCCTTTACCTCTCTCCTCCCCTCCTCTTCCTCTTTCTCTTTCTTTTTCTTGGCTTGGAACTCAGAGATCTGCCTGCTTCTCCCTCTGCCTCCCAAATTCTGGGATTAAAGGTGTGCATCAACACACCTGGCTTTTTACTGTTTTCTTAATATTAAAACACGAAGTGTCTGGAGCATGATTTGTCTTTATACATAAATTTGTATGTATGGGGCATGTCTCAGGGTTTCTATTGATGTGAAGAGACCATGACCATGGCAGTTCATATCAAGGAAAACATTTAATTGGGGGACTTACTGTTTTGAGAGATTTAGTCCATTATTATTGTGGTGGAACATAGCTGTGTAGGCAAACGTGGTGCTGGAGACGGAGCTGAGAGTCCCACATCTTGATCCTTATGTAGGCCATAGGAGATAGACTGACACTGGACATAGCTTGAGCACCTCCCCCCCCCCCCCCCACAGTGACACACTTCATCCAACAAGGCCATACCTCCTCCATCAAAGCCACACGTACTTCCTAATAGTGTCACTCCCTATGAGCTTATGGGGGCCATTTACATTCCAACTACCACAGTGCAACATTTTTTTTCCTTTTGTTTTTTTGTAACAGGGTCTCATTATGTACCTCTGGCTGTCCTGGAACTCACTATGGAGACCAGGATGGGCTCAAAGTCACATAAATGCTCCTGCCTCCTCCTCAAGAGTGCTGGGATTAAAAGCATGCACCACCATGACCAGCTGAACAAGTGTTTTTGTTTTTTTTGTTTTGTTTTGTTTTGTTTGTTTTTGTTTTGTTTTGTTGTTTCAAGACAGTTTCTCTGTGAAACCGTCTTGGCTGTCCTGGAACTCACTCTGTACCCCAGGCTGGCCTCGAACTCACAGAGATCCACCTGCCTCTGCCTCCTAAGTGCTAGGATTAAAGGAGTGTGCCACCACTGCCGGAATGAACAAGTATTTTTCTAATGGCTCAGAGTCTAATTAAGCTGTATTGTATATTCAACAACAGAATGGCCTTGTGTAATAACAAAGTGTTAGACTAGGAATCTATATTCTACTTTGATTCTTACTGACTAGATAACCTTAGTTAGGTTCTATATGAACTATTTTATATTATGAAATATTAAAATAGCAGTGTTTAAGCTAGATACCATGTAAGATCAGATAACTTAGTACATGATGGTAATATCATTCACTGCTTCATAGTTAACAGAGGGTAAGCTGTGGACAAAGACAATACAGAGACAACATCTTGGTTGTTATTTTGTTTTATTTTTGGAGACAAGGTCTTACATTATAGCACTGGCAAGCTCACTGTATAGACCAAGCTAGCCTAGAACTCAGTCAGAGGTCTTCCTGCCTCTCTTCCAGGTGCTGAGATTCCAAGTGTCCATCATTATGCCCACACTATTGGTTTTTGGGGGCTTTTCTTTTGTTAGTTGTCTGATTGGTTTTTATTTTTTTACTTTTAAGTTCTGGAAGTGGATTTTAGAGTTGAAAAGCAAATATGGAAAGAGTAGGACAGATACTTATTCTTCAGGATTCAAATTCGCTATACAGAGGTATTTTTATATATATAAATCTACGTAAAATAGCACATATATCCATTCTGACAGTCCTAATGTAGCAGTCATTTTACTTTGTTTTTATTTCTACAGGGAAATCTGAGACCTTTCCGTAGAGGTCGGAGGAGATCACTTGCTCTTGTGGCACATACTGGCTATCTGCCTCATCAGCAGGATCCTCACCATGTCCACAGGAACACACCATTGCATGCCAATGCACTTTGTCACTTTCATATTGCAGCCAGCATCAACCCAGCCACAGGTAATTAGCTCTATAGTGGAATACAATCTAGATCTACCTAGGAATTTGGAGATTGAAGTAGTTATCAGTTTAGTAAATATTTTCTGTGGATATAAAAGTCAGGGGCCACAGCTGAGGGACTTAAAGTAGTATTTCAAAATATTTCTTTCAGAAAAATGAAAGTTAATACTTGCACATAATTAATACCACCTCTATAGAAGGTGGAAAGTAAATGACTTATTTGACCTCTACACTTTAGTCCCTTTCCCTAGAACAGTTGGTTGTTTTTTATATCTTGTAGAATATAGTCCCTCTTTCCCTTCCCCCATCTTCTCTCTTCCCTGCCTCTTTCCTCCCTCTTTTTAGACAGAGATTCATTATTTAACCAAGAATGGCCTTGATATTATAATGAACATTCTAAAGCACCATTTAATTAAAGCATTATCAATTAAACATAACCAATTTTCATGCAGTATTGTACTTTTCAAGGAAATATAGCAATGGAATTATCAGTTAATTACTGAAATAGAATTCTCTTCACCCGAATGAGCTCTGCTAAGTCAAAGCATAGAGATACTTTCGGTAGGAATTAAAAATTACTTTTGATCTTATCCTTTATTTGATTGACTGTAATCCTAGTTGTAAAAGTATCCACGAGCCAAGAAAATATCAATGTCATATATTTATCTTCATTAAAAAGTTATGTAGGTTTGGGAATGATCACCTTTATCAAATACATTTATTGACAGTGCTTATAATATAGCTACCTATAAGGTCTGTGGCATAATTTTGAAGGCCCCTGTTGAGTAAAGGACAGTATTAGATACATTAGTGGCACATGTGAGGCCCTTGGTTTGATTTCCAGTACCTCAGAAAAATGAAATAAATTTAAACTCAACAATATTACGAGAATAAAGAAGGCTTGAATTCTCACATTAATGAAAAAACCCTAAGAGATTATTGAGAGAAGAACTCTAAGTTTGATTGTGGCATCTCCTTGACAGTCTTTCAATAAAGATAATTAAAACTTTCTGTAGATTGTAGATCACCAAGGAATACTGATAGTTTGAATAAGAATGGCCCCACAGGGTCATATTTGAATGTTTAGTCACCAGGGAGTGACACTGTTTGAAAGAATTGGAAGAATTAGGTGTGTCACTGTTAGAGGAAGTATGTCACTGGAAGTGGGCTTTGAGGTTTGAAAAGCCCTTGCCAGCCCAGACTTGGCCTATAGAACAAGATGTAGCTACTTCTCCAGCACAGTCTGCTTACTTGCATGCCACCATGCTCCCTGTCATGATGATAGTGCACTAACCTCTGAAACTATAAGCAAGCCCCCAGTTAAATGTTGCCTTGGTTATGTTGTCTATTTGTAGCAGTAGAACAATGACTAAGGCAAAAACATAAAGCATGAAAAAGCATAATATTCTTGCAGTTAGTTTGGACTGTGTGGAGAACTCTTTGTAGATTTGATGTGTTGGATTAATCTTTCTAGGTGCTGTGTTTCTGAAAGCATAGCTCTAGGTTCACCACCACCACCACCACCACCACCCTCCCCCACCCCCCACCCCACCCCCTGCCTCTTGTTTTGAGACTGGATTTCTCTGTGTAACAGCTCTGGCTGTTGTCTTGGAACTCTCTGTAAACCAGGCTGGCCTCTAACTCACAGAGATACACCTGCCTCTGCCTCCCAAGTGCTGAGATTAAAGGTGTGTGCCATCACTGCACTACTTGGATTGGGTTTCTTATTTATTTGTTACCTACAGCCATAGGAGAGGAGTTTGCAGCATGTTCGCTCCTCTAGTTCTTATATCTTCCTGAAAGTTTGTTACAAAAATAACATATTCTTTGGGTGTGATGTTGATGCAAAAGAGATTGAGCTTTCTTTATATTTTGTTAAAAGCCAGCAGTATTATCTCTTTGTACTTAACAGCAATGCTTATTGTCAATTAAAGGCATTGTATTCTTATTTGGATTGGTGTTAGCCAAAAATGAGAAAGCCTTTTCCATGAGTTCTTGGAGAAGTACCCTTTCAGTCCCTGACCCAGGAATAATGAGATTGGCAATTAATTCAGCTGCTTGGGGCATTTAATAGCTTTCTCTATACCAGAGTAGAAACTAGAAATAGTGTTAGGAATTGGAGGGAAAGTGGCACTTTAAACAACTGACATCCTGCTCTCATGAAGTCTGTAATCAGATATGGGATAGGCAAATAAATAGATAATCAAAATGATTATGTTAATGGATATATAGGTATAAACAGGACCTCTTGGATTGGATGTATTAGAATTTTCCTCTGGCAGTAGAATCAAGGGAAGGGTTCTTTCCTTTTATCATTTATCTCTTCTAGTATTGTTTCCACTTCTGTTTTAACTGTAGATAAATCGAACAGACAATTCTATTGATTTTTTAAAATCTTTTATCATGAAAGAAAACTTAATTTGGAGAATATTGTTTGTATGCTTTAAGTCAATTGCAGTCTTTATAGCTCTACATAGAACAACATGATCCAGATCTCATTAATATGATAGACAATTTAACTTTAACTCTATTAGAGACTATATTTGTAGTAACTGATTTGATTTGTACTTCAGTGTACTTGAGTACTTACATAAAAAGTAATGCCAAGGAACATTTTTTTATTCCTTTTTATGTTAAAATTTTTTCATAAAATATATTTTGATCATGTTTTTCCTCTCCCCTAACTCCTCCAGGAGCCTCTTTACTCATCTAGTTTTATGTTTGTGTTATGCTCCTCCCAATATACCCCCCAACTAAAACAGAAAAACCATTAAGACAAAAGTACCCAAACAAAAAGCCTATAAAAAATCATGGAGTTTGTTTTGTATTGGCCAATTACTCCTGGATATGGGACCTACCTTAGAATGTGGTTGATATATCCAGTGACACTCCATTGTAGAAAACTGATTTTTCCCTTTGCCAGCAGGTATTGACTTGAAATAACTATTGTGTTAGAGCTGGGACTTTGTATCCATTTTTCCCCTCTCAGTAATGGGACCCCATATGGCTTGAACTTTGCAGATCTTGTGTGTGCTGCCACAGTCTTTGAGTTCTTATGTGCATCAATCCTGTTGTGTCCAGAAGACACTCTCTTCTTGGAGTCATCCGTCATCTTTGACTCTTACAGTCCTTCTGCCTCCTCTTATGCTTAAATCCCTCTACCTTCAGGGGAGGGGTTTGATAAAGACACTTATTTAGGACTGAGTGCTACAAAGTCTCTCATTCTCTGTACGTTGTCCTGTTGGTGAATCTCTTTGTTAATCACCATCTACTGCAAGAAGAAGCTTCTCTGATGAGGGGTTGAATCAGGCACTATGGGTAGAGCAATATGCCATTAGGAGTCATTTTATTGCTGTGTCCCTTTAGCAGAATAATAGTAGTGGGTTTTCTCCCAGGCCCATGACCTATCTAGTTTCAGGTTCTTGAGCACTTTAACAGTGTCAGATGTGGGTTTCATTTCATGGAATGGGCCCTGAATCCAGTCAGAAAATGGTTGGTTAATCCCATAACATTTGTGCCACTGTTATACCAGTATACCTTGCAGGCAGGTTGCTGTTCTAGGTCACAGGTTCATAGCTAGGTGAGATTGATGGTAGTTGTTCTTTTCCAGTAGTATGCAGAGTACCTTCCAGCACCATGAACACTAGACAATAGGAGTAAAGCTTCTAGTAGGGGACCAACTTAGTTTCTCCATTTCCGATAACACAAGTAAACCTTGTCTTCAACAATAGGGACTCACTGTCAGGTTGTAGAGAGCAACTAATATAGCCTTGACAGTTGCCTGTGATATTTCAGAGAGGAAGGGTTCCTGGCACCCCTTTGACCGACAATAAGATGTAACTCATTCCTGGCGCTCACTGGAGGTTTTACTTGGTGATATAAGATGTCTTGAGGTAGTGCACACCTTTAATCCCAGCACTGGGAGGCAGAGCCAGGCGGATCTCTGTGAGTTCGAGACCAGCCTAATCTACAGAGTGAGATCCAAGACAGGCACCAAAGCTACACAGAGAAACCCTGTCTCGAAACCTGCCCCCCCAAAAAAGATGTCTAGTTGGGTCATTGTCTTTCCCCTATCTGGTGACTCCATTTAAATTCCTTTCATATGTGTGTATATACATGTATATGGAAACTTCTATAATAGAAGATTTCCATATGGTCTTTGAAATGGCCTTTAGTCTTACTTTTCCCTCATATTTCCCCCTTTACCCTGTCTTCTTATCCCCCTTGACATTTAACCCTCCTATTGTAGTTTCCCCTCTATC
Source organism: Peromyscus eremicus (assembly GCF_949786415.1). Classification (NCBI taxonomy): domain Eukaryota; kingdom Metazoa; phylum Chordata; class Mammalia; order Rodentia; family Cricetidae; genus Peromyscus; species Peromyscus eremicus. The sequence continues at coordinate 38,218,227 of NC_081435.1, forward strand.
TCCCTATAACACTATATTCTATTTCCCCTTCCTTGAGACATCCTCTTCTGCCCCCTGGTTCCTTACTAGTTCCTAACATTGTGGTTATTTAGCACACACATCAAAAACTTATAAGCTAATATCCACATATTAGAGAAAACGTGGTATTTGCCCTTTGTGATCTGTCACTCAGGATTATGTCACTCAGGATGATTTTTTCCAGTTCATTCATTTATCTGCAAATTTCATAATTTTATTAAACAATTGAATAATAGTCCATTGTGTAAATGTACCACATTTTTCATTATTCATTTATCAGTTGATGGACATCTAGGCTGTTTCCAATTTCTGGCTATAAAAAATAAGTTCAATTTAAAAGGAGTTAAGTTTTTCTCAAATAAAAGAAGGTAAGTATAATGTCAATAATGAAAATAGAAAGTGTAAATGTATTCTATGTTACAGTTGTTCAAAATTTCAATTTTGTGATTTGTTTTTCTTTATAGACATCCCACTTCTTCCATCTATTACATCTTTAAGTTTAAGTGAAAATGAAGAGAAGTGTGGACCTTTTGTGGTACACTGGTTAAACAATAAAGAGCTGCATTTTACATTGTCCATGGAAGTCTTCTTACAGCAACTTAGAAAAAGTTTTGAACAGCCCTCATCAGAGGCCAGTGTAGAAGACTCTATTCAGGCAGATATAAAATCTGATGAAGGTAAAGACTTAAGAAGGATGAAATTTTAAATTTTCAGCCATAAATGAATAGTTTTCATATGAGGATAAAACTACATATTGTCAGAGATAATCTCCAAGATTGTTATGGTATAATGTAAATACAGATTAGCTCATTTAATAATTTGGTACAAATGTTCTTGCTCATGTCACTTATTTTTCATTTAAATCTGATAAATAATGTTTTAATTGCCTCTTTAAAAACTTCTTCGTATTCCTGATACAGGAGTTGAGGAGAGGGCATATAGTCTGGGCTTTTTGAAAGAAGTAAAGCTATGCATGCTTGTGTATGTTAATAGCCCTGGTAGCTGTCTGATTACTAAGTTAACTTCATTGCCTTTATTTCTTGTTAATACAAAAGTAAAGTTTTTCATTTTAAATTTGTTTAGAAAGCTCTGTCTTAATTTATAGTGATAGCTTTATTGTATTCACTTGGTTCATGAACTCTTTTGCTTATAGAAATGGAGGATGGTGTTGATGATTTAAAAATAATTCATGAGAAGAAGGAATTGGGTGAAGATAAAATGTTACCAAACTCAAGTTTTACACCATTATCGTCAGCCGCCATTGATCATCAGATTGAAGTGCTTCTGTCTGAATGGAGTAAAAATGCAGACATGCTTTTCAGTATTCATCCCATGGATGGTTCTTTACTAGTTTGGCATGTAGATTGGCTGGATGAATACCAGCCTGGTATGTTTCGTCAAGTACAGGTACTGTTAATCATCTATATCAACTATAATGCGTTGCTTCTTTTTTATGTAAGTATATGTTCTAATGCCTACTTTCTTAATTCTAGGTGTCCTTTGTCTCCAGAATCCCTGTAGCTTTCCCCACAGGTGATGCAAACTCTCTCTGTAAAAGCATAGTTATGTATGCCTGTACTAAGAATGTTGACTTGGCTATTCAACAAGGAAAACAGAAACCTACTGGCCTCACTCGTTCCACGTCAATGCTTATTTCCTCTGGTCACAGTAAATCATCGAACAATTTAAAATTAAGTATTTTTACTCCTAACGTTATGATGATTTCAAAGCATGCTGATGGTTCTTTGAATCAGTGGCTGGTTAGTTTTGCTGAGGAATCTGCTTTTTCTACAGTTCTTAGTATTTCTCACAAATCCAGATATTGTGGTCATCGTTTTCATCTTAATGATTTAGCTTGCCACTCAGTGTTACCATTACTACTGACAACTTCACACCATAATGCATTAAGGACACCCAATGTGGGTAACCAAAAGCAAGCTCATGACACTGTAAATACTGAGGAATGTTTCTTGACACAGCAAAATAAAAACAATGTTGATACGGCATTTCAAGATCCCAACGCGATTTATAGTGAACTTATTCTTTGGAGAGTTGATCCAGTTGGGCCATTATCTTTTTCTGGAGGAGTGTCTGAGCTGGCCCGGATTAATTCTCTTCATGTTTCTGCCTTTTCCAATGTGGCATGGCTACCTACTCTTATACCCAGTTACTGTCTAGGTAAGCATACTGTGATTTTATTTCAGTTATTTGATTTTCAGACACTCTTGCTAAAAGGTTAAATAGTAAATGTTTATAAATACTTTCTAGGTGCATACTGCAACTCTCCTAGTGCATGCTTTGTAGCTAGTGATGGACAATATCTGAGGTTATATGAAGCAGTTATTGATGCCAAGAAACTTTTATATGAGCTTTCCAATCCTGAAATTTCTGTAAGTACTAGCTTTATGATGTTTTTAGATATGTAACCTATACTTACCTGGCTTGTTCTAGAGTTGTGACCTATAATTTATGACAGATAAGTGTATTTTTTGTCCAATCCTGAAATTTCTGTAAGTACTAGCTTTATGATGTTTTTAGATATGTAACCTATACTTACCTGGCTTGTTCTAGAGTTGTGACCTATAATTTATGACAGATAAGTGTATTTTTTGTACTATATTTTTTTCACATTAGTCTTGTACTTATGTAGTGATTTTAAGTTAAGTCCTTTCATTATTTTTAGGTTGGGTGTGTAGCTCAGTGGTTGAGCACATATGTTAACACTCTGTGGTCCATGAGTTCAAGACCCAACCCCTCCCTCTGACCAAAAAAAAAGAAAAGTGTGGTTATGTGTTTCTCTGCTCAGAGATAAATGGGGACTACCTGTTGTAGAAGACGTTGTTGGTTCCTGTATAGTTAAAGAGAGCTAGAATAGTGAGAGTGGAATTTTAATCTTAGACATGAACAGAAAAAGCCCTCACCTTAGTTGCAGCCCAGGCAAGTTTTTGGATGCCTATGTAACACATTTACTGTCGAAGAGACCCTGTTTCTTTTTAAGTCTAACTAGTCGAAGCCACTGGCTGTAATTACTGAGCACCTCAACTTAGAAAGCATTTCTGCAATTTTCAGTTCTAGTGGTTAGTCAGGGTTTTGTTTTTAGTTGGTTGTTTGACTTTACAAAATAAAAAAAAAAATTTTTTTTTGAGACATAGGCTAGCCTTGGACACATAGCTCTTTTGCTTCACTTTTTTTTTTTTTTGTTTGAGACATAGGCTAGCCTTGAATATACAGCTCTTTTGCTTCACGTTTTTTTGTTGTTGTTGTTTGAGACATAGGCTAGCCTTGAACACACAGTTCTTTTGCTTCAAACACCTGTGTGTTTTAATTGTAGGCATTTGCCAACATGCCATGCTTGTTTGGTGTTTTTTTGTTTGTTTGTTTTGTTTTGTTTTTTTGTTTTTTTTTGAGACAGGGTTTCTCTGTGTAGCTTTGCGCCTTTCCTGGAACTCACTTGGTAGTCCAGGCTGGCCTGGAACTCACAGAGATCCTCCTGGCTCTGCCTCCCGAGTGCTGGGATTAAAGGCGTGCGCCACCACCGCCCAGCCGCTTGTTTGGTGTTTTTAAATATCTCCTGAGGCAGCCTTCAGGCTGTGCTTAAGCTTCCTGCTTAGGAGATTCTAGCCTAAGTTACTATCAGTTACTAGTTGTTTTAATGTTCAGATTGTAAAGTAGTAGAGTCCTTGGTTTATTCTATTCTATTTGACGGTAAGTTCTTTTTAAAGTATAATTTTACCAAACACAATGTTTTGCAAACTATGTGTATGTACACACACACACACACACACACACACACACACACACACACACACACACATCGCTTTAGTAGAAAGAGACATTTATTGAGGTATTGTTTTAACTGCTGGGAATTTAGTTGCAAAAAATCAAACTGATAGCACAAAGTTCATTCTAGTGAAGCAAGATAGCTGACTGCAGGGAACTAAATAAAAATACATTGACTAACAAGTACTGTGGAGAGAAACAGTGTTGCAAGAGAAATAGGGAGTGTCCCTTAAATTGCTGTGTATGGGAAAGCTTTATAGAAAAGACTTGAAGGAGTGGAGTGAGCTTGACATGTGGCTACCGGAAGAGTGATCTAAAAAGAAGGTTGACCTGTTCAAGGACCCTGCAGCCAAAATTTGTTGGTTATATAATAGGACACTAAGGAGATAATGTGGAATAAAGTAAGATAGAGTAGTCAAGAATTAAAGCAGAAAAGTAACCTGCTCAGATACTATGGAGGCCTTATAGTCCATTCTGGTGACTTGTACTTCTGCCTAAAATGACATAGAAACTGTAGCGAGTCTTTCTCTGTCCTGCCAGCTAGCTCACAAATAACCACAGAGACGTCTTATTAATTATGAAAGCTCAGCTAATAGCTTAGGCTTGTTTCTGACTGGCTCTTATAAATTAAATTAACCCATGTCTTTTAATCTCCATTCTTTTACGTGGCTGGGTTACCTTTACTTTGTAATGCCCATGTTGCTTCCTCTGTGTCTTGCTGGCAGCTCCACCTTCTTCTCAGCATTCTCTCTGCCCTGAAAATCCTGCCTAGTTATTGGCCATTTAGCTTTGTATTAAACCAGTCACAGTGACATATCTTCACAGTGTAAAAGAATATTCCACAACAAGAAACCATTGAAAGTTATGCTCATATAACAATGATTTGATGTAGGGTTGGTTTTTTTTTTTTTTTTTTTTAATAAGTCACTGTGACAACTGTAGTGCTACTATGTCGAAAAAAGTAGAATGAGAGAGACCAATTTAAAAAAGCTATAACCCTAGTCCAGGAGAAAGATAAGGAGCCAAGAATGGTAATGAGGGTTAATGTTAGAAACACTAAAAAGGGGCCAAATTTTAAATGTATTTTGAGTGTAAGTAGTTAAGATTGGACAGGATTTTGGATGTGAGGAAAAAGATGACTGTCATAATTTGCGTGAGCCTCATGTAAAGTAGCATTGCTATGGTTGAAATGAGGAAGAATGTACAACTAGCAGGTTTAGAAGAATAGGGGAATTTAAGATTCTTGCCTTGGACATACTCATTTTGAGTTACCTATTTGATATCCAAGAGGTCCAATAAAGTTTCCTTTGGGTTTTAGAAGAAGGTGTGAACTGAAGATATAAAATAAGTAGCTGAGGCCAGACATGGTGGTACATGCCTTTCTTGGAAGAGAGAGACAGGCAGATCTCTGAATTCCAAGCCAGCCTGGTCTGCATAGCGAATTCCAGGACAGCCAGGCTGTATAGAAAGACCCACATCTCAAAAAAAAAAAAACAACAACAATAACAAGGACTATTGGCAGATTTAAAGTTGCAGCGGTACATGTAATTGTAGGAGGGAATATAGTTAGAAAAAATAAGTGATAGAAGTATTGAATAGTACAACATTATATTATTAAAAATATGGTTTATATGGTATTTTATAGAATGTCAAGGAAGTATTCCTAGGAGAGAGTGATCACTAGGATCAAATGCTACTGAAAAGTTAAGTATGTGAAGACAGAAATGAACACTGAATTTCACAATATGTGAGGACATAATGAGTCAATAGGTCAGCGTATTTGGGCTAACGATATGATTCAGTGGGCAAAGTGCTTGCTGCACAAGCCTGACCCAGAAACCACATAAAAGCTGAGTACTGTAGTGCATGTCTGTAAGAAACCTACTAGCCAGCTAGTTTGGCATACAAATGAGGTGGATGACAAGGGCAACACTCAAGGTTGCCCTTCTACCTCCGTAGACATACTGTGGCATATGAATGTGGGCTCTTGCTCACTGTCTCTCTGTCACTTTGTCTCTCCCCTTGCCTCCCCCCACCTTTTTCATACATACACACACATGCTCACAATCACAACAGAAACATGGGGTGGTGGGAAGGGGAACTGGAGAGATGAATCAGCAGTTAAGAGCATGTGCTGTCTTTTCAGGACCCTAGTTTAGTTCTCAGTACTCCATCCCAACCACCTGCAGACCCACCTCCAGGGTATTCAACACCTCTGGCCTCTGCAGGCACCTGCCTTTACATACCCATACCCATACATACGTACATATAATTTTTAAAATTAGATTAAATTCTTATAGAAATCTGTAGAAACAAGATGTTAACTTACATCATTAGCTGTCTTTTCCACCTCAAAATCAACGTTTTAAGTACTTTGAGTTTGTTGGTAGACCACTTGGCTTAGTTTAAGTAAGATCCTGAGTTCCATCCCCAGTCCCACTAACACACACACACACACACACACACACACACAAATTACCTTGAAATTCAAATAGAGTGTTTATCAAGGTAGAGAAACTATTCTTATGATGGCTAATAAGGAGACTCTTAGTCAGGGGATGTAGCTCAGTGAAAGACCATGTGTTTAGCATGCACAAGGCCTTGAGTTTCATTCTCAGTATAACAACAAAATAAATATCTGAAAGACTGATATTTTAAAAGCCTTGCTTAGAATATATCCAGAAAGTTGAAGGCAGTCTTTCACTTTGGTTGATATAAAATACTTTCCCCCTAAGGTACTAAGCTTGCCTTCTTTTACCCCCTGTACCTCTTGAGCTGTAATTCTATTCATTTCTGTGTAATTTTTATTAAGGTAAAATCCTATAATGTTTATAGTTGAAAGAAACTATTTAGACCGACTTGAGTTCCTTATTTATCTTAATTATGGTTGAAGTATTTTATATTTTTTAGTTACTTTTGAATTTGTTTACTAAAGGATTTTTTTTTTTAACAGAAATATGTTGGTGAAGTGTTTAATATCGTCAGTCAGCAATCAACAGCCAGGCCAGGCTGCATTATTGCATTAGATCCCATTACCAAGCTTGTAAGTATTATTTTTCTGCTGTTTAGCATTAGGTAGATGACATATATAGAGACTCACCACAGAGGTTTCCTGGTGAGATCTGAGCTTGCTTTACCCACCAGGGCTGCATAGGGGAATGATTGGACCACGGGCATGGTTACCAGGTGTTTGGAAGGGTCTACATTTGGCTGTGCAGTATGCTTTGATCTACCAAGGGGGAAGTCTTTTCCCCCACCCCTTGGCATTGTTATACAAAGCCCTTTTGAAAGACAGAAGGGGCCAGTGGATTTTGATCCAGGTCCTCCCAAAGCTATCTTGTGTTTCTGTCTGTCTCCTTTCTGCTATCTTTGTATCTAAAAGTTTCTTATTCATCTCTTTTCCTCATAGGAACCCTTTAAAAGGTGGGAGCTGGCCTCCCACAAATGCTGTCCTGAACAGGGACTTAGGTTCAGGGACCCCCACAGATGGTGCCCTGAACAGGAAATAAGGTTCAGGGACCCCCACAGATATATATGTCAATTTATGTTGGTATTTATTTATCTCAGCATGGCAGAAAAACCCAGTTGCTTCATGTTTTTCAAGAAGATTTCATTTTGAATAACCTTGAAAAGAAAAGTCTGGGGAAAGATAACATTTTATTGGATCCAGGTAAGGAAAAATTTTGCTGTGATGAGAAATATTATGCAGCTTATGTTACATAGTTTATAAAGATGAATTAATACACCTCAAGTTGTATTTCAGGTTGATTTTCTTTTAACATAAATACTGTTACCTCTTTCTTTTGTCTGTGAATGTATGTGTTTATTTATGTGGTCTAATTAGTAGCCTAGACTGGCATTGAAATACCCTGCTCAAGGTATCCTCTTGCTTCAGCCTCCTGAATAGCTTGAATATACATATATAGCCCTTCTTGTAGCATATCTTTTTACTCTTAACCAAGAAATAGACAAACAAACAAATCAGAGCAAATTGACTGTTTATTAGTTGAATATTACTTTGCTCTTAAGTTCCGCCCTGCTGCCTGATCTCCTTCCAAGCCCGTTTTTTAAACTGACCTGGTGATTGAGCAAACTAAGCTAGTGTTCTATGATTGAGCCATACCCCCAGCCCAGTTACATGTTACGTTAGGTACACAACAGAGGAATCTGTTATTACCATGTGAGTGAGTGGGTGCTCTTTACATGGATGTATTTTTTTTTGAAAAATGTGGACACCTGACTTTCCAGAAGCCCATAATTTAAAGAAATAAATATTTAAAACTGTAATGTTATTAGTTTAAACAGTGTCTTAATTAATATAAATATATGTATAATAAAGCATTTATAATAAAAGTTCATTTTTAACTAAATTCTACCACCTAACCTTATTGTTAACTTGCATGAAGGAAAGCTGAGAAAACAGCTAAAATTTATTGGTTATCAGTTTTAATTACAGAGACAAACCAAACTGGGTAATTTCTCTCCTGAAGACTAAAATCCAGTAAGCAGTTACACTATGTCAGTGAAGTCAGTTATTATGTCTCAGATAATATTAACTGTATTATTTATTTGTTTCAGATCTTTTTCTTAAAAGTACATTCTTTCTTCTGCATTTCCCACTTTACTTCTGAGAAGTATTACTTAGAGTTCTGCACTTTAACATTGGTAGTGTCTTACTGTGATTTCAGCTAGCTTTTTATCATTTTCCTTGAGAGTTTATGAACTGTGAAAATATACTTTTTTCATGTGCTTTTTTAATTTTGGACATCCTAGCTAAAGATGAGAGGAATAAAGGGATGGCAAGATCGCTCAGACAGTAAAATGCTTGTCACATAGCATGAAGAATCTGAGGTTAGTCTCTAGAACCCTGGGTCAAATACAAAGTAGAGAGTGATTGTGGAAGAGTTCCAGCAGCAGCCTCTGGCCTCAGCACACTTGCACATGCTTGAGTATCCCCCCCCCAAACACACACACACACACACACACACACACACACACACACCCACACACACACACACACACGGCGATGACAGGCTTAAGATAAGGAATACAGAAATGAAGCATTCTTTTTCTGTATGATATTAAGGGTGTTAATATTGTTAATCTTTTTGGAGCATGAAAATTTGAGGAAATTTTTTAAATAGAGATTGAGAGAAAAACAACAGAGCAGGCAAGCTGTAAGTCTTGGCATCTGCTAGGAGGAGGGAGAAGTGAAAGAAGAGAGAAATACATGCCTTTTAAGGTTAGTATCTGAGAAAGCTACCAGGGTCAGCAGTGGAGGACAAGTACCACATGGCAAGGGTGAGGGCAGCTTCAGGAAAAGTGAAAAGAAGCCCACAGTGTCAAGGAACTCATGCCGAGACTTTGACCAGTATTTGAAAAAAAGAATAGAAAGTCTTGTGAGGTGGAGAACACCTTAATGTCAGCTTTTAGGAAGCTGAGGCAGGCACATCCCAATGAGTTTGAGGTCAGCCTGGTCTACAGAGTGAGCTCCAGGCCAGCCAAGACTATGTAGTGAGACCCTGTCTAAAAAGAAAAAAAAAAAAAAAAGAAAAGAATAATCAAAAGGAAAATGTCAGCAGACTACATGGCAAAGGAACCACAGTGCTGGAGCCACAGTACTGCATGATATGGCCCTGCAAGTGGCATATACTTCAAGGGCATAGGCAGATAGAGGAGTTACCTGCTGCACCTAGGGGCGGTGCTTCAAGGTTATAGACAGACAGCTAACCACTACAAGATGGCCTTTCCCACCCAGGTTTGTGACATTTTCTTCTATAATTTTATTAAAAATGTTTGTATGCCTTTACCATTTAATTCTTCTCCTCTTGTATTCTAATAGTGTGTAAGTTTGCCATGTTTTCCAGAGCTTTTGCATGTTGGGTTCATGCATTTAAAAGAAATTGTCATTGACTTTGTCCAATTCCTCCATTTTGTCTTCTTACCCTGATAGTCTATCTTCACGTGATCCATTGTGTTGGTAAGGCTTTTCACTGAAGTTCTTATGTGACCCATTATGTTTTTCATTTCTGTCATTATTTTGATTTGGGTTGTCAATTTTTCTATTCCTTTATTAAATTCTATTTTTATATCTTATATTGACTTCTTTATTTCATGCAACTATTTGTGTTCTCTTTGAAAATACTCATCTTTGAGTTGTTTTACGATATTCATAAACATTCTTTGGAATTCTGCATCTGGAATTTCATCTAAGTCATTTTAATCAGAGGTCATTAATATGGGTGTAGGCAGGAGTTTCTCTCCACCTGCCTGTTCCCAAGTATCCAGCAGCCACTTCCCAGATAATTGGCTCAGAGGCTTAATATTACTTAGAAATGTTTGGCTGGTAGCTCAGGCTTATTACTAACTAGATCGTACACTTAAATTAACCCATAATTCTTATCTATGTTTAGGCATGTGGCTTGGTACCTTTTCTTAGTGTGACATTCTCATCTTGCTTCCTCTGCATCTGGCTGGTGACTCCTGACTCTGCTCTTCCTCTTCCCAGAATTCTCCTTATCTGGTCATCCCACTTATACTTCCTGCTTGCTACTGACCAATCAGCATTTTATTAAACCAATTCGATTGACAAATCTTTACAGTGTACAAGATCATGTCCCACAACATATGGGATTGATAATTTTTGGAGGAAACACTTTATCTTGGTTCTTCATGTTACTTGTGTTTTGCTCTGGGATCTGCACTTCTGGGATTAGATTGTTAGTTAAGGTTTGCTGTTGTTTTTGTTCTTTTAATTCAGGTTTTTCTGCCATTGAATGAGTTTGTAATGTTCAGGAGAGACTAGGCTGTAGTATAATTGGGATGGTTGTTTTTTTTTGGCTGGTAGACTGGTTTTCTAGGCACTGGGCTCTATCTCTACTTTGCCTCTGTGAGTTGAGTACTCTCTGCAGTAACAGCCGGTATTCTCTTGGTTAACCAGTTCCAATAATCAAGTAGCATGTTTCTAAAATTTTAAAGTATTGTTGGGTCTGGGATCTCTTAATAATGGGGACAGGCCACCAAAATCTATTAAACCAGAAGCAAACTTTATTCCAGAAAAATAAAAAATAAAAAAAAATTATAAAACACTGCGGGGCACAAAAGCTTATCAGCTAACTGAGACCACAGCCAATGTTGGAATTCTTAGGCTGTGGCAATGTAGGTGGGTACTGGCCCCCTTTTATAGTATCAAGCACAGGGTACATGCTTGGAGTCACGTAGAAACATCAGGCATGGGATGCATGCTAGAAGTCTTGCTTGTTTTTTTGTTTGTTTGTTTGTTTGTTTGGTTGGTTGTTTTTTGTTGTTGTTTTTTGTTTTTTTATTTTTTTTGAGACAGGGTTTCTCTGTGTAGCTTTGGAGCCTTTCCTGGAACTCACTCTGTAGCCCAGGCTGGCCTTGAACTCACAGAGATCTGCCTGCCTCTGCCTCACGAGTGCTGGGATTAAAGGCACGAGCCACGACTGCCCGGCTGCTAGAACTCATGTAGAAACAACTATTAAAAGTTAACTTTGAGGGGCTGGAGAGATGGCTCAGAGGTTAAGAGCATTGACTACTCTTCCAGAGGTCCTGAGTTCAATTCCCAGCACCTACATGGTGGCTCACAGCCATCTATAATGAGATCCGGTGCCCTCTTCTGGCATGCAAGGATACATGGAGGCAGAATGTTGTATACATAATAAATAAATAAATCTTTTAAAAAAAAGTTAACTTTGGTTTCAGTTGTGAGTGGTAGGGGGTTATTGAAGAATAGCTAACCCAGGGCTGCAAAGGTCAGTCTTTAATAAAAGTAAATTAACATTTGGTTTGTTGACAGAACTGCCCATCTTAAAACACAGAGGGGCCCAGTTAAAGGTTAATCTTTTTTTTTTTTTTTTATTAGCCAAGCTGATGGCTGTTAGTTGCCATTCCTTAAGTTTATAATTTTATATTTCTATATTCCTGGGCCCTTCAGTATCAGTTAGGGATAAAGGGACCCCAGTGGCACTGTGTATACTGACAATATGAGTAGAGTGGAAAAGAAAGACGTAAGCAATCCAGCTAGACTGGTGATAAGTATTGACATATGTAGCAATGGAACAATTGATTCAAAGTTTTAAAAAATGGAGTGGGTATATGGGAGTTTTAGTGAACTAGATAAGCCTCTTGGCTTTTAGAGATATAACATGAGGAGGGATGGATGCTGAAAAGAGAAAGGAAGAAAAATAAATAATGAGAGTAAAATAGTAATAAGCATGTACAAAGCCCTACTTACTGTCCTTTTTAAAAATCTTTTTGAGACTGGGTCTTTTTACATGGCCCAAGGGTGTCCTGGAACTTGTTATTTAGATGAGGCTGGCCTTGAACTTGGATCCACTTGTTCTGCCTCCTGACTGAAGAATGCTGGGATTAAAGGTGTTGCACCACCATGCCAGGCTCCCTACTGTGTTTATAAAGATAAGAAATAGTTGTAGGGAAGGTATGGGAATATAAATGCTTTGTCTCCCTGGCCCGTGTCTGGGCTGTACTCTTGACTTTTAGGGTCCTGTTCTCTTGCGGACTCCCCCTCCCCTTGCATGTGTATGGAGTTTTCTGTTAAGTAGGCTGTGGCTAGCCTAGGCAGTCTCTACCTTCTTGTCCCAGAGTTGGAGCAGCTGGTAACTACAGTGCCTATGGCACTGTTTATAGCTTACGTTTAGCTCCGATAGCTTTGCCTTTTCCAACTGGGGCACTGACGGCGACCCTGGCAGCAGTTTCTGAGAAGCCTTTTATGAAATCTCTGCTTTGGTGTCTTTCCTTTTGGAGTCCTTTAGTCAAATTTGCTGTGGTGGCAACAACTGCTTGGTTTCAGTTGTAGCGTCAAGTTCAGTCTGATGATAGAGGAAGTTCATGGTCTAATGGTTGAAGATGTTTGTTGACTCTTGATCAAATCAGTTCAGAGACTGGAGAAGTAGATGACGGAGTAATAAAATATTCTTGTTCTCTGTTTTTGATGCAGTAATCAGGCACTGGTTCTGACATGGCTTCTAAGGTGCCATCTTACCTAGAAGTCCTGTGGTCACCTTTCCTTTTTGGTTTTCTTTTTAAAACTTTTCTTACACAAATTTAAAATGGTAAAGCTTTTTTGTACCCTAATAATAGTTGTTTTCACCTTTTTAAGATTTTTAAATGAATTTATTTTATATATACATATACAATGATGAAATTCCTGATAGTTATTTTCTGTCTTTCTCCAGACCTCTGATTTTTTTCAGATTTATTTTTTTAACTTTCTTTGTATTTATTCTTTGTGTCTTTCACATCATACATCTTGATCCCACACATTTCCCCATCCCTTCATATCCACCGTGTGCCCTTATAGCCCCCCCATAATAAAATAAAATTTAAGAGAGAAAAAAAGAGAAAAGAAAAATCTTGTCATGTTGTCATAGATGGAAGCTGTTGTGTGGCACAGTGAGTCACAGTAAACCCTTTTGTCCATATATCTTTACTTGCAAGTATTCATTGAAAAGAATCACTGGTCTAGTTCAAGGCCTCTGGTTTCTGCTATACTACTGATGCTGGGCCATCACTGGGACTTCTCTTGTATATCCTATTGTTGCCCTGTGTTGTGGAGATCCTGTAGCTTTGGATCTGCAGCTTTAGGGTCAGGGCTTCTCTTCCCCACCCACACTACCATATGGCAGATGAGGAGTGGAATCAACTCTGCTGTGCTGCCCAGGTGAGATTCAGGATCCACTTTCCGAGTGCTAAAGCTGGTAGGGGTGGAGGTCGCCTCTCTCACTCATCACATGTGGCAGGGGCAAAGGAGGAAGGGTATCTTTCCCTTGCCCTCACTACCACATGGCAGATGGGAGGGGAGGTGGCCAGCTATTCCACTCTGACAACCTCAGAGCCAGCTCACCTGGGCCTCTGCCAACAGGGTGTGAGAGCAGGCCCTGCACCCAACTGTATGACCCGGGCAAGGAGCAGGGCCCACTTTCCTGAGTACCTACAGCTTGTAAGGGGGAGTAGGCAGTAAGGGGCAAGGAGTAAGGGGGGACATTTCTTCCTAGCCTACCCACTACATGACAGACGAATAGTTGGAGACAGATCTCCCATGTTCACAACTTTGGGGCTGGCTCACCCACACCTCTGCCAACAGGGTGCTGCCCAGGTGAGGTGCAGGGCCTATTCTCCCTAGTCCTGCAGCTGGTGAGTGGCAGGGGCAGCTGTCCTGCTCTTATGACCTCAAGGTTCTCCCACCTGCCTCAGGCATGAGGGCGGGGAGGTTGGAGAATCTCTTCCCCGCCCATGCCACCCTATGGTGAGGTCAGATGTGTCACACTCACATTCTCTCTGGTGGCTTACCTGTGCCCTGGTCAACAGGGTCAGCTCCTTTATGCTACCTAGACAAGGTGCAGGGCCAACTTTCCCAAATGTTGCATCTGGTAAAGGAGAAGGTCAGCTCCCTCATCAGCTGGAGGCAGTAAGGGGGGCATCTTACCCTCACTCCCACCACCACTCTGCAGACGAGGTTAAACAGTACCAGCTATGCCCTTCTCACACCTTCAGGGCTGGCTCACCAGCACCCTTGTCTACACGGTCAACTCTGCTGTGCTGCCCAGGCAAGGCATAGGGCCTGTTCTTCTGAGTACTGTAGCTGGTGAGGGGTTGGCTTTCAGCATTTTTATATGTTCTTTTCTGTGATTTTCTATCATTGCATTTGTCTTGTGTGTGTTTGTTTGTGTCTGAGAGACAGAGACAGAGAGAGATTGAGATTAAAGACTGAATCCAGGACATAATGCTAAGCAAGCTTTCTATCAATGAACTATACCTGCAGCTTCTTTTATTTTGAGACAGGGTCTTGCCCAGGTTGCCCTTGAATTGGGATCTATCTGCATCAGCTGCCCAAGTAGCTAAGGTTACTGATACTGGTACCCATTTCTGACTATAATGTTAATTTTTGTTTAGATAATTATGTATATATGAAGAATAGATTGCAATGAAGAAATCTTACACTAAAATCTTTCATAAAAGAGGCAATAATGATCTACTGGTTTTATGATAATTTCAGAAAGATGCATTTAGTTACTTATTTCTGCAACTTTTATGCTATTTACACTTTGCAGTATGAATGAAGGATTTTTTCTTTCTTTTTTTTGTTGTTATTATTTTGTATGTGTGTGCTTGTGTAAATGCAGGTGTGCATATGCCAGGGTCATGCATGTGGAGGTCAAACATAACTTTTGGGGTTCAGTTCTTGCCTCCCTCTTGGACAGAGACTCATTTTTTCTAGTGTTGCTAACTGGAATGTGATCTTTCAGGCAAGTCTCCTATCTCTGCCTCTTAATGAAGGTACTGAGATTATAGTTATATGCTAGCACATCTGAACTCTTGTCATCAGGCTTGTATGGCAAGCACAGTTCTAGGCCATCTAGGACTAGTGAGGTTGGTAGGTCAAACAGTCGTCGCCGCCCCCCCCCCCCCCCCCCCCCCCCCCCCCCGTGTGCGTGTGAGACATACACACATAAAGGAAGTTTTTCTTGACTATGTTTTCTTATAAAGACTTCACATTTTTATATGGAACTAACCTTGGAAGGTCTGCATGTTGTCATCCTCCCCTGCCCTGAACAAGAGTTTCTCTGTGTAGCCTTGGCTGTCCTTGAACTCACTTTGTAGACCAGGCTGGCCTTGAACTTACAGAGATCCACCTACCTCTGCCTCTCAAGTGCTGGGATCAAAGGCATGGGCCACCACCCAGCTACCTTGGAAGGTTTTTAATAATATAATTTCATTGTGATATATTGGCCTAAAATACTGTGTTACATAGTTTCCATCTCTTTAGCAATGTCCTACTTACTAGGATCTCATTGTGAACAGTTCAGTGTTAATAACTATAATAAGACCTTTTAAGGTTAAAATGTTCAAATTCAACACTTAAAATTTTGACTTTGAAAATGAAATTACAGACAGCATGTATATAATTAAAATTTCAGGATAATGCAAAGTCATGCGCTAACACCATTGAGTACATTGTGTAATGCTGTTTTGTATTTTTTTAAGTTTCTTTCTCCAAGAAAGTGAAAAGCTTCTTTAACTTGGTATATTTAGTATACTATCTCATCTGTCTGTGTTAATGAAAAATATTCCTGATGTCAACAGGCAATTCACCTCATAGATTTTCTGAAAAGTTCTACCTGGTTGTTATAGAGTACACTCAAGACAACCGTTCACTGTTACGTATGTGGGATTTACACTTAAGGTCCATTCCTGTCTCACTGGGTAAGTCTACTTTGTTTTGTTGTTGTTTTTGTTTTTAGATTCAAGTAGACCTACATTTTCACAATTTGAAACTTTAGAGTTTTTTTTCTTTTACTTTATTACATAGTTCATAAAATCCTATATACATTTAGTTGAAAAATGGTTTTGTAAAACAGTGTTTATTCTTGTAAATACTATTGTTAAGATTATATATTAATTATATAAAATAATGAGTTTATTGGCTTTTTATAGATGTTTATAGTTCCTTGATCATATCTTCCCTTTCCCCTCTTCCTCTTTCTCCTCCTATTATCCTTTGTTTAGAATTAGTTTCTGAAACCATTCTTATATACTGGTTATAATTATTGTTTAGTTAGAATACCAAAAGTAAAATGACTTTTACTTTCTTCCTGTGTAGAGTGTCTACAATTTTATATTTCAGCTGTGTATTAAAAAGTAGTAATTACAATACTTACTCATAGAGAGTTCCCTCCCAGTTTTTGGTTCTGGTTTTTTTGTTTTACAGATGAAAGAACAGACACAAAACTATCAGAAGCTGTTTGGCTACCAGAAGAGCATTATTCCTCTTCTCCAGAGAAGATTCTGTCTCCGTTTTCACAGAGATTCCAGGCTTGCAGGGCAAATCTCCAGAGCACCAGCAGGCTCTCCCTATTCTCTGAAATGGTGTACAGCAAGGAGATGGATCTGCCGGAAGGAGTGGAGATAATCAGTGTTAAGCCTTCAGCAGGTCTGTAAGATCTACCAAAGAGACTGAGCCACCTTCATAAGGCATGAGTGTTTACCAGTGTTTCTAAAAGTAAATACTGTAACTCACTCTGAAATACACAGAAAGCAGAAGTGGAAATAATATATTGAAGGTTTAAATTTCTTATTATGTTTTCAAGTTATGTGACATTTGCCTAGAGTTTTGTTTCCCTGGTAACTCCAAATCCTTCAAGTTGAAAAAATTAATTATCACATTAGACAAAGAGCAAGTTTGTAGAATGTAGACAATAATAACTTTTACCTTACTTGCCAACTGTTTTAGTATTTATAGTAGTTTTCTGGAGCCATGTGCTAAGGCAGACAGTCCAAGGTTCCTGTGTTATATTATCACCCTTCTTCCAAGCCAGTAGTTTTGAGAGTGCGATTTCCAGACCAGGAGCAGCAGTATACTGTGCACTTGTTAGAAGTGAAGTTACTGATTCATGCACAGTGGCTTACTGCCCAGTGATCTGATGTATAAGCCTTCCAGGTATTTCACACACATGTATCAAGAATACAAGGCAATATACAAAGCCTCTTTATTTTGGGACTTTTTTAAAAGCAGGAGTTTCCTTAAGTGATGTCAAAATCCCCTACTCAAACAGTCTTCTTATTCAGCCCCCCAAGTACAGGGAGTATAATCATTCCAAACTCTACTCTCAAACTCCGATTTTTTCAATCATCAAATTCTCATGAAAGTGTGACTTGATTACAAACTCTGGGTTAGAGGCCAGCAAGTGTGGTGGAACTAGTACTCCAGTGACTCCTGTGCTTATAGGTGTAGAACCAGTGTGCTAAGGTTCTAGGAATACCAACACAACATCCATGGTTTTAGTCGTTCTTTCATTTTCATACTCAGAATGTGCCTTTTTTCTTTGCTACTTCTCATTCTTTTGACCAACTGATTAAAATACAAATACTGTTATCAGGTACTTAATCTTTTGTGAAAGGTGAAAGTTTTAGGAGTTGGGGTTATTAACAATACTTTGACTAATTTTTACATTCTGCTTACATATATGAAACAGTGTAAGGAAAGTTAAAACTGGAAAAAGAATGATTTTAGTATTGATAGAATTCTGCTACTAGCCACAACAAGTAGTCTCTATTGTTGAAGTCCAGTTAAAGTAAAATAGTAAAATAGAGAAATCAAAGATACTTATCAGGACAATTCTTTGGCCCAATTTAGAAGTCATGTGGAAAAACAGGATTTGTTTTATTTTGTAAAAATGGTAACAAAGTCAGATTTGGTGGCTCAGTCATATAATCTCCGCATTTGGAAGGCAAAAGCAGAATTGCTGCAAGTTCAATGCCAGCCTGGTCTACATAGCAAAGTCCAGGCCCCCAGGTTATATAAGGAGAGTCTATTAAAAATAAAAAGGTGTTTGGGGGCCATATAGTCAAAACTTTTTTTCTAGTATGAATTTTATTTATCTATTTATTCAGTTATCTTGGAAAGAATTGAAAATGTTTTTATTCCACACAAAGAAATTGATGGCCCTAATGTAATGTTAACATTTGTTTAAGGCTTTAAAATAACATGACAGTTAAGATGAAATGAACTTTAAAATGTGGTAGAGTCTTGTGGATGGTTCAGTAGGTAAAGGTGTTTGCTGGTAGGCCTGACAATCAGAGTTAATCTGAGTTAGATTCCCAAGACCCACATCCAGCATCTTTCCTCAGTCACTTTCTTTTTTAAGATATCTGTGGGGTATGTGCGTGTGAATGCAGGTGTCTATGAAGACCAGCCTAATCCTCTAAAGCTGGAGTTTCAAATGGTTGTAAGTTCCTTGATCTGCGTGCTGAGAATCAAACTGCAAGAGTAGTATGAACTCTAACTGCTGAGCTCTCTCTCTAGCCTTCCACCTTTACTTTTTGAGGTCTCTCACTGATCCTGAAGCTCATTGATTTAGCTAGGCTGGCCAGCCAGTGAGTTTCAGGGATCTACCTCTTCCTGCCCACTTCTACCCATAAAACTACAGAGCTCCTATTCCCAGCTTTTTTCTTTTTATCCCTATTCTTTTTTTTTTTTCTTTTTGAGACAGGGTTTCTCTGTAGCTTTGGAACCTATCCTGGACTAGCTCTGTAGACCAGGCTGGCCTCGAACTCACAGAGATCCACCTGCCTCTGCCTCCTGAGTGTTGGGATTACAGGCATGCGCCACCAGCGCCCAGCTATCCCTATTCTTGATAATTTCAGTCATATACAATGAAATATGATCATACATAACCCCTATTTTCCTCCTTCAACTCCATCTATATCCACTCTAACATGCCTCCTTCCCATTACATGTCCTTTTTAAAAAAAAATTTTTTTAAGTAACCCCCTTAGTTCAGTTATTGTTGCCCGTATATATATATATATATACATATGGGGCATTGGAATCCTATCAAGGGCACATCCTCAAGAAAGAATGATTCTCTGTCCTTCAGAACCTTACCAAATGCTCATAGCTCCTCAGTAAGGAGTAATACCTGGATGCCATCTACCCATCTATGCCAGAGTTTTGGCTGGTTTGATTCTGTACAGTAACCACCGCTGCTTGAGTTCATGAGTGTCATAGCCATGTCATGTCTAGAAGGTAGTATTTTACACAACTCCCCATCCCCAGCTGACTCGCAGATTCTTCCTGTCTTCTCTTCAGTGATATTCCATGAGCTGGGAAGAGGGGAGTTGGTAAAGTTTCTCATTTAGGGCTGAGTACTCAGTCTGTCATCAGCACTTGGACCAATTGTGCATCCTTCCATTGACTGCTATCCACTGCAAAAAGAGGCTTCTCTGATCAAGTTGTAGAGCAGCCTAGATGATAGGTATAAACATAAAGATTTAGGTGACAATTTGATAGCAAGATCATTAAGTAAAATAATAATTGCATATACTACTCATGGTCTTTTGACTAGATAATAGTAGAGGGCATGAAATTTCCCCTTGTAGAGCAGGCTTCAGATCCAATCAGTAAGCATTTAGTTACCCTCTAACAGTAATGCCACTGTTGCACAAACTAGCATGTTTTGTTTGATAGGTCCGTATTGTGATATGTATGGTTCAGAGCTGGGTATGACCATCCATGTCTTTTCTTACCCAGCCTCTTGCATAGCATCTTCACACTGTGGAAGCTCACTACCAAGGAGGAAGCTTCCTGGACAGTTTGAATTTGATTTCTCTATATCCTGCAGCCAGTGTGTACAGGGTCTTTAGCAGTAGAGTTACATCATTTAGTTGTGGTGGATAGTCAAGGGCAGCAGCAATGTCTCGTATTGTTTTGTAGATCTCTAGGACTTCTCTGACCAATAACTCATAGGGAGGTATGCCATGGGCATGCCTGGCACTGTCCACATATGTAGGATAATTCTATTTAAACTCTTTTCAATTGTTTTTTTTACAGTTAACTTCTTAGTTGATATGCTTCATGCCAAGCTTTTTACCTGGGTTCTCAATACCCCACCTCAGATCCTTATACTTATGCATCAGGCACTGAATTAACTGAGCTATCTCCCCAGCCCAGTTACCTATATTTTATGAATAAATTTGGTGGTATGTAGTCATCCCTGTTTGGAGTTGGATATATATTTTACTCAACAGTAACACAGTTGAGTAGTTGTAATAGAGATCCTACATCTGCCTGAAGTAGTTTTCAATATTCCCTTAAATATGACAACCTGTTTTGAGAAACTATGGTATATATTGTTAGTTTAAGTCTGATAAAGTATTAATTTCACTTAGGAATAGATTAGTGTTACTAAATATGCTTCAATTGTACAAGACTTTGGGGGTATAAACGTAAATATTTAGAAGACAATTAAATGCTGCGTCAGTTTATCTAAATAATAAAATCCAGTTCTTCACTAGGGACTGTGATCCCCACCACCATGGGTTTTTGATGTAGTTTGAAGTACTAGTAAGAGAAGATTCTATTCTCAGTGATTAGAGGTCAGTGCAGATACGTGGCTGCACAAAATACTAATGGAAGATATTTATTGTCTCCCCTCTACAGCTCAGGGAAAATTGTAGGACAAGGGGTGATAGGACTGTAAACACTAGCAGATAGAAAGAAAGGCCGTAAAATGCCATTTTCTGGACTAGACAAATTCATAGCAACTGCAGGTGCTATCAAGGGGTTTGTGTATGAATGAGCCTGTCATCAGTCAAGTGTGGATGGAGGAGGGACTCAGGGATCCCAGCCTCTCACTGCTGAACACTTTGTTACTGATAGATGCAGAAGAGGGGGTGTTGTTGCCTTCACCAGGCTCCAGTGAGTAGTTCTAATCCACTAGTGACACAAATGACCTTGTTTAAGCTAGATAGGTCACAAAACAAAATTGAAAGTCATGAACCTAGGAAAGACATTAGTGGGGTTGGGTGGGTGGGTGGTAGTGATGGGAGGGAGAAGTAGAAGGTGAGGAGGGAGAGCGGGAGAAAATCAGAATATTTTATAGTATAAGCATGAAATTATCAAATAATAAAATTAATAAAAAAAAAAAAAAACCCTGTAAAGTGACCATAAGCTTGGGGAGTCATACTTGTATTGAAAAATATGAAGAAAATGGACCTAGAGACTCTTGACAGATTTTTTAAAATATATTGATATTTTTAAAATTGAGATATGTAGTTATAAAACTAGCAAATGATGGGTACAGAATCAGGATAATAACTTAAGTTTTAATAATCCTTTATAATACAATCGTTCAGTTAAGTTAGAAGCTAAATAATGTGGATTGTCAGGTGCCAGGGTCCAGCCTCAACTCGGGTTCAGGTCCTGAGACGGGGAAGGGGTATGGGTGCAAGGAAAACTTCTGACCACCAAGTGGGTTGCACTCAAGGTAGCCTTGAAAGCTCAGGCCATCTTTATTTATACTTAAACAGAGTTTTTTCTTGCCAGGATTACATTAATACCTTTATTATTGGCTTCTGTTTTTGACTTTAAGAAATACATCACAACTTAAGGAATACATCATGATCATTATGAAAGCCCCCATTGTTCCCCTTTATGCTTCCCTGATACACCTTCCTACCACATAACCTTATTCTAGACATCAAATTTAGCATTTTGCAGGCTTAACTAAATATCAAGCCAGACACATCCTCTTCTCTCAGCACTTATGTCAGCTGGCAGCTACTTGTGGTTACAAAGTAAAAAAATAATAAACCTAGGCACAATACTTTAAGGACAACAATATTCAAACCCAGAGAATTCTGTCATGTCTGCAAGATATATTTCTATACAGTTCCCTTTTCTACAAGAGGATCCCATGTCTCAATTGCTCTGTGAAAGACAGACTTTGACAAAGCATTCTTTTCCTATCTCACTATACCATACTTCTCCACCAATATTAGCTCCTATGTATGGTAAAGATGGATCTATCCATCCCACATTTTGCATTTTTTACTCTGGGAGCATACCAGATCCTACCAATGAGTCTATGCTTGGTGTCCAGGGATCTTAACAGTTGGCATTGTGTATATTCCTGATACTTTCTCCCTAGTCTGTGTATGCATGCCTTACTCTTATTCCAGAACTGTGAGACATGCTTAATGTTCCAAGTATTATTTTCTCATATGTACCTAACTATCACCATTGAGTCAGAAAATTTCCAGGGTTAGGAGTTACAGTAATTCCAGATAAGAGATTTAGAAGAATTAGCCCCCTATTGAATCTTAGGGGAAAATATTCTAGAAAGAGCAAAATTTCCAGGGAAAATTACAGTTTTTGCATGTGTGACTGACAAAGTAAAACTAAAAACCACTCAAAGAATCACCAATATATTGATAGAGAAAAGAGCCTACAAGCTGCACAAATTTTACAAATTCCTATGCTATCCCGTGGACCACTGGTTCTTGCCAAGTAGTGCCCGTTTATACAGGTGCCTTGCCCTGAGGAGACCAATTGGGCAGGTAGCCTTATCCTCATCCAAGACTAGGCTGCACAGCTCCCAACAGTGTGGGCTTTAACCTATAAAATGCAAGGATTGAAATAAATTTTCTGAATTCTTTTTTAGTTCTAGGTTTTGGTGACATTTTTGTAGTATTTTCTCTCTCTCTCTCTCTCTCTCTCTCTCTCTCTCTCTCTCTCTCTCTGTATGTGTGTGTGTGTGTGTGTGTGTGTGTGTGTGTGTGTGTGTGTGTGTGTGTGTGTTTGGGTGTCTGCATGAACACTTATATAGAACTCAGGACAACTTGAGTTAGTCTATTCTTTTCTTCCCCATATGCATTCTGGAGTTAAACTCTGGTTGTCAGCCTTGGCAGCAAGCACTTTTACTCAGCAAGTCATTTAACCAGCCTTGTAGTATAAAGCTTATTGGTGTCATTAAGAGCCTGGTCATGAGCCTTAAACTAAATACAGACTCTCATGTTCTTTTTTTGGGGGGGAGCGGGGGGGGGGGCGGTTTGGGTTTTTTTGAGACAGTTTCTCTGTGTAGTTTTGGTGCCTGTCCTGGATCTCGCTCTGTAGACCAGGTTGGCCTCGAACTCACAGAGATCCACCTGCCTCTGCCTCCTGAGTGCTGGGATTAAAGGCGTGCGCCACCACTGCCTGGCGACTCTCATGTTCTTAACAGTAGTTTTCAAAACAGCTAAAACTTTGAATACATAGAAAATATAAATAATTATCAAAAAAATTTTAATGGCTCATTTTCTTTCTAGGTCACCTGAGTTCATCTTCCATATATCCTGCATGCAGTGCCCCTTATTTATTGGCAACTTCGTGCTCAGACGATAAAGTAAGATTTTGGCGATGCAGAGTAACAGATGGAGAATCAGCTACATCAAAGAATGGAAAAACAGATCTTGTGTATATCTGGGAAGAATGGCCATTACTCATTGAAGATGGACTTCAGAGCAATAGTAGTATAACTGTACCTGGTAGGCCTGTAGAAGTGAGCTGTGCACATACTAATCGTTTAGCAGTAGCCTATAAGCAGCCTGCATCTAATAGTAAATCTCAGGAATTTGTGATGCACGTAAGTATTTTTGAATGTGAGTCGACAGGAGGTTCATGTTGGGTCCTTGAACAAACAATTCATTTAGATGAGTTAAGTACAGTGTTGGATTCTGGCATTAGTATTGATAGCAATTTAGTGGCCTATAATAAACAAGAGGCATATTTATGCAGTAAAGAAAGTATTACATCAAACACAAAACATTTGGTTCACTTAGATTGGATGTCTAGAGAAGATGGTTCTCATATCTTGACTGTTGGAATTGGCTCAAAACTTTTTATGTATGGACCCCTGGCTGGCAAGGTGCAAGAACAAACTGGTAAGGAGAACCAGACATTTCCTCTCTGGGAGAGTACTAAAATCGTACCTCTTTCTAAATTTGTACTGTTACGAAGTGTGGACTTGGTTTCTTCTGTAGAAGGTGCCCCACCTTTTCCTGTTTCTTTATCATGGGTCCGGGATGGCATCCTTGTGGTAGGAATGGATTGTGAAATGCATGTGTATTCCCAGTGGCAGCCATCTTATAAACAAGAACTTGTTACAACAGATTCATACAATGGAAGCACTCCATCCATACTAAGTTTAATAAAACAAAGTAACTCATCAAGTTCTGGGCTACATCCTCCAAAGAAAACTCTTACTCGATCTATGACTAGTCTTGCACAGAAAATTTGTGGAAAGAAAACTACATTTGACCCTTCAGTGGATATGGAAGATTCTGGTCTTTTTGAAGCAGCTCATGTACTTTCTCCAACTTTACCTCAGTACCATCCCTTGCAACTTTTGGAACTCATGGATCTTGGCAAAGTCCGGAGAGCCAAGGCTATCTTGTCACATCTTGTAAAATGCATTGCTGGAGAAGTTGTGGCTCTGAGTGAAACTGAGTCCAATCACGAGCGCCGCCTTCGGTCTCTCACCATCAGTGCTAGTGGAAGCACCACCAGAGACCCTCAGGCATTCCACAAAACTGAAAACACAGACTACACAGAAATCGACTCTGTCCCTCCACTTCCTTTATATGCCTTACTTGCAGCGGATGACGACAGCTATTGCTCATCTTTGGAGAAGTTGAGTAATGAAAGTTCCATAGGGAAAAAAAACAAGTTATCAAAAGAAAGTTATGATGAGCTTTTCCAAACTTCAGTTCTGATGTCTGATAGTCACATGTTAGAGACAGATGAAGAAGATACGAAGCCCAGAGTTATTGACCTTTCACAATACAGTCCAACTTACTTTGGTCCTGAGCATGCACAAGTTCTTTCTGGCCATCTACTGCATTCTAGTTTACCAGGGCTCACCCGGATGGAACAGATGTCATTGATGGCCTTAGCAGATACAATTGCAACTACAAGCACTGATATTGGAGAAAGCAGGGACAGAAGTCAAGGTAAAAGTAAACTCTGTACAAGATGGGAAGAAATATTTTTATAGAAAACAATCTTATGTAATTTTTAATAAAAATGATATTATGAGGGCCTTTTAAAAACTATTTCAAAAAAATCATATTTCACGAATTCATAGCAGTCATCATTAATAATTGTCTGCTCAGTACAAAAGATCCAACTGAACCCCTATGAGTTTAGCAGAAGTACAGATTTTTTTTTTTTAAAGATTTATTTACTTATTATATACACAGTGTTCTGTCTGCATGTATGCCTGCATGTATGCCTGCATGCCAGAAGAGGGCGCCAGCTCTCATTACAGATGGTTGTGAGCCACCATGTGGGTGCTGGGAATTGAACTCAGAACCTCTGGAAGAACAGCCAGTGCTCTTAACCTCTGAGCCATTTCTCCAGCCCCAGAAGTACAGATTTTAAGTAGCTGAAATGAAGTGTTTTTGTTTTTGTTTTTTCCTTATGTGGAAATAATCCACTGTAAAATATTACAGTATGATTCATGATTTTTCAAAAATCAGTGTTATTGTGTACTCCTGCCTAGAATAACAAATATAAAGACAACAAATTTCGATCTTTTTACCCAGAGAGCATTTTTTAAGCGTCTAAGCTATGAGCACATATAAATGGAAATTTTTCATCATATCTCAAGCAGAGTCTGAAATTAGGAAGTCCATTATTTTAAACCAGATATATTGCTTAGTAGGATTCACCATTTAACTAAACTTGGCAAGAAAATAAAGATTAAATTTGACACAAAAAGTTTTAAATTAAAAAAATTAGTTTATACTTTTGAGGGGATTACTAGTAGATACTAATTTTATGTAAGTATGTTATGTTTATTTTAATATGTTTAATATGAGTATGTTACTGTTATTTTTAATCATATAAAGGAAAAAGCAGGACTTAGTTACCATAATGTTTATAAAACCATTTCCTTCAGTGTTACAACTGGTTCTTGGGATGCAGATATGATTTGAATCAATTATAGTAAGCATTATTATAACATACCATAGAAAATATTAAATGATTCAGATCAAAGGAGGTCAGATTATAAAGAAAGAATGTTCATAGACTTTAAGTCAGTTCATTCTCATCTTTAGTTTTCAGTTATTTAGCTATGCTGTTTTCCCTGTAATATAAAAGTTGTATACAAAAATACTAGAAAGTATTTTGGAGTAATAAACTTTTTCCAGTTTAAGAATGTTTTGTTCTTATATATGGTATTGTGACATATGATGATTGTAAAATTTTTAGTATTTATACTTATAAAATAGTTTTTAGTATTGCATTTACTTACATATTTTTTTTTAACACAAAAGTCAACACTTTTTCCTGGTTATAGGTGGAGAAACTCTAGATGAATGTGGATTAAAGTTTCTTTTGGCTGTTCGACTCCATACCTTTCTTACAACTTCCCTTCCAGCCTATCGAGCTCAACTCCTTCACCAAGGTGACTTTGATATCTATTGCAAGGAGATTCTAGGAAAGAAAAAGAGATACTTGGTAGGACAAAAGGAGGGTAATAAAGATAAGATTTATCCATCCCCCAAACTGGTAAAATTAGTGTGTATTCCCAACTATAACTAACATGAGAGTATTACAGATATTATATTCTGATACATATATGATTACAAGTAACAAATCTCAATGATGTTAACTTAAACTCAAATATACATGGTCTCAGTACTCAAGAATTTGAAGTTAGTGCGGGTGCCAGCATTACTGGCTATATTGTTCTAAGCAGTGGGACTTGGGCCATGCAGATAAAGCATTTACTCAGTGATATATGTCTCTCACTTTCTCCTCTGTTCCTTTGTTTCTCCTTCTGCTTGTTTTCACCCCTTATTTTGCATTTTAATTTAGGTGAGTTTATTCACCTTAGTTAATATTATCAAGATAATCCTTTCCACAGGCATGTCTAGAGATCTATCTCAGGTAATTCTAGATTCTGTCAAGTTAATCATTAACTAGTCAACATTGTCAGTCATTCAAATACTTAATTTTTATAGTGAAAACATTTGAAATTTACTCTTAATGAGTGTAAAATACACAGCTGTCTTTAAAGAAGGCAGTAACCATGCTGTACATTAGATCTCATAAACATTCTTCCTTGGTCAGTGTGTCCCCACTGCCCTGCCCCCAGCTGTTGGTAGCCACCATCCTATCCTATGCTTGTATAAGATGCATTGTAGATTCTGCATGTAAGTAGAATGATGAAGTATTTGTCTATTTCTGCCTGTCATTTAGCATAATGTTCTCCAGGTTCATTCATGTTGTTACAAGTAACAATTTTTTTAAAATACTAGGATTCCACTCCATTGTGAATATATACATTTTATTTATCTATTTATCCATTAATAGACATTTTAGTTGCATTTTAACAGCTATTATGAATAATACTGCAGTTAACAATTGATGCATTTAACTCTTAAACATACTCATTTCAAATCCTTTTAGTCTGTATCAAGAAGTAGAAATGCTGAACCATATGGCAATTTTATTTTTAGTTTTCTGAAGCAATACTGTATAGTTTTCCATAATGCCTATGACAACTCATATCATATGGTGATCACACCAGTATCATATGGTATTTCCCTTTTCTCCAAATCCTTGGAAAGAAGGATTTTAATCTTTTGGTATAGTATCTTTCTTCCAGATAATAGGTCATGTCACATTGTGATTTTAATTTACACTTTAATGGAGGTTTTGAAGTATTAAACATGTTTCTGCATATTTACTGGTAATTCATCTTTCTTTCTTACTTTTTGTTTATTTGTTTGTCTTTCAAGACAGAGTTTCCCTGTGTGACTTCCCTGGCTATCCTGGAACTCAATTTGCAGACCAGGCTGGCCTTGAACTCACAGAGATCTACCTGCCTCTGCTTCCTGAGTACTGGGATTAAAAGCATGCACCACCACTAACTGGCTGTGCTTTGATTTCTTCTCTTTCCTCTATTCCTGTTATTCTTAGATTTGGTCTTTTCATAGTGTCTCATATTTCCTTAATGTTTTTTTGACAGGACTTTTTTCTTCTTGATTTAACTTTTCTTTGACTGAGGTAGCCATTCTTCTATTGTATCTTCAGTGCTTGATATTTTATGTTCCACCTCTTGTATTCTGTAGGTGAGATTTGCCTCTGGGATTCCTGTTTGAATTCCTAAATTTTTCATTTCCAGATTTCCCTGAGTTTGGGTTTTCTTTATTGATCCTGTTTTCACTTTTAGGTCTTGAAGTGTTTTCATTTCCTCCCATTGTTTTGTTTGTGTTTTTATAGATTTCTTGAAGGGTTTTAGTCATTTCCTCCCAAAGGACCTTTATCATATTCAAAAGGCTATTTTAAGGTCTTTGTCTTGTGCTTCAGTGATGTTGAAGTTCTCAGTGCCTACTGTGCTAGAGTGGCTCTGCTCTTGTGGAGATGTATTTTCCTGTCTGTCAGTTTTTACATATCTGTTTGGGGTAATTGAAATTCTAGTGTTGAGATTTGGACTTGTCTTTGGTACATGTATAGTTCCTATCACTCTGGGGAGTGTGTTGTGGCCCCATATTGCCTGATAGGGAATTCTGGGATTCTGCTAGGTGTGGCCACTGGGGGTTCAAGGTAAAATATGTTCCTAGGTATTGGGAGCTGTCACTTAGAAATGGGAATGAGTTGGGAGGAGCCTAAGGGAGTCCACAGGAGAAAGAACGCATGGTGTTCCACCAGGATCTGCTTACTCCTCTAGAAATGGGAGCAGAGAGTGAGGAGAGGCCACAACAGATAGTCTGTTACAGAGATCGGCATGAGATGGGGGGTTGGATTTGGAAGGGAGAAGGTTGAGGGAAGATCTGAAGCTTGCCTACCTGCTCTCCTGGCTTACTAGCTTCTCTGCAAAGTTGATTGGAGGGTTTCCAAGGGAATGCCTGCTGAAGTTAGGAGGCTAGCAAACAGGATGAGTGGGGAAGATCTGAGGAGAAAATCTGATATGCTAGAGATGTGGGCAGCGGATGACCTGCTACAGAGATGGGGGTGAGACTGGGGAATTGGATTTGGAGTAGAGAAGGGAGAGGTGGGGATCCACAGTTAGGCTACCCGTTTACCTGGCAGGAGTGGCCTGTGGGTTCCCAGGGGATGCCTGCTGGATTTGAGGACTTGGATAAAGTGGTGAGTGGGGAAGAAAGGTTGGAGGGAAGTTGTGTGTTCCACTGGAGATGGGGGAGAGGTAGAGGAGGCCACAGCAGGTAGTCTGCTACAGGTCTGGGGTGAGACTAGGGGATTGGTTTTTGAGGAGAGCAGGAAGAGGTGAGGAGCTGCAGTAAGCCTACCTGCTTCTATGGCCGGAGTGTTCACTCACTTATTTTTAAATCAAGTTTCTTTTTCTTCTTGCTGTTAAGTTTCTTCTGTATTTTATATTTTGGACTTTTTTTTTTTTCTTTTTTCCTTTTGGGACAGTCTCAATATATATCCCTGAGCTAGCCTGGGGCTCACTATGTAGACCAGGATGACTTCGGACTCACAGATCCACTTGCCTTTGACTCCAGAGTGCTGGAATTAAATTTGTGTGCCACCACACCCTGCCTTGATTGGAATTTATTACATTTAGAGATTTTAAGTACGTTCTCTTAGTCTATAGGCTGTTTCTATTCTTGGTGCCTTTCATCCTTTGCTACCAGCAGCATTTGAATTTCATGTCCCATTTGTCTGTTTTTGTTGTCTGTACTGAAATCATATGTTTGTTGAAGTCATGAGCTTTCTTATATTTTCTTCAAGTAGTTTTCCAGTATCAGGTCCTACATTTTATTTTAACTTAATTCTTCTTCAATGATTGTTTTTCTTACCTGTCTTATTTTCCTTCTGAAGAACATCTCAATATTTTTTTGTAGAGCTGATTTTCCCTCCTTTTCCTGATTTTCTCTCCTTTAAAGTCTTTAAGGATAATGAGCTCAACGTATTATTCTAGATGAGTTTCCTTCCAACACTAAATATTTCATTTTGTTCTCTTGATAGTATTATTTTTAAGGAGAAATAAATCTTTCACTTGATTTTTTTCATGAGTAAGGCTATTCAGTGTGTGTGTGTGTGTGTGTGTGTGTGTGTGTGTGTGTGTGTGTGTGAGTCTGTGATTTGACTGTATATGCACAGGTCTGTTTATTGGTTGTGGTGGTTACATGCAGAATTACAGGTTGTTTTGACCTGCTTTGTGTTCTCTGAGCATCCTTGATTTTGATTAATTTCCTGGATGGCCCCAGCACTATTGATTGAAAAATTTATTTTCCCTTTTTCCTCTATTCTCCTACTAGTAGCTCAACTGTACTTAAAAACAAACTCAGAGTTCTTGACACTCTATTCTGATTATTTCCTTATAGTTTCAGAAGTTGACTGTTTTGAGCCTATTGATGACCTCGTTCTTAATTTACATTTTGATTTCTACTATTTCCTTTAGATATTTATTGGCTTTTCTATCGGCTTATACTTTTTTTTTGAGTGTTGTTTTTCTAACAGATATTCTTTATACTACATGAAGTCAATCTTTAAAATAAGTTTATAAGTCAAAAGTACATTATTGTTGACCATTGCTACAATTTTATGTAGCAGATATCTAGAGTTTATTTATTTTATTTGAAGAAACTTGATGCCTAATGATTCCCCTCTTCTCAGCCCCTGCAACCACCATAGTACTCTTTTGATTCTCTGAACTTGGTTCTTTGAGATAAATCATATGAGTAGAATAATACAGTACTTATTAATGTGACTCACTTGTTTTGCTTAGTATAATGTCTTCAAATTTTATCTGTGTTACATATTTGAGAATTTCCTATTCCATTGTGTGTGAAATCATATTTTTAAAACCCATGCTTCTGCAGATGGTTATTTAGGTTGTTTCCACATCTTGGCTATTGTGAACACTACTGCAGTGACAATAGAATGCTAATATCTCTTCAAGTAAAAGAAATTATTCCTTAGCACAGGTTAAAAATGTGAAGCCATGTATGTTAAAGTCATGTCTTGTAAACAATCATTTATTTTGCTCATTAAATAAAATGTGTGAAAAGACAGAATAGAAGCTGAACATTATTACATGTATTGATCATTATATTGCTGACACAAATGTTAAATATCAGTATCAAAATATCCTGTCAGTATGATGAGACAGCATAATAACTAAGGATATGGGTCAGATTGTGTTCTATATTACTTAATTGGATTATTTCTTTCAATCCTTAAGACTATGTGATATAACTATGCACTCTTTCTTTCTTTCTTTCTTTTTTCTTTCTTTCTTTCTCTCTCTCTCTCTCTCTCTCTCTCTCTCTCTCTCTCTCTCTCTCTCTCTCTTTCTTTCTTTTTTTCTTTTGTTGTTGTTGTTGTTGTTGTTATTTTCCATGACAGGGTTTCTCTATGTAGCCTTGACTGCCTGGAACTCGCTCTATAGAACAGGCTGGCCTCAAACTCAGAGATCCTCCTTACCTCAGTGTCCCAAGTGCTGGGGATTAAAGGCATGAGCCACTATTTCCTGGTTTGTTTGTTTGTTTGTTTTTTAAATGATTTATTTATTTTTATTGTATGCGCATTGGTGTTTTGCCTGCGTGTATGTGTGAGCATGTCAAATTTCCTGGAGTTGGAATTACTGACAGTTTTAAGCTGCCACGTGGATGAGGAGACTTGAATCTGAATTCTCTAGAAGGGCAGCCAGTGCTCTTAACCACTGAGCCATCTTTCCAACCTTTTATTTGCATTTTCTTAATGAAATCCTGAGTCATTAAAAAATGTAATAACTTTCCCAAGGTTATATATTTTATTTTGGAATATAATGTATGTGTTCTAATTTTGGAGTCTTTGATGTGCTATGCTTGGTCTACTGAATTATACTTTTTATTTGATTCCATGAAGTTCTTTAATTCTATGGAGTTAGAATATCTAAAACAGATGTTTGAGAGAAAAGAGAAGCAGTACTAAAGAGGAAAGCACACCCTCATGTAACAGTGCTCCCAATTGCTTATATTCTCAAGAAGTCTGTGGGTAATAGTCAGAGGACAAAAATACTGCAGCACAGTGACATTTCCTATAAGTGTTTTGTATGTTTTCAAAGAAATCGGTATTAATTGTATTCATTGGAGTGGTATCATTGTTTGGAGATTCAAGAATAAAAAAACAAGTCCTATTTCTAGGAACAGTAAAAATTATGTGTGGTTGTGAGCCTGGAAAAAGCTTTGAAAGGGGACAGGACTTCTCATTAATGCGTGTAGCAATTTGCAAAGGTGGTAAGGCAGGTATTTTTCAAGAGCAAAAGGCCTGTCCTAAGAGAGCAAGACTATGCCCCAGAGCATCTGATTTCGGTTCAGACTTGTCACCATCACCTTTTTAATTGGCCTCAGAGAGAATAAGTCTAAAAGTGTTTTCTTAAATCATACACACAGGATGGGTACTTAGTGACAGTTCCTTAAAATCCTTTACACTTTCACTTCTTATGCTATTTCCAAGATTTTACTCTTTCATCTGTTACAATAGAAGGGCTCTTCAAAGTTAAAGAATATATCATTTTACTGTATTTTAAGCACCTGGTTTGTCTTAAATGATATAGACAATTTGTTGACATATTAACTGATGTTATTTGGAGTTAATTTATGTAAATAATTAAAATCTAAAACCATTTATATGTTTATTGCACAAATATACACATTTCTGATAATCATTGTATAATATTTGCATTGTTGATAAGTGTCATTTTTGACATTTCTTCAGGCCTCTCTACTGGTCATTTTGCTTGGGCATTTCACTCGGTAGCAGAAGAAGAACTGCTGAATATGTTGCCAGCCATGCAGAAAGATGATCCAACTTGGTCTGAACTGAGAGCAATGGGTGTGGGGTGGTGGGTTCGCAATTCTCGCATCTTGCGCAAATGCATAGAAAAGGTAAGTACTTTTTTTTGGGTAAAAACAATAGTGTATTTTGAATATCTGTTTAATGGCATCCTGTCTCTTCTGATATTAGTTATTCCATTTTGTTTTAGAAACAGCATCATAATTTGTGTGTTGTGTTGGGTATTGAATGTAGGGTCTTTTGAATGCTAGGTAAGCATTATACCAGTGAGCAGAGTCCCCAGCCCAGCCTTCTTTTGACTTTTTATATTTAGTGATCTCAGTACATTGTTTATGCTAGCCTTGAATATGCATTGCTTCTGTCTCAAACTCTTGAGCTGTTGTGATTCTAGGCACCTGCCACGAGGCCTATCTATCCTCAACCTCTAGTTAACACATTTATTTACTGGTATACTTCTGAATTTCTGAAGTATTTGTTGAGAAAAATACAATAGTTTAGGACAGCTCTTATAGCCCTGTCACCTTCTCTGTGTATACTCTGCTACTGTAAGTGGTTCTCTTACAATTTATGTATATGTGCATGTACTTATTTATACATGTATGCTTATTTAAATTGTAACATAGAAATAGCATGTATATAAGAGAAATTATTTGTTCACTCTCAAGCTACTTCTGTAAAAGATTGATGACTTTTTTCCAATCGTAGGTAGCCAAAGCAGCCTTTCATAGAAATAATAATCCTTTAGATGCTGCAATTTTTTACCTTGCAATGAAAAAAAAAGCTGTGATTTGGGGATTATATAGGTAAGTAAAAACTGCTTCAGAGCTAAAAGTCACTTTCATTCAGAGTGAATGCACAAAGTAAAACATGTTTTTATTTAATATGTTCTTAGTTGCTTTTCATGTGAAAGGAGATACTTGATAGGGAAAAAGATTACACATGTTCCACGTGAGAAGACACCAGATGGTGTCACTTCAGTTTGTTTTAGCATTTATCGTTCTAAAAACAAGTTTGTTTGTTTGTTCGTTTTCTTATTTGTTTATTCTAAGAACATCTCTCTCATCACCAAGAAGCAGGGAGGGAGGAAGTGGAGTAGAAAACAGACTTGTCCAGATGAATTTGCATCAGTGTTGGGGAGGAAGAGAGGATAGTGGAGTCTGGGATGAGCATCTGTCCTCTGGTATTTGAAGGACATGAGTGAGCCACGGGGTCCCTGAAACTGCTACTTTTGTAGGTGCTGTCATCTCTGTTCTCTCACTTGTCAACAGCCCCTGGTCTCTATGATTACCATGTGTTGGAGGTTCTGTTTCAGAATGGCAGCCTCTGCAGAAAATTTTGATATGAAATATATGAATTTTCTGAGAATCTAAGGTTTTTCAGGATTGTTTTCTATCAGATTCCATTGATTTTATTTTGATTACCAAAGTCATTTTTAAATGGGTAGAACAAAAGTATTGATGTTGTTTTAATTTTATACTAGTGTGAATGTTAATGTGTAAATTATCTTAATGTAAATATGTATTAGTAAAATTATTCTGCATGGATTTAAATTATTCTGCATGGATGTGTTTTTCTTAGTGCTGCTAATGCAGTTCACTTTGCAGTTTGTAAGAGGATTTTTAAATAACTTGTGAGATTTATGTATAAAAGTAAATGCTTACTTAATCATATTTGATTGGTAAAGATGGAGATTCATAGTGATTTATCAACTGGCAGATGTTTTGTTTTCATTGTTATAACTTCTCTTGTAACTGGATATTGATTTGTAATGCGGACTGCCTTCGAATTATCCATCTTACTCCTTGAAAGTCCCAACTTTGAAGTCCTAAGTGTAAAAGGCTGATTTCTAAGTAGTACTTTAAAATTTTCATAAATTTCATTCCCTTATAGATCTCAAAAAGACACCAAAATGACACAGTTTTTTGGACACAATTTTGAGGAAGAGAGATGGCGTAAAGCAGCTTTGAAAAATGCCTTCTCTTTATTAGGCAAGCAAAGGTTTGAACATTCTGCAGCTTTTTTTCTTTTAGGTGGTTGCCTCAGAGATGCAATCGAGGTAAATAATTGAACTTTCTTTTTAATTAGCATTATCATTTCTTTAAGCAATGATAGCATCTAAATCTTAATTTTTAAATTTTAATTTAACTAGTAGAAATAATACAAGGCTAAGTACCTGAAGTAACTGATAATATTTCACAATATCTTTTATACTTTTACCATTTAGCTGGAGTGATATTTTACAGAACTGATAAAACAAGTTTCATAAAATGAGTAATTCATATGACTCTGCACACTTTAAGTATATCTGGCTATTATTTTAAGGGACTTGAGAAAAATATCTTTTTTATTTTAAAATTCTAGTCTGCTCAGATGAATTGAGAAGAGTTGAGATTTAAGAGTAAAAATTATAGGTTTATACTGGGTAAAGTTATTCATTTCCTCAGGTCAAATTATTTTGTAAATACATGCTTAGTAATAACAAATAGATTTGCAGATGTTATAAATGTTAATATACTAAAGTAGGCAATGTGCATGCCATTATTGCATTTATTGCTTATAAAATTTAGAGATTAATAAATCCTTATACATTTATGGTAAATAGGTTGAGTTTCTCTTAAAAGCTGACTTTGTTTATTTATAAACAATATTTTTTAAGGTATGTCTTGAGAAACTGAATGACATTCAGTTGGCTCTTGTAATAGCAAGACTCTTTGAATCTGAATTTGATAAGTCTACAACATACAAATCTATTTTACGCAAAAAAGTTTTGGGAATTGGTTCTCCAGTCAGTGAACTCAGTTCATCGAACATAAATGCACATCATGATCCCTTTCTTCGGAGTATGGCACATTGGATTTTAGAAGATTATAGTGCTGCCCTGGAAACGTTAATAAAGCAACCAGTTACAGAGGATGAAGGTAAGTTGGAGCTTCCTAGATTCTAATAAAAGTGTTGTTAGTATTTTCTCAGAGTGTACTCCACTGTCTGGTCTAATGTAATAATAAATATTAAATTTTTTGGTATTCGTGACTAAGTGAGGTTTTATTATTTCAGAAAGATAAACCATTTAAAGTGGAGAACTTTAGATTTCCTGTTGTTGTGAAATAAATGTACTGATCATAAATATTACCAACAGTTGGTTTTAAATACTTTGGAGAAATGGTAGTAATGTAAAGCCAATTTTTAATATTAGGTTGAGTTATTACACTTCTTAATCAGTTAAGAAGAAAAATATATTCAGTGTAAGGAAAGCTGACTTAAGGGATGTGACAGGAGAACCTTAAACTAACCAAATCCTGACTGTTGTTTTCTTGGGATCAGTAGCATATAAATTATTTTAAATGTACCCTTTAAAACTCTATTTCTGGTTCTCTTTCTAAATTTGTGTGTGTGTGTGTGTGTGTGTGTAAAAATTTTTTTTTTTCTTAAAACAAGGTTTTTCTGTGTAACAGCCATGGCTGTCCTGGATCAAGCTCTGTAGACCAGGCTGGCTTTGAATTCACAGATTCGCCTGCCTCTGCCTATAGAGTGCTAGGATTAAAGGTGTGTACCACCATACCTGGCTGTGCAACATTCTTATAGCCTACTATAAAGTGAAATTCTTTCTGTGAGTCATATACAAATGGTGGGATTTTCTTTTCCAGTATTTTTCAGAGGCAGGATTGAACTGGTTTACCACTAAATGTGGTAGCTGGTTTAGTAGTGTATCATTTGGAACAGTAAGTAAAGTACCTTCTAATTTATAACTTTTTATGTAGCACTATTTAATTAGAAAGTAAGTCTCTTTTTAAACACAGAAGAAAGCCATGAGACTCAGTTATTCAAGTCTCGTAGCCATCTGAGGTAAAGATTTTCAAACTGGCTTCTTCATAATGAAGGGAAAATATTATTTAATTAAAATTTACCTGCCTTGTTTAAAAAAATGTGTAAGTGTGTGGTGTGTGTGTGTGTGTGTGTGTGTGTGTGTGTGATATTAATGCAAGACCACATTCCTAGAACGATTTAAATCAGTGTTCTTCTGAAAGACAAATGATGCTACTAGCTTAATTGATAGTACCAGTATGATAGGACTACAGGCAGAGAGAAATATTTGAATATGGGATAATTTTAGTTTGACTAGACAGGACTAAATTTTATATGGAGTGTCAAAGACTAAGAAATTAATGGTAACTCCTGGATTTTTAGCTTGACTAATAGTGAATGATATGATGGAGTGTTGATTAGATGGAGAAGCTTCTCTAATTAGATAACCTTTGGGCAAAGGACTTGTTGAAATAAGCAAGTCAATCAAAAGAGATGGGAGGATAAAGGGTGGTATGCACCACAGGCACATTAAATAAGAAACCCCCAGGGCAAAAATGTGTGTATTTAGGTATAATGAAATGGGGAATTTAGGAAAGAGGAGATAGAGATGTGAAAATTAACAGCATATAAATGGTGTTTAAGATCATGGGACTTTTAGGAGTTTAACACGGGGGTGTATGGATAGAGCACAGCATTT
Source organism: Peromyscus eremicus (assembly GCF_949786415.1). Classification (NCBI taxonomy): domain Eukaryota; kingdom Metazoa; phylum Chordata; class Mammalia; order Rodentia; family Cricetidae; genus Peromyscus; species Peromyscus eremicus. The sequence continues at coordinate 38,255,639 of NC_081435.1, forward strand.
ATGATCAGAGAAGACAAGGACTAGCCAAGCTGACTGAAGAGGTGTATCCAAGAAATCAAGAGAAAAGAGCTAAAAATTCTATCTGAAGGCATTGTTTCAGTTTAAAATACAACTGAAAAATGTTCTCTTGTCTGTTCAGTGACATGGATTAGTGTAGTCTATTATAATTTGTCCAAAGACCTGCTCATGTTTCTTCAAAGAGAAAAGAGACTTTTATACAGTCATAAATTCTCAGTTCATATTTTTCTTAAGCTTCTTTTGACTTATAAAGTGAATTTACTTTCAGATCAAGTCATGATGTCAGCCTGTAATCCTATAGTTTTTAATTTCTACAATTATCTAAGAACCCATCCACTTTTGCTAAGACGTCATTTTGGATCATCTGATACATTTTCAACGCATATGGCTTTAACAGGAAAAAGTGGACTGGCAGGAACAATTAATCTAAGTGAAAGAAGATTATTTTTTAGTACTGCTAGTGCTCACCTAAAATCTGGCTGCCCCATGTTGGCTTTGGAAGTATTGTCAAAGATGCCCAAAGTTGTCAAGAAAACAAAAAACTTTTGTAGAGCATCTACTAGTTTTTTTACTAGTAAAGATTCTTCTCCATTACAATCGGATGCAAGAGAAGATAAGTCTTCTGCTGTTGACTGGTCACAGTCACTGATAAATGGTTTTGAATCTTCTTCAGAGGGTTCCTCAGAGAAACAGTCAAACTCCACCTTATCTTTTGATTGGAGTCAACCAAGTATGGTATTTCAAGATGACTCTTTGGAGTTGAAATGGGATAGCGAGAATGATGAAGAAAATGAAGATCCCCCTATTTCAATGAAAGAAATAAAACCTTTGCCAAGAAAAACAGACAAAAAATTAGATGAATTAAGTAGTTATACAGACTCTTTAAGCACACTAGATGAAAGTGACATTTTAAATCCATCAGAAGATATAATTGCTGTTCAACTAAAATTTAGAGCATGTTTAAAGATTCTCACAGTGGAACTCCGTACTTTATCTACTGGCTATGAAATAGATGGTGGAAAATTGCGTTACCAACTCTACCACTGGCTTGAAAAAGAGGTTGTGGCTCTTCAGAGGACTTGTGACTTTTGCTCAGATGCAGAACAGCTGCAGACCACATTTAGTCAAAGTGCAGGGAAATCTGAGTTAAGTGAGGAGATTGATGATTTGCACCACCAAACAAAAGCGAATCAACTGAGAGAAAGTTTCCAGGAAAAAAGACAGTGGCTTTTGAAGTATCAGTCACTCTTGAGAATGTTTCTTAGTTACTGCGTACTTCATGGCTCTCATGGTGGGGGTCTTGCATCTGTGAGAATGGAATTAATTTTACTTTTACAAGAATCTCAGCAGGTATGTAACATTTTTGTTTTGTTTCAAGGCAAAGTGTGATCATATAACTCTAGCTAGTCTATAACTCCCTATGTAGACCAGACTGACCTTGACCTCACAGAGATCCTTCTGTCTCTGTCTGTACCTCCCAAGTGCTGGGATTAAAGGCATGTACGGTCACACTGGCAGGTATATAACTTTAATAAGTCAAACATAGAACATGTGCAGGAAAGGAAAGGAAAGGAAGTAATATAATTATGTTAATTAAAAATTTAAAAGCTTTTTTTTTTTTATTTGTTTTTTTTTCGAGACAGGGTTTCTCTGTGTACCTTTAGAGCCTGTACTGGGACTCGCTCTGTAGACCAGGCTGGCCTCAAACTCAGAGAAATCCGCCTCCCAAGTGCTGGAATTAAAGGTGTGAGCCACCACCACCTGGCTTAAAAGCTTTATTAAAGAAAAAGATACTACAAGTCTAAAGTAGCTTTTGGTGTTGTGTTTTTGGTTTTAAATATTAATACATTTGCTTTAAGGAATGAACCTTTGTGTCTAGTCATAGTAGGAATTGGAGGAACTGTGTACGTTACAGTTGCAGATCAGATCTTGTCAGATGTTAGGACTTCCTTAATTTGTATGAACACATCTTATGAATGCCTTCTGAGGGAATGAGCTTCTCCTTATCGAGGAGGGTTAAGGGTAGTACCGTTTTAGATACAGCTGTGGAAACATTTACCACCTCAGGTCATAACAACTTAAGGTGTATGTACTCTGAATGCTTTTCATTTTTAATTTTGAAGCTTTTTGAAAGATCCTCTGAATTATTTAATTACTTAGGAGTAGATTATAACTAAATAGTTGTTTAACTTGTTTTTCCTCTTTATTTTTAAGGAAACAGCAGAACCAGTATTTCCTAACCCGCTGTCAGAACAAACTTCAGTGCCTCTTCTCTTTGCTTGTACAGCCAGTGCCAAAACAGTAGTTGCCAATCCACTATTGCACCTTAGTAATCTAACACATGATATTCTACATGCCATAATAAATTTTGATTCACCACCTCATCCTGATAGCCAAAGCAGTAAAGTAAGTATGCTGCATTTCAAGCTTTTTTTTGTTATCAGTGTATGTTATTTACATAAAATTATGGATTTTATTATAACATTTTTACACATGTATAAAATGTTCAATTGCATTTTCCACATACACTCTCTGTTAGACCACTCCTCTCCTTATGTACTCATTCCTTCTCTCCCTAGTTTCTCTTTCCCCAAGTAGGCCTCCTTCTACCTTCAAGTACTTCTTTTTCTGAATCTGGTTTATTTTGCCTCCTACGAGTATTTTCAGTTTGATTTTAAGCTTTTCATTTACTTACACAGAATGATAAAATGAAGATATAAATATTAATCCTTTCTAACAAAAATTAAAACACCAGACTAGACATAGTATTCATTGTGCTAACAATTGCCATTTAAGGAATCTGGCTATAGGCCAGACTTACTGTGTTACTTCTATTTTATAGGATACTTGAGTTCTTTTGTGTCAGTTATTTACTCTTCATTTGCTTCATTAAGATTAAAACAATGGGGCTGGAGAGATGGCTAGTTATTAAAGGCACTTACTACTGAAAACCTGCACTGGATGCTTTGTATCCACATGATGGAAGAAGAGAACAGATTACTACAGCAGATTACTGCCAAGTTGTTCGTGACCTTGTCAAGACACACAATAAATAAGCATAGATAAACAGTAAAAAAATCATATGTAAATATATCTGTAGCCACATTATTCCATAACCTTTTTTATTGCATTAAAAGTTGTGTGTATGTGTATGCCTGTACACATGGAGGTCAGAAGACTTTTGCAGGAGTCAGTCAGTTCTCTCCTTCTACCATGTGAGTTCTGGAGCTCTAACTCATGTTGTCAGGTTTGGTGACAGGTGCAAAACCCATGGAGCCATCTTGCTGGCCCTTCTTAAGTTTCTAAAGGGTAGGGTGCTTTCAGTGGGTGGAATACTATATTTTCTTAAAGGATAAAAGCTTAATATTTTTGGTATTAAAGCACTAACAGGTAACTGAATTATTCCCATGTCAATACTAAGCTACACATTTTAAAAATAATGTGAAGTATCTTGTTACCTCTCCTCTCAAGGCTAACAGAATCATCTGCTAAAAGTTTGAATTCCTAAATTCATTCCAGATTTATTGAATCCTCTGTGAGAGTGGCTCAGGAATAAGTTTGTTACTAAGAAACTTGGAACTTCTTTAAAATGTACTAATCATATTATAGATAATTTAATTGATCACACCATCTTCTTATCCATCTAATTGTGCTTTATCTCCTGTTGAAACTATATTTGATCTTTCCTCTCTTGAGATCCCTTTAATGACTGAGTTTAATTGGCAGTTTGGTATATCCCTCAGGATTTTTTTATGACACTGTCTTAAGATTCCTGCTACTTCCCAGGCTATGATACATTACCAGTTTGGTTTTCTGTTCTCCTGATAGTAGACTCTCCTTTCACAATTTTACCCATTTCTATATGCTTAATTCTTACCATTTGGGGTGGGGGGTTAGCCCCACTTCTTTTACTATATTACTCTATAGTATAAATCCCTAAAGTATATACTATATAATTTGAAAACTAATTCCTGAAAACTGCTCATTTTCAACAAACTGCATTCTTTAATTCTGCTTCTTCATTTTATTACACTTATATATTCATTTATTTTATATATTTGTGTATGTGTGTATGTGTACATGCACACTTGAATGCTACAACTCACATGTGGAAGTTAGAATGTGGGAATGAATCACTTCTCTTCTATGTGAGCCCCAGAGAGCAAACTCAGGATTGTTGGCAAATCCTTTACCTGCTGAGCTATCTTGCTGGCCTATTAGCATTAATTACAGGAACCAATTCATTTCATTTATTCTTGATCTCCTGGTGGGTAACTAGATTCTAAGTGATACAGCCTCGTTTATTTTCTTGTGATTGACAGATTTGACTTTATGTGTCTCACCCTTCAGCAGGTAAGCCAAATAGTTAAACTGGTTTCTTCAGAGAAGTAGAACTGATAGGATGTATGAAGAGTGTGATGGAATAGGAAAGGAGGAAGATGGAAAGAAATTGTTTATAAGTAATTGGCATAGTTACTGTTTTCATTGCTGTGAATAGATACCTCAACCAAGGTAGCTTATAAAAGAAAAACATATTGGGGCTTGCTTACAGTTTCAGAATATTATTCCATGGTCATTATGACAGGAAATATGATGGCAGGCAGGCATGGTGCTGGAGCAGTAGCCGAGAGCTTATATCCTGATCCATAAGCAGGAGGCAGAGAAAGAGAGAGAGAGAGAGACAGGGCTTGGCATCGGCCTTTGAAACCTCGAAGCCCACCCCAGTGACAAACTTCCTTCAACAAGACCATATCCCCTAATCCTTCTTGAACAGTCCACGAACTGGGAACCAAACATCCAAATATATTAGTCTATGGGAGTCATTCTCATTTAAACTATCACAGCGACTCTGATGGCTGAGTTGCTCAAGGATTTACCCATGGTAAACTGGTGAATAGAAGAAAGGACCTTATAGTTCCAGTCCAGGTTCAAAGCTTAGAAAGTAAGTTCTATTCTAAAAGCTTGATATCCAAGAAGAGCTCATGTTTCAGTTAGACCCTGAAGATGGGGGCGGAGTGATGAGGAAAGGTAAGGTTGCCCCTTACCACCTCTTCCTGTTAGGGCTCCCAGCTGATTGGTGAAGGAGAGGTCAGTCTGTTTCATCAGACTACTTAGTTCAGACATTTTTGCTTGTAGAAATACCATCAGAGAATCACTCAGTAATGTTTATCCAAGTGTTTGTATACCTCATAGCCCAGTAACACTTGGTTTCTGTTTGTTACACAAAAGTTTCAGGGGTTTAAGAGCAGCAAGAGTAGAATTTGCCTTTGGAGTTGTAATCTCAGGGCTCACATTCCTTCTCTTCTGTTCGTGGGTCAAATAAGTCAAAAGACCAATGAATAGAGAAGTAGATGTCAACCCTATATGGAGAGATATTACCACTTATTGTTATCATACTTGCATTCTAGCAATTTCAGTATATGATACTTTTAACCACAGATCTTACTGACAATTGAAGCCCAAAAAGCAATTAGACTTTTATCTGTCAATACCCATTTTTATCTACATGAGAGACTTATACTTCATAATCAGGTAATCTTTTATATTCTGACCTGCTCTTCTGCCTTAATCTTCTTCATCCAGGCTTCTATTATTATAGCTCCTGTTATGTCAGATTAGAATCCTTTCTTCCTTAAAACCATTATTTGCCTTCACTGCCTTTCTGTTTCTTTCTCTAAAGTTTCATTCTCAGATGACTATAATACATGCTGGTGTTTTCTTTGGTGACCTGTCCATAAGTGAACTGTCATTTATTACTATTACTTATTCATATTTTATTTAAGAAAAGGCGGACTTCGGTTTGAAGGGTATACTTCTAGTACATGATTCATATTGTTCTGGGTAGTTCATACTTCTCACCTTTGCTCTGGAGAAATTCATAATAGTTGTGTGGTTTGTAATTTCTGCCAGAGAACTCTTGTCTTTTCTTTAACATTTCTATAGAATGACTTCTGTGGGTAGAAACTATAGAATGACTTCTGTGGGTAGAAACTGTTCCTAAGGGGACAAAAAGAAGAAAATAGTCTACAGAGGCAAAAGACTTTTTATTTCCTTTCTGGCAAAATTATACCTAAAAAATTCTACTTAAAATAATTGTGTGTTTTTTGTTTTTTGTTTTTTTTTTCAGGTATATGTAATGCATACTTTAGCAGCCTCACTTTCTGCTTGTATTTATCAGTGCCTTTGTGGTAGTCATAACTACAGGTAAATACCTTCTTGTGAAATTTAAGATCACTTTCAGTAAACAGTGAGGTTTCCTATCTATACATTATTAATTCAAAACTATACATAACACTTCTTTCAGTAAATGCACAAAGCACATGACTGAGATGTTGAATATTTTTCTTCATCTTTGAAATTTCAGCTTATACTTTTATGACAAAGGAAACTGAAGCTAACCCTTGTTATTGTAACTTAGCTGCCTATAATTGATCACTGCCATCATGCTAAATATTGTGATAGATCCTGAGAAATTAAAAATAAGTAAAGTACTCTTTCCTTAGGATTGTTCTCATTAAAACAGATGAATGGATGATAAATAGTAAACATCATACTTAAGTGATAAGTTCCATAATTTGATGTATAACAAAAAGTCTGAGACACAGAGGCAAAGGAATTACTGATAACAGGATTGAGAAATTTTTCACAGATTTCCTGTTTAGGAATTTCCTCTTCATATTCTGTATTCAGAATAATTGTTAAAAGCCTAAAAATTGACATTCTGGTGTATAGTCTAGCTTTAGTTCTTTGAAATACTCTGACTTTTTTTTTCCAAGATTTATTTATTATGCATAGTGTTCTGTCTGCATGTACACCTGCAGGCCAGAAGAGGGCACCAGATCTCATTATAGATGGTTGTGAGCCACCATGTGGTTGCTGGGAATTGAACTCAGGACCTCTGGAAGAGCTGCCAGTGCTCTTAACCTCTGAGCCATCTCTCTAGCCCTTGACATTATTTTTTTTAACTATTATCTGTCTTCTATTACTCTTTGAGACAATACTAGAACTTGTACATCCATCTTTTTTGTCTTTTTTTAATTGAAAATAGATTATTTCTCATATAGTGTATCCTGATTACAGCTTACCCACCTTCTTTTCAGTTCCACCCCACCACACCTCCCACCCAGAAAAACTTCCTTTCTGTCTCATTAGAAAAGAACAGGGTTCTAAAAGATAACAACAAAATGTAACAAAATAAAATTTAAGAAATTCTTTTTTCATTTTAAGACTGCAAATTGGTTTTTAAATTTATACACATTGATAATACATATTTATGCATTACAGTATGTGATACTTTTGATATCACAATGCATACACTAGTGATCAAAACTGGGTATTGAGGTATTTATTATTCTTTGTGATAAGATTCAAAATTCTGTCATAGGTATTTTGAAACAGCACAGTATTAATGGTAGCCATTGTGCTGTGCTATAGAACACTGGAAATGATCCCTTCTGTCTAACTGAAGTTCTATACTTGTTACACAGCTTCTCTACTTTACCCTCCTTTCCTTAGTTTCTGGTAACCACCATCATGAGACAGCTTTTATAATGTTCATACATATGAGAGAAAAAATGGCATTTTCCCCCTGTACCTAGCTTATTTCATTTAATATGATGTCCTCAGGATTCATCCATTTTACTACAAATGAAGGATTAATGATTATATCTTTAATTTTCAGTTCAAGTTGATTAAAAGCAAGGCCACAGGTAGCTCTTGCCTGGGTTATTTTGTCAACCCCGGGTCAGTCGGTGATGAGAGTGGAGGGTTGACAGGGTTGGGAACTCTATGTTGTTTTGTTTTATTTAGGTCCTGTCTCTACTCCCAGGTAGTAGTACTTCCTGGGAGTCCTTTTGTCCCTGTGAAGGCTAGAGCAGCCTTTTCTGTCTAATCCTTTTTGTTCTCTTAGTTGATAAATCAATATTTTAGAACAATTGGACATGAGATGCCTAATCCCAACTGATATATATATTATAACACAAGCCCTACACCTAAGGCTCAGGGAAAATCATGCAAGATGAGGCAGAAAGATTTAAGAGATTCCTGCTGCAAGATAATGACTTCTAGACATGAGAAGGAAGCAAAAGCTATGAAATCTCAGCAGTGTGGTTGCCTAAACAGCATAGAGAGGGGAAATTTCTTATGGCTCCACCTCTAGATTAAGAGCTAAAAAGCAGTCAATGGCTGCTGAGATAGGGAGAATGAGTTTTCTCCAGGGACAAACCTCTGATGGATTATTTAGTCCCAATTGATCAGCCCTAAGCACATGAATGTAAAAACATTTCTAAATGGACTCAGTAGGCTGTATGTGTAGACACACACACACACACACACACACACACACACACACAATTGCACATAACAATAAGTCATGAATTGGAAAAAGAGTAGGAGGGACACAGGATGAGTTGAGTGAGAAAGAGATAGAAAATAATGTAAACAAGACTCATGAATGAAGTTCTCAAACAAGTTTAATAAAAAGAGTATAATTGTGGAGAACCTTAAGAGTTAGAGACTGGTACATGAGGTCTACCTGTTTCCTTATCTTCATAAGAAGATAGATAGCTACCCAATTTTGCAGTGAGTGACTCCATACCTGATTGTGTCATAGCTTTTCCTACCTATTTGGTCTGATATTTTCTCAATTATCTAGTGGCTGGGAGTTTTCAACTGGTTTCTGACTTTCTTTCAGAGGGAATCAATCCATTGATAGATGTATATGGTACATCCCTGGGTGGAGGGAAAAATCAGGAGATTCCTAGCCCACTATGTATGTAATGTCCCTCTCAATCTCTTTTAATCATTTCTTCCATTTTTATGCTTTATCTTTGTGTTTTGACGTTAGAAAAGTTATTTATGTATAACATTCTTTTTAACTGTTTTGGTAAGTTTGCTTCTGTGAGTGGAGATGTTGTAGTTAGTTAGTTATCTCTTACATGGTATCAACTCTCATCGGTATTGGTTTTTGGTTATCATTTCATCTTATCTCTAAGAATTGTCCTTGGACAGCACCACTTACCACTCTGGTTGTATTACCAAGGTAGCTTCAATTTTTATTTTCTTTGATCATGAGTTCATTTATGTAATTGACTATTGCTTTGGTTTCATCAATATGTTTCTATCTTATCATAAATATTTCTACAGGCTGAGGGAATTTTTGTTGCTATTCTGCCATCTTAAATTTGGAAAATAAAGCCCAAGAATCTATTTACAAATATCAAAATGTTATGATCAGTGAAATTCACCAAGTACAACATCTTTAAGGCACTGTCTTTCTAAGTGTAAATATTATATTCGTTTACTGAATATATACTATAGGAACATCTGCAGTACTACTTTCTAGCATTTTTATAAGTTCTTTTTGCTGCTGGGTATCAAAATGTTAAAATAGTTATTCTACCCTGTTATTTGTTTATTTAATCTTTTATTAAATTACTGTAAGTTTTTAAATATGTAATAATGCTTATCTCATTTGCCTTCATAGTGTGGTGTGTATAATTTTATCAAGAGTAATATGATAAAATTATTTGTGTCCAATTCCCTCATTATATTGAAAGATTTATAAGGGACAGAAACTACTTTCTATTACTGCTTAGTACCTGGTTCAGTGCCAGGTAGAGGATGGGCTAGCCGTTAACTATGAAATTGAGCCTAGACTCACTTCATTTTCAATCAAATAGCTTTGTTTTAAAGTTATATATTTAAGCTTGCTTCTTGTGGCCCAAAATAATGTGATGGTTTTTTTTTTAATGTATTCTTCATCTTTCACTAAATAAATATACTAGATACTTGTCAAATTTGTTTAGCTTAGAATATGTATATTTTCACTTTAGAGAATACTGTATTAATACAATATAGCACCGGAGAACATATTATTTAGACATAAAAACAGTATAATTTATAAACAAAGATTTCTATTTAAGATACCTTAGAAATTGTATCTAAGAATGGGAATATTACATATGGAATTCATCTTAGGTTTAAATATTGTTTTCTTTTTAGTTCATTTCAAACAAATCAGTTTACTGGAATGATGTATCAGACAGTACTGCTTGCTCATCGACATTCTTTGAGAACAGGAAGTTTAGATGAATCAGTAACTCCCAACACATCACCAGCTCAATGGCCAGGTATAAGTAATTTACATATATGAATTATTTTTTTAGCCTTATTGGAAATGGTAAATGGTAAAAAGCAGATTTGGCTTAGTTTTACTATTTGATGATCATTGTTAAGTATTGCTAGATTTGACACCATTACAAATTCAGTGCAAATTCTTCAGTTACATTTTAATTTCGTCACAAAACGCTCTTGTTACACAAGACATTATCAAATAAACAATACGTCCTTGATCACTATATTAAAGTAGCTCATTTTGTTAAATTATTTCTTGAACAATTTAAAATATTTTTTCAAAATACTTATGCCATTAACATTTTAACTGAAATTTGACATAAGTTTAATTTTCATTTTATCTAAATTGAACAAATATTTCAGCAAATGCTCTTAAACCATAATTACCTACTGGTTATAAATCCAGGGAAGGGGATGATTTAATGCTGATTGAGTAAATTTTTTCAAAAACTCAAAAAGTAGAAAAATGTGTTTAATTTTTAGTTTAAAAGATGTTGTTGTTGTTGTTAATGACTGTTTTTTGTTTGTTTGTTTGTTTGTTTGGTCCTAGGAATAAATTGTCTAATTCAACTTTTGAATTCTTCTGGTGAAGAAGCCCAATCAGGACTTACAGTCTTGCTTTGTGAAATTCTCACAGCAGTGTATCTTAGTCTGTTCATTCATGGGCTGGCAACACATTCTAGTAATGAACTATTTCGGATTGTAGCCCACCCCCTAAATGAAAATATGTGGTCTGCAGTGTTTGGGGGAGGAGCGCAGATGCACTCGAAAGCCTTATCCGGTAAGTTTTTACTGTCTCCCTCCTTCCCTCTCTCCCTTTTTTTCTTTTTCCCTCTCTCTCTCTCTTTTAAGCTTTATTCAGATGGATAACTTTGTTAAGTGTAATTGTGTTTTAATTTTGTGTCAGAAAACTCATTATAAGACTGTCAACAAACAATAATGTGGTTTTAAAAAAAAAAGTATTAAAGCTTCTGGTGCAGTTTTCAATCTTTTAAGATACTCCTGCACTGTTGATGAGACTATATAATGTACTTGAATTGTCTCTTAGTATTAAAATCTTCATTTCTTTTGAAATACAGTCACTTTGGTTTTTGTTCTACTCCAAATACAGATTTTTCTCTTCTTTCTTTGGCAGGAAGGCACTTTGCTATGCCTAGCCCCCACCAGGTAGTGGTATTCTCCATGGAATGTGTGGGCTTTTCCAAAACTCTTTCAGCCATCAGTTCTCATAGCCCTCCCACTCTTGCAGGCAAGATATTAGCTTTAGAAATAGGCTTTTACAATTTAGCTTGCTTTGTGTTGATTTTGAAGGGTTGCATAGTGTGGGATAGTTTGTTTTGTTTGGCATTTAAGAAAAATTAACGAATTTCTTTTATTCAAGCCATATTTTTGATTTAAAACAATGATTAGCATTTTATAAAACTCTTTATGCTATTCCATTCTAGTTTCAAATACTTGGTTTTGGATATTTTCTGTTCCTTAAATTTTAACATTTCTAAATGTACAAAACCAAAAGAAAAATATCGCTGGTCCTCATCATAGGAAATCACAGTATGGCTTGAAATGACTGAGAAAGCATTTCCCATGAGGCTGCTTTATGATCTGCATATTATGACTGGCTATTAGAGTATTTGGATTTCTAAGTGTTTTTATTACCGTGAAAAGTAAATAGTTTAATTGTATCTTTTCATTTCTGATGTTAAAACTACATGTATTTAAATATTTTTAAAACAACCCACTTTTTCAACTTGAAAATACTTTTTGTAATTTTTTTTAAACTTTTTCTTTTTATGATTTATTAACACACATGGTAGAATTGGGTTTTACTTTTGTCGATTATCTGGAGTAGAGTTAGGACTTATTTATATTAATGGAAAATCTGTTAACTATACTAACATTAAATTTTTAAAAATTATTGAAATACATGTAAATTTAAATCTTCAAATAAAAATTTGGAAACAATTTTAAATGTTTTTTAAAAGGAACCCTTGTGAATACATTTGTAAGTGAAACCCAGAAAGATTATCTCTGAATTTCAATCTGCTTCCTCCCCACTGCCTTAAGTACCTTAGACCCATGCCTGTGTATATTTGTAGGTTTAGATGTTTATGATTTGGAGGGTCAGATGGTTGGCAAAGGACTTAGACCCATGCCTGTATATATTTGTAGGTTTAGATATTTATGATTTGGAGGGTCAGATGGTTGGCAAAGGACTTGACAGGAAAATACAATTTGATTTGGATTCATTATTTTTTCTAAAAGCATTGTAGGGCTAGAGAGATGGCTTAGCAGTTAAGAGCACTTGTTTTTGTGGAAGACCCAGGTTGAGTATCAACACCCATGTGTCAGTTTACAACTGTGTAACTCCAGTTCCAGGGAGATCAACATTCTCTTCTGATCTTTACAAGGCACCATGCACACACATGATGCACAGACATGCATGCAAGCAAAAAAAAACATATATGCAAGTGAAACACATACGTAAAATAAATATTTAAAAAAGTTTTAAAAACATTATTGTTAAAGTCCATACATAACCTGATAAGTAAATATTTTTAGATTTTAAATATTCATCTGTAATGGAAGAAAAAGAAGTCGTTATCTTGTTAAAGTACTCAGTCATTAGCAGTAAGTGTTGACACACTTTACACTAAGCTATGATCCCATATGATTGTACAACCAAAGTCTTGGTAGCTTAGCTTCTACTTTATCCTCACATTGAAACTGTTCATTCATCTGTCACTCTTAATTTTTAATTCATACTCTTTTTCTTCTTCAACACATGGGAGAGGGAGGATACGATCTTAAAACAGACAAGGATTAATTATTTGATGCTTACAGTAAAGCAATGAGTTCATAATTTTGAGCAGATATGAACCAGCTTTGTTGGTCCAGAGACCTTTTGGTATCTCACAACTACTCAGTCTTCCCTTGTAGCACAAAAGTAGCAATAGACATTAAATCAGGATGGCTGTACTTCAGTAAAATGTTGGATATAAAAATAGGTCTTAAACCAGACATGATGGTGCTCATCTTTCAATCCCAGTGCTTTGGAGATACAGGGAAATCTCTGTGAGTTCGAGGCCTGCCTGTTCTAGGACAGCTAGAGCTACATAAAAAAGTCATAGTTGACAGCCTGTGAGGTAGAAAGTTAGCTTTTGTTACATTTTATACATTTGCTACCTCTGTTAAAAAGTTGCAGCTTTTTTTAAGTACTGAAGTTACCTTTCAAGTCTGGAAAGGACTTGTGAAGTGACAAATGGTATCAGAGTGATAATTTGTAGTTTTCCCTGCTGTGGCCCCTAACTCTTTGAAGAAGTTCAGAAGCTGAAACAGTTTTGACTTGTCTACTAAAAGGTCCAGTGCTGATTGGCTGCTCCACAGACTTGATACCATCACCTGGTATTGATCTACCCACCACATTTGTCTCACCAATCCTTTCGCTCTGAATTAAATTATTTTCTTCTACCTTTTTCCTTAAAAATTACAGATTTTAAGTGCAAATTTACTTAACATATCAAATTTACTTGTTTATTAAAATATTAAGCATTTTAATTTTCACAGTGGTTTTTAAAGTTACTTCTCATCATATAATGTCCATCAATTAATAACAACTATGAAATTCACCTTGACTGTCTCTTTCATATATCTTGAGTTCAAGAAAAAATTGTCAAACCTAACATACATTTTAGATTCATAGGTCATGGAGTTAATGATTAAATTAATAATTGGTAAATTAATTTTGGCTCCATGTTTTTAAAACATTAAGATTTAATTTAAATTAAATTTAAAATTATTATTTAACTATTTAAGGGATAACTTTTGCTAAGCAATGTTAACATGTGGTTTAAGATGAAAAGTATATTATTAGCCTGATCTTAGTTTCAAGTCTTTCTTTTTATTCGATGCTGAAAATTGAGCCCAGAACCATGTGGGTGTTAAGCAAACTTCTACCACTGAGCCAAATCACTAGCCCGAGTTCCACGTATTTCTCCTGAGCACAGATAAATATGAAGAGCTTTACTCAGAGATCAGGTTGATTCTTATTTAAACACTAAGATTTACTGCTTGTAGGCAAAAACGTCATTGTATAGTTGTAAAGATCTTAATAAATGATATTCTTAACCATTTCCTCTGATAATTTTTGGTTATTTGATTACTTTTTTGTTTTTGTTTTTGTTTTTTTGAGACAGGGTTTCTCTGTGTAGCTTTGCACCTTTTCCTGGAACTCACTTGGTAGCCCAGGCTGGCCTCAAACTCACAGAGATCCGCCTGGCTCTGCCTCCCGAGTGCTGGGATTAAAGGTGTGTGCCACCAGCACCCGGCGATTACTTTTTATTATCTGTATGTTTATCCATTTGGATTGGGGACAAGTTAGCCAAATAAAATATTAAAAACACAGTTATCTTGTGGTAAGGTTAGATATAAATATATCCACCTTATACTTATCTGTCTTTGAGAACTCAGAAACCATTCTGAATATAGTCATGGAAGTCATACCAAGTGCACTTCCAGGAACTGTGAATGATGTGATTTGGAGGAACTATCAATTACATGATTTATCAGTTGATGAAGAGAAAGGCTTTTGGTTCCAAAACTATTCTAGTTTGAAAGGGAAGAAAATAAAGGGAAGTCAAGGGAGGAGGAGTGAGAGACTGAAGGGGGAAGGGACGCAGTGGATAGCTGAGTATTGGAAATCAGAAATAGCCAGGCCTGTGAAGCAGATACTCTGAAGAGCCAGGAGAAAAATCTGAGGACCAAGAAACAGTCAGGATAAAACACCAGAATGACGGCTGGTAGTGTGAAATGAAATTCTGAAGGCTTAAAGCACACCAATACAGCACAGCAATCTGAGGAATTTTAGGTGTAAATCCACAGTGCTTTGTGTTTGGATTGCTGCAAAAGAATAATCACAGTGTCCCAAGAGCTTAATGGCATTAAATAATATTCAGTGTACATTGTTGACCAAGGGGATTGTCTTCATTTCTTTTCCTGTTGCTATGATAAAATACTCTGACAAGCAACTTAAGGAAATGTTTCTTTTAGTTCACAGTTCAAGGTAGAGTCATCATGGCATAAAGTCAAGGCAGGAGGAACTTGAAGCTACTGGTCATGTAATTTCTGCACTTAGAAGGTGAAGAGCAGTTAATGTTTGATGCTTATCAGCTCCTTTTCTCTACTTAGACAATCCAGGACCCCAGCCAGGAAATGGCACTACCTATAATAGCACCTCAGTCAATACGAGGTAACCGTACAGGCATGCCCAGAGGCCTGTCTCCTGGGTGATTCCTGATGATGTCGAGTTGACAGCATTAACCATCACAGAGATAAAATAGTGTATTTCAGAAAGTCAATGTGAATTTAGTCAGCATTAAAGTATGTATATTTTAAGTTGTTAAATTTAGCCAAATGAAAATTGAGAAGACTAGAATATTTTGTTTTCCTAACAAATCAGTATCAAAGTACTGTGTATTGAAAATGAAATACTTATTTGGAACCCCTAAGTACGTGTTCTCTAAAAAGTGTTTTCAAATTTAGTGCTGGGAAAGGCATTTGAAATTTGCTCATTGTGTTTCTTACTCTGATATAAATTCTCACTTTAAGTGTTTTGAAATAATGGTCTCATGAACTAAACTATAGGGTTTTTTTTTTTTCCCTGCATATCTCATATACTTTGTTCTAATTGTTTTACTGACTGTTATAGTTTGGTTTTTGTTGTTGTTGTTGCTGTGCTAATACACTCTGACCAAAAGAAACTTGGGGCAAAAACGGTTTATTTTGGCATACACTTCAGATCCATCATTCAGAGGTTCAAAGCAGGAACCTTGAGGCAGGAGCCATGAAGGAACTGTGCTTCCTGGATGCTCCCTAGCTCCTGCTCAGCTAGCTTTCTTATGTAGCCTCCTGTGGCCACCTGGATAGGAATGATAGCCTTGGATTCTTAACCAACAGTTCATAACATAAATAGCTTACTAACTTAAGTATTAATGAAATTTCCCTTTGTGAATTCTGCATCACATGAAAATTTTGATATTTATAATTGTAGTAATTAATGGATACTCATGATATTTTTAGTTTGTGGTAATTAATTATTAAAGTTGAAAATTAGCAAGAGCAATTTTTAAAAATGATTCTTTTTCTGCAAACAGTTAGAAATCCATACTTTTGCTTCTTGCATTGTAATTTTTATAATTTTGCATCTTGTGAGAAAATTTACCATAAAACTTGTTGAATTTTGTCTTCTCTTAATAAGTTTAATGAAAATTTTATCTCCTAATTGTAGAATGAAATATAAAATGAGTATTTTTATTTGTGATAAGCATGTCATCTTTTTTTAAAGAAACTACTAATGATAGATATTTTGAAGACATTTGAAATTATGTCTGGTCTTTGATTATGCTAAATATAGATCAGAAAATCAGAATCATTTGTGTATATATAGAATTTATATGAAAGATCAATGTTTTATTAGTGACTATTACATGCTATTACAATCATCCCTTTAGCAAAATAATGTTTTTGACCAAAAGCAGCAAGTACATTTAAGATGAATGTCAGTGACTAAACACAGTTGAGCACAGCAAACACTCATCACTGGTGACTGAGTGTTAAGAGCTTCTAAAGGACGGCCAAACATGAAACAACTCACTTTAGAGGGAAATGAATTCATGTTTGTTAGTCTCAGGTTTTTAGTGAGGGCCATGTCATATCAAGTTTCCCTTCATGTTTAAATAGCACTTATTTTTGTGAGAATATAAGAAGCCTTCCAGGATGGCTTGAAAGAAATGTTAAATGTATATTTTTGTACAGATAATTATTCTCTTATTTCACTATTAAGGCTGTTCCTTTTGATATATGTAAAGGTAGAAGCCATAAGAAAAAGTAATATATTATCTGTCTGACCTAGATACTCTCATTCAGTGGGTAATGATGTTTCATAAGGTTATTAAAACTAAGCATATTGTCTTTCTATAGACTTTTTTTACCTGATGTTTTTGGCTATTTCAAGTCCTGCGATAAAATAGACTGAGTATATTTCCAAACTGTGGTATTTGTAATAATTTAGAGTTACTATTCCAGTACAGTGATCCTAGATCTTTTGATTATAAACACTTTGCAGAACATGCATGAGTCACCAGCATTAGACCTGTGTACTCATGTGTCTATAGCACTAAAGCTTGTTTTCTTCCTCCTCCAGCCACTTTCCCTCACCCTCTCCTCTCCCTTTTCCTCTCTTCCTACCTGTCTCAGCACCCGCCCCTTATTTGCTTCCTCTTTGCCCTGCTTTTCCTTCTCTCCAGCTCTTCCCTTTATCTTACCAAAGAAGTCTAAATAGCAGCTTTGATATTTTCTTGCTATCTTCCAGTGAATCATTTTTTACATCAACTATCTTGGAATCTGCTTTGGTATAGGATTTGGAGAAAATTTACTACTTCCTATTCAAATATTTATAAATTTACTTATGTTTTAAGACAGGGTCTCACTGTACAATTCTAGCTGGCCTGCAACTCATTTTGTAGATCATGCTGACCTTAAACTCAAGAGACCTGCCTGCCTCTGCCTCCGAAGATCTGGAACTAAAGCTATGTGTCACCATGTCCAGCTTGTAAATTTATTTTCGTGAATACTTGCAGAACAAGTACAAAGTAGTATATGAGGTAATGATTCTAGGAGGACTCTGAGAGTCAAGCATTGTTATATCTGTATAGTATCATGTCAGTTTTTGAAAATTATTAATCTTACTCATTTAAGAAAAAAACTTTATTTAATTCATTGCTTCTTTAGTATTTTCCTTTTGGATTCTTTGAAGTTTATTTGTAGATTTCAGGTAGGTTTGTATCTAAAGTACCCTTTGTGGTATGCATGCCTCTAAGAGACTAAGAACTTAGCCTGAATTGCCTTGCTAAAACTAGAAATGAATTTGGGATTTATTTTTTATTAAACTTAAATGTCCTTTATCTTTTCCTTATCTCTTTATCTTTTCCTTATCTGTATTTCCTTCAGCATAAACTATTTTAAGTCATCAGTTAAGCAATTTACCCTTTTCCTTTGAGTTTTGTGTAGCTAGAGTTTTCCTGCCTGGCCCACGGTCAGGGCAAATCTCTCTCACCCGCCAGTCCCACAGCCACTCAGACCCAACCAAGTAAACACAGAGACTTATATTGCTTACAAACTGTATGGCCATGGCAGGCTTCTTGCTAACTGTTCTTACAGCTTAAATTAATCCATTTCTATTCATCTATACCTTGCCACGTGGCTTGTGGCTTACCGGTACTTTACATCTTCCTTGTCCTGATGGCGGCTGGCAGTGTCTCCTTCACCCAGCTTCCTGTTCTCTCAATTCTCCTCTCTGTTAGTCCCGCCTATACTTCCTGCCTGGCCACTGACCAATCAGTGATTTATTTATTGACCAATCAACAACACATTTGACATACAGACCATCCCACAGCAGTTTTGGGACTAATTCATAATTTTGGGGGAATTCATAGTTCCCCATTATGAATTTTGTGTACTCTTTGGCATTCTTTGTAGGAACCCCAAAGATAAGTGGGCGTTCAGTAGAAAAGGAGGAAATGAAATAGTTCTGCTGATTGTGTTAAGATTTTAAAGAAGTAGTGTTTAAATCTGCTTCCAAAATACTAGTTTTGTCATATCTGCTTTAAAACAGTAAGCTGGTCTGGAGAGGTGGCTCAGTTAGTGACGTGCTTGCTGTGCAAGAGTAAGGACTGAGTTCAGTCTCCAGAACCCACATTGAAAACCAGACATATTGGCACTCCTGTTATCTTAGCACTGGGAAGGGGAGGTGAAGACAGGTAGATCCTGGGTGCTTACAGGCCAGTCAGCTAAACTACTTGGTGATTCCAGGCTGGTGGCAGATACTGATTCACATAACAAGGTAGGTGGCATTACTGAGAAATGACACTTGAGGCTGTACTCTGGCTTCCACATGTATGTGCAAATATGTACCTACATCCCATGCACACCTACCACACAAGTACATACATACACAAAAAAAGGAAAATGGTAAAATAAATGTTAAACAAGCTTCTTAGCTTTTGATGTAGTATTTTTATTATTGTACAGGTTACCTAAGGCCATTTTCGTGCATGTATATTATGTACTTGGAGCATATTCAGTCCCACTCATACATATTATCCTTCCCCTTCTCACTTCTGCCCTTTGGTTTGTTTTCAGTACAGTAATAACTTCATGGCAGCAAATCCAGTAATACAGGAAAACTTACAGAAAGCAGTGTTGCCTTTCTTATTTCTCTAGTTTCCCATTCGTGACCTTAGCTGTAACCTCATCCACACTCCTTCATTTCTGTTTGATTTCTTTTGGGAATGACTTACATTTCTAAATATCAGGAGTATAGAATGTGCTGAGAGTAAGATCAGAATTTTCAAGGAAAGGAAGGGATATTTGTCTGTGAAATCTATTTTGACATGAAAACCTATTAGTAAGTCAAAGCAAATAAGAATTAAGTTTTTAAAATTTATGACAATTCTTGATTCTATTAGGCCTTTCCCCCATGCATGTCTCTTTTTTTCTTTTCTTATAAATTAAATTTATTCACTTATTTTACATCTCAACTGCAGCTTCCCCTCTTCCTCTTTTCCTATTCCCCACTGCTCCTCTCCTCCTCTGTTTCTGTTCAGAAAGGGCAGGCCTCCCAAGGGTATCAACAAAGCATGGCATATCCAGTTGAGGACTGAGCTCCTTGCCTTACATTAAGGCTGGGCAAGGCAACCCAGTTTGAAGAATAGGTTCGCAAGAGCCAGCCAAAGCATTAGGGACAGCCCCCTGCTTCCATTGTTAGTAGTTCCACAAGTAGACCAAGCAAGTAAACCAAGCTACACAACTGTCACTCATATGTAGAGGGCCTACGTTGGTCCCATGTGGGCTCCATGGCTGTTGGTTCAAACTCTGAGTTCCTATGAGCCTAAGTTAGTTGTTTCTATGGGTTCCCTTGTGATGTCCTTGACTCCCCTGGCTTGTACAATCCTTCCTCCCTGTCTTCAGCATGATTTCCCAACCTCGGCAGCAGTGGGTCTCTGCATCTGCTTCCATCAGTTACTAGATAAATTAGGACTTTGTTTTTTATTCCCCACATTTTATCCTCTTCGTTTCTCTTAAATAATTCATAAGGTCTACATTCAGTTTCTCGTCCATTTAATTTTAGAGTGTGTGTTATATGTGCAGTGTGTATATTGGAAATTTGATTGTTGATCATCAGATATTAATAAAAGCAAAAGTTTATATAGATTTAAGTATGTAAATGTAATCATTTAATGGATGAAGTAACAGTGGAACCACTATTATATAATATCTTAGAATATAAATATGCCATTCATTTTTCCTTTCCAAAATCACATAATTACTCTTTTAAACTTAGATTATTGTTGCTTGATATATTGCATGTGCATGTTGTATTTTAAAGTTGAATAATTCCAAATGATAAATCAAAATTGTAACTAAGACACAAATATTTACATTACTTTGGAAGGTAAGTAAATCTCATTTGGAACCATTGGAGACAAATATTGTTGTGTCTTAATGTGAATTGTTTGCATAGTAGGTCATGCTTATGTCTACAGGATCCTTGTTTGTCTACAACTGATAATGTTTCTTATGACTTAGTATTGATAAAACATTTTATAGCATGTAGATATGAAGCTCAGTGATGCAGTAATTGCATGGCATGTGCAAGGACCTGGCTTTGAATACTGGTACCATAAAAATTTTTGAAATCAAGCTCCCATATAATTTTTGCTTTTCAGATACTACTGTTTTAGTTTTCTAGGGTAAATACTGAAAGAATACTAATTTTAGAGTTTTTAGAAAGTAAAGACTGAGTTTTCACTTTTGTTTAATTCTAATGACTAGGAAGTCCATCTCTAAACCGTTTTTCAAAATGTAATACAATTTAATTAGGGAAGTCAAAATATTAAAAATAATTTCTAGTAATAATGTATTTTAAATGTATAATGAGACCAGTTTGTTACTGAACAATCTGAAGTGTGGCATTTTTAATTCATATTGACATTGTGTCATGTAGCTAGAGTTTTTTTGCCTGGCCCACAGTCAGGACAAATCTCTGTCACCGACCAGTCCCACAGCCGCTCAGACCCACTCAAGTAAACACAGAGACTTATATTGCTTACACACTGTATGGCCATGGTAGGCTTCTTGCTAACTGTTCTTATATCTTAAATTAATCCATTTCTATAATCTATACTTTGCCACGTGGCTCGTGGCTTACCGGCATCTTCACATGCTGTTTGTCATGGCGACGGCTGGCAGTGACTCTCCCTCAGCCTTCTACTTCCCAGAATTCTCCTCCTTCTTGTCCTGGCTATACTTCCTCCTGCCTGGCTACTGGCCAATCAGTGTTTTATTTACTAACCAATCAGAGCAACACATTTGCCATACAGAGCATCCCACAGCAGTGTCATCTATTATTTTGAAGTGTTTATTGGGGTAGCTGACTGGTAAAATCTATATTTAATATGCATAAATCACTGGGTTGAATTATCAGCAAGCCTCTTCCTCTTAAAAAACACAAAGTAGAAGGATATGGGAGATTTCTATGATAATCCTAACTAAATTGTAAAGTGATTTTTTTTTGTAGGCAGGTACTACATCTATTATGCATTACATACAACATATAAATTAGCATTCAGATAATTATGGATAAGTTAAGATAAAAACAGAAGTTATTACATAGAGCATCTTTCTTCCTTACTTCTCCTACCTGCTTTTTCAACTGCTCTGTACTTTCATAATAATATTTTAGTTTATGTGTGTTGTTTGATATTATCTGTAACTTTTTTGTAAAGATGGCAATTGGACATAGTACTTTAATAATAATCTATTTTCTTCGTTTCTTTACTAGTTGAAGGAGAAAAACAGAACAAACATTTTAGTCCACCAAAAGCTTCTTGCAGAGAATCTGCCCCCATAACCTCTTCCTCAGTAAATCCGGAGTCACTGACAGTCAAGGAAAAATTCATCCCACCTGAGCTAAGTATCTGGGACTATTTCATAGCCAAGGTAATAAAACATTGATACACAGAACAGTATTCATGTAGTCAAATGGGATCAAGTTATAAAATAAGTGATTAACTTCTAAATATTTTTTTACTCTGTTTTGAAATTTTTAACTTGGGTCAAGATATTCTACAATATAAAAAAGAAACTCTGAACTATATTGATTATACAACTAAGCAGTTTTTAAGGCAGTATATATATTTATACGCATTAGGACTCTCCATTTCAAACTGAAATTATTAAGTAAGATAAAAATAGGAGTTAGTCAACATCTTAATATTATGTACTTAATAGTAGCCAAGAGTCAAGACCCAGGAGTCAAGGTGTTCTGGTCATCTCTTATCCATACTCAGTTTCTTTTTCTTTTTTTTTTCAAACTTAGAACCTTGTGTAAGCCTTGTACCACTGAGCCAAGTTCATAGTCCCGCATTCATTTTTAATACTGTAGGCCACCCTGAGTTGTTTTGACTGGTGTGTAAATTGCATTTACCAGTATTCAATTAAATAACATTATTCTCTAAAACTGAATTTACTACACTATATTACATTTTAGTAATTGCATAAAATGCAAACTTTCCTACTAACTTTCCATACATCACTTTTGAAAACACATATATGCTATGATAAGTGAACAGTCACATCATTCCTTTCAAAGTTCATCAGTGATTATTCAGTTAGTGCTTTGTAGTTGGAAGTTTTACTGTGTGCCGGCTGGCCAGCATGCGGTCAAGACAAATCTCTCCCACTCGTGTCCCCCAAGTAAGCACACAGAGGCTTATATTAATTATAATTGCATGGCCATGGCTCGAGCTTTTAGCTAGCTAGCTCTATATCTTAAATTAGCCCATAACTATTAATCTATGTATTGCCACATGTTCCGTGGCTTTACCTGCATCCCATTACATGTTGCTCCTTGGGCAGCTTGCTGGCGTCCGTCCCTTCCTTCTTCCTGTCTCTACCTTTTGTTTTGACAGAAAAGGGGAAGTGATGGGGGAATGTCTTTCTGTATGCTGTGAATATGTGTTTCTGATTGGTTGATAAATAAAGCTGTTTGGCCTATGGCAAGGCAGCTTAGAGGCAGACAGGAAATTCAAAGGGAGAGACAGGAAGAAGGAGGAGAGAGACGCCAGCCGCCCAAGGAGCAACATGTAATGGGATAAAGGTAAAGCCACAGAACATGTGGCGATACATAGATTAATAGTTATGGGCTAATTTAATATACAGAGCTAGCTAGCTAAAAACTTGAGTCGTGGCCATGCAGTTGTAATTAATATAAGCCTCGTATGTGTTTATTTGGGGGACTCGAGTGGGAGAGATTTGTCCTGACTTTTGGCAGGCTGGGACACAGGAAAACTTACAGTGTTTTTCTTTTTTTTTTTTTTTAAATGAATGAAAGAATCCTCTTTTTATTCAGGGTTGTGAAAGCCCAAGGACCAGAATTTGGATTCCCTGAATCCATCTAAAAGCCAGGCATATAGTGACGCACATCCGTAACTGGATAACCTGGGACAGCTGGTCCCAGGACCTTGTTGGCCAGCCAGTCTAGCAAAATCATGAGCTCTAGATTCAGTGAGAGCCCCGTCTCAAAAACTAAGGTGGAAAGCAATGAGCAAGACACCAAACAGTGACCTTGCCATCACACATGCATACCCACATAGATAGACACACACAATGGTTTGTTAAAGCCACAAGAAAACAGTTTGATGAGAAGCCTTTAACTTCATGCTTAATTTTTCAATTACGGATCCCAATGAGTGAGTAAGGTTATACATTTTACTTTTAGCATATACTAATGCTTAGACTGCATTAGTATACCTTAGCACATTTTTCTCAGCTGCTTTATCATTTGTTTTGACAATTACTTTTAAAAGTCACATAACCTTTCTATTTTTCTTCCTAGTTATTAACATTTTTTTTTTTTTTTTTAGAATTTCTGCTCAAATGATCAGTTTTTCAGTCCTGCACTATTCCACAGAGCAAGGACTGTCTATTTCTTCTGCTCTTTTATGTTAATTGCCAAATCCCTCACATTTTCAACTTTTGGATGTTTTCCATACTGCCTTATGGTAGTTGACTTCTAAATAATCTCTGATGGTTCCACTCCTGCTGGCCTGTTAAGCTGTATGCTTCAGGAAATGCAGGGAATTTGTCTCTTTTTTTCTCTATTTTTATTTGACCTTCATTTTTGGAGAATTGTTTTCTCTATATATGGGATTATTGTTTAGTCAGACTTTATAAGCCCCATTATTATTTCTAGGCTGGTTACTTTTTCTCCTTTACATTTCACTTAAATGACACTTTTCAAAGAGGCCTTCTATGGTCAACTTTTACTTTTCTCCATCTTAACTACTTCTTTTTGTAACACTTAATATTTTTTTACTTAGTTTTACTAAATTCTTTACTTACTTGCTTAACTTTACCACCAAAATTGTAAAACTCTCAGATGGCATTGGCTATAATTCTTTTAAACATTCTTGTCTCAAGCCAGTTTATGCTGTCAAATGCCTTTAATCCTAGCACTTGAGAGGTTGAAGCAGGAAGACCACAGGCAAAGACTAGCCTGGGCTACATACTGTGACCTGTCAGAGAGATAGGGGAGAATTCTGTAGCTATTAGATGTATCTCAGGTAGACTTTTCAGGGACATTCTTAAGAAATTTTTTGTTGAATGGTGAATAGATAAAATTATATCAAAAATACAGTGTGGTAAATAATATTTTATTTATAATGAAATATCCACAAATAGGATGAATTATATGTTTAGATGCATCAAATCAGACATTTGGATGACAAGGTATATAATTTTTGTTTCAGCCTTTTCTGCCCCCTTCCCAAAGTAGAGCAGAGTATGATTCTGAGGAGAGTCTAGAAAGTGATGATGACGATGACGATGATGATGATGATGATGATGATGATACTTTACCTTCTGATCTCCCTCTCCAGGAACATTCTAATTCAAATTCATTCAGGTATAGAATATTGTCTTTTAAGCTTCTTTTTAAAAAAATCATGTTGGCCTATATAAATAATAAAAGTAACATGAAATTAATAATTTACTGAATTATTACACACTTTATCTAGTTGAAATTGTTAAATTCCTTTCTTCTGCAGTAAATTTTCAATTAACGCTTGATTATCCCTTGGTAAACCATTATAATTTGTAGCATGTCACACAAATCCTTTCATATTATGCTTTGATTTTGGCCCATAAGATAAATCTAGGACTTCAAACAAGAACATCAAATGCTGTGTAGTAGACCTCTAGTTCTATAAGATAGCTTTAAAAAGCTTTTGTGATTATAAAAACAAAAGTTGTGTTCACTATACTCAACACCAGTTTGAATAGTTCACTGGCTTTATATTCATGAGTGGTCTTATTCATATGTTGTTTACATTGGAGCAGCAATATATTTATTAAGACATGGCATGTTAATGATGGGTTAATAAAAGTTTAAAAAGAAACATAGATTTCTGGATAGTAACTCTATTGAAAAATTAAGTGATTTTGCTTACTGGTGGAGGTTTTTTTTCTGTTGAATTTCGTTTACTTTTGAATATATAAATATATGTACGACTCAGAAGTCGTATTGTGTAATCCAACAAAAAGCAACGCAGTTAAAAACTAGCCAGAACTGGAGGTGTAAGTCAATTGTGGCATTTGTCTTACATGTGTGAAACCCTGGGTTCAGTCCTCAGTTTTGGAAAAAACAAAGGGTCAGGGGAAAGTAGTCAAAGGACTTGAGTAGTTTCTGTAAAGAAGACATATAAATGACTGATAAATACTGGAAAAATACTCTGATTATTAGGGAAATGTTAATGAAAATCACAGTGGGACGCTATCTCACTCCCATTAAGGTGGCTACTACAAAAATCATAAGATGACAGTATTGGCCAAGATGGAGAGAAATTAGAACCTTTGTGTTCTTTGGTTGGACTGTAAAATGGTACATACACTTTGGAAAATGATAAAGTAGTTTCTTTAAAACTTAAAAATATAACTATTGTATAATATGGTAATTCTACTTTGGGTATATACTGAAAGAATTGAATGTAGGAGCTTAGACATGTGTTCGTACATCCAGTTGACAGCAGCATAATGGCCAGTGGATAGAAGAAATCCAAGTGTCTTATAGGGTGACTGAATAAGAACAATGTGTTATGTACATAATCAAAAAATTACTCTATTTTACAAAGGAAAGGAATTCTGATTCATGATACAACATGGATGAATCTTGAGATTATACAAAGAGAAATAATTCAGTCACAAAAAAATAGTGTGTGTTCTGCTTTATGAAGTGCATTAGTCACATTGATAGTCACTAGAATAGAGAAAAGTGTGTAGTTTTTTTTAGCAGTTTTGTTCCATGAAAAGTTGTAGAGAATGATGGTTCCAAAACAGTGTGAGTGTGCTGTTATTGAGAATGCTAAAATGCTCAACTTTATGTTGTGCACATTTTGCACAGTTAATGATTTAAAGCCAGTACCGTAGACATAAATATGACATATTTAAAATCAGTGAGAAGCAGAAATAATTTTAAGTTAAACTATATACAAATGTAAAGTCAGAAGCCTCATATTTCTCATTTCTGCTCCATTTTCCCTGGTACTTGTGAAGACAGCCTTTTTGTTTTGTTTTGTTTTTCGAGACAGGGTTTCTCTGTGTAGTTTGGTGCCTGTCCTGGATCTCTCTCTGTAAACCAGGCTGGCCTTGAACTCACAGAGATCCACCTGTCTCTGCCTCCCAAGTGCTGGGATTAAAGGCGTGTGCCACCACCTCAGGCAAAGATAGCCATTTTTATTAGTTTCTGTGTCCTTCTGATTACAGAAATAAGTACATCTGTATTATTTGCCCTGATTTCTTACCTAAATGACAACACACATATATACATATGATGCCCCTAAGCTTGCTTTTTAATTACAATTGTATACTGTAGTTTTAGCAATATTAATAATTCATTTTTACAGTTACTGTAAAATTCCATCCTTCAAAACTATTGTTATTTAGCCACTGCTCTCCTGAGAGGCATTTAGGTTATTTTAACTGTTGTTTTAGGTAATGCTGATGTGAATAACTACTTATATGTATATATTATTTTTATTTTACAGATGTATATCTTTGGGGTAATTCGTTGTAGGGAAATTGTTGTGTTAACGGGTGGCATCATTTCTAGATCCCTGTGTAAATGTTTTAACACAGAAACTTTTATTTTTAGTTGGTCATTGATGCGATTGGCTATGGTCCAGTTGGTGCTCAGCAATTTGAAGACTTTCTATCCCTTTGCAGGTCATGATCTTGCAGGTAATAAACATCTTAATATGAATCAATGCCGATTGTTAGTCTATGTGTAAATAAAGAAAAGATTTAATGAGTTCCTATAGTAAAAGATACATTTCTTTCGAGTATAAACTGTTTTTAAATTTTCATATCGTACTGTTACCTGCTGAGGAAATGTTTGAGAAATCAAAAGCCCTGAACCTGATATTATTATATTGAGACTATCTCTGTACCTGGGACTTAATACTAGACCTACAAACCTTCAAATACAGTGATGAGTTCCACAGTAGGAGAGGGCTGTATATGAAATAAAGGAGTGTGTTCTTACAGCAAGACACTTGAGCTGTGAACCATATTTATTCATATACTCAAGGAAACACTAAAATACCAACTTAAACACAAATTTTGTGACTGTTGGAATAATAAAGGGAGGAAAAATTTATATTCATTGTATTATAATAAATCAGTAAGTAATTTTCAGAATTAAAAATCAAGACTGTTACTAGATGTGGGTAGATAGACAAAAAGAGTGAAAATTTGAAGGTAGGATTGCTGTATAAGACTGAAGACATTCTGATGAAGTAGTGCTTTATTTCATGGTAAGTGTTATTGAACTTTTTAAACTTTGCTTATTTTAATTTTCTAAACAAAAATATCAAATGACTTTCAGGCCTGTTACAAAGATTAAAGCAATTATTTTTTCTTCCATAAACATTTTCATAACCTTCAAGCATATTTTTCATGTGAAATTAAATTTCAAAGTAATGTTGAAATAGTTGTAAAGAAATATCTTTACATTTTTAAATATCTTCAAAATGCCAGATTCAGTGCCCACACAACCCTACTAAATGTTATTAATATCTTCTGCTTTTTCACAAACATTTTACCATCAATTGTGTTTTCCTTTTTTAGAACTACCGGTTAGTTCACCTCTTTGTCATGCAGTTCTCAAAACTCTTCAGTGTTGGGAGCAGGTTCTTCTCCGACGACTTGAAATCCATGGTGGACCGCCTCAAAACTATATTTCCAGTCACACTTCTGAAGAGAATGTGTCTGCAGGGCCTGCAATACTCCGTCACAAAGCTTTACTAGAACCTACAAACACTCCTTTCAAGTAGGTTTTACCCTGGATATTGTTTTTTGTTGGTGGTGGTAGGTGTTTTGTGTTTGTTTGTTTGTTTGTTTGTTTGTTTTAGAAGTTTTATAGAATCAGGTTGTTTTGGGATAGCATTTAGAGAAAGAAATACTTATGGTCCATGCTTAACATTTGGTTCTAGGAGCGTATCTATGCCTTACACCGAAGACATAGATGCATTCCTGGTTTTCAAAGGTTATCAAGCATTTCTGTTGAAGGTCCTGATAGTAACTATTCAAGACATTCAGGATGCATTGTCATGACTAGATAACTCTGACGTTGCAGAATGAAAGCACCCACGGAGATTACGTAACTAAGGAGGCTTGACTACGGGCCAGTAAACTTGACAGACTAGCTAGATACGGCTTGAGGAGTAGATATGGCTTGAGGAGTAGATATGGCTTGAGGAGTAGATATGGCTTGAGGAGTAGATACGGCTTGAGGAATGTACTTTTATTAACTCCTACTCTGCAAAAAATAATAGCTATTCAGCAACTGTTTGACCTATAGTTAAGTTTATACAATACTTGCTTTATCTAGAAAGTCTTGCCCCAACTAAGTATTAACTAAACGATGTGTTTAGTTCTTTCGTGTCATCACTTGTGGTCTTATGGAAGCTCTTAAGCCACTTTTGGCCAGAAACAAGAAAGTTATGTCCACAGCAAACACATTCAGAAATTCTGCCTCAGTTATCCTCTAGGAAACAACTTTTTTTTTTTTTTTTTTTTTTTTTTTTTTTTTTTTTTTTTTTTTTTTGCTACATCCCACGTCCCTGGTTTAAGGGTCAGGAAATTATGACCAGCCCCTCTGACCAAATCCACTCCTATTCCTGCTTTTGTCAGTTTTATTAGCTCAGCCATAAATATTGTTTGCAGATGAGGATAAGACTTTGATGGTTGAATAATTATCTCTAGAACAGAATCTAAAATGTTGTGAAACCTGAAAGATTTTGGGTGTCCTATCATCACTTAAAAAGTATTAAATTTTAGTCCACCGTGTGGTGCGTGCCTTAATCTCACCACTAGGGAAGCAGAGACAGAAATCGGGTTTTTGTGAGTTTGAGGTCAGCCTGGTCTATAGTGAGTTCCAGTCCAATCATAATTATATGGTGAGACCCTGTCTCAAAAACACAAAACAAAACCAAAAACCGGAAAAAAGTTTCAGATTTTGGAGCATTCAAATAAGGGTTGTTCAACTTACCTGCTTTCCTACTACAATGACTTAGTCACAGAAACCATATTGTCCACTAATCCTAAACTATTAGTTAATGATCCTTTATTAAAAAAAAAACAAAACAAACAACAACAACAAAAAAACCTCTTTAGTTGCTCTCCTAGATCATGGGGTGAAATCCTAGCTAAATTTTTTTTAATAAACACTGGTATATGCTAAGGAAATGTCAAGTTAATCAGAAACCTCTGAGGTAAATAATTAAGTCTGTTGTACTTATAGATCCAGAAATCATCTGGCATTGTCTGTGAAGAGGCTTTGGCAATACTTGGTGAAACAGGAAGAAATTCAAGAAACTTTTATCAGAAATATATTCACAAAGAAACGATGTCTAAATGAGGTTTGTAGATTTTAAAACTCTTTGCTATTTTATTACTAAAGTTTCATATTATACTGCAGTCATTAAAATAATTGAAGTTTGCAGGGGTTTTTTTGAAAATTCATTTGATATCATAAACATTTAATTGGTGTTTAGAAAGATTTGTTAAAAGGAAAGGGAAAATATTTTCACATATCAGTTTAATTAATGTTCTTTGAACTTTTTTTTTCCTAAAGTAGATATTGAGTTAAGATTCTGATTTTTGCATACTGTGTTTTGCATTGTAATGACCAGTTTCTTAAGAGACATTTCCTATGATTTTCAAATGATGGTTAAGAGAAGTCTACCTTAGAATTAGTTGAAACTGAGTTTACCTCCTGGAAACATTCTGAATATGCATGTTTTCTTTTAGGAATTATATATAAATAAAGGAAACTTTATAAATCCAAACTAGTTTATAATTAAACTGTAATAGCTTGATTATACCTTGATATCATTACAGTGGGTTTTTTGTTTGTTTTTATTGGTTGGTTTGTTTGAGGAGAGGGATCATTAGTCCACTGCTACTAAAATAATATTTGATAACGTAAAGATCTTGCCATCTGAATATAAATGAACATCTCTTTTCCTTTTCATTGAAAATGCTTTGCAACTAAAAATTATAAGGTGAACCTAAACAGTAGACATAGTTATAAATAGCCAGTTTTTCCTCTAGAGACATTAACAGAGTCTATAAATAAAAGAACATGGTCATTAGTCTGAAAACAAACTTTGTACTAGTTTTGAAGTGGGAGGAATGAAAATAGCTATATGGTTGGAAAATTAAGAAAATAGAAGGGCTTCACAATAGACAAGGAAAAAACAAGATACCATCAAACGTCAAATAAAAGGAAATTTTCATGCATAATTGTCTTTCAATTAAAGTACTAAATTGTTTAATTTTTTTACTTTTGGAAATTATAATGTAATTACATCATGTCCCCCTCCCTTAGTACCAAATCATAAACAACTAGATGTGTTATTTACTATCTGCTGTGTTCATACCACAAAAAACATATACACTTTTGCTAATGTAAGAATTTAAAGGTGAATTTTTTAATGGTATATTGAAATCTAAGCAGACATAAATGTCATTTACTTATTAACATAACTAAAATATGATTATATGTTTACTATGTGAGTTATCACTAAAACAGTTCAAGAAAATGGATATAGTTAACAGTTACTGTGCTAGACAAGAATATATGACTAATTAAACTGTGTTTAGTAGAAAGGTATATTTTATCTTAAATGTCTTTTCTAAAATAAATTATAATTTATAGCTTTCTTATGTAATAAGGATACTGCTACATTGTCCTAGATTTTAAAAGCTCACTCTGCTTGCTCCTTTTCCTGTAGTTTGCCTTTCAACATGCATGAAGATTTGATTGTCTCAGTGATTTAGCATAGAGAAATAGAGTGGTATTAACCATGCCATATCATACAAGAATAACAGTGCATAAACTTACACATTTTTATTTTATCTATCTTATTTTATTGGTGTGGAGTTACAATTGGTTTAATGTTTGTCTAATACAATATTGACATTTAGAATTTTTTATTTTTTTTTTTAATTTTCGAGACAGGGTTTCTCTATGTAGCTTTGGAGCCTGTCCTGGATCTCACTCTGTTGACCAGTCTGGCCTTGAACTCACAGAGATCCACCTGCTTCTGCCTCCCAAGTGCTGGGATTAAAGGCATGGGCCACCACCGCCCAGCCTTTTATTACAGTTTTAAATCAAAAGAATGAGCATAAGTATTAGCTAACAGTTTTCGTTGCATCAGTAAGTTAAGTATTTTTCTAAATTTTTTAATCTGCAAAACAACTATTTAACTCCTTTACAATTTTTTTTTTTATAATAAACACTGGCACAATCATTGAAAGTTATGAGAACTCTGTTGTGGTGGGGTTTTTTGTTTGTTTTTTATAAAGGAAAATGAATTTATTTACACTTTTGCTAAATGGAGGACACAGGTGGCTAATGTCCACCCCATGCTACCTGTGTCCATTTTATAATTTATAGGAAGCCATAATACAAAAGCTAGCACAAAGTGTAAATTTAGACAGGTTAGCTAGACCTTTTCTGGGGTGGTGAAGGGGTGGGGTGGAAGGATGGGAAAAGAGATAAAGTTCAGGGACCTCATCCCAGGTTGCCTCTACTGTCTCCATTTTCTCATTCTCTGCTACAAGACATAGATTTTTATTCTGGACTTAAAGAGAAAATGAGGTCTTAAAAGATCCCCTTTTTTCAAGGAAAAAGGTCTTGGGTTTTGTGGGATGCAGGATCCCTACTCACTTTCCATTCTGGACCTAGCAGTAAGAAATTGTTATTGCCTTGTAGTTTTACTACTGACCATGACACTCTTAATGAGATTTTAATAGAAGACTATTTTAAAAAATAGGTTGGATAGAGTTAAAGTCTTAAATTTATAGAGTTGGGAGAAAATTATTTAGTAGGAATTGAATAGCCTATTTTGGGTATTTATAAAAATGCCTCTTGTATATTATTTTTAATACAATGATCATTAAAGCCATTGTGAATTTAGTTACTCAGAAAATTGATAGATGGCCTGCTGAGTATTTTGATGCTACTATTGTTTATTCCTTTATGTGATTGAAAATGAAAATTTACTATTTCTTTTTTTTTTTTTTTTTTAAAGATCTATTTATTTACTATGTATACAGTATATATACTATGTATACTATGTATATATACACTATGTATACAGTGTATGCCTGCACACCAGGAGAGGGCATCAGATTTAATTATAGATGGTTGTGAGCCACCATGTGGTTGCTGGGAATTGAACTCAGGACCTCTGGAAGAACAGCCAGTACTCTTAACCTCTGAGCCATCTCTCCAGCCCCTACTATTTCTTTATCTGACTTTATCATGTATCTCAGAGCTTTTCTTTTCCATTATAACACAGTTATTCATCATTTTTTTCAAACTAAAATTTCTTCCAAAATTGTTGTATTTGTTTGGAAATTAATTTCCCATGATTGTAGGTAAACTATCAGCCATTCTCAGCAAAAGTTGGATTTAACAGTAAACATCTTTGCACTTTATTGGTTGTATTTAATTTTCTGAGAACTTAAAAGTGCTGACTCAACTTTCTCTTTGAGTAAGGCTGTATGCCTCCATGCAGGTTATTGACATTCATGGCACCATCAGTAGGAGAGAATTTGAAAGATAGAAATTGGAATTTTCTACTCAGAGATTTTCTGGAGGAATTCTGTGACATGAAAGCAAGACAGTAGTGTTTAAAACAATAGCTTGACTTTGATTTTTAGTTGGCACCAGAAGCTCTGAATTTACACATAGAAGATGCCTTAGATTAAAAAAAAAATTCTTTTAATGTCAGCATTATAAAACAAGTGATTAAAAGTAATTATTCATGCAATAGAATACAATTTATAGTGGTTGATAAGGAATTTTGAGCCTTCAACATTTTCTGCTCCCTAACCATGCACTCTCCAACACATTCTTTTTAAAATATATGAAATTTGAGAAGATGTCATTTCCATATTCTTTTTTAGTAATTCAATTACAAATATAAGTTTAAAAAATACTTCACTGTTGTGCATGTTACATCTCATCTTTATTCTTTGACATGTGATTATTCTTTCTTAATGAAGTCATTAGAGGACAACAATGAAACCATCAAAAATTCTATGATGGAGGAGCCAAACATCAATAAGGTACATAATGTCATTCAACTGAAATGAAAAACTGCATTCTTAACCAGAACAAAAAGAAAATTGCATTTTAGTTTCCAACTGGACTTGGTTTCCAATAGAATGAAACTTATCCCCTTAACTTACTGTTTCATCATAACAATTTAAATGTTATAATCATAAAAATTGATCATCTTTTAATAAGTAAAAGAATGCAGTTTTTAAAGGAGTTGAATGTTTCCTGTTTTGGCTACAGATTTTTCTGAGTAAATACCTCTGAAGTTTTTAGGGAATGTAATTACATCAAGAGGTATAAAGCATTGTTCTGTGTTTGCAAGTATCACCTTTGGAAGTCAAACTTATCTCTTATTTGAAAATTATAGCAATTACTATTATATAGTATTTATTTTACTCTGAAGAATAGCATATAACATATATCCTTATGCATAGTAAATACCTAAGTTCTTTAGAATTAAAGCAGAGCAGATAAGAATTTGTACAAACATAAATAACTCCTAGATTTTCTGGGGCTACAACATTCAGCTATGACTCTTATGTGGATATTTAACTCATTTATCCTAGTCTGTATGTCTAAGAAATTTTAAGACAATCTCACATCAGTAATTTTAGGGGAAATTTTTTCTCAAAAGATTTTTGTAAGGATAATAATTCTTAATGTTTCCCAAAGGAATCGGTGAAATAAACTAATCTTTTGCAATTAATAAAAAACTGATTTGATATCAAGTGTATATTATATCTAAAACTGGTAAAATAAATATTTGCATGCTTTAAATTTTCTAATGAAAATTCAAATTTTTTTGTTAGATAACAATTTTTTTCCTTGTATAATTATACTAAATAATGTCTCTCTATCATTGGGCATTCTTTTTCAAATATTTTTCTTTGATACTTTAGATAAAATATTTGTTTTCTTCACATATGTCTAAAGACTTGTCCATGCTGCCTGAAAATCTAGTCATTGTTTGGTTACCATAATAGCTATTTCAGCAGCCAGATACTGCTACACATTTTAGAAAATGTCTGTATGGAAGAAATGCAAATGGCCAAAAATATTAGAAGAATTCTTTATCCTACTTTGCAAGAGAATACAAATTAAAGCTACTTTGAGAATCCGTCTCATCCCAGTTAGAACGGCCATCCTCAAGAATATAAAGCATAACAAATACTGGCAAGGAGAGGGGCAGAGAGAGCCCTACACACTACAGCTGTGAGTAGAGACTGGTGCAGCCACTATGGAAATCAGAATGGAGGGGCCTCAGAAAACAAAAAATAACATTCCCCTAGGCCCAGACATCCCACTTCTGGGTACTCCCCCAAAGTACTCTTAAGTCAACACACCACAGAGATACTAGCACATCCCTCTTTGTTGCTGTACTATTTGCAATAGCTAGCCTAGGTGTGTCTGTCAATAGATGATTGGTAATGAGGTACATGTACAAAGCGAAATTTTACCCATCCATGAAGAAAAAATGAAATGACACTTGCAGAAAATGGATGAAACTAGAAATCATTATTTTAAGCAAAGTAAGCCAGACTCAGATAAATGTCATGTTTCTTTATATGAACCTGTAAGTTAATGTGTGTGTGTGTGTGTGTGTGTGTGTGTGTGTGTGTGTGTCGCATAGGACATGAAACCAGAAAGGGGATTATGAAGGAGAGGCAAACATCTTAAACAAGAAGGAATAGAGGAAAAAGAGGGTGTTTATGTGACTGAAAAACTCCTATTCACCCCAAGAGGGTACCATGACAGACAAGGAACAGCTCCACTCAAGTCTAGCTTAGTGAAATTGTGAGTTTATTGGGGTTGTTTGCATGAGCAACTCAAAAGCAGCTACATCACTGAAAAGTGTGCCTCACATGGGTGACTCTCAAAACCTGCATCCCTGGAGCTCCCTACCCAATTTAAAATCATGCCCACAAACAGCCTTCTTTGGCCTAGCAGTTCTTTATTGCTTTTAAAACCTTGAAGGAGGGACCTTGTGAACCTTCTTGTAACTCGTTAGTTTCTTGAGCCTTGTAAATTTCATTAGTTTCCCTATCCTTCTAAGTTTTGTTGGTTTCTTAAAAGTCTCAAGAGTCTCGTCCTTTTGTCTAGGATGGAATGCTTCAGTTTGAGGAGATAACTATATGACAAAGTGTAATGGGAGTGTCTGTGACGTGCAGAGAGGAAAGAAACTAACAAAGGAGGGACAGAAGGGAAAGAGGAGGGTAGTAGGAAAGGACACGAATAGAACAAAGTATAACAACACACATGTGAAAATGTGCTAAGGAATCTTTATATGATGCCTTTAAAAACTAAAAAAAATATTTTGTGAACTTAAATAACCACATATTTAAAGTATCTAGCTTGCTCAGTGTAACCATCACCACCTTCAAGATGGTGGTTATACACATCAACTCTCACATTTTAATCTTTCCCTTTTCCTTCCTTCTCATCTCTTTCCTTTTCTTCCCCAAGTAACTAAAATGTGTTGATTAATTTTCATCTTCAGAAATTATATGTAGGTGAAGTCATGTTATTTTATTATTTTATTTTATTTTTGCTGTTGTATTTAAGACAGAACCTCATTCTGAAGCCAAGGCCAGCCAGGTGCTCACTGTGTAGCCCCTGCTGACCTCATACTTCCTGCCTTAGCCTCTCAGGTGCTGGAGACTGCAGACATATGCCACCATGCCTGGCTTGGTTTCTTTATTTTTTGACCTGTGTTCTTTTACTTAGCATAATTATTTTGAGATTCCTCCATGTTCTGTGTTTTCATAATTCATTCTTATTTTTGATACTCATTATATTGTGTGGCTGTATCATAATCTGTTTATCTTTTTACCTAATAATTTGTGCTGATTGCATTTTGGAGCAGTTTCAAGTAAGGCTGCCTTGAAAATTGGGTCTTTGCATATAGGCATTTCTTTCTCTGTGTAAATGTCTAGGAGTAGATAGCTGAACTACATAGTAGGCATAGATTTTTGCAGCACTAGAGATTGATGCAAGGTATGTTTTAACTTTTTAAGAAATTGTCTTTTCCTGGGTGAGTATACCATTTTACATTCTTACCAGCGGTGTTTAAGATTGCAGTTACCTTTCATTTTTACATATGATATCAGAGGCTTTTAAATTTTAGCAATCATGATAGTTTATTGTGGTTTTAATTTCTATTAAGAGCCTGTTCACATTATACTTTCTTTCTTGAAATTGCCATTTCTCCATTTTCTTACTGCAAACATCATGACCAAAGTGTCTAATTTAAGAAACAAAATGTCAGTCCTTTTAATGTCCCTGTGATTCTCTCTCTGTTCACTAGGTGTCAGAACCTTATGTAGTTAAATATTGTCTTTAGCCCATTTGACTTAGGTTGCCCTGGTCATAATTGGCTTTACAGTTGCCAGTTTCTATCTTCCGTCTTCTTCCATTTAAACTTTCCAGTATCCTTTGATGCTGTTGACCCCTGGCAGTTTCCTAACATTGTTGCTTAACTTAATTTCTATAACACCAAAGTTTCTTGTGTTAGCCATTGTGCTGAGAACTTTTAACCTGGCCTCACTTTAGTAATGAATTGGAACTAGTATGGTTTGAAATATACCAGCACACAGATAATACTTAAACCATAAGATCAACCAGAAAGGAAAGCTGAGCTGAGTTTTTAGCATCTGCATACTCATTTTATTTTGTGGCTGTATCATAATCTGTTTATCTTTTTACGTAGTGATTTGAGCTGATTGCATTTTGGAGCAATACATTGAATTCATTTATCAGTCTTGAAAACTAGAATCAGCTTTTCTTAAGTCATGCTAAAAGAATACAGCCCATTAGCACAATTTATCCCATTCTAGCCACTTAATACTTGCTCTCCTAATCCACTCTTCCTCAGTTCTCACTTCAGGCATAATCACTTCTTACCTGGTTTTCTGATAGCCATCCTCACATCCTTTATGTTTTTACTCCTAACACAGTTTCCAGAATCCTTTGATGGCCTCTAAACATTTGTGTGACAACTGAATTTTTTTTTTTTTTTTTTTTTTTTGGTTTTTCGAGACAGGGTTTCTCTGTGTAGCTTTGGAGCCTGTCCTGAAACTCACTCTGTAGCCCAGGCTGGCCTTGAACTCACAGAGATTCGCCTGCCTCTGCCTCCCGAGTGCTGGGATTAAAGGCGTGCGCCACCACCGCCTGGCTTGACAACTGAATTTTTATTGTAGCCTTTAAGGCCTTTTCACAAGCTGAACCTGCCTGTTCTGCAGATCTTAAATCCTACTTGTATAGTCATTCTCACATAGAATGTACTGGAAGCTGTCGAGATGCTAAGCTCAATTTCTTTGCTCACCCCTATGGGATTTAACATGGTGTTCAGAACCTTGGTATTTAAAATACCACCGCAGTTGAATCTCAAGCAGGCAATCTTGACATCATGCTGTTGAGAAACATTGTTTTGGATGAGAGGAAAAGAATGTATTCCCATATTGAAAAAGCTTTTTTGAAATTCATTTGTGTCCACTTTCTTTCCATGGTAAAGTTGAGGAAAGCTCTCTACATAAAACTAGCATGTTCTTCTGTCTATTCCAGCAGACGTTTTGTTCTGTGAAAATGTCAGGTCTCTTCTAATGCCTTCAGATTCTTTAGACTCAGTAGTGGTCTCTTGGTGTACTTTGTCGATAACCCACAACCACCAGAGTAACCTCTTGATGTACTTTAGATACCAGACAGATAAATGGATAAATCGAGTTTTCATTTAAAAAAAATACAGAAATGGGCCAGAACTAATACTTGCCTTAGAATTAGACCCTCAACCCAGAATGTTTGATTATCAAACACTGAAATTCTTTTATGTTTATAAACAAGTTTTATTTTAGATAGACTGTATTTGGCATTTATAAATCCAGGGACTATAAATATACATATATATAAACATATATATTATAAATAAAGTTTGTTTGCATCAGGGTATATAGGCTTGGTTATTGCATAAGTCTCTGCACCTTACAATTAAAATCATTCTAGAGGCCATTTTTAAAATAAGTTGATTTTTTTCTTTAATCAGTGAGCAGGCATTGGTGATATTTTTATCTAAATTTGTAGAAAATAAGTTTGTTATATGCTAATTTTAAAATAATGATTTCTGAATTTCATAATGAGATTTTAAACATTTCTTAGTAACCTATTTTAGAAGATTAAAGGTAAGAATTATAAAATAAATGAAGTAATATTTTAAGCAATGTTTCAATTGCCTAAGCTTTCCAGATTACTAATTTTGGTAAATGTTGATGTTATAAGTATTCTCTTCTGAATTCAAAGGTGTTATACATATGTACGTACCTTTTCTAGGGTAAACAGAATGTCATATATTTGTCCCTCCTGTAAACTCACTTGAATTAATTCAGCTACTAAAGTGAGTTACTGACTTGAGTGAGTTACCAGCCCTTCCAGGACTCCAGTTTCTCCTTATTAAATGCACAGTTAGATCAGAAGTCAGTAAACTTCAACTGGCTGATGAGATCCCAACTGTTGTTAGTCTAAGAACTAAGACTGGCCTTTGGACTTTTTAGTAGGTGGTTTAGAAGGGGAAGCAAAATACCAAAAATATCCAAGAGTCGATCTTTGTGGTCCATAAACCTGAACTGATTACCACTTGACCTTCCTTGTAATAGCTATAGGAATTATTAAATAATTACACTACTTAGAAACTTGGAAAAACTTTATTTCAGTTATTAAAATGTCAGCTAGATGGTGAATGGTGGTGCCCGCCTTTAATCCTAGGAGAAGATCTGAGTTCAAGGCTAGCCTGGTCTACAGCTTGAGTTCTAGGACAGCCAGGGTGACACAGAGAAACCTTGTCTTGAAAAAAAAAAAAATTATTAAAATGTTTCGATACTTTAAAGTTAGTTCAGTGTTGCTTTAGGAGATAAACAGCTCAAGAAGTTATGTGTTTTATCAACTGTCTTTTTATATATGAAAACTAGCTTGAACAATTCCCCTAGTCAAATTCTTTTCTGGGATAATTAACATATACCATAGTGCTTTGGGATTGATGAATTTTTAAACTTTATTAAAATTAATTTGCATATGTTCATTTGTTTTATCAATAAAATAGCAATTTTAATATTGTACTTTCTTCTATTTAGATAGAGGCAGATTTGGGATATCCTGGAGGTAAAGCAAGAATTATTCATAAGGAATCTGATATCATTACTGCCTTTGCTGTTAATAAAGTAAGTATGTAGATGTCTTTTCTGTGACTTTTAACTATTCCTTGTTGGAGAATACCATATCAGTTTACTCAGTAAAAGTACTCTGCTTCCAGATTTACTTCCCTTTCCTTAAACTCTCAGTAAGAATTTTCTTTTGTAAAACTATTACATAATTTGCTAATGTAGTTTTCTTATTATATAATTTGGGAGATATAACTAATAAAATATTTTATTGCTACGCAGAGGACAGTGTCACGTATTTGAATTCCAAGCAGTAACTTTAAAATATATACAAGATAATACATTAGTTAATCCAAAGAAGGTTTCTAAGGTCTTATATGAATTAGTGGACATGATTGTATTTGCTAGAATTTAAATTCATGTATTAGAAATCCAATTTGTATGTTTACATCATAGTCTTTATTCTTCTGCTTAACATCCTCCTTAGAGGTATCTGTAAGCTCCAGCAGAGGAGGCAGTCTTAAGTACAATAATCCAAGGGTGAAATTTGTCTGAATCATATCCCACTTGAATGTCCCCAAATTGCCATATAGCATAGTTTCTGGTGTCTTATTGTTTCTTTTTCTTTCAATTTAGAAAGGTAGGATTATGGTTTTTCATGTATAACTAAAAGATACTTGAAGATAGTGTGTATGTACCTATTTATTTTTAATTTTACAATATTGCCCAGCGAGGCCATTTGTGGAACTTCTTGCCTTCAAGTGAGCCTCCTGCTTTAGCCTCCAGCATGCTATCAATAAGTGTTATATAGGTGTAGGTCTTGGAACACGTAGAAATCTTTTTACCAGTAGATCGTTCATTTTCCTATTTTATACCCATCTTCTCGGTTTTATCTAATTTGTTGTTTAGCCATTCTGTTCTTATAGTTCCCTGTATCCTTCATCTCATCTTCTTCATAAACATCCGTGGACTAGTTATGTTTAGACCAGGCAGAACTGCAGTTAACCCCTTAGGCAGTTCTCAAGTTGCAATATCTGTATAACTCTGAGATTTGTGTGTGTGTGTGTGTGTGTGTGTGTGTGTGTGTGTGTGTGTGTGTGTGTGTGTGTGTATGGGTAAATATACACAGTACACACACCAAATGGCTGTCCTCACCTTGTAATATCTGCCTTCCCCTTAAAAAAGTATGAGTAACTAGAAATAGTCATCCACATACATGAAATCTTTTGTTCACTTGTATAAATGTTGCATAATTATTTCTCTACATTTGATATTATATTTTTACATTCTTCCAAATTTGTAGCTTACAAATATCTCTTGTTTTACATTTCATGTTTTTTAAATGGGCTTAATATTGAGCTTTTTCCCATTTGTTTCATTGGGTGTTGTCTGTATCAAGAATTGTGAATGGTCTGAGACTGTATCTTATATTCAAGCTAACAAGTTAATTTTTTAGCTTATTGGATGCTGTTTGATAACAAAAGAATCCAGTTTCACTGACTAAGGGCAGATAGTTCACGTCTAGCAGCACAAGAACTCACAATAAGATGAATCTTTTCACACTAGTTCTCTGGGCTGCCAGTGACTGGTTTCCTCCTGACTGCTGCAGAGTGACAAAGGCAGGCCTGTTAGAGCCTGCTGTGCAGAGGCTGTGTTCCTGGAGAAGACCACTGGGTTCAGAGGCCCCAGCTGCTTGCCTAAGTGGCTGCAGCAGGTTGAGCTGCTGCACCCAGCTACTGGATAGTTTTTTGTTATACAAATGTTAGGACAGTCAAAGTCATCCTGAAGAGTAGAGAAGCTGTTTGGAAAGAGGAAAGGAAGTGGCACATGCATTTTCATTTCTACTTGGATTTTTGTTAGGTGTACTAGAAATCCTAGAACATAAACGTATGTCTTCAATTCAAGCTTAAGATTATTTTACAAAAAATTTAATTATTAAAGTTAAATTTAAGGGGCTGGAGAGATAGCTCAGTGGTTAAGAGTATGGGCTGCTCTTCCAGAGGACCTGGGTTCAATTTCCAGCACCCACATGGCGAC
This sequence comes from Peromyscus eremicus, assembly GCF_949786415.1. Classification (NCBI taxonomy): domain Eukaryota; kingdom Metazoa; phylum Chordata; class Mammalia; order Rodentia; family Cricetidae; genus Peromyscus; species Peromyscus eremicus. The sequence continues at coordinate 38,297,714 of NC_081435.1, forward strand.
TCACAACTGTCTGTAATACCAGTTCCAGAGGATCTCATACAGACATACATGTAGGCAAAACACTATAAAAAAAATTAAAATTAAAACATTTTCTAAAAAGCTAATTTAAAATATTAATTGGTAAAAATGTTTTTGTGCATGTTACTAGAGATTTTCTTCAGAAGTAGCCCATATACCCCTTGGGCTTTTTAATGTAAAAGTTAACATGATTTCTTTTTCAGGCAAATAGAAATTGCATAGCAATTGCCTCCAGCCATGATGTACAAGAACTGGATGTTTCTGGAATTTTGGCCACACAGATCTATACATGGGTGGATGACGATGCAGAAACAGAAACCAAAGGGTATTCTTATGCTTTGTTTTTAATTCAGTCCTAGAATATGAGTGGCTGTATCAACTGAATTGTAACTCTGAAAAGCCTCGTTAAGAGACTTAAGTGCCCTCTTGATGCAGCAGGCAGCACTTGGTCTCAAAAGCAGTGCTCGTAATTATAGGCAGAGTACATGCTGCTGTGACTAGGGGTAGCTAAGTAAGGGACGACAGTGGCTTCTTAAAGGGAATTAGAGTTAAGAAAGAGTAAAGAAAATGGACATTTTTCAGATATGAAAGTTGTTAGTTAAAGCTGAAGAAAATTAACTTAAAAAGGAATATAAAGTGTTAAAACTTGGACTTGTAAAAAAGAAATAAGATGCCGGGCGGTGGTGGCGCACGCCTTTAATCCCAGCACTCGGGAGGCAGAGCCAGGTGGATCTCTGTGAGTTCGAGGCCAGCCTGGGCTACCAAGTGAGTTCCAGGAAAAGGCGCAAAGCTACACAGAGAAACCCTGTCTCGAAAAACCAAAAAAAAAAAAAAAAAAAAAAAAAAAAGAAATAAGAGCTAGGTAGTGGTGGTGCCTGCCTTTAATCCCAGCACTCAGGAACCAGAAGCAGGCAGATCTGTGTGAGTTCAAGGCCAGCCTGGTCTACAGAGTGAGTTCCAGTACAGGCTCCAGAAAAACCAAAACAAAAAAAAAGAAAAAAAAATGAAGACCTAACGCTCTGTTTTCACTCTAGTTGGTGTTGCTTTGTAGATCAGAAGACTTCCTGGTGATCCATGCTCGTGATGATTTAACAGCTGTCCAAGGCTCAACTCCATATACCCACAGCAACCCTGGCACTCCCATCAATATGCCGTGGCTTGGAAGTACACAGACGGGTAGAGGAGCATCTGTGGTGTGTAGACTTAAAGATACTTAGGCTTACACTTAGTTAGCTTTCCTACGTTTTCATCTTTAGGTTAATATATAAAAAGTGATTAACTTAATTTTTAGTTTCTTATATGCTAGAACTGTATGTTTTAATAATTAAAAATAATGTTTTCATTTGAAAGCATTACTTTTTGTTTTTTTTAAATATACTTTGGCCCAGCATGGTGGCGTATACCTTCTAATCCCAGCACTTTGAGGCAAGCCTGATCCACATAGCAGATTCTTGGACAGCCAGGGAGACATTGAGAGACTCTATCAAAATTAAATAAAATAGACTTTGTTTAAAGATGAAAGAACTGCGTTTTCATTAGTGATTTTTTGAAGCTGTGGGTCATATGTAAACCGTGCACTGTGAAGCTAATATAGAAAGAATGAGGTGAAGTTGTTCTTTTTTCTGTTTCCAGTGCTAAAGTTTAAAAGCAGGGCCTCGTGTTAGTCAGTCAAGCACTATTCTTGAGTTCTAGCCCCAGCCATACATTTTTCCCTGTGTAGGAAAAAAAAAAAAAAATTACAATGTTTTGCAGAGTATGAAAATTACATAAAGTTAGATTTTTATATCTGTTGGTAAAGTTTTGTAGTAAGAGCTGTGGCTAATTTTTCATATTTTTGTGGGTCCTGCTTCTACTCTGCAGTATCAGAACTTACTGTCTGAAAAGACACCATGTTGTGCTCATAAAACCCAAGATGTTTATCCAGCCTTGTAAAAAGCTATACTTAACCCTGTTCTAGATAATATCCTTTAGTAGATTTCAATTAAACACTATCCATTTTGAGTATGACATTTTGTAATGCTGGGACATAATATATTTTTTCAAGAAAAAGTGCAAATTTTCAAAATTGAGCAAAATAATTTTGTAGTGGTACAGCATGTATTTAAGCACTGATGCTGTAAGTTATCTATATTTATTCCTCTATGATTTCCCTTTATTAGGCTATAAAAATTGAAGCAAAGAAACACCTATATTCCTTTAATTAACTTCTAGTTGCTAGGGATTTTTTTCCTTTGTTTTATTTTGTTTTTAATGCCCTAAGTCCCATTGAGCATTCTGTTTCCTTTGCCAGCCTGCCATTTTTTTTAAGCAATTGATATAAGTAATTGTTCAAGTGAAGACTGAGACATCATTAATAAGCCTTTTTTATTTTCTGTAATGTGCAGTTCCTTTGCATCACTTGTGGTAGCTGTCCCTATTCATCTTGACTCATTGATCAGGTAGATGAAGCTTAATTCAAAAGGTCAAGTGATTCAAATCACTTAGTTCAATTTTTCAAGTGCTTGATTTTTTTAAGGATTAAATTGAATTTGAAATTAGAAATTAGTAATTTTAAAGTGAAATGACTAGGTCATTCGAAGATTACAATTCTTAAAATTTGTCAGCTTTAGTGACATTGTATTTTAAAGAGAAACTTAAGGGAAATATAGATAAATAATTGGTTTTATTTTTAGCATGAGCCTTAGATAAAACAGTACAGTTTCTCTTTTAACTGCCTTTTTGCTGTAACCTCTTGTTCCCTCTATTCTATATAAAGCAGCAGGTGTTTCTAAAGTATCATTCAGATTTTCCCTACTCTCAGATTCTACATTTCCCAATATATCTTTCAAAAACAAATCCTTAACCTGACCTCTAAAACCTTTGCCTGCCTCTAATCCTGGCTCTCCGGTCTACACTTACTCTTTCTGCTCTGTTTATACTGGCTTTCTGTCCCTCAGATCCATCCATTGCTGTCATGTTAAAGACTTTGCCTTGCCTTCTCCTTCAAATACTCCTACCTCTATGTAAGCATTCAGATCCCAACTCAAGATCTCAGGAGATTTTTCTGTAGTTCTTTCAGAAGACATCTGCCCCATCTACTGTACGCCTAATTTTATTATCTCACCTTATTATCTTTGTAAAACAAATTAGTTGTTGAAATTATCAGTGCATTATTTAGTTGTCCCTTTCCTGTAAACAGAAACGTTTGGAGGGTTTGCCTGCCTCATAAGTGGATGTGCTGGACACATGTTAGTGTTCTAAAATGGTTCTTTATATACCAAAGCATTATAATTTAGAAATCTGACTTTGGAATTCCTTTTACAGTTGAATATTTTTCCTGGGCAAATTTTAGGAGTGATTTTTTTTTTAATTTTTATTTCATTCGAGGTATTTTGATCATATTCTTTTTACTCTCCAGCTTCTTCCAGATCATTCCTATTTCCCTACCCCCATTTTCATGCTTTCTCTCTCACACGCACTCTCAAAAATAAAAAAGGAAGAAAATCAAAACAAGACAAAAAAAAAAAAAAAAAAGAATACCAAAACAAAGCAAAAAACACACAAAATACATGAAGTCTGTTTTATGTTGGCCAGCTACACCTGGGCATCAGCCTGCCCTGGAATGTGGTTGATAGATCCAATGACAGTCCAGTGGAGAAAACTAATTTTCCCTTGGCTAGCAGATAGGAATTGCAAATAGCTTCTTGATGAGCAGTAGTACTTTGTGTCAAGTTTTCCTTCTCCATGCTGGTATTGTGTCTGGTTTGCACTTGTGCAGGTCTTACGCTTGCTGTCAGAGTCTTTGTGAGTTCATATATGTATCAGCTCTATTGTGTTTAAAAATGCTGTTTCCTTGCAATTATCCACTACCTATGGCTCTGAAAACCTTTCTGCCTTTTTTTTAATGTGAATCTTTGAGCTTTGAATAGGGAGAGGTTTGATAAAGACATCCCATTCTAGACTGAATGTTCCAAAGTGTCTGTCTCTATATATTGTACAGTTGTGGGTTTCTGTGTTCCCATCCACAGCAAGAAAAGGCTTCCGAAACTTGTCTTATGAGGGTTGAGCAAGGCCCTGATCTATGGGTATAGTGAGTGATATGTCATTAGTAGTCATTTTATTGCTGTGTTCCTTCCACAGAATAATGGTAGTAAGTTTTTCCCTAGGCACATGAACTATTGAATTCCAAGGTTTTTTTTTTTTTTTTTTTTTTTAATTTTTTTTTTTTTCAAGACAGAGTTTCTCTGTGTAACAGCCCTACTGTCCTGGAACTCACTCTGTAGACCAGGCTGGCCTCAAACTCACAAGCTCCACCTGCCTCTGCCTCCTGAGTGCTGGGATTAAAGGCATGCACCCTCCGCCACCTGAATTTCAAGGTCGGGTGGTTACTCCCTTAATATTGCATCAATATATCTTGTAGGCAGGTCACTGTTGTAGGTCACATGATTTGTAACTGGGTGAGGTTGATGATTACTTTTCTTTTCCAGTATCATGAAAAGTTCCTCATAAGTAGTGAGTAGGAGTGAAGCTTCTAGTTGGGCACCAGTTAAGTTTCTCCATGTTCAATGACACAAGTAAGTGTTGTCTTCAGCAATAGGGACTTACTGTCAGGTTATCAATAGATTTGACAATTGTCTGTGGTATTAAGAGTCTATGGAATAGCCGGGCGGTGGTGGCACACGCCTTTAATCCCAGCACTCGGGAGGCAGAGCCAGGCGGATCTCTGTGAGTTCAAGGCCAGCCTGGTCTCCAAAGCGAGTTCCAGGAAAGGCGCAAAGCTACACAGAGAAACCCTGTCTCGAAAAACCACAAAAAAAAAAAAAAAAAAAGAGTCTATGGAATATATTTGGCTAACATCTTTATAAGATACATTTCTTCCACAGGGGAGTTTACTTGGTAACATAAAGTGTCTAACTGGGACATTGTCATCCCTATTGTATAGTGGCTCCACTTTTATATATGTGTATATTTTAGGAAGCTTCTGTGGTAGTAGGTATATATATGGCTTTTCAAAAGTCTTTAGTGTTAATTGTCCTTCCCATATTCCCTCCTTTCCCCTTTTCTCTCACCCATCTTGACATTCAATTCTATTCTAGTTTCTCCTTTATCTCTTTATTACACTATATTCTATTTCCTTTTCCTTGGAAGATCTCTTCCTTAGTCCTTAATGAGCTACCTAACCTCTGTGGTTATTGTAATTGAAGTACATATCCAAAGTTTAAAAGCTAACATCCACATATAAGCTAAAGTATGCAACATTTATCTTTTGAGATCTGTTTTATCTCACTCAGGATGATTGTTTCTAGCATGATTTACCTTCAAATTTCATAATATCATTTTTCTTAAACAGAAAAATAATATTTCAATTCTGCAGATATACCACATTTTCAGTATACATTCATTAGTTGATGAACATTTAATGTTTCCAATTTGTGGTTGTTACGAGTTGAGCAGCAATGAACATAGATGAGCAAATATCTCTGTAGTAGGATGTATATGCCCAAGGGTGGTGTAGCCTGGCTCTTGAGATAGATCAATTCTCAGCTTCCTCAGGAACCTCCACACTGATTGCTATGGTGCTATACCAGTTTGCACTCCCACCAGCAGTAAATAAGTGTTCCCCTTTCCTTGAATCATTCCAGAGTGTGCTTTCACTTGTTTAATTAATCTTGGTCATTGATTGGAGTAAGATGAAATCTCAAGTAGTTTTAGTTTGCATTTCCCTGATGACTAAGGATGTTGAACATTTTTTTAAGTATATGTTTTTCATCTTTTGAGAACTCTCTATATGGTTCTATACCTCATTTTTAAATAGGTTCATTTGTTTTCTTGATTTTTTTTATTTTTAATTGAAAATAGATTTTCTTTCATACAATATATTCTGATTACATTTTCCTCTCTCACAGCTCCTTCCCACTTCCCTACAAACTCAAGTCCACACCCTTTCTTTTTCTCTCTCATTAGAAAACAAACAAGCATGTAAATAATAATAGTGATAATAATGAAATAAAAATAAACAAACCGGAATAGGGAAAATGAACAAACAGGACAAAAAGAGTCAAAGGAAAAAGTACAAGAAACACAAACAGACACTGAGACACACCTATTTGCACATGTAGAAAACCTATAAAAATAAAATCAGAAACCACAATATGTAAGATCTGTGAGGTTTTTTTAAAAAAAAAATTGCTCTGACAAAGCATTATGAGACAAAAAACCTCCAAAAATACCATTGAGTTGGGTTTGTGTTGACCATCTACTGCTAGGCGTGGGCCTGCCCTTTGTCTGCTTTTGTGTATTCAGGGAAACTCCATTGGAGAGAACTGAGTTTTCTTTGCATGTGGTTAACAACTGGAGATAGCTTCTGGGTTGTGGATGGAGGCTTGTATCTACTTCCACTCTCAGCACTGGGGCACTTTCTGGCTTAGACTTGTGCATGCTACCACAGTCTCTGTGATTTCATGTGTGTGTCAATCCTGTTGTGTCTACAAAGCCTTGTTTCCTTGCTGTCTTTCCTGGCTCTTAACAATCTTTCTGCCACCTCTTCTGTAGAGTTCCTAGGCATGAAGAGAGGGGAAAGTGTAATCAGAATATATTGTATGAAAGGAACTCTATTATTTAGTGGAGACACCTTCACTTAGAACTGAGTGTTCCAAGATCTCTGACTCTCAGCACACTGTACAGTTGAGTCTCTATTTGTTCCCTTCTACTGCAGGAAGAAGCTTCACTGTTAATGGCTGAGCAAGGAACTGATCTATGAGTATAGCAAAATGTCACTGGGAGTCATTTACTTGCTATGCTCCATCGACAGAACAGTAGTATTTCATTTTTCCCTAGGTCTGTGGCCTATCTAGTCTTAGGATCTTGACCATCATTTATTCAGGTCACCATTGTAAATAGCAGGGTTTATAGCTGGGTTGGTGTTTACTTTTCTCTTCTGGTAGCATGCAGAGTACTTTCCGGTACACTAGTCAGTAGGGGCTCTATGTAGGCACCAGCTGTCAACTAATCTATGTTCAGTGATTGTGTAGATATTGTCTTCAGCAATAGGGAATTACCATCTTGATGGCTTTTTAATTGGAAGTCATTCTGATTCATGATTACCCCCCATTCCTCTCTCACGAAAAAGATACTAGTAAAATAAGGTGGTTCTTTTTATATGAATCTTTTCAAATAGCTAATGGTTTCTATATTTTCTATTACATGCTTTCAGAAAAACTTTTCATCTGTGTTTTATTTTTTCCTGTGATATTTTGGTCACAAACAAAAAGGTAAAAGAATAAGAACATATATTTAATTAAAAACATAGGATTTGGTAGACATGGTGGACATGCCTATAATTATCCCAGCACTCAGGAGGCTGAGGCAGGAGGGTTGAAAGTTACAGGTGAGCCTGGGCTATACAACTAAGTTCTTATCTCTGGCTGGCAAGATGGCTCGGTGGTTGAGGGCACTGGTTGTTCTTCCAGAGGACCTGAGTTCAATTTTCAGAACTGTCTGTAACTGTAGTTCCAGGGGATCCAATACCCTCACACAGACATGAATGCAGACAAAACACCAATGCACATAAAATAAAATTAAATAAAATCTTTTTTAAAAAAAGTCTATCTTGGGCCGGGCGGTGGTGGCGCACGCCTTTAATCCCAGCACTCGGGAGGCAGAGCCAGGCGGATCTCTGTGAGTTCGAGGCCAGCCTGGGCTACCAAGTGAGTTCCAGGAAAGGCGCAAAGCTACACAGAGAAACCCTGTCTCGAAAAACCAAAAAAAAAAAAGTCTGTCTCTGTCCCAACCCTACCCCCAAATGAAGTAAATAGACTTAGTTGTGAGGTTTAAAGTAATAGTCATATATTCAAGTTTTTGTTGTCTGGAGAATTAAAAAAAAATTTTTTTTCTTAATCATATCTTGTTACTGAATGATCAGTTCTAGTACTTGTTAATAGCAACTTCTTCTGTTCTGAAATAGAATGCATCCACAGGGATCTTTCTATTCCTGTCACTTACTAGCTCGTATAGCCTACTTTCTTGCTACCCTTACCAGTTCCACACATCTTCACAACTTTCGGCTATTTAAGCAATTTAAAATCCAAAAGAACAACTAAAAAGTTTACTGTAAGATTAATGCACAAATGGGCTGGAGAGATGGCTCAGCGGTTAAGAGCACTGACTGCTCTTCCAGAGGTCCTGAGTTCAATTCCCAGCAACCACATGGTGGCTCACAACCATCTGTAATGAGGTCTGGTGCCCTCTTCTGGCCTGCAGGTGTACATGCAGGCAGAACACTGTATACATAATAAATAAATCTTTAAAAAAAAAAAGATTAATGCACAAATGTAAACTAACATGTAACTCTAGCTCCCTTTAATTTTAGTTATTTTACTCTTATTTGATAGGCTAGTTAAATCATTCAAAAAATGCTTTAAAGTGAATCAGTTGGCAAGAAAGGAGAGAAGAGTAAATTCTTTTTTTTTTTTTTTTTAAGATTTATTTATTTATTATGTATACAGAAGAGGGTGCCAGCTCTCATTACAGATGGTTGTGAGCCACCATGTGGTTGCTGGGAATTGAACTCAGGATCTCTGGAAGAACAGTCAGTGCTCTTAACCTCTGAGCCATCTCTCCAGCCTGAGAAGAGTAAATTCTTGAGAAGACTGATTCTTAAGTTTCTCTTGTTTTAGCCAAAAGGAGGGGGAGGGGTATTTATTGGAGGTATTGATTAACCGGTAGGTTGAAACTGTGTATGTGGTGTGTGTGTTTCTGTTTGTTGCTTAAGATTTAAATCAGAACCTAACTCATAATTAGCAAGTGCTCTGTGACTGAACCATATATCCAGCCCTACAATTTAAAATTCTAGTCCTCTTTTTATTGTTATTATAAAATATTTCTTCTTTTACCAGATGACTAAGAAAGCCATTAATAATGTCAGAAGAATGACATCACATCCAACTCTTCCTTACTGTAAGTTGACAATGATGAACAATGATTCTCTTATTTTTACATTTTTTTATATAAATTGTATAAGGAATTCATGGAAAGCTTCTAGTTTCAGTCAAAAGATAGTTTTTATCCCATTTAACTTATTTTTCATAGATGGGTTGAGGTTATACTAATTTTATCAGATTGTCTCTTATCAGGTATGTTACTAGTAGTCATAAGGGGTTGTTAGTAAAATAGTTTAAAGTAGGAGATACATTTTTTTCAGTTCTTCTTTCTAGAAATCTCAAGTTTCTTTTGTTGTAGCCAAAATAAAATAAAATAAAATAAAATAAAATAAATTTTTTTAAAAAATTAGAAGTATTGATTAACTGGTGGTTGCAATATATGTTAGTATATGATTATCCTAGTTTTTAAAAAATATTTTATGTCATTCTCTTAACAATTATAAGAGTATAATTAATAATGTATAAATTAAAAATGTATAAAAGTTTTAATTGCCTTTTCTCATAGACAATTGTTTAATAAAATAAAATTAACAAAGTTCTGTGTTTTTTTCTGCTGTATTACAGTGTGTGCTGTAAGTTTCTGTTATCTAAATTGCATACTTTATCAAATAAAAAGGTTCAAAAAAATTTTTTAAATGAAGAGAATAACTTCTTACACCAAATACAAATTGTTATAAAATATTATATTGGCTTCCTTGACATTGAGTTCATATAGGTTTAGAGATATCTGGGGCTGAAGAAATGGCACTCAGTAGTTAAGAATCTCAGCTATTCTTAGAGCTTGCTTAATTGAATTTGGTTTCCAGCACCCATGTCAGGGGCTCACAACCTCCTGTGACTCTGGCTACAAGGGACCTGACGCCCTCTTCTGGCCTCTGTGTGTACTCACACATATAGTATACACTTGACACAGACACACATGTAAATAAAAATTAAAAACAATTAAAAAAAAAGAATTTGAAGAAAGAAAAGTAGTCATCAAAGCTTATATAATAAGATGTCAATATGTATTTAGCACAGCATGTAGGCAACACATACCTAAGATTTAAGTGCTTGGGAAGCTGAGGCAGAATGACATTAGGTTTAAGACCATCCAGGGCTACAGAATAGGGCCCTTTCTTAAAAAAAGAAAAAAATTATTTTATGTGCAAGGTTTAAATAGTATTACTGGCAAGCAACATATTTGGCATTGCTTAAAAATATTCTCACCCTCTATAGTAAGGTCTGTAGCTTTCCTGAAATACTGAAGGGACCTGATGTTCTGTCAGCCCTACTGCATGTATTCTACCAGATTAATAGTTGGCAGTGAAGGTTATCAATCCTAGACTCATAAAGACAGCCCAAACTTCTGGGAATGTTAGTGGACTTGCTTTTATAGGTATTCAGTAAGAAAAAAATCATTACTATCTTATGAGATATTTTCTCTGTGGAGAGAATTTCTATAATTGACAAGAAAGAGACTGGGAAAATTAAAGCTAATTAAATTAATCATTTGATTCCCCCCCCCAGTATTTCTTCTTTGTCATGAACACATTCTCTAGGAACTAATAGTTCAAGAATAGGTGCATATTATATAAGCAAATGTAACAAAATAAGATTTCTTAACGTCTTACTTTGAAACTCAGGTAAATCAGTAGATCTTTTCTTCCTTTCTGGTTTTCTGAAAAACCTTACAAGCTGCTGCTAGGACTGAAAGCCAGGCCCTTGCTTGGGCTAGCCAGGCACTGTACCACTGTGCCAGTACCCTAAGCCACTACCTTTTGAGTTTTACTAAACCTGTTAGAAATTGAGATAATAGCTTTATAATTTCCTAAACGGGAAAACACATTCTGTTGTTCTAAGCAACACTTCTTACCACAATTGTGTGATTTACCCCCCCCCCCCACACACACACACGCACACACCCTAACCCAGGCAAGTATCCCACTCTGAAGATAAACTTAGTGTGCTAATTCAGTTCAACTCAGGTTATTACTTATTATAAAGTAACATATATGAAGAAATATATAAGGTGAGGTCAGAAGAGGCCTGAGAAAAGCTTTTGTCTCCCTAGAGTTGGGTTCCTTTCTTCCCAAGATCCCCAAATATCTTTGGTTCCAGAAGTGATAGGCAGTCCTTATTCAGCTTAAAAGGCAACCACATAAGAGAACTATGTAAACTGTGTACATGGTACTAGGCCAGTTTTATTTCAAGTTGCTTTTTTGGCCACATAAAATCACCTTAATACTTAGCTGTATAGTTGTATCTGTATGAATTCTCAAGTATGATATTCTAGTCAAAACCTTGGTAATATAACCAGTCTTTCTAATTATGTCATATAAGGAGAGAATATTCTACCTTTTCAGTGCTGATAATCAAACCCCACAAGTATGGTGTGCATTTCCTTCATAAAGTAAAAAGTAGACTGGAGAGATGGCTCAGCGGTTAAGAGCACTGACTGCTCTTCCAAAGGTCCTGAGTTCAATTCCCAGCAACCACATGGAGGCTCACAACCATCTGTAATGAGATCTGGTGCCCTCTTCTGGCCTACAGGGATACATGCAGGCAGAATACTGTATACATAATAAATCTAAAAAAAAAAAAATAAAGTAAAAAGTTAGGTCTTTTCACACTGTACCAAAGCACTCCCATGTTCTGTCTTTTTCTTTTCTTCTTTTTCTCCTTCTCCTTTTTTTTTTATACTAAGTGACTCAATTCCTTTACTTTGTCTTCCAGCCCTGACATGGTTTTCTGTATGATCTATTCAATTGGTGAGGTTTCCACAGAGGTTTTTGTTTTGATTAATGGGCTTGTCATTTCTAGCATCTTTTCAGTTTGGTTCTCTTCATCAGTTCTCTTTATTGAATTCTATTTTCATATCTTGGGTTGCTTCATTTCATTTGGCTCCTTTTTGTTCTTTTAGTGTATATATGTATCTTTTTCAGTTGTTTGAATATAGTTATAATTATTCTTTTGAATCATTTGGGGTTTCTTCCAGGGCTTTTTGTTTTGTTTTGGTTTTTTTGTTTTTGGTTGTTTTTTTTTTGTTTTTTTTTTTTTTGGTTTTTTTCGAGACAGGGTTTCTCTGTGTAGCTTTTGCGCCTTTCCTGGAACTCACTTGGTAGTCCAGGCTGGCCTCGAACTCACAGAGATCCACCTGCCTCTGCCTCCCGAGTGCTGGGATAAAAGGCATGCGCCACCACCGCCCGGCTCTTCCAGGGCATTTTCATTGGAGGTCATTACTTTAGGATTAGTTATGGGGGGCATTTTGTCATTTTTGTGTGTGTTACTTTTGCTTCTTCATTGGGTCTTGTGCACCTGGAGTAGTTTGTTAGTTGCATCTTCCCTTTAGTTCACATCACCTATTTTCTTCCAGTGGAGGTGTGTCAAGGTACAGGAGAGATTTAAGTTATAAAAAAAAATTGAGACATTTTCCTCTGTGGAGCTTGTATTGAGGGCTTCAGGTTATAGAATCTTCTATTGTATTAGTTAAGAGTCATCATCCAAAGATAAGCATGGCCCTAGGCTATCTTGTCATCTCTGGTCAAGCAGAGGTAGGCATGTAAGATTTGAAGGATATGGAGTTGAGAGACCTATGGAATACAGATGAGTGGGGCCTGCCTGGTTATGCAGGGAAGTAAAGTCAGATCTTAGTGGATCTGGGTGGCTGGTAGGATAAGAAGTCGGCTAGGCAGAGACTGTGGGGACACTGTAAGATTCTGAAGGAGCTGGGTAACCTAGCAGCACAGAAGTGAGCTTCCAGAGGAACCACACATGAAGTCAGATAAGCTGGCAGCACAGATGGGTAAACTCTTGGAGGCACCAGGAGGCCTAGCGGGGGAAGGATCAGGTCCTACCTGGAAGCACAGAAGAAAAGGCCTGGATCACATTCGTTTGTATTTACCAAAGATTTTCTGAGTTGTTGTGAGCTTGAAGTAGACTTGTACTAGCTTCTTTCTAAGATTTTAAGGAGCATTTAATTTACTTCTGAGCCTATTTCTCTTTAAGCCAGTTATTTGAAGCTCTTATGAATTAATTTTGGCAATATCACTTAGAAAAATGTCACACAAGTAATGCACTTCTAGGTTTCATTTTAATATGTTAGCCATGTGCCAGATAAAAAAAATCACTGAAATCTTGATTAAAAATGATTTAATAAGTAGACTGTAGTCCTCGAGTGATTATTCTACACTATAAAGGTGGGGTAGGGGGCGGTAGTTCAGAGATTTCTCATTTGCCTTTTGCAAACTTAGTCATTTAACAAGGTATGTCTGCGGCCAAAGAGATGGTTTAGTCAATAAAGTGCTTGCCATGCCAGCAGGATGATCTGAATTCAGATCCCTGACACTCACAGAACAATCTATGTATGCTGACACAGACCTGTAATCTTAACACTGGGAGGTGGAGACAGGAAGGTCTCCAGGGCTTGCTGGCCAGCTAGGCTTGCTGTATTTGCTGAGCTCCAGGTTCATTGAGAGACAGGGTCTCTCTTTGTATATCAAGATAAAAATATGGTGGAGAGCACTTGAAGAGGGTACCACAGTTCACACACACGCACACACACAGGTCGGGGGAAGGAGGGAGGGATGAACAACACACATACACACAGAGACAGACACATACTGAGAGAGACAGACAGACGTACACAGAGACACAAAGAGGGAGGAAGGGAAGTAATAACATAGGGAGAAAAGAAATATACAGTATTATTACTGGCACATCTAGTTTTTCAGTAACTTCTGCTTGTCAGTCAGAAGATGCATTCCACTGTATCTGAGGCATTGGGGATCCCTTTTTATCCACTGTGTCCTAGAGATAGGTAATTTGTCCCCATTGTAACTACCAGAATTTTAAATTAATCTTTGGTAAGGTTTATTCATTTCTCTTCAAAACAAAACAAACCCCCCACAGGTTCTATGTTTGTATTGTTTATGCCTAAAATTAGGTAAAGTTTGAAATAATAAGAGTTCTAGACTTAAATTTAGGAGAACACACAATGTTGTATCTCCCTCAAACTTGATTTACCTGAGACCCCCTGCTGTACCCAGTCTAGTACATCTTATGGACTTAGTCTGGGGGAAAATGCTCAAACCAGGTGGCAGGGCTGAAATCTGAGTGTGATGTTTTTGTGGTAATCTGTGAATGTGCAGCAAGAAGCAGTGACTATAAGGCTCTCTCTCACCTGAGCCTGATTGCTTGTGGCTCTTGAGGGTCTTCATAAAATAGTCTCCTCTGTGTCCATCCTCTGAAACAGAACCTTCAGAGGCTATTTAAACATTCACCACTAAGTTTATGAAATAAGACCACAGGTGGTTTAAGGCTTTACCAAAATATTAGCTTCTCAGTGCTATCACCACATAGTTGACAGAACTAGCTGAGAGGAGAGGAACCATTTATTTTGGCTCATGGTTTCAGAGTATTGAGTCCTCTGAACAGAAATCTGGGTAGTGGGAGCCAGCCAGGAACTATAGAAATAGGATGTGCTGTCACTTTGAGCTGCTTTGCTCTTCTATTCCATCTGCTTCTGTAGCCCATGAGATGTCACCTCCCATATTTGTGATAATTCTTTCCTCTCCCAGTTCATCCTCTCTAGAAACATTCTCACAAACACACCCAGAGATGTGCCTCACTGATCTCCTAGGTGAATCTAAACCCAGGCAGTAAAGATTAACCATCACACTAAGTTAGCAGCAGAAATATAATACAGATGTTTGTGGAAGCAAGTCAAAGAAATTTGATTCATTAAAGTGATGTTACTAATTAGAGCTGAAGCTTTAGTTTTTGTCTTACTAGTTATAGTGAGTTGTGTTTAGGTTTGTTCATACACCAGAGCCATTATAGCCTAGTGTTTTTAGCACTGTAGATAATATTGGGAAAACTTAAACAGCTTTTAAACAGCTATCCTTATTGTTTATAACTAAGGCCATGGGAGGAAAAGAAAAGAGTTAACATCCCCTCAACCAGTCTCAAGACATTGTGCTGCTGTCCTCTGACCCCTGCCCAGTACACGGCAACATTCTAAACCAGCCTGAATTCATTTCTATTACTTACTTGGTAAAGAACTAGTAAAACTCAACTAATAACATAGTTAGCAGCTTGCTGGGTATTTTATACATATTGATTTTCATTATCCCCATTCTATACTAATTTTGACAGTTATAATTAATATAACAATTTGGGTGCCATTTGTTATATTTTTGAGTGCTTTATGTAAATGATCTCATTTATTCTCAAAACTATCTAATGACTTATGTATTATTATTCCATATTATAAGTAGTATTATCAGACATTAGCATGTATTTGAGATAACAAGGCTATCAAAATGACTTAAAAATGAAATTTTCCCCTTTAGTATGGTATTTAAAACCATTTATAATATGACTTTTTCTTAGAAAATGTATTTTAAACATTAATAGGATGACTGATAAAGATTGATTCTTTAATAGTCCCAATATTTATTATAATAAATGTTTGTCATAAAAATTATTTATTTTAGGCTCTTAAGACATTAAGATAATTTTGGGAAGAGTCATAGTTTATAGCATTCTAATATAAATATGTCTACTGTTTTGTTTGAAGACATTCTCAGTCAAATGAAAGTATATCATATGACTTTTCTTGTATGAAATGAATCTTTAAAGGTAAATTTATATAAATGGATTGATTTCCTAGGTACTTCTTTGATAAGTAACTCCAGATTGGGTTAAAAAACAAATTTTTTTGAACTTTTTAAAAATGAATATGTAACTTTTGTCATCCTATAATGCAGACCTGACAGGTGCTCAAGATGGGAGTGTCAGAATGTTTGAATGGGGCCATTCTCAGCAAATAACCTGTTTTCGATCTGGTGGCAATTCAAGAATTACAAGAATGAGATTTAACTATCAGGGAAATAAGGTACTATTGAGAATTTTTTTTTTTTTTTTAAAAAGGTTGATGGTGTATAAATTCACTAGTTTGAAGTTTTGAAGAGAATGTTCAAAATACTACTTCATAAGAATTCTTTTAATTCTTCTCAATGAACATTGAAGTGCACGTGATTCTTCCTGTAGATATATGGTGTGCATATGTCACTACTAAAATTAAGTTAAATGTTCCCAAAGGACCAATGCTCTACCTTGTGTTTCTTTAAGTGGTGAAAGTCCATTTCTTTAGTCCCTGGAATCAACTTAGAGTATGATTCAGCACCAAGCAGCAAGTACAATTTGGGGTGTGTTAGATCTGCTTAATTGTAATTTGTATGCACTTTAAAACTGAGAAGCATTGCTGTAGAATGACAGATCATCAAACTGGGTTAGCCACATAGCTTTTATAGAACTTTTTTGGCATCAAAGTTACATTGTTCATTATGTTTTCTTTGGGTATTTTCTACTAAGAAAGTTAAGGAGGACAAAGATTTTATGGTGGGCAAACCTTTAATTACTGAGATATTTAAGAAAAAAGTGGGAGTAGGAGGTGTGCTATGAAATTGTTTCTCCTAGAAATGACAGGAAAGCTACATCCATGACAGCTAAGCAGTATGGCTGCCTAAACATTGACAACACCAATAGCACACTAATGAGGAGCAGGAAATTTCAGGGGCCCTAGACAAAGAACTATAGGCAACTAATGACTATTGAGAGAGGGAGAATTTACCTCTCCCAGGGACGAGCCTTGTAGTTGGTTATTCACTACAAAATGGTCAGCCCTAAAAGCATAAATACACAAGCAACATTAAACAGACTCAGCAAGTTGCATTTATATATTTATGTGTGTATATATATTTGTAACAGTAATAATCAAAGAAAAGGATGCCATGAATTTGAAGTGGAGCAGGGAGGGTTGAAGGGAAAAGGAGAAATGATGAAATTATATTTTAATTTTTTTAAAGAAGTTTGATGAACCACCTCTAGACCATCCCTTTATTGTCTGTTACTTCCCATATTGCTGTTTATTTCAAATTGCTTTTCTGAAGCATTATTAACAGGTATTAAAAGGTATATTAGCCTGCTGTTTGTCTTCTGGATCATGCTTCACTAAAAGTTTACACAGATCCTAAATAATAATATCTCTTGCCATTTCCTTCCCTTGAATTTCAGTTATGGTGTTCACAAAGTTCAGATTTCAGGCCATTTTGGATTTCGGATTTTCAGATTTTAAGTGCTTGATTAGTATAGTATGTGCAAATATTTAAAAAGAAATCTTCAAAATCTGACACTCTTCTGGTACAAACATTTTTGATAAGAATGTTCAACTTGGACTGTCAGTTGTATTCCCTCTCAATGTTCAGTATGTTTATCATTTTCATTGGTAGTATTCTGTTGCTTCTAGTCCATGTATGTTCCTTTGAAATATCATCTTCCTAATAAAGTGATATTATGAACAACATAATTGAATACGTACAAAAATAAGTGCTATCTTTTTTGTTTTTGAGAAACCCTTCAAGGTACCTCTTACCAAATTCATCAGTATAATACTCAAACCTTTCTACAGTTTTATTCCATAGTCTGAGTTGTTTTTCAGCATTGATATTGCTACAGTCCTTCATATAATCTGTTTTAAAGTACAACAAGCTTCAGCTCATTGCCTACCAGGTTTCTTGATAAGCACTTAACTTAGTGTTCGTACTTTAACCATGATGTAACCAAATAGCACAATACCTAAACCTGTTTTCTCCTTTATTAAGGAAGCATCCTGAGTAAATGGTAGAGAAGACTCGGTGTGTCCCAGTTATGTTAATCAGTTTGATTGTGAATTACAGATCGAAATGGGTAGTCAAAAGACTGAATATCTCAGCAAAACTAAGATAATAAGACTAATAAGTGATATGAGGAATTCTTAAGAAATTGAGAAATGCCGGGCAGTGGTGGTGCATGCCTTTAATCCCAACACTCGGGAGATAGAGGCAGGCAGATCTCTGTGAGTTCGAGGCCGTCCTGGACTACAGAGTGAGATCCAGGACAGGCACCAAAACTACACAGAGAAACCCTGTCTCAAACCCCCCCCCAAAAAAAAAAAAAGGAAAGAAAAAGAAATTGAGAAATGATATTAATAAAACAGGCTAGTATGAAATAGCATAGAAGAATAGGAAATAGTTTTTACAAAATTCAAAACATAATCAAAAATAGGTGGTTACTGAGCATAAGTAGTCTAAAAATCAAATGTGTATGTATGTTTAGGAAGTACCAACTAAGAAATTATCTCCTAGAAAGTACCTCAGAAAGTATTTTAGAAAAAGCAGAACAGTAGGGGGCAAGCAGTATTTGAAGGGTTAATAAATATTTCTTGAAAGCAAAGAATAAAATTTCATAAGAAAAAGAGACTGCCTAAGATGTATTGATAAATGTACATGCACATATCTTGGTTATTTTGTTTTCTTTTTCAAGTATAAAGAATCCTATAAATGTGAAAGGAATGCTTACTTACCTACTTTCCATTTCAAATTATTAGCATTAGCCCACTCAACAATTCAATTAAAAGGGAAAAATTACAATTATTAGAACTGTATCCATAGAATTCTGCTAGATAAGGAATGAGAAATAAGTTAGTGTCCAGCCAGACTATGTTTCAAATTTGGTGCTTCATTAACACTATTTGAGTGTATATTCCATGTTTATTCCTACTGAAGAACAAATCCAGCTCTACTCTAGAAAACATAGAACAAACTCAAAAAAGGCTAGGATAGTGGGGACAGTATCTAGAACAAACATAAAGCAGTGGGGTAGCATAACTAAAAATAGTGCTATCTACGCAATAGGAAGTTTACCAAAATCCGTTTATATTCAGTAGTCATCACTGAAAATGGAAGAAATACAAATTAAATCTTGGTAAATATTTTAAATTTTGATAGTACCTAGTATTTACTAATGCGTAAGAATAAATGAGTAGTGAGTTCAAATTATTTTGCTTAAAATTTGATTTTGCCTTCATCTGTCAACTTTTATACACTTTTTGAACTTTATTTTGTGGGAGGAAGCCAAGCACATACCATGACTCCGATGTGGAAGTCTAAGGATAACTTAGAGGTGTCAGCTCCCTCCTACCACTATGTGAGTCCCAGAGAGCAAACTCCATCCTCCACCTTGCTAGCCTTCATCTTTCAGTTTCGACTGATGCAAAGCAAAACATTCCCAATTCTAAATATTTAGTCTACATAATTATGAAGAGGTTTATATTTTTTTGATTATTCAAAGCAGCACCTTTTATAATAGAATAAGTTAAAGACTATCTATAAAAAGAAAATTTAGAGTCGGGCAGTGGGTGAATGCCTTTAATCCCAGCACTTGAGAGGCAGAATCAGGCGGATCTCTGTGAGTTCAAGGCCAGCCTGGTCTACAGAGTGAGATCCAGGACAGCCAGGGCTGTTTGTTACACAGAGAAATCCTCACAGAGAAATCCTGTCACCAACCCCCCCCCCAAAAAAAAGTTAGCTATTTTATCCTTTGAAGATATTATCATATACTCCTATACTTAATTAATTCAGTGTCTTCCCAATTAAAATTACCTTGAGATTCAGCAAAAGAATTCTTTGACTTTGATCATTCATTCTTATTTTACTTTCCGTTATTTGTGTGTTTTTGTTTTGTGCTAGGGGGATTTGTTTTTATTTTTGGCACAGGATCAGTCCAGTGTAGCATGGTACTCCATACTCCTTTCTCAGCCTCCTAAATGCTTGGACCATGCCAGGTCATCTTATTTATATATTTTCATATTGCATGTTTTTGAAAGACTTTTTTTGTTTTTTTTTTAATGAACACTTACTTGTATTTACATAAAGTTTTTGTGTGGCTTATAGTTAATTCAGTATTCATTTTTGGAATAGCTAAAAGGACTTGACTTACAGAAAACGGTGCAAACTACTTTAATTAACCAAGTATCTGATGTTTGCTTCTTGCTACACTGGAAGTTTTCTTAAAGTGATATCTAAATATAGTTCAAAATTAGATTGAAGCTTAGGTGAAATGAAAAGGTAAGAGACTATTAGTCAAATGTTAAACATTCAGATAATGTGTCACACTGGGTATAAGGATAAATGTGTGCTTTTTATTTGCACTAATCATTTAAATTTTTTTTAAAGTTTGGAATTGTTGATGCTGATGGATATTTAAGTTTGTACCAAACAAACTGGAAATGTTGTCCAGTTACTGGGAGCATGCCTAAGCCATATCTGGTAAGTTAAAAATTCCTACATATATATGAATCATGAATTTTATGTTTAAAAATCAAAGCTTATGCTTTAGCTAGTAGTATTAAAATTAATAAATAAAATGTCTAGTCTTGTCTACTCAGTCACTACAACAGCTCCTGTTGCAGTATGTGGAAATTACGGAGTAAAGTTTAGAAAGTTAGCATGCATAGCACCATATCTTCAAAGACCCATGTAAAGTACTGGGACTTTTCCAACCTCACTAAGCTGCAGATGAGTCCAATACCTAATTAAGATGATGAGCAGACCAAGGACATATCAGATTGTTCTCCTGTACTTACTTCTTCATAATGAGCAAAGTAGGAAGGGCATCCTGCTGCTGACTCCGTTGTTTTCATCTCTGTCGAAGACTGTGCAGACTTCATAAAAATTTGCCTTCAGAGAAGAAAAACGTTCTATTTAGTCTGTTCTTCATTGACTGCCTTTACAGAACTAGATATAAACAATACATATTAAAAAGATTAGGATTATAGATTATGATTCTGGCAGTTCAGCTGAGGTTAAATATTAGAGTTCAGTATTGATCTAAATAAACTCAAGGGAGCATTGCTAGGATACCTTGAAGAGGACTTAACCTGTTCTTTTCCTCATAGTTTTGTCTGGCTACAGTGTGAACTGTGTAAGTTTACGTTTTGGAGAGACGACTGCTTTTCTATTTTTAATTGGTGAAATGATCATAATAAGTTTGGTTGAATATTCAGAAGTACTGTGAGCTTTCTAATTTTGTAGCAGTAACTTTTTATTATTGAACAATTATTTAAAAGTTTGGATGTTTCTGAAATATTCATAATGTCATCTTAACAAAGATATTTCATCTAGGATAATCTTAAATCTTGGTTTCTGTCTTCTTGTAAGACAGTTTTGTTGTTGGTTTGTTTTTTTTTCTGGTTTTTTTTTTTGTCCCACTAACTAGACATAGGTAACTATTTGAAGTTTAACCCCTGTATGTTTTCTTCTAAAGGTGTTGGTTGAACAAAAGTGAAAAGACAGTTTAGGAACTGTTTGTATTTTTTTACAGAAAGAGAGGGGCAGAATCACCACGGAAGTTCCTTGTGTTCTCCAACCTTTTTAAAGATCAGAAGATAAAAAAATAGAAATTATTTTTAAAAGACATAAAGTACATGATCACATTTTAGTTATACATCTACTTGGTCATGGAAATTTTACTAGCAATAGTAACTTTTATTGTTTATAACCATTCCAGGCTTGGCAGTGTCATAACAAGACAGCCAATGATTTTGTCTTCGTTAGTTCCTCCTCTCTGATAGCTACAGCTGGTCTTTCAACTGACAGTAGGTAAGAGATGCAGCTAAAACAGAAGTGTTGTGTATGGATAACTAAATTGTTGTGTTGTATATTTCTTTGTCTCAGTAATTATGCCTTAGGAATTTTTATCACAAGGATATCTTATTTAAAGCATTCTTAGTGGCATAAAGCTTGGGAAATTCTAGTACCACTTAAAGCAAAATTCATTCTTTATTATTTTTAATGTTCTCATATTGAGACTTTAAAAGAAAGGATTTGATTATTGGTGAAGTGAACATTTCTTTGTATTTTCTAAATATTCAGAAAACTTGAAGCTGAAAAAGGTACTGTTATTTATTGGCCATATTATTTAGTTAACTTGGAAGTCTTCACCATTGCCTTACTAGGTAGGTATTATCATTTTTACAACAAGAAAATAGGAAAGTCAGAGCAGCTTTCTAGTTTGCAAGAACATCTCTGTCTTCTTCCTCCATATACTCATGCAGAATATCCAGGCTCACGGTCCAGACACACTGAGCTTGCTGAGCTTCTGAAACTCCTCTGTAAGCTTCACACTGCACTGGAAAGTAGCTTCAGGGCTGGAGACTGGCCTGTGTTCAGTAGATTCATGAGTGTGTATGCCCACACCTCTGTACAATAACTAGCATTTTCTTTGACTTGTTTGTTACTTAGTAAATAGATTAGAAAATTAGTAATTACATAAGTAATTTCTAAAGTCAGCCTTCAGTTAGTATTATTTATAAGTACATGTTAATCAAAACTTAACTTAGTTTTATAAATTAACAGTTTATAAATTGTGTGAGAGAATTATATCTATATATAATATAGATAATTTTTATATATTTAAAAATGAAAACATTTGGAGCGAAGTTTAAATGTTATGTTTAATATTTGGCTTATTATTTTATTCTATTTTTTGTGTCAGTTAAAAAGAAATCCTTTTTATCTCCCCAGAAACATATGTCTATGGGATACTCTAGTTGCACCTGCTAATAGTTTAGTCCATGGTAAGTTTTGAAGACATTTTATCAACTGTAGAAGTAAAGAAATTTGCATCTTGAACTGGGGATGTAGCTCATTTGGAGAATGCTTGTCTAGCACACACACACTCCTAGGTGTGAACCTCAGCATCTAGAGCTAATTGGTCAGTACATAAGGTGTCAGGTCAGTACACTAAAACCATTTGCGTTCCTCTGCACCAACAATGAATATCTATCATTTGAAATTGTAAGAGCTTATCAGAACATCTGAAATAATTTTACTGAGGCATTTGTCAAACAAAATACACACAAGATATATATGTAGAAAGGGACAAAAATAATTTTAAAAGTCAAAGAAGATCTAAATTAATATAGAACATGACTCAAGTTTAGAGCTTTGAAAACTTAATTTTGTTCAAAATTCCAGATCCTCCCAATTTATAAATTCAACACAATTTTAATGAAATACAAGCAAACTGTTTTATACATATCAATAAATGAATTCTAAAGTTTATATGAAAATAGCAAACAACCAACACAATACTGAAGAAAAACAAATTCAGAGGACTCAACTGCCTAATCAGAAATTAATGTAAAGCTGCAATAATCAAACATCGTGACAGTGGCTTTTTCAGAAGTTACATAGAGCGTTGGGAAGAACAGAGAGCCTCATTATAGGCTCCTTTATATATCGTAGACTTTAACAGAAGAATTTAGTGGAGAAAAAGAACTGGTTTTTTTTTTTTTTTTTCAGTAAAGTGCTAAAACAGTTGAATAGTGACACAGAACAACAACCAAAAATATCTTTGACACAGACTTCACTTTTCACAGTTTCATTCAAAATGGGTTGTAAAGCTTCATGTAAAGTGCAGACCTCTTGAAGAAAACAGGAGGAAAATCTAGGTGGTTTGGGGCTGGTGATTAATGTTTACATATAATACTAAAAAAAGTTTCAAGAATGAAGTGATGATGTTTCCAAGGATTTTTAAACAATCCCCTTCTCACTATTCGAATGGCAAGTAGGCATATAAAAAGATGATCAACATAATCAGAAATATGCACATTAGGTGTGCTGCAAAATATCATTTACACCAATATGGCCAAAATGAAAGACTCATGTAGATGAATTTCTAAATAGTCTTATTAAATAAACACGGAGCCAAATATAGGGGTAAAAGCCTTAGAGAAATCAGAGAAATAGGGAAAGCCACCAGCCAACCTTACCTCACCAACTCAGCAGCTTCCAAATGCCAGTTACTTCCTGTCTACCCATGCCTATATGCCTTGCTGTTCTGCCATCTGATTTAATTTCTCTGTCCAGCTACATCACTTCCTCTTCCTGTCCAGCTCTGTCACTCCTGTCTGTCTGTACAGACCTCCAGGCCTCCATTGTTAACTAGTGTTTGAATTTAAGGTGTGTGCCACCACACCTGGCTCTGTTTCCAGTGTGGCCTTGAACTCACAGAGATCTAGACAGATCCCTATCTGCCAAGTGATAAGATTAAGGGTATGTGCTACCGATGCCTGACTTCTTTGTTTTCTTAAAATGGCTTGCTTTTTCTTCTGATCTCCAGGCAAGCGTTATTTATTAAAGCACAAATAAAATATCACCACATTTCAGCACAAATAAAATATCACCACAGACTCAAAAGTGATGGTTAGGGTAAACAGAAACTGCAACTGCTCACCAAAGCATAAAATGCTACAACCACCTTAAAAAACTTAGTTTTAGCCAGACAGTGGTTGCGCACGCCTTTAATCCCAGCACGCAGGAGGCAGAGGCAGGCGGATCTCTGTGAGTTCGAGGCCAGCCTAGTCTACAGAGCGAGATCCAGGACAGGCACCAAAACTACACAGAGAAACATAAAAAAACCAAAAAACCCCTTAGTTTTAATAAAATTAAACATGGACCTACATGAGCCATCTGTATGTACTCTTTTCTATATGTGAAAGCTACAAAAGGTCTTATATAGGAATGTTCTTAGATTATTTTTAATATTTATAAATATTTATTTATAGATTGCTACACTTATGTAATAGATACTATTCAACTGTTTGCTAGTATTGAGTCCAGTTCTACTTGAGTTTCCTTTCCTATGTTCTGACCACAAAACTGTAGGCAGTTTGCTGAAACACTATGGCTACCCATATTTCCTTCTCTTCTTAACATTCTTCATTGTCTCATGCCTGA
This sequence comes from Peromyscus eremicus, assembly GCF_949786415.1. Lineage (NCBI taxonomy): Eukaryota > Metazoa > Chordata > Mammalia > Rodentia > Cricetidae > Peromyscus > Peromyscus eremicus. The sequence goes on from NC_081435.1 coordinate 38,322,252, forward strand.
TATCTCAAATCATTTCTTATATTGCATTTGGTTTTTAAATTAGCGTAGGCTGGAAAGCAAGTCTATTTATTCCATCTTGACCACCTTATAGAAGGTGGTCTTTTATTACTAAGTGGTTTTAACTTTTTTTTTTTTTAAACCTTCAGCTTTTACCTGCCATGACAGTGGAGCCACAGTTTTAGCATATGCTCCCAAACATCAACTACTAATATCAGGTGGCAGAAAAGGTTTCACATGTATATTTGACCTTCGACAACGGCAGCAGAGGCAGCTTTTTCAGAGCCATGATTCCCCTGTTAAAGCCATTGCTGTTGATCCAACTGAAGAGTACTTTGTTACAGGATCTGCAGAAGGCAATATAAAGGTAAACACAGTTGATGCCATCGTATTAATAATATGAAAAAATTTAGAAACTTGGGCCTTTAATCATATCTATAGTAATAATCTACTTAAATAATAGTCATAATAGTTCTGTTGTAGCCAACAATGCTAATTACTATTTAATAAATCCTTTGATAAATGGAATTATTTTTAACTGAAATTTTACTTTTTCATTGGTTTTAAAATATGTTTAATGCTTAAGAGCCAGATTTTCTATGGATCTAAGTATATTTCAGAATTAGTCTTGACTCTCTGTTATATATTTACTAAATTAACTTTCTAGGTTAACTGAGTAAACCCACTTTGCTCCTCTCTTTTTATAAAATAATATTCAACACTCAGATTCCATAATTCTGGTTCAAGAATGTACCTAGATAAGCCCTGTTCACAGATTATCAAACTCTGTTGTGCTTAAATTTCAAAGTTGTTTAAAGCATTAAGAAGCTTATTAAAAAATGTTAAATAACTTATCGAAATGTATATTGCAAGATTCCACCTCAAAAATACTCAGTGAAGTTCTACGTTAAGGAATACCTGTAGATTTTGAGGGAAGTTTCTGTGGGCCTATTGCAAATGGGTAAGCCAGTTTCAGTTGGTCTTCAGGGCGTTTAATGGTCAGCAGTCATAGATGTGAAGAATCTGGTTTTTAGAATCCATTATGTGAGTGTGAGCATGTTTAATGTTAAATAAGATGAATTTCTGTCTTAGAGCTGATAGATTGTTTTCCTCCCCTAACTCACCCCCAAAAAAACCCAGAACTGCAGAACTTGGGAGTGTTACTGTTATTGTGTTTGATGGAGTTTTGTCTGCACACATGCCAGTGCACTACACACTTGCTGGTTGCTGGCAGAGCCATAAGAGAGTGTTGAGTCCTCTGGAACTGGAGTTACAGAGGTTGGGAACCATCATGTGGGTGCTGGAAATCAAACCCATGTCCTCTGGAGGGGCAGCTAGTGCTCTTAACCAGTGAGTCATCTCCTCAGCCCCAAAGTACTCTTTTTTAAAAAATTATATATCCCAGCAGAATTATTTTCCTCTGATTTGAAGCCACTTTTTAATTTCAGCTTGTGGCTTCTGGTAAAGGTTTTCAGGGTTTCAGAAAGAGAAAATTTAGACCTGCACCTGTTAACTTTCAGATTCTTAGCACCCTTAGAGAAAGAATTACAGACAAGACAAAGCATAGGACTGAGAAGAAGTTTCATAACACAGTAGAAGTACACACTCAAGAAATAGTGTCACATGGGTAGGATTTTGGATAATTCATATAATGAACAAACCTTAATGGAGGAAGGGATTGTTCATAAGGTGAAGGGCTACAGGGAAATCTAGGAATGGGTCTGGATTTTGCCAGAATAGGGTTTTCTCCCCTTTTTCTGTACTTAATAGGTTTTTTGGATGTGTTGTGACATCAGATACATGGTGGAAGCAGGCCATTTTGCCCACTGTTGATCTGGAAATCTCAGTGTCGCAAAGCAGAGAGACAGTTAGCTGTCATCTGAGTTGGCCGTGTTGGTCCCAGTTAACGTAGTGGTCTTGCTGTGACATATTAGTGTGATTGCATTACCTTCTTCTTCCCTGTGCCTACATAGTGTACCTCAAACAGACTTTAGTTTGGAGTAGGACAAACTTTGATTTAGATCAGCTATTCTTAGATTCTACACTGGAGTTTAGATTTTAAAATATTTGAAAATATATACTCCGGGGCTAGAGAGATTACTCAGTGGTTAAAAGCACAGGCTGCTCTTAAAGAGGATCCAGGTTTTATTCTCAGCACCCACATGTAGCTCTCAACCCCTTGTAACTTCTGGCCTCCTCAGGCATCAAGCACCCGTGTGATTTACATACTTATGTGTGGTAAGTCATCGATACACAGAAAATAAAAATAAAGTTCAAAAGGCATAATTTAACAAATTCATGTAAAAGTAGTGTGAATTGATGAGGTGTTTTTTGTTTGTTGGTTTTTTTGTTTTGGAGAAAAAGATTTCCCCTAAGTGATATCAAAAACCAGAAAGTAGATTGCTTTCTCCAAACCGGAAAACAGATATCCTGAAGGCCTTTCCACACAGGTCTTTAATGAGAGAAGACATTTGGGATTTGATTTAAAACAGACACATGTCTGGATGGGGGCTTATAATAGAAACTTTTAGGAATTAGTATAGTAGAATTTTAGTAATTGACTTTGTCTAAGCTTTACGGAGCTAGAGAGCCTCTAGATGTCAGTTAAATTTCATCCTTGCATCCTTTCTGATATCTGAGTATTCAGTATTACAAAGAAGTAATACCTCATATAGTAGCTACACAGCAAAACCTTTATTATAGTTACTGATGCAAGTTTCTGTTCTTTGTACCCAGGCTGTCTCATCTTCAATGCATTGTTAATAATTTGTGCTCTCACTGGATGGACTTCGAGTAATAATAAAAGCAGTTGATGAATGGCTACAGCCTATAATCAGGAGGCTGTGATTATACTCTCCATCCTTGTTGTAGAAATATCTTACCTGCACAGGAAGGCAGGTTTACATTTTCTTTTGAATTTCTAAGTCAATCATCAGCCCAAGTTTTCATTTTGTCCTTCATATCTTTCAGATTTGGAGTCTTTCTACCTTTAGTCTTCTCCATACTTTTATCAATGAACATGCTCGGCAGTCTATTTTTAGAAATATTGGAACTGGAGTCATGCAAATTGAGACAGGACCAGCAAATCACATTTTCTCTTGTGGAGCTGATGGAACAATGAAAATGAGGATACTACCGGATCAGTTTAGCCCTTTAAACGAGGTGTTAAAGAATGATGTAAAATTAATGCTGTAACATTTTCACAAGAGGATGTATGATTTATTACCTGCTTTATGAACGTGGCCAACAGATGCAGTATGCAGTAATCCCCTGTACCAGGGATAAGCTAATGCTTTTTTCTTCTCATATTTATTTTATGTAGCTTTGCCCTTGATGCACTGATGCCTTAAAAGTTACAAGTCACTCAGAGTTAGATCCTATTGCCTAACATAGAATGTTAGAATGTATAAATAATGCTGTAGTCATACTATTTATAGTATATTTTAGTAAATATGTCATCATGTTAAAGGAACTTTGTTTTCTCATTGTTATAAACCCTTCTGCAGACCCCACTGCATGAATTCCATTGACAGGAAAACCCTTTAAGACAGGGGCCGAGATAATACTCATCACTTATTGACTACATTTTCACTACATTATCACACAGACATAATTCTTTTCCTGTTAATAATGACAAGTTTATATATAGGTAAGATATGAAATCTCCATTAAAACTGCTATTGGGACTTCAGTGTAAAAGAGCCTAGGAGTTCATTAGAGTTTTCCTCTTCCCCTTCTATAGCCCAGATGTGTGTATGTAAATGTATTTATGTGTATGTATATATATGTGCATATGTATATATATATATATCTTACACATCTTACTTGATATTGTATATACACAAACAGAAACTACAAGTTTTTTCATGTGTTTAGTGCCATAACACCTCCTGCCACAAATATAAAACTCTTCTTGCAACTGTTTTTTTATGTTTTTTTAATTATCACTTTAATTTTCAAGTCATTTAAGAATTCAAAGATTACTATTTTAAAGATATTAAATAAGTCTCAGTAGGCAATAAAGATGTTATGTGGCACACAAGGCATTTACATTTATGAATTTGTTTCCAGTTTTGATTATCAGACATTTTACTTAAATTTTGTTTTAATTTTATTTCTTTTTAGATGAATTTAGTCTCAAAATTCTGAAAATGTTATAGCAGTGTTTTTAGAAACATTGTAAAAACAGTCAAATTAAATAGATAGTATTTATAAATGTACAGTGCCCTTCAGATCTACCATTGATAGGAAATAAACCTTATATTTTATTATTTTTGCCAAAATATATTATTTTATTATAAAATTTGACCAAAATATTTAAAATTTACAATGCTTCTAACTTAAATATGCTAACCCTATTTCTGTCTGTTTCATGCTATATCTTTTTCTGATTCAGAATTATAAAAAACTTGATAAATACTTGATTTTTAGCCAATGAGACTGGCAGTAGATGGGGATAAGTGTTTAAGGGACAGTTATATATGTCGTAGCTTAAATTTATTTTTAGTTAGAACTGTAACTGACCATTTTTATGTAAGGAAATATGGAAAACTATTTGGAATTAAAGAGTCAAAGCAAAGAAATGAAGGGCTGGTAAATGAATTTTGTAATATCCTCAGGATACTTTTATTATAAAAGTATATTGTTAAAGGTTTTGTAAATTGTATTTCATAATTTTAAATATAGTGAGCAAGTTACAGTGAAAACACTGTCATTATAGAGAGTTTATATGCACATAGTAACCTGTACCTGTAAATTGTGCAATAACAATATATGACTATTTTACCATAGAGAAATCTGTGACAACATTGCAAACAATATTATTCTTTGATGTAGCTAAGTTATTTTTTAGTAATCTCTTCACAAATCAAGATTCAAAAGGCTTTAAACACTTTCCATAAGAAAGGAAATTTATCGTGTTTATTAAAAACAAAAGGCTTTGGGTATGAACTATTGAACATTCTAATTGAGGGTTTATATGAATCACCACATTATGTAAGCCCATATGTATTTACATCCAGAGTCATATTTTAAATAAACAATCATGTAGTGATTTTTTTCGCATGCTTTTGTTGTAAGTATTTCTGCCAGTTTAGTCGATTTTAAGTTTGTGACATTTTGAATTTCAGAATTTCTACATATGTGACAGTTGTAGAGAGAATTTAACTTCCTCAAATACCTTCTCATTCTTTTCTGCAGTCTTTATTACTTAATGGATAATCATTAAAGATTGTGTCTTAGGGTTTCTGCCATGGTAACTCTTACGAAGAAAAAATTTAATTGTGGCGACTTGCTTACTGTTGAGAAGTTCGGTCCATTATCATCCTGGTGGGACATGGCAGCAGGCAGGCAGACATAATGTTGGAGAGGTAGCTGCTACATGTTGATGTAGGCAACAGGAGGTAGACTGAGATTCACACTGAACTTGAGCAAAAGAGACCTCAAAGCCTGTCCCCACAGTGACACACTTCCTCCAACAAGGCCACACCTCTTAATAGTGCCACTCCCTTTGGGGGCCGTTTTCTCAAAAACAACCACAGATAGGAATAAAAATAATTGAAATGTATAAAGATAAATACACATATACTTACATTTTCATTATTCATACAAATGGAATGAACACATCAAAATACACTTAAATGTTTTGTTTTCTGAGGATGGCTTTGTTACAGAGATTTTTTTTAAACAATTTTTTATTGGTTCTTTGAGAATTTCATATTATGCACCCCAATCTCATTCATTTCCCAGTCCCTCCATGTCTGCCCCTTACCTCCATAGCATCCCCCCTAAAAGAAAATTTAAAAACTATTAAAAACAAACAAAACCCCACTTCATTCCTCCATCTTTCCCACCTCTCCAACACTTCTTCATTTGCCTTAGTGGTCTTTGGAGCTGTGGTGTGTCTTGCAGTATACCCTTTTGTCTGCTCCCCTTTACTTATAAATTTCATTGTAGTGAGCTGTTGGTCTGGTTCAAGGCCTCTGGCTTCTGGTACATCAACACTGGACCTTTGCCCTGAATCATGGAGATCCTGGGGCCATGGTTCCACATGACCAGTCCCTTCACATACTGCATCAGGTCATGGATAGGGTAGATACTGGGGTGGGCCAACCCAAAACCCAGATGTGGTTTTGGGTAGCAACTGATTTGGTCAGTCCCGCAGGGGCTGTCCCCTTAGCTAGAGCCAGCTCTTCTATACCCATACCATCAGGGCCATGAGAGATGGCTCTGGGGTGGTGAGGGGTAGGGCCAGCTCTCCTAAGTGTGGTGCCGGCTCTCCATTAAGGGGCTGGCCTAACTTCTGTTGCAGCGGCCAGTGAAGGGCGGAGCTGGCTCAGCAGGGCCCTTGGATTACAATGCTATGTTCCCTTGTGGTTTCTTGGGCCACAGAGGTCAGATCCCCACTGCAGCAGGACCATGGACCCAGACATGACCCTTGGGTGCAGCTTGGGCCTGAACATCACCATGGCCCTGGTGGCAGCATGGCTCAAGGACACCATTGTGCCCTCAGGTGTCTAACTAGACCCCAGCTATCTGCAGTGCCCTCCGTGATAACAGAAGCCATGGACATCAAAGCAGACCTTGGAGCCTTCTGTAGGGCCATGGACCCAGACATGGCCCTCCACAGCAGCTCTGGCCCAGACATCACAATGGAACCAGGTGGCAGCACAGACCACTCAGATTGGCATGGCCCTCAGACACCAACATGGCCACAGGTAGCCACTCAGACCCTGGGCATCCGTGTGGCCTTTGGTGGCAACCCAGGCCACAGACAACACATTCCCAGGCTGCAGTAGGACCACAGACCCACACGTGGTTTTTGGCAGCAGCCTCGACCCAGATGTCAACATGACCTCAGTTGGTAGTGTTGTCCACTCAGATCAGCATAGCCCCAGCAACACTGTGGCCCTCGGATACCGGCATTGTTAGAGACTTTTTAACACAGCCCATCTCGTGCTCTACAGGATTTCTCTTATTTTGAAACACTCATTACTTTTCCCCACTTTGGTTCCACTCTTTGCTTTTAGGTAAGATAGAAAATGTGCTGTTGTGCTTACCAGAACTTTATAAAGGCATTGGGTCTAAACTAATTAAGCATTTAACCCTCGTCTCTATTTCTATTGTTAAAAAATGAGTTTTAGTTGTTTTTAACAGCAAAAATGTTCAAAGATCTCATTAACTGAAACAATATAAAGACATTTCAAGAAATGTTTTTGTACAGCTTTAAAGTGGAAATAGTATTTAACCGGATTAGAAGACAGACATATTTTATTAAAGAAGAAATTCAGCCAGGTGGTGGTGGAGCACGATTTTAATCCTAGCACTTGGAAGGCATAGACAGGCAGATCTCTGAGTTCAAGGCCAGCCTCATCTACAAAGTGAGTTCCAGGACAGCCAGGGCTACTCAGAGAAAACCTGTCTCAAAAAAAAAACAAAGCAAAACAAAAACAACAAAAATAGAGAGACATTTGAATGTCTTGTGACAGAGGACCACAGCCAGTTAAAAAGGCAAGCAGATTTAGAAGAAATTATTTGTGGAGAAGTATGTCAGTGTCCCTGTAGATAGTATGACTTTAAGTTATTAGAGAAAGATCAAACTGAATAACCATTTCCCAGAGCAGCACATTAGAAGTTAATAAAGTATAAAATGTCCTTAGTAGTAGTTAATGGAATGTTACAAGAAAAAAAAATTGTGTAAAGGCATCTATCACTTTATTGTGCTTTGAAGATAATTTTGGATGTTTTACAAATTGAAGGTTTGTGGTAATGGTGGTCAGATGTGACTATCAATGCCATTTTTCCAATGGTGCCTGGTCATTTCATAGCTGTCACACTTTAGTAATTATTATTTTTCAAACTATAATTATCACTATATCATTTTGATCACATTATGAGTGTTTTGGGACTTCCTACTATACCCATAGAACACTGCAAACTTATCTATACATGTATTTCTGACTGCTCCCTGACTGTTACCTAGTCTTTCTCCTTCTCTTTAGACCTCCCTATCCTGAGATACCACATTGAAATTAAACCAGCTGACAACTATACAGTGGCCTCTTACGTGCTGAAGTGAAAGGAAGAGTCTTTTGCCTCACCCTTTGAATCAAAAGCAAGGACATATTAAATTCAGTAAAGAAGTATGTCAAAAGAACTAAGTCAGGGCTAGCGAGATGTATGACTCGGTGAATAAAGGCACTTCCTGCTGAAACTGATAACCTACTTGAATTTGATCCCCAGAATCCACGAAGGAGAAAGATGGAACTGCACACGTGCACACATGCAAGCACACACATACACATTTTGTTTCATTTTTTTTAAGGGGGTGGAGAAAGAAAGAAGCCAAAAGTGAGGCTCCTTGCCAAACAGCCAAGTTGTAAATGCAAAGTAAAATTCTTGAGAGGAAGTAAAATTACAACCTTTCAGTGAACCCATAAGTGACAAAAAAGTAAAAGAGCTTTTTTTGCTGGAACGGGACAGGTTTTAGTGGTCTGGTTAGAAGATCAAAGCAGATGTAACATTTCCTTAATCCTAAGTGTAATCCAGTTTAAGGCCATGACTATTCGAGTTTATGAAGGCTCAGAGAGGAGAGAAAGGTTTGAAGCTAGTGGAGACTGGTTTATGAGATTCAGTGAGAACGAGCACCTGTCTCTACAACATGAAAGCACAAGGTGATAACAGTGCCATCATAGAAGCTGCAGCAAGTTTTCAGAAAGGCCATGGAAAGGCCTGTGAAGACTTTGACTGTAGACAAACAACCTTATCTTAGAGAGATATAGCAATCTGGGACTGTTAGAGCCAACAGTGGGTAAGTCAGTGAATGCCAGGCCAAAAAGGATAGAAGTACTTGGACTCTTTAAGAATTATACTAAATTCTAAGTTGCTATATAAATGAAACAACAAAGTCAGGTGACCTCATATATCTGTTTACAGCAGAGTTTACTATCTAAGCCTGCTGTTGAAATTTACTGGCCATAAGAAGATTCCTTTCTAAATATTGTTCATTGCCAATGTCCTTTGTTACCTTAGAATTCTGATGAGGTGGTACTCTGGAATTACAACTATAATGAGAAAGTCAAGGGGTGATTTTGACTTTAAGTCTTACGGGATACATTTTTCTAACACTTTAGATGCCACGGATGGTGACTCTTCTGGTGGAATTGGGCAAAGTCAAATAAAAATCAGGAGAGGATTTGAATTTCCAGATGCCATGAAGAACATTTGTGAGTCTCAGGAAGTAAAGTGGAGTTTGGGGAAAATTGATTCTAAGTCCTATGGTAACTGATTTTGAGTGGTTTGGGGCTTGAGTGGACGAGGTGACTATATATTTGGTGAAACAGCTAAGAAATAAAGTTAGAATTGGAACCTTACAACTGGGCACTGTGGCTCCCTCCTGTTAATCCAAGCACATGGGAGACCAAGGAAAGAATTGCTGAAAATTCAGGACAGACCTGGTCTACAGAGTGGGACTGTCTCATAAAATAAAGTGACTGTTGTGCTCCACCAGGTACACAGGAGCTGCTTCATATAGACGAGCAGTGACTTCTTGAGATGAAGCCTACTCCCAGTGAAGATGTTGCGAACGTCGTTGAAATGACAAAGGACTTAGATTATTACATAAAGTAGTTGATAAAGCAACAGCAAGATTTCAGAAAATGGACTCCAATCTTGGAAGTCCTACTGAGGGTAAGATTCTGTCAAACACCACTTCATACTTCATAGAAATGTTTTGTGAGAGGGAGAATTAACTGTGCGCCATACTTGTTCCTGTCTCAGGCACTGCCACAGCTGTCCCTCCTTCAGCCACCAGCATCAGTGCAAGACCTTTGCTCCCCCACCCCCCAGACAGGGTTTCTCTGTGTTGTTTTGGTGCCTGTCCTGGATCTTGCTCTGTAGACCAGGCTAGCCTTGAACTCACAGAGATCCGCCTGGCTTTGCCTCCCAGAGAGATTAAAGGCGTGCACCACCACCACCCTGCTGACCTTTACATTTTTAACAGAACATTTTAAGGAATGGTGTTTGGTTGGTTGGGGTTTTTTTGTTGTTTCCTTGTTTGGGGAGGTTACAATTTTATTTTTATTTTTTTAGTTTTTCATACAATAGATTTTGATCATTTTTCCTTTCCTCTCCCCAAATCCTCACAGATCTTCCCTACCTCCCTACTCATCGAACTTCATATTTCTCTGATCAAAAAACAAAAGCCAGACAAAAATGAATAAAATAAAACAAGACAAAAAGCACCAAACAATAACAATAACAAAAAAGTGGAGTCCATTTTGTGTTGGTACAATTCCATCATCATCATCATAATAATAATAATAATAATAATAATAATAATAGAATTTCGGTTTTAAAGAGGCAGAGAAGCCTTAAACTGCACATGTTGGGAGATGAAGCTCTAAGACTACAGAACCTTACACTATAGTGGAAAATAAAGATTGTTTGGAGGTTCTGCTGCTAAGTGATGCAGCATGAACTTGAGCTCAAAAGGGTTTCCCCCAATTCTGAATGGGATATAGAGCAAGTCATAACTTTGACACTGAGAAACAGAAAATAAAGACTTGAGAATTGCATATAACTTGACAAGAAAATGTTAGGAAACTAGTTCTGGGAGAAGGGAAAGTGTCTACAGGGGAGGTAATATCCCTCAAGAGGTTTAATTGTAATGGAGAAAAAAGTCAACATAAGATATAAACTGTCAAGGTACCATATATGGCACATACTATTGTAAAGGTGAATGTCTTTCATTATTATCAGCTTTCAAATAGCCGTGAAACCTTGTGAGATGGAAGAAGGGCTGTCTCAAGGGATAGATTCAGAAAGCAGCTTTCTACAGGGCTACAGGTCAGTGCTCTTGAGAGTGGCGGCTGCGCTTGGGATAGCTGAGCTGATGGAATGTGTAATTAAAAGATCTCAAGTAAAGGGAAGGGGAAGAGTGATACAATTATTTTAATTTATAAAAATTTAATAAATAAAAATGGAAGGACAACAAAAAAAAGATCCAACAAAAAAGACTAGCAGCTGACAAAATACTTGTAATTTGCCTCCATGAGAAAAAAGAAATCAAAGACAAATTCCTGAAGAAGCCACAGATTTTCCACTAGGAAAATTGTTATAATTTTTTAATTATAATAGTCATTGTAATTTATTGTAATTTTATTATAATAAGTTTATTTATTATAATAGTTATAGTAGTATTTTATCATACTAAATTGTAATACTTATTATAATACTTATATTTATTATAACGAAATTTGTTATATTATTTTTAGTGCTATGCTTCCTATCTATAATTAATGCTGTTATATGCAGCTTAAAAATCTTCATGGTAGCCGGGCGGTGGTGGCGCACGCCTTTAATCCCAGCACTCGGGAGGCAGAGCCAGGCGGATCTCTGTGAGTTCAAGGTCAGCCTGGACTACCAAGTGAGTCCCAGGAAAGGCGCAAAGCTACACAGAGAAACCCTGTCTCAAAAAACCAAAAAAAAAAAAAAAAATCTTCATGGCAATCAATGCCAGTAGTAGATGAATGTTCAAAATAAATCCACATACCAAAAGATTGTTTCCCTTGTAGACATCTGATTAGGCTGAAATTATAGTTACGTTCAAAAGCTCTTTTAAGTATTGAATTTCAGTGAATCTATTCAGGCTTCATGAATAAGTGCATACTTCTAGGATAAGCTCACTTTTCCTGGCTTTTTTAAAAATTGAAATTAATATTAATGTATGATATTTGCTTTGTTTCCCATGAATGTCCAGAATAAATTTACCCTGCAGAGTCCAGCTTTGCTGAGTGGAAGTAATTTGGAAAGTATATCACACATTCCAACACACTAAAAAGTGAATATAAAAATATCATAGAATCTAAGGACAAGTACTACCTCCCTCAAAGACACTTTTTTTTAAAGGAATTACCATTTCCATTATAAATTAAATGCTGTGCTCAAAGATGGACAAATGTAAAAGCCCTGCCTATACTATTGCCCATAAAGTTGCTATTGTAATTTGGTGTGTAGGAGTTATACTACATGGGGAAAACCAGCTCCATAAAAATTTTCTGGTTTTAAACATATAAAATTAAGTAATAAAAGCTGAAGCAGGAAATCTGAATATTTCAACTTGAGCTAAGTTGTAACTCAGCTATATTCATTAAAAAAACAAACAAACAAATAGGAATGTGGAATTACAGAATTAGACAGTAGAAAATTGTAGCAGGACTTGCATGAACTCAATGAAATGGAAGGGAAAGCCAAGAGATCATCATGTCAATATAAAAGGCCTGAGGGGAATAGATAGAGTTTAAAGCAGATATTAAAGAAGATAATGATCAACACAAGCTGTAGATTCTGTTGCTAGAATAAAAATATTACCAGTATTGTACTAAAAGAGCTTAGTGTAGAATATAAGCAGATTTTATACTTACTAAGGGGAGGTTCTAGATGTAAAGCCAGGAATTGCAAGTCCAGCAAATAGAACCTGACTGAGCAAGATATTCCTTGATATTCTGAAATGGCTTTTGACAATATCTGGAACACACACATACAAATTGCTGGGTATGAGGTGAGTGCAAAAAGTATCAGACTTTTTGGTTTTTAGAGACAGGGTTTCTCTGTAAAGTTTTGGTGCCTGTCCTGGATCTCGCTGTGTAGACCAGGCTGGCCTCGAACTCGCAGAGATCCGCCTGCCTCTGCCTCCCGAGTGCTGGGATGAAAGGCATGCGCAACAGGAAAGACCCAAAGAAGGACACATGGACCACCCTGGGAAGGGGAAATAGATGAGAGCTCCATGAATAAACTGGGGATGAGGGGTGGACAATGTAGGGTAGGGGGTAGGGGATGAGAGCATAAGAGAATGGCGTGGTTGAACTGGAAGGGGGGGGAATGCAATGAAAGAGATACTATAATAGAGGGAGATATCATGAGAATAGAGAGAAATCCGGTGTTAGGGAAGTTGCCAGGAATCCCCAAGGATGACCCCAGCCTGGGATACTAGCAATAGTAGAGAGGGTGCCTGAACTGACCTGGCTTGCCCCAAAGATCAGACTGGTGAATACCCTAACTGTCATCACAGAACTTTTCTCCAATGAAAGCAGATGCAGAGACCCACAGCCAATCACTAGACAGAGCTCCACGAGTCCAGTCAAAGAGAGAGAAGAGGGATTCTATAAGCAAGTGCATCAGGATCATGATGGGGAAACATGCAGGGACGACAAACCAAACTAGAGGGAACTCATGACAGTTAAATCAATGGCTGTGGAGCCTACATGGGACTGGACTAGGCCCTTTGCATGGCGAGACAGTTGTGTTGCTTGATCTGCTTGGGGGGCCCCCTGGCGGTACAATCAGAATCCATCCCTGGTGCATGAGCAGGCTTTGTGGAGCCCACTACCTATGATGGGACACCTCGTGCAGCCTTGAGGCAGGGGGAGGCGCTTGGGTTTGCCTCTACTGAATGGGCCTCCACATGGGAGGCCTTGCCTTCTTGTGGGAGGGAGTGGGGTATGGGTTGGGAGGGGAGGCTGGGGGAGCTGGAGGAGGGAAGAGGGGCATCTTTGGTGTGTAAAATGAATGAAAATTTTTTCTTAATTAAAAAAAAAAGTATCAGACTAAGAAAGTGAGTAGAAACACTCAGAAACAAAAAAATATTCTGAAATTTAAAGAATAGTTTTTAAATAGTCATTTTTTCTTTTTATTGAAAATAGTTTTTTTTTCACGTAATATAGGCTGATTATAGTTTCCCCTCCCTCTACTCCTCCCAGTTCCTCCCTACCTCACCTACTATCCGAATTGACCCACCTTCTGTCTCCTATTAGATAACAAACAGGCTTCTAAGGGCTAATGGGATAATAACAAAATATAAGATAAAACAAATGAACACATAGAAATTGGACAAATCAAACAAACAGAAGGGAAAGAGCCCAAGAGAAGGCACAAGAAACAGAGACCCACTCAATCACACACTCAGGAGTCCCATGAGTACATGAAACTAGAAGCCATAATATATTCAAAGGACTTGTAGGGTAAAAAGGGAAGAAATATAAATATACTTGTATATATTTATTTTATAATATATAATTAAAAAATAAGCTAAAACTTAAAAAAAAAAAAAACTTAAAAAAGGGAAAGCCCTGATATGGGACAAGAAACCACCAGAGATGCTCTTGAGTTTACTTTCTCTTGTCCATCTACTGCTGGGCATGCAGCGTCCCCAGTGAGTCTCCCTTGGAGAAAACTGAATTTTTATTTGCAAGCAGTTATCAATTGGAGATAGGTTCTGGGTTAGGGATGGGGGGGGGTGTATCTTCTCCTTTCAGCTCTAGGACTCCAGCTGGGTCAGACCCATGCAAGTCCTGTGCATGCTGCCTCCATCTCTGGGAGTTTACATGTGTGTTGATCATGTTGGTTTAGAAGGCCTTGTTTCCTTGATGTCCTCCCCTCTGGCTCTTGGCCTCTTCCTTCCTAGGGAACTCTCTTTCTGGCCTCAGGATTTCCATCATGCCACTCGGCCCAGCTTTTTCAAATGTGGGCTTTAGGAGATGAACTCAGAACCTCATGCTCACTAAAGCTAGCATTTTAGTGACTGAGCTAGCACCCTAGCCCAGTCTTGTTTATACTGTGGATAATTAGTAATCCACAATATTGAATAGTTGTTTTTAAATTGTATTCTCCCACAAGGGGGCACTGGGCCATCAACTGAGGAAACTGGGGAGCCGTAGAAGAGAGGTCTTATGGGAGCAGTATATAAAGGGTAAACAACGTAATTCTACTGCCACACTGGGAAACCATTTTCAGAGTGGATAGATACTTTGTGGCATTGTTGTTCCTTGGTAATTAATAATGTAAAGGCTTATATTTGAACTTCAGGATAAAATAGTGGGTTGGAAGCTACTTCTGTGACAGCCAGGAAGGAAAAAATGTAGAATACTGCTCACAAAAAGTTTGTTTCATCCTCTGCATGGGACTGGAAAAAGCTGCCCAGTAAGCAAATCCCCACAAAAAATCCAGAGGAGATACACAACAGATTCACACATTAGAACACAGAAGCATAGGAAGATGAAAAGGCCAGGCAATCTAACTCCATTGTGCTGAACTTACAGACATGGACATGGGTAAAATGCCAGGTGACGATGTTAAAACTTTCCCGGGAAAAAGTATCAGTGACCAGAAAGAGCAGACAAACAAGCAGATTAATTGAATACAGACCCTAGAGAGGAAAATCAACAACACGGGGAAAAGAATGGATGAAAAACATGAGCAACATGGGAGAGGAATTCAGCAAGGAAATGAGTTTTGTTGTTGTTGTTGTTGTTGTTGTTTTAAGAAAAATGTTGAAAATGAAAAACTCAAGAGTCAAATAACAGTGGAGGGGATGGAGAGATGATTCAGCATAGAAGACCAAATACTATTGCAGAAAATCTGAGTTGGGGTCTCAGTACCCATGTCAGCTCACAACTTCTTGTAACTCCAAGTTCAAAGGACCCAGCATCTTTGGGCATTGCGTTCAAACATATATACACTTATAGTATTCAGGTTCTCTTGAGGAACAGAACTTATAGAATGAACATACATATGTTTGATGGATGAACGTATATATGGTTTATGAAAGTGGCTTACAGGCTGAGTTCCAACAATGTCTGTCTACCAAGGGAAGATCCAAGAACCCAGTAGCTGTTCATGAGGCTGCATGTCTCAGCGGGTCTTCAGTACATGCCAGCATCCTGAAGAAGTAGGCTCTAATGCCAGTGAAGGAATGAAGTTGCCAGCAAGAGCAAGGGCAAACCGGCAAAGAGCAAGCCCTTCTTTCTTCCATGTCTTTATATAGGCTGCCACCACAAAGTGTGGCCCAGATTAAAGTTGTACCTAACCACCTCAAAAGACTTAGATTAAAAGTGGGTCTTCCAACCCCAAGTGATTTAATTAAGAAAAGAAAAAAGAAAAGAAACCCTCACAGTTGTATCCAGTCACTTGTTTTTAGTTAATTCCAGTTGTAGTCAAGTTGACAACCAAGAATATCTATCACACTTATTTAGAGGTAAAAATAAAATCTGGGGTTGGGGAGATGGCTCAGCAGTTTAGAGTACTTGCTTCCCTTACAAAGGACCTGGGTTCTATTTCCAGCACCCACATGGAGGCTTTAATCCCAGCACTCAGGATGCAGAGCCAGGCAGATCTCTGTGAGTTCGAGGCCAGTCTGGTCTACAGAGTGAGATCCAGGACAGGCACCAAAACTACACAGAAAAACCCTGTTTTGAAAAACCAAAAAAAAAAAAAAAAAAAAACCACCATAATTCCAGTTCCATGGGGTCCAACTCCCTCTTCCATCCTCCATGGGCACCATGTGTACATACATGCAGACAAAACATTCATGCACATTAAATAAATGAATCTAAGGGTTTTTTTAAACTAAAATCTAAAAACAAAACAAAAAGCATAGAAAGTGACACCAACAAATCAGAAGAAAGAGTACCATCAAGAGAGCACAGGGCTGATGGAAGACAGTGTTCAAATATCAATAAGGAAACATAACATCCAAGAACTCCGAAATATGATCGAATGACAAAACCTAAGAATCCATAAGATAGAGGAAGGAGCCGAGGTAACCTGTAAAAGCAGAGAGAATCAACTTAAGGAAATTATGGCAGAAATTTCTTCAAATTTAGAGAAGAAATATTCAAATGCAAGAAAGCCTATAAAACACAAATAGACATAACTAGAGAAGAACTTTTACATTTTTGTAATCAAGATGTCAGAAATACAAAGCAAACAAACAATATTAAAAAGCTATAAGGCAGTGATGCCAGCTCACCTGCTGTCTTCTTTAGGGTTTCTATTGCTTCGATGAAACACCATGACCAAAAAGCGAACCAGGGAGGAAAGGGTTTATTTGGCTTACACTTCCACATCATTGTTCATCATCAAAGGACAGGACAGGAACTCAAATAGGGCAGAACTCTGGAGGCAGGAGCAGATACAGAGGCCACGGAGGGGTGCTGCTTACTGACTTGCTCCCCTTAGCTTGCTTGCTCAGCCTGGTTTCTTATAGAACCCAGGACCACCAGCCCAGGGGAGGCCCCACCTGCAATCGATTGGGTCCTCCCACATCAATTACTAAGCTTGATCTTACAGAGGCATTTTCCCAATTGAGGCTCCATTCTCTTAGAAGCTTGTATCAAGTTGACATAAAAGTAGCCAGCACAACTGCCCCACAAATACCTCACTGTTAAGCCACAACCTTTCCTTTCTTCGCCATTCCCAAGATCACACATTAATTTTAATACAATATAAAACATTTTACAAACTTTAGAAGTCTCACAGTCTTTACAAACTCAAACACATTAAAATTCAGTCTCTTTAAAAATCCAAAGTCTCTCTTAAAAACTAAAATCTCCTATAAAAATTCAGTCTCTCAACTGTGGGCTCCTGTAAAGTAAAAAACAAATATTTTCTTACTTCAAGAGGGAGAATTAGGACACAGTCACAATCTAATCAAAGCAAAACTCAACTCCAAGAGTGTAAATAAGTCAGATTCACTCACAATCTTCTGTACTCCTCCAAGTGGTTTGGGTTACTTCTCAGGCTCTGCTCTCTGTAACACATAGCTTGTCCTATAGCTTCTAGCTGGCTCCACTCCACTGCTGCTTCTGTTCTTGGTGGTCATCCTATGGTACTGGCATCTCCAAAATGATGGGGTCTTCCGCTCCAGCTGGACTGCACTTTTATTAATAGCCTCTATGACTCTTTGCCTGGTACCAAGCCTCAACTTCTCTGCATGACCCCTTCAATACTGGGACTTTAATTGCCAATGAGGTTATACCTTCACCAATGGCCTCTTCTGGCCTATCATGGTGCCAAGCCCCACCTGCTCTCCATTACCCATTCATGCCTTCAAAACCAGTACCACCTGGGTGACTCTTACACTACCAAGTTCAGCTGCCAGAGTGAGGAACAACCTTGACTGCCTCTGGAACACAGCTTCTGTGAGCTCTCAGAAAACACTTCCCAGAAGATTTAACTCAACAATGCTGGTCTCTTCTTTAATCACTGCTAATTTTTCAGCTATGACTGACCAGCATCAAGTATCCCAGCAAAGCAAAAGTTTCACTTTAGTTGTTCTGTTAGCTTATTAGTTACAGGTGATTCTTCAGCTGCAGCTAACCAGAACCATAGAATCTTAATTCAAAATAACAAATGACCCAATAGAGACTTTAAAATTCCCTTTGAAACTTCCCAAGCCATGCCTCCATTGTCTGCATTGCCCTCAATATTATTATCTTCCAAGATCCTCCAGAACGTCTCACTGAGCATTGAATACTCAATGACTTTTCTTGCACAAAGTTCCAAAGTCCTTCCACTATCCTTCCCAAAACAACACAGTCAGGTCTGTCACAGCAATACCCCACTACTGGTACCATCTTGTATAAGTTAGGTTGTCTACTGCTGCGATGAAACACCATGACCAAAGAGCAAGTTAGGGAGCTTACATTTTTCAGATAATTGTTCATCATTAAAGGAAGACAGGGCAGGAATCTGGATTCAGGGGCTGATGGAGAAGCCATAGAGGGGTGCTACTTCCTGGCTTGCTTTGTATGACTTGCTCTGTCTGATTGGTTTTTTTTATATAACTCAGGACACCAGTCCAGGAATGGCCCCATTCACATTGGACTGGGCCCTCCCACATTAATCACTAATTAAGAAAATGCCCTATATACTCTTGGCTGCAGCCTGATCTTACAGAGCATTTTCTCAATTGAGGCTCTGTTCTCTTAGAAGCTTGTGTCAAGTTGACATAAAAGTAGCTAGCATACCTACAAAGGCAGAAATTATCAGAATAACTGATCTCTTGTCACCAACCCTCAAATCCATGGAGGAAAGTTTATAGTAATGAATGAAAAATTTACTTTGAAACTTACATTGAAAAAGTTTTAAGTTCTCTAATAAGGCACCTCAGGTTCTTAGAAACAAAGAAACAAACAAGAACAATCCTAAAGGCATCAGATGTCAAGAAATAATAAAGATAAGCAAGAAATGAATGAAATAAAGACTGAAAGAACAATGTGTAGAATAGATCAATGAGGTGGTTCTTTGAAAATGTCCTAGCAAAATTAACCAAAAGGAAGAGATGACCCAACTTAATCAAATTAGAGATGAAAAAAGGTGAGGTTACTTCAGATTCCAGTGAAATGTAGAGTCAGTAAGGAATACTTTGAAACTCACATTCAAAGACAAAAACTGAAATCTCTAGAAGAAATTGATAAATTTCTGTACAAATATGACCCATTATAATTAAGCCAAGAGGATATAAATAAGCTAAACAGATCCATAGAAATAAATAAGATTGAAACAGTAATAAAAAGTCACCCAATGCACAAACAGATGCAGATGGATTACCCCTAAATTCTAACAAGCTTCAAAGAGAAGTTAACACCAATGCTTCACAAAATGGTTCCATAAAATATAAAGGGGAAAACTGCCAAACTTATTCTATAAAGCCAACACTACACTAACACCACAACTGGGTAAGACATAACAAAGAATGAAAACTATAGAACAATTTCCCCAGTTGAACATAGGTGTAAAAATATTCAATAAAATTCTTGCAAATTAAATTAAGAATGCACTAAGAAGACCATATACCATGACCAAGCTGATTTCATTCCAGGGATGCAGAGTTGATAAAGCATACTCAAATCAATAAGTATAATTCAGCACATAAATAGATTTAAAAACAGAGAAGTCCTTTGTCCTCAACAAAATTCAATATCCCTTAATGATAAATTACCTGAAGAAATTAGGAAAAGAAGGGGCATACCCCATCATAATAAAGGTTATATATGCAAACCTATGGAAAACATTATTTTAAATGGGGAGAAACAGAACATTCCATCAAAAATTTAGAATGAGACAAGTGTACTCTAGTTCAACATAGGCTTGAGTCTTAGCTTCAGGAATAAGACAAGAAGAAAAGGTGGGGGACAAATGGGAAAGAGAGAAGTCAAATCATTCCTATTTGTAGATGACATTATACTCCATTTAAAAAACCTGAAAAATTCCACCAGAAATCTCTTGCCTATATAAACACTTTGAGCAGAGTAGCAGGATACAAAGTCAATACACAAAATTCAGTAGCTTTTCTATATATCAATAGTGAACTTACCATGAAAGAAATCAGGGTGGGAGGAATACAATTTACAATAGTTTCAAAAAATACCTAGGATTAAACCAAAACAAGAAAGTGAAATACTTCTAAAATGAAAAGTTTAAGATGATGAAGAAAGAAATTGAAGACATGAAAAAACAAAGATTTCCTGTGTAGGAAGATCAACAGAATTAATATTATGAAAGTAGCTACATTACCAAAAGCAATCTACACACATAATGCAATCTCCATCAAATGTTCAATGACATTTTTCATAGAATTAGAAAAAGAAAATCCTAAAATTCATATAGTCACAAAAGACCCTGAATAGCTAGAGCCATTCCTTTTTAAAAATTTATTATTTTTATGTGTTTGACTATTTTGCCTGCATGTACATCTGTGCACCATGCATGCCTGGTACTAACAGGAGCCAGAAGAGGGTGTCAGATACCCTTGGAACTGAAGTAGTAGGTGGTTGTGAGTCATTATGTGGGTCTGAAACTGTAAGCGAGCCCAATGAATTACTTTCTTTTATAAGAGTTGCTGTTTTCATGGTGTCTCTTCATATCAACAGAACACTAACTAAGACAGAGGTTGGTACCAGAGAGTGGGGCATTGCTGTTACAGGCCTGACAATACTGTTTGTTGGTAGGATATAGATTTTGGATTAGGAAAGCAGTTGGATACTTTAAGTTAGGCTTAATGTGTCATACTAGTAGGAGCATGGAAAATGATGCTGAGGGAAATTTGAACTGTGGGGGGGTTCATCTCAGGAAATTTCAGATGGAAAGTGGACTAGAGATCATTCTTGCAATATTTTGGCAAATAATGTGGCTGCTATTTGGCTTTGTCCAAAAAAAAAAAATCTTCCTGAGGGTAAATTGAAGAGTGTTGCATTAATGGCATTGGCAGAGGACATTTCAAGACAGCCTAGTATTGTCTGTGTCATGTAGCTATTAGTGGCCACTCTTATATTGGTCTATGATGAAAAAGAAGAAGCTGAGCAAGGAAAAATACAAAATATACAGTTTGAAAAGAAAAGGAGAACCAGGAGGTTTAATGTTGCAGCCAAGTCCAGTGCTCCATGAGAGAAAAAGCTTAAAAGTGTTATGTTAAATGCAATAAAGGGAATGGTGACCTCAGAGCAAGACCCAATCTAGCTATCTTCCAACTTGTAAAAAGGAATTAAAGAAAAGCTTAAGCAGTGAAGGAAAACAGTGAAAACAGAAAGCCAGATGCAAATGTATTTGAAAGAGGTGTCCATGTTCCAGCCCCAGCAAGCAGCAGAACTTGGCAACTTCAGCCACATGGTTCTACATTTGGAGCCAAGGTGTAGTCAGATATTTCTCCAGTCCTGCCCAGCCCTGCAGTTAGGATGAATCTCTTGCACCAGCTCCCACCAGCGACCCACAGCCACTTGGTCCCAAGTAAACACACAGAAGCTCATATCAATTATGAATTGCATGACCCTGGCCTATGGCTCAAGCTTCTTGCTATCTAGCTCTTATAATTAAACTCAGCCCATTTCTATTAGTCTATATGTCGTCACATGTTCCGTGGATTTACCTGTGTACCATTATATGTTGCTCTCTGGACAGCGGGATGGCATCTCCACCACCTGTCTTTCTCTTCCAGTCTCTCTCCTGGATTTCCCACCTGCCTCTAAGCTGCCTTGCCATAGGCCAAACAGCCTTATTTATCAACCAACCAGAGCAACACATATTCACAGCATACAGAAAGACATCCCACATCACCAAGGACACAAGAAAAGGGTTGTGGAATCTTCCTTTGCAGCTAAGGAAAGCCACTGAGGCCAGGCATATATCAGGTGTGTCCCTACATTGGCCCCGATGTCTTTATCTGCTAATCCATCTCACCAGCCCTGAAGCACAGTCTTCCTTAAAACTTCATAACTTCGTCTAGTGTGAGCTCTTTCAGCTTCAACAGAAGGCACTGTCAGGTGTGGTGACATGAGCCTATAATCCCAAGCTACATATCAACTTCAAAAGAAGATGATTTATGGGACTTAATTTTTTATGGTGGTTTTGTTTGTTTGTTTTTACAAATGATTCACCAGTCCAGACATAGGTATCCTTATTTTTTTTCCTTTGGTTTTTTGAGACAGGGTTTCTCTATGTAGATTTAGCACCTTTCCTGGAACTCACTCTGTAGCCCAGGCTGGCCTCGAACTGATAGAAATCCACCTGCCTCTGGCTCCCGAGTACTGGGATTAAAGGCATGCATCACCACTGCCTGGCCAGGTATTATTATTTCAAAATACATTTTGCCATTCTATAATTGACTCCTGATTATTATGTTATCAGCTTGGAGACCAGCAAGAGTTAACAACCGAAACAAACAAACAACAAGCAAACAAAAACCAATGTCTCAACTAGCTGTTGATCCAAGTGAGATAAGAATACTAATTTTCCTGCTACATCATCTTACTACAAAATAAACTTAAGTCCTATATGTATGTCTGGATGCGGAGGATATTTTAAAGTTAAAGGTAATAGAGACTAGTAAGGTTTTTTTGTTTTGTTTTGTTTTGTTTTGTTTCTCTGTGTAGTTTTGGTGCCTGTCCTGGATCTTGCTCTGTAGACCAGGCTGGCCTCGAACTCACAGAGATCAGCCTGCTTCTGCCTCCTGAGTGCTGGGATTAAAGGTGTGTGCCATCGCCGCCTGGCTGAGACCAGTAGTTTTATAATGACAGTGAAACCACTTGTCTGAGATTGCAAAAATGACCTTCAACATTTTACTCCCTCCCCCCAAATGCAAACTTTGTTGTTTTATCTGTTAGCACCTGTGAGGTACAGGTGTAGATGATTCTAGTAATGTAGGTTATTCTGAGAGTTTTTTGTTTTGTTTTATTTTGTGTGTGTTTTAGCATTTTTATGTTACAAAGGAACATGGGAATGGACAGGTTGAGGAAAACTATTTATTAATAGAATCTGACCCTTATGGATAGAAGGGATGGTTTAGAGGAGACCCAGAGAATTGGGAACAGGCCTGCTTTGACTGAGATAATGTGACAAGTGAGGATGCAGGTGGCACACTCGGTGGCTAGCCAAGATGTTGAGGAAATTCTTTATTGGTTTTTATATTTTCTATGAGCAAGGAGGGGATATAAATTAAGAGCAGAAAGGCTGGGGGGTGGGAAAGATGGCTAGAAGACCTCACTATGCAGACTAGCATCCAGGCTATATGATGACTCATCTGCCTTTGGGTGTTATGGGTCTGCAGCACCAAGTTTCACACTTTTTGATTCTTAAGCAGCCCTTATGAAAAACATGATGTCTAGAAAGAGTTTCCAGTTAGGCCAATAGTAATAATGGGGCCAAAGAATGAGGAGTACAAGCAAGATAATGCCTCATGAGTTTCACAGGACTTTCCTTGGGAGACTTATAAAGATTGGCTATTCACATTGAAGAGAGAGGGAGCAGAGATACCAAAGAAAATCTCCACCAAGTCCAGCTTGGTGAAATAAATCATATTGGTGTTACCGACAGGAGCATGAGTAACTTGTGAACAGTGACAGTACAGAAGAGTCCCACTTCCAGGCATTTTTAAAAACCTCTTATATACTTTAGTATATGTAAGATTATGGCTAAGGCAGGAGTAAGTGGTGGTTAGAATATCAGAGAAGGGTGTTATGGAGGTTTGTGATCCTTTCTCCTCCATTTGAGAGGGAATGACAACAGTTTTTTTCCCATGGGCCTTGCTACTTGCTATATAGGTCTGTAGTCAGACTTTTATTTTCTGCTCGCCAGTTCCCAAATCACCTGCTCACCAGTTCCCAAATCACCTACACGGAGACTTAATATTAATTGTAAATGCTCAGCCAATAGCTCAGGCTTATTACTAGCTAACTCTTACATCTAAATTAACCCATATTTCTTTTCTGTGCTTTGCTTTGTGGCTTGGTACCTTCACTCAGTACAGCATGCCCATCTTTCTTCTCTCTGTGTCTGCCGGCATCTCCTCTGACTCTGCCCTCCTTCTTCCCAGAGTTCTCTGTGTCTGGCTGTCCCACCTATACTTTCCATCTAGCTACCAGCTTCTTATTAAGTCTATCCAAGTGACAAACCTTCACAGTGTACAAAAAGATTATTCCACAACATATGTCTGTTGGTTTCATTGCCATGACTGTGTGGTCAAGGCCTCCAGAGGTCACCTGAGCCACTCTGCTTCATGATGGCATTCATCATGTCAAACCTGGAGGAAACAGCTCACACACTGAAGTTAAGCAACAGTGAAAGTTAATGGAGTTGAATTTTCAGATAACAGGGCATCCTGGTGACTCACAACAGTTGTACAAAGAGGTCAGGTCTCATTAAGGCTTTGTGCTTTGCCCAAAGACATCCATCCAGTGGATGCGTGGAAGATCTAGTATTAGAACTCTCAAATGGTGGTGACAAACATCACTTGGTGGCTGTAGATGCTTTATGGCTTGAATCTGGAATTTCCCCACACAAGCTCGCATTCTGAATGCTCAGTCTCTAGCTTGCTGCACTATTTTCAAAACCGTGGGAGTTGGGCCCTGGCTGGCCGAAGTGGCTAGGGGTGGGCCTTAGAAGGTTATGCATGCTTCTGTTTTTAGCCTGCATGTCTGCTTCATGGTCCATTCCATGTGAAAATCCCTGTGTGCTCTTCATGCTCCTGGCCCATGGATAGAACCACTATGCCCTGCCTCCTCACCACTTTAGATAGCACCATATGAAACGAAACCCAAATAAACCTTTCATTCCCTCACGTTGTTCTGCAGTATGTTTTCACAGCGATAAGGAAAGTAGGCAGTGCAGGTGGGCACTGAGACAGTATGTCCAGTTATTTGGCAGAGAGGCAGTTGGAAGTACACAAACCCTTTTCACCTAATTTAGTTATATCACTGCAGACTCTGGAGTATTTATAACGAATGCGTCTGCTTGGTTTTTCCCTTAACTCTGTGGGAAACACTACTCGTGATGGCCACTGCATTCAGAAACCTTGTAAAACAGCCCCCACAACACCCCCTCTATCTCTAGGCCTTTTCTAAGTTCTGAGTCCACCTTATTCTTTCCACCCACTTTGGCTTCCAGTATCTGTGCTGGTTTCCAGTTGCCGCCATGATAAATTACCACTAGGTGAGGCATTTGACACAAACTTTTATTTGTAGTTCCATAGGTCATAAATCCAGTACGGAGTCTCACCAGTATTAAATTATGGCATCTGAAGGGCTGAGTTACTTTCTGGAGGCCCTAAAGAAAGAAACATTTGCTTGCTTATTTTGGTTAATGGTGGAATTTAATTCTCAGGGATATAAGGCTTGTTTATGCTCCATGCCCTTGAACGGTTAGCTGAGGTCCATTCAAGCTTCTAAGGGCAACCCATGGTTATGGTGATGTTTTATTTGTACTGAAATGTGATTTTATTTGTATGTTAATAAATAAAGTTGCCTGGGGGTCAGAGCTAATAGCAAGCCTTAGCAGAAGCTGGGCGTTGGTGGTGCATGCCTTTAATCCCAGCTCTTGGGAGGCAGGGCTAGGCAGATCTCTGTGTGTTCAAGGATACAGCCAGCATTGGAGACACACGCCTTTAATCTCAATACCAACCATAGAAGACCTGGAGGTCTGTACAGACAGGCAGTGACGAGGCGGTCATATGGTTGGGTTTACAACCAATGAGAAGGCAGAACAGAAAGTCTATATAAAGACAAACACACAGGAAGTAGGTCTCTTGGCTGAAGAGGATAGCTGCAGCAGTGAAGGGTAAGGCTCTTAGCTCTGACCTCTTGGGCTTTCATCTCTGCATTGGCTCTGTGTTTCTTATTTAATAAGACGGTTGGTTACTTCTACACATGGTCTTTGGCTCATGGCCCAGGCTGAATGTCTTGTCACATTTTCAGTCTCTGCCCCAATCTGCTTCCATTATAGAGGACCCATATAATTAGACTAGGCTAACTTCATAATCCAAGGTAATGTCCCCATTTCAATATTTTCAGCTTTACTCATGACTACAAAATTCCTTCTGCTGTGTAAGGTGCTGTGGGTCAGAGACTGCACATCTTTATGTGAGGCTTTGTTTTGTCTACCACAGCATCTCACCTGCCATGTTTCATTTGATTATTGAACATGTTACCTGGCTCTGGGGTTCTCTGTGTTGTTTCCATATTTGAAAGCCTTCTCTGTTAATAGAACAATATCTGATGCATCTCTCATGCTTCAAATCATTCTGCCTCCTCCACCAAAGGGTCCTGGAGGATGAAAGGCTTTAGTTTGGGCTCTGGTCTATTGTTTTAGCACCAGTCCAAACACCACTTCACCCCTCTTCCAATCCTTTGTGCATTATTATCACTTTAATATTAGTAATAATAATATTTTGTCAGGGAGGGCAGGGCCTCACTGCATGGCCTTGGCTATCCTGGAGCTCCCTTTGTAGACTAGGCTGGCCTCAAACTCACCAAGATCCTCTCACCTAATTCTGCTTCTGAGTGCAGAGACTAAAGACATGCACCACCGTGCCTAGTCTCCAATTCTTTATAACGTGGGAAAAATGCTTGCCACCTGTCATGTGACAAAACATTTCCTTGAGGGACGAAACACATATGTCCACTCACCCCAGATAGGGATCCCAAAGTATGGATAACACCAAAGTCCAATTTGGTGAACCAAGGAGTTTTATTGGGGCTACTTATAGGAATATGGATGAGGGGTTACTTAAAGGAGCAGAAATGACTCAAAGACAGCTGTGTCACGAAAGCCCTTGCCAGCGTGGGTGACAGCTCACAAAAGCTTCGAAACCAGGAGTACACTGCACAGCCTGCAGGTAGCTCAACAGGTTGGAGAGTGTTCTTTCCAGGTGACTCTGTTCTGAACTTCTAGGCAGCTCTGCTTCTTCCAGGCAGCTGGTCTGGCTCATTGTTGTCTTTGCAGCTCAGCTCCTTCTGTCTGAGGGGGACTATCAACTTCCATTGTCTACTCTGGCAGGGAGGGTCCTTGTGAGTCTGGTTAGTTTCAGGGACTTCCTGAAGTTATCTTGTGCTGTTTACCTTCCTGCTTAAGGAGCTTTCTGTAGGATGGAATGTTTTAAGCTCGGAGGAATCTTACACAGCACCACTGCTCCCTCCTTGGGAAGGACTGTGAAGAAGGTCCCACTTCTTATCCAAACCGAACTCAGAGTTCCCCTTCCAGAAAAATCATCCTGGCACCTCTGATGCCTAGTTACAGCCCCGGACAGTGGTATTTTGCGTTAAACCCACACCATTGTGATTTTGTGTGTTTCGTCAAGTCAGTCTTTACTTTCCTCTGCTCCAGTCAATCTGCCCTTTCTTGAGTATGTAGCTCTCTTTGAGCAGTCTCTTATACCTTCCTTTCTTTTCATTAAATTCTGGTAACTGTTAAGAGCTACATCATAAACTGTTGAGAAGATTAGAATGGTCACGCGCACATATTAAATTTGTCAATACTATTCCCAAGCCCCAGAGTCGGCTTTGGCCTGGCATTTCCTCTGGAGTCTCTTGTTCCTCAGGTAAAGGCGGTTAGTCATACTAGACTGGTGTGCGTTTGAGTGTGTGTGTCCAAGACCACAGGCTTCCCACGAGGAAGCCAGTGACAGGCATTAACCCAGAGATGGGTGGAATCCCACAACCGCTGACAATGGAAGCCACAAGATCTGCAAGCGCTTAGAATGCCACTGGGTAATCTTAAAACAAGGAGGGAGAGAGCGAGAAAGACGGAAGGGAAGCAGGATCCAGAGACCTCCACAGATCATCAGTCACATACATGGGTTAAGGGTCCAGTGTGGTGCAAATGAGCGCGGCACTATTTGACCACATCGACTACGAAGGTGATCTCATTTATGCAAAGAAACAGATCTCTCAGCCAGGTTTTGGCCGCCAGCGCTCAGCGGTCCTCGCTGCCCTGTGAGCTTCCATTCTGCCCATCGTGGGCAGCACCGTCCTGCACCGACCTCTGAGTCCAGGGGCCCTTAGAGGTGCTGATCTATCCACTCCGCCTCCAGCTCCTGGGCCGTACTGCTCTGTCCCTGCCTCCAAGCCCCCGCCCTATTTGGCGGCCTTTGCTTCTCCTCCCGCCCAGCAACTCAGCTCCTCCCTACTGCCCCTTCCGCAGAGTCCCTGCCCCGGCCACGCCCCCTTCCCACCATGCCACGCCCCGGACCTCCTCCCTGCTTCGCCACAGCAGTCTGGCCACTCCCTTAGTCCACCTCCCAGCTCCGCCCCGGCCCACAGGCTCCGCCCCTGCCTCCTCCTGGCCCCGCCCCAGGGGCCAGCTCCACTTCTCCCGCGCTGGGGCCCGCCTGGGGTTGTTGAGGGTCCCGGAGCCGAGAGCGGTCCAGCCTCCCAGGATCTGCATTGCGGGACCGCCCCGCTCTTCTCTCGTCCCGGCGCCGCCGCGCCCTTCCTCCGAGTAAGTTGCCTCCCTCCTAAGAGTGGAGCTCTGGGAGCCGGGGGTGGGGTGGGGGGTCAAAAGAATAGTAATGATAAAACCAGACGCTATTTTGGGACTTTAAGAGTGCTCCTGGGGGCGCACTTGCAGTTCGCCAAGAGTTTGGGCCGTGAGAGTGGGCGTGAGTGGGCGCGTGTGGGGAGTGTAAGTGAGCCGTGAGCGTGTGGGTGCGCGCAGCTCGGAAAGTCCCATAGTTTTTATCGTGCCCGCGCCGCACTGTGGATCCTGGTTCCGATGCTGGGGATCTACCGCCTAGGCTCCTGCGTTAAGACTCTCTCCCCATCCCTCCCTTTCTTCTCTGGCTAAGTGTCCTGTCCTCTCCGTAACCAACCTCAAACGCTGAAGCAAGGGTTGCCTGTGTTGTTCAGGATGCCCCAGATTGCAGACTGAGATGCTGGCCTCAGATTGTTATCCAATCCTTCATTGTAAAACCGCCAGCGACCAGGGTTTTGCTTTAAGATCGTTTTAAGATCGTTAAGAAAGTTAGTTGTGTGCGTGTGTGCGTTTCTGAATGTCCCATGTGCTCACCCGTGGCGCCGAGCTTCTAGCACCTGCTGGGAGAACACCTGATGAGTTCCCAGAGCCTGATGACCCAGGACTGCTGATAGGCGTTTTCAAGACCAGTCTGATCAACCGACTTGGGCATCTGAAAGATGTTCATTGACTCAGCAACACCATGTTTCTAAACCGATTGATTTCCTAACTCACAGCACTAGCAACTGTAGTTTATTGCCCAGTGTTGAAAGAGTAACGTCCTTGGGTTGCTTAAGTATGAAAATTTCATCCCGCTGTAAGTTATTTTTTATCGAGGAGGGGGCATCAGTAACTCTCACAGCAGAGGGCATATTTCTACACAGCACAATTCCTTGATCAATTTGCGGCATCCAATAGGCTTATTGCGCTTAAGTTGCTGAGTTCCCGTCTAGTCATAATTTCTGGTTCTACCGCTGAGTTTATTCTTGCTGTGTGTTTGCCATGGAAGTAGAATTCCCATGAAACTTCTTCCGCATCTTTGTTGAAAATCCTTTTGGATGCTGGCAGGGGAATGACACTTGGAATACAAATTATTTACCGAGGTGCATGGCTAACAAAACTTTGTAGCTAAAGACAAGAAAGAACCCTAGAAGGGTGGCTTTTAAGAAGCCGTTGTGCTCTGGTGGCTACAAGTTAAGAGCTGATAAATCACTTTCAGCACTGCTTATCACAGCGGATATTTTTATCATGCCTTGAATCCTGTATTACACAAAGGTGTTTCCACACACTGTTTTAACTAAGGAAACATTATACTTTGCAGTGTAAACATATGACTCCATTTCTGTTTAAGGAAATAAATAATTATCACACTTAATTAAACACCTGGAAACATTTATTGCCACCTTCTAATTAAATCTGTCATAGGCAGTTAAGTCAACAACTTATTGCTAATATTCTGGCTAGTAATATAGTTATCTTTTCTTTGGTCTTTTGAGATGCTATTTCCCTCAGTATAGATTAATCTCCTCGCTACTCACCTTTGGAGTTTTTACCCATAAACTGAGTAAATACAGTTGAGGAAAGTAGATTAGCTCTCCCCTCCCTGGAAAATGTGAATAGTTTAGATAATGAATGTTTTGTGTTTCCTGCTCACATGACAGTTGTAGGTTTCATAAGCCCTTACATCTTTCTAGATTTCCTGACTTAAGAATCATTAATAAATCATCACGTGGAGGAATGTGCCACTGAAAGTGTAGTGATCTTGCACTAATTGTAGACACTGTCTTCGTGGGAGACTGACTCAACTGTGCTGTTTGTTCTCATCAGTTCATGCTTACTGAGAAAGGGGGCTTTGTGAGTTGGAAATCTCATCCTTGTTGTCTCTTAGCTTTCTGTCCTAGTTTGCTCTCTTTTGCGGTGACACCGTGGCCAAAAGTAACCAGTGGGAGGAAAAGTTTCCAGGTAACAGTCCATCATTGAGGGAAGTCGAGGCTGGAACTGAAGCCGGGGCCGTGGAGAAACAATGCTAAGTGGTTCAGCTCCCATGACTTGCTCGGCCTGATTTCTTATAGAACCCAGGGCTACCTGGCCAGGGTTGGTACTGCTCACAATGGTCTGGGCCCTCCCACAACAATCATTAATCAAGAAAATGCTCTACAGAACTTGCCTCTAGGCTGATCTCATGGATGCCATTCCTCAGTCAAGTTTCCCTCTTGTCCGGTGAATCTATTGTATGTCAGTCTTACCAAAATTAACCAGCACACTTTCCATTTGTGATTACTTATGGTCTCTGCCTGGATTTTGAGCGTATGTAAGGACAGATTGTGCTGGGATCCTAAACAGAATGGCAGAAACCAGGGGCTAAGCGCTCCGCATTGGCCAGGCACAGAATGTTTCGTGAGGTCAGCTTTTTTGTAGTTTTCATTCTGTTGAAATCAGAGGAAAGGGTATGTGCAGAGAAGTGATTGCATCTAAACAGTGCTCATTAGGAAATGCCCAGTGTGTGGGGGTGGGGTGGGGGGGGCGAGATTTCTAAGGGAAACTTCAATAGTAAATCCTTGAGGTTGAGTGGGCCATCATGTCAGGCACAGCACCGTTAATCGTCTGTGCTGGAGTTAGCCCCGTTTTGAAGCAACACAACCCGTTCGTTCTTGGCGATTTCACTCGTACTCAGGTTTGAGCTCCACTCTTAGCAGAATGGCACCTCACCACTCTCTCAGTTTTGTATGGTCAGGGTTGAAAGGACCAGAAACAAGGGAACTTCCAGGAGTCAGGAGAGAGATGGCAATGACGAACACCAGCCACTTGTGTTCCCCAGGACAGGAAGAAAAGGCAGAGAGGCATGGGGAAGCACTGGGAATCTTAATCCCAGTGCTAAGGGCATCGACTTTGGCAATGAGACATGCACAGGGCCAACCCAGTGATATGCTGGACAGCTTGTTCCAGTTTGGTATTTTTAGGGCTCTCTGGCTGATACAGAAACTAAGAGGGGGGGTACAGGTGGTGCCTGGCTAGAGTGGCTTTTGTCACCTTGCTGTTCCGTTCCTTACACTGCCCACATCCTGCATTTAATACCAAAGCATACAGTAAGAACTTAACAAATGCCCCAAACATGCTCTTAACAACTCAGCGTTAATACTTCCTTGTAGCTAAGTGTCCATTTCATTTTCTGATATCCCATATCTGGTTTGGGATATCTGATTTGCAGTTTCTAGACTTTTCTTCTTTGATGTCACTATCCAAGAGTTGGAAATGAATATTTCATGGAGAGGAGCAAGGAGAAAGGAGAGAGAAAGGAAATATCTTGTCACAAAATGTAAATGAAAAATAATTCCCAGTGGAAGTCGGCTGGTTTTTATTTTTTTTATTTTGGCCTGAAGATAAAGAAATGAGTTAAAAATAGAGGGCGGATGATTCCAGAATGTCAGTCAAGAGGTACCTTAGAAACCACGTCTCAGTGGTCTTAGACCACAACAGCTAGGGGTATTCAAATTGGGAGGTGTCCCGTTCCCCAATCTAGCATGTAGGAGGTGAGTGAGCATCGTTCACTCGTGCAGCAGCATTAATTGTGCTCTTAGTGTATGCCTGGGAGCTCCCAGATGTCTCCTGTGTGTCCACTGGCCCGGAGGCTGGTAACTTTGACAGAGAAAGACATCGGTGAGAAGGGGGTCCCTGCAGGTGACTGGACAGAAGCAAAGTGAACTAAAATTTTCTTAATGCTTCACAAAGGGAAGGTACTTCCAAAGGATAGTAAAACCGTTCTCAAAATAGTTTTATTTCTCAGAGATTAGAAGCTATATTGGGCACATTTGGCCTGATGTCTGTTTCAAATAACTAATGACCGAACAGCAACCAACCCAATTCCATACTATTTTCTTTCCTTAAACCTTTGTGTCAAGCACGGATGTTACTTGAGAAAAGTGTTTGAAAATATCCCTGTCTCAGCAGTAATCCGGGAATACCTACCCTGTCCTTTCTGGGGACAATGCTTTTTTTCTGTAGAGGCAAGTATTTATGGTCCAGGACTAAAGGGGCTGAGGTTCACACCCAGCTGCAGGTCACTATGGTTGGCTTTGTCTCATCACACTTTTCATACAGAATGGGGGGGGGGGGGGGTAGAACACCTGATGTTTCTATCAACGTGACTAAGGATGGGCCAGACAAACGGCTGCCTTCCACGAAAAGGAAAACACAAGGGTGAGGAGGTCATTGGACTGCATGCGCCAGTGGGGGAGCACCTCAGACCAGTTTATAAAGGAGTCTTAGGTTTAATGCTTTGATAACGGAAGAGTGGTAAGTTCAGATTTTTTTCCCATGCTTGTTTCATTGGTGATGGGAATAACGATGGCTTGTTTAGTCAGGAAGAGCTTGATTATGTGACTCTGCTGGAGTCAGCTGCTCATGTCTCAGCCACCACAGGCTATGTGACTTTGAACAATTGACATCAGCTCTCTGAGCCTGCCTCCTCAAAGTTGGTGACAGAATTTGCGTTATATGATGGCTGTATGGACTAAACCAAAACATTCGAAGGTGCTCAATTAATGGCAGACTCTCTTCAGTTAGCCAAGTTGGTCTCCTTTCAGGAGGGTGGTGATGGCCCTAGGCTATCGTAGAGCCAGAGAGGGGCAAATTGTGCTGGGTGGACTTATAGCTTGTTTGTGTTTTCCCTAACAAAGCCAGAGGAGCCCCGAGAGCGGAGTGAATGTAGCCCAGTTTCAATGAGCTCCTGCTGTCGGATTACATGATTCTATGAGGGTAATGCTGCTGAGTATGAGCCAGCGCAGGACTGCTGAGTTTATATTTCTCAGCACAAAGAGCTCTGGTGTCCATTTAGCCTCCCTGCACGTGAGGGATGCTTTTAAGACATGTTATAATTAAGCTGTGACTAGTGAGCTGGCCTTTCACCTCTGTAGTGGGTAGCCATTCCAGCTTTGATCTGGAAGTTCCAACCCCCATTGAGGCTTCGGGAACTGTCACGCCTACGAGGCAGGGCCAAGGGAGGACCCTGAAGACCCGAGAGCCGGATGGGCCAGCCCTCTTGGTTCCTGGACCCTGGATGCTGGAGGTAGACGGAGCAGAGTTCTCCAGAGAACACCACCGGACTGCACCACGCCTTTCCCAGACCCTGTAAACTATCCCTTCACTTGTAAGTTACCCCACAAAATAAACCTCCCTTTTAACTATGTGGAGTGGCCTTAATAATTACACCAATACACCTCTCCCATGTTCCAAACAGGTATCGAAGAGAGAGCATCCAACACAGACAGCTGCCCATGGCTTTGCAAGGGACTTGGACTGATGTGTCCTCAGCCTAAATATGAGCTCCAGGACTCCAGGAGGCAAAAGGGCAGGGAAAGTGTGCTCTTCTGGGAACACAGCATCGGGCAAAGCATACAATATGTGTGACAGGGTATTTGAAACGAGCCAATGAGGAGAAGGCAACCCAGGCAGCCACAGCTGGCTCTTCCTCCTTCAGGCTGACTTCACTTAGAGTAAACCCTCCCCACTCCCAAATCTGACTTATTTGTTTGTTTGTTTGTTATTTGTTTATTTATTTAGGCAGGGTCTCTGCATAGTCCTTTCTGTCTGTCCTGGAGCTCAATATGTAGACCAGGCTGGTCTTGAACTCACAAAGATCCTCGTGCCCCTGCCTTCGGAGTGCTACGATTGAAGCTGTGTGCCACCACGTAACAGCTGATTTGTTTATTTTTTAAAAATGAGAGATTGCTGAGAGGTTAAGAGCAGTCTTTGTTCGTGCGGAGAACCAGAGTTCAGTTCCCAGCACCCACTTTGGATCGCTCACAGCCACCCACCTGTTAGCTCGAGCTCCAGGGCGATCTGACTCCTCCAGCCTCTGCCTCCAGCAGTACCGCACTCTCAGATGCACACACACTCTCTTACACACGTAAAATCACGTAAAAAAAAAAAAAAAAAAAAAAGACTTACATGTCCTACCATGGCAATGGCAGGTGCAAAAGTTATGGTGTGTGCCGTGGCAGCCTTTGTTACCTATGCTTTCTTGTCTTGGGCTGTCGGTCTGACCGTGATCAGAGTCACACACGTACAGACACAACACCAAATGCCACGGCCTTATGGGGAAAGGTGTGGGCACAATGTTGGCCACAGATTTCAAAGTTCGAGACGTGCTTTGATGACTCAGACCTGCAAGAAACAAGCCCAGAGTCTGACTCCATCATGAAGGGATCAGGAAACGGCTTCTTTATTTTCTCTTCTCTCTCTCTAAAATGATGAGGTGGTTTTTCTGGGAAATGGCTGGTGTTTGATCAAATAACCCTGTCACCACCTTCGTGTAGACAGGCCCCCAGTGACTCACAGGGTGTACCTGGGAGGTGACTGAGCCCAGACCTCCTCAGCTTCCAGAGATGACCTCTGTTCGCATGCTCATCCTCT
This sequence comes from Peromyscus eremicus, assembly GCF_949786415.1. NCBI lineage: Eukaryota > Metazoa > Chordata > Mammalia > Rodentia > Cricetidae > Peromyscus > Peromyscus eremicus. The sequence goes on from NC_081435.1 coordinate 38,357,211, forward strand.
CCACCCCTTTGCTTTTATGATCTGAAACAACTGGTAGGACCCAAAGGCACAGCTCCTGTTAGGTGCCCGTGTAGGAGACTTTGTATGGCTGGAGAACTCTGGAGGCAGCAAAGAGTCTCTCTGCCTGGTGTACTGTGCGCTCACTGCCTTCCCAGCAGGAAGCCTCTCCTCAGGCGACAGAGTTGGGGATTTTCTGGGAAGCCAACAAGGTGAATGTGACCACGGTACATCCGAGGCTGCACCTTCTGGCCTGACAAGTCAGTCACTTGGAAAACCTGATGTTGAAGGTGAATGTTCTTGGGTTCCCTTACCAGGGTAGACCTGGGAATATGTTTCTACCCTCTGATCAGCCCTCCCCCGCTCCCCTCCCCCGCACCCAGGGAACTAATGCACAGCAAAATGAGAACCTCTAGTATGGGAGAGCTGTTTTCACGTCTGGCTTGGGAAAACTTATTTGGACAGCAGATTTCTACAGGTGTGTGTGTGTGTGTGTGTGTGTGTGTGTGTGTGTGTGTGTGTGTGTTTCTGTATATGCATGTGCGGTGGGCACACATATGTATTCCTGAATGTGGATGTGGGGGTGGCAGCTGGGACCCAGGCGCATGTCCATGTAGAGGCCAGAGGTTGGTGTCAGGTGCCTTTTTCTATCACTCTCTTAAGTTTGGGGACAGGTTGTTTCTTTGAACCTGAAGCTTACAAATTTGACTAGACTGACTCGTGAGGTCCAGGATCTGCTGTCTCCTCCACCACCACTGGGTTACCCACCTGCCCCCCCCCCCCCAAAACTGGCATTACAGATGCATCCTGCCAAGCTGGGGGTCCAAACTCAGGTCTTCCTGCCTGCACATCAAGTGTGCTCATCACCAAACCATCTCCTCAGTCCAGGATTATTGTTTTCTTTGTACAGAGTGGCTTTAAAGGTGAATGAACATTGAAATAAATTATATACAGAGAATGTATACCCATCTTTAAAAACATAGTTTATTTAACTTTATTTTTATGTGCATTAACATCAGATCTCCTGGAACTGGAGTTACAGACAGCTGTGATCTGCTTTATGGGTGCATGGGAATTGAACCTGGGTCCTCTGGAAGAGTGGCTGATGTTCTCAACCACTGAGCCAGCTCTCCAGCCCCTGCATACCCCATCCTAAGAAATAACCAAGTCTTTTTTTTTTTTCAAGTGGGTCCCCACTGGATTGGAAAATGTTGACAATCCAAACTTGTAGTGGTACCCCACAAATAGATCCTAGTTTGCCATCCCTGGAAGGTCCCATAGGAGGATCCATTCAACATTCAGTAGCTGAAAAGCTAGATGTCAGTCATACATGATGCTGACCTTGTGGGTTTGCTGTGTGGCTGGTCGGAGCACATTAAAAGTGCTTTGTAGATGGCTGGTCCAGGGTGACATCCTTCTTTCAAGCATAGCCTGAGACTTTGAGCTGCCAAGTGACCCATTTTTCCCTAGTCCAGACCTGTTGTACTGCCCTGAGGTCCTAGAACCTCCAGGAATAACTTGTCTTGTTCTCACATTTCCTCTTCGATTGTGCAATTGTGGGCAACCAGAAATAGATCGTTTTTGTTTTTGTTTTTTTTTCCTTCGAAGCCATCTTGCTATAACTTCTGCTTTTCTCTCCCCTTCCCTGAATTTTGGATTGTGTTAGTACCTGGGACCTCCTTTCCTTGTGTGCACGGAATACTGGTTACTTTGAAAGGTATCGTTCTAATAGGGGTCATGGAAAGTATGAATGATGAAGGCCTCATCCTGATGACAGTGCTAATTTAGTTGAGGCACTGCTTTTACCCTCTGGGTTTAAATATTTAATTAGTTACTAACAAGGGTGAAGACGGATGGATTTGAGTCTAGCCACTGTCCACTAGGTTGCATGGCCCAGGTCCAGTACACCAGGCCTTCCAGCCCCTCCATTTGAGGAGTGAACAGATGGAAGAATGGGCAGTGACTTCACAGACAGATGGCAGGAGGAGAGAATTAACCACCTTCTGCCTGATGTACAATGCAAGCACATCCTCTCTCCAAAATGGTCTCTGTAATCAGCCTTGAAATTCTTTTCCGTTTTATGGCTCCCATTAGTGTGTATCTAGTCGTGGTAGGAGTGGACATGTTCTGAGGCTGCCAGAATACCTAATTCTTAGTCTAAGATCAAGATACCAGAGGTGTGGCTTCTCCTGGGGCCTCTCTCCATGTTTAGTAGATGGCCACCTTCCCTCTGTGTCCTGCCGTGAATGTCTCTGGTGTCTGTCCTTCTTATCAGGCCCCAGTCATGTTGAATTAGAGCTTCACCTTTATGACTTCATTTAACCATAATTATCTCTTTCCTAAGGAACTAGATATCTCCATATATGGTCACATTGGGAATTAGGACCTTGATATAAAAAACTTAGAGGGACACACTTCTGTCCATAATAACCAGGTTTTATAGAAATTAAAAGGGGAGAGAATTTTTCCTTTTACATTTATTGTTTTACTCATGTGTGTATGTGTGTGCATGCATGTGTGTGCATGCATGCAAGCACACATGTGTGTCATAACACATGTGTGGAAGTCAGAGGACAATTTATGGGAGTTGGTCTTTCATCCTCCATGTGGGTTCCAGGGATCAAACCCAGGTTGTCCGACTTGGTGACAAATGCCCTTATCTGATGAACCACCTTACTGGCCCCAGGAATAAGTTGGATTTTTGTTTTTGTTTTTATCTTTTATTTACCTACCCACTTGATGTATTTGGGTCCTGTTATTTTTATTGGTGACCTAAGTGTACATTTGGTATACTTTTTTGTTCCTCAGATTTAAAAAAATTCCCTAATTTTACTTTAGTTTCTTTCTTTCTGTGTGTGTGTGTGTGTGTGTATGTGTAGGCCACAGGTTGATGCCCGATGTCTCTGTCAATTGCTTTCTACTTTATTGTTGTAACTGGGGTCTCTCAGTGAACCTGGAACGTGGTGATTCAGCTAAAGCGGCAAGCAAGCCCAGGGATTGTCCTGTCTCTGTCTCCCCAGTGCTGGGGGTGGGGTGGTCGGGGGTGGTAGTACACCTGATTTCTTTATTTTTCTGTGTGGGTCCTGGGGATGTGAACTCAGGTCTTCATGCTTGCTTGGCAAGCTCCTTACCAACTGAGGTATCTCTTCAGACCCATGAAGAACTTTCTTTAATATCTCTTATAGTTGAGATCTGCTAGCAATGGATTCTCTCATTGTGTCTGCTTGATGCCTCTATGTATCATTTTCTCTTTTTATAAGGACACCAGTCAGGTTGGAAAGGGGCCAATCCTAATAAAGCTTTGGTTTAACTGACTCAGTTCTGTAACGGTTCTGTCTTTAGATATAGTCACATCTGAAAGACAAGACTTCAGTATATGGATTTGGGGTAATGTCTTTTTAAGATAACACTGCTATGACAAAATGCCCAACACTGAGTAATTTATAAAGAAAATAATTTAGCCAGGTGGTGATGGCACATACCTTTAATCCCAGCACTCACGGGAAAAGGCAGGGTGAATCTCTGATTTCGAGGCTAGCCTGGTCCGAGTTCCAGGACAGCAAGGGCTACACAGAGAAACCCTCTCTCAAAGAAAGGAAAAGAAAAGAAAAGAGAAGAGAAGAGAAAAGAAAAGGAAAGAACTTTATTTCTCACAATTCTACAGCTGAGGAGCCAAATACAAAGGTTTCAGAAGTCTCTTCTAAGACGCCTTCTTGTTTATTCCCCTGAGTTCACAGACTCCTTTTATAATATCAACCTATGAGGCAGAACCTCCCGACTAAAGTCACTGCTCCAAAGACCTCATGTCTCAGTACCATCTCCTTCGGGTTTTATGTTCAGTGATGGCAGAATCATCCTGATCAGGGACCTTTGGTGTGCAGGTAAGGGGGTGCTCCAGCATAGTGGTTCTAACAGTAAGAATATTAAATTATTTTATATGAAGGGTCATCTGTGGTTGTTACCAGTGGCTTAAACAGTGTTGCTCGGCTCCCTTCTTTCTGTTCTCTCCATAGCATGTATGCTACCTTTCATTTGCATATTTGCATAAATGAGCAGATATGCAAATGAAAGGAAGTGTGGCCAGACCGAGGTTTCTTTTTTTTTTTTTTTTTGGTTTTTCAAGACCGGGTTTCTGTGTGTAGTTTTGGTGCCTGCCCTGGATCTCGCTCTGTAGACCAGGCTGGCCTTGAACTCACAGAGATCTGCCTGGCTCTGTGGGCGCAGGGCATGATGAAGGTAGCCATGATAAATAGTCTCTTGTAGAGTCTTTCTCTTCATTAGAAGATAAGTAACTCTTTCCTAAGCTTCCACAGCCTCCTTGTCTAGAACTAATCACACTGCAAAGGATGCTGTGTAACTGGATATTGGACCCAGAGTGAGAACTTCATTACTACACTAGTCTCCAGTATCTGTCGGTAGGAAGAAGCAAGGGGCCTAGACATTTGGGCTGGCAAAGAGCATCTGGATTAGCCCCAAGTTGCCCACATGCCTAGAAGGCTGCTGAGTTAAGGCTGTTCTTGACAATAATTCTAGGTCTTATTGGAATTTAAACTCTCTACTGCTGATGGTAACAGGGAGGATATATATATATATTTTTAAATCGAATGTTTTAAATATATTAAAAATCACATGTGTGTAAGAACTGCCAGCAGTAACTCTATCTTCTAGATCAGGGGCTTATCAAAATGGCATTACTTACTTTGGAGAAATCCATCCAGCATTTAAACCCAGAAAAACTTACCTTTCCAGAAATGTTTGCCACCTTGGTAATCGTGGCAAACATTTATCCAGTGCTTCTGATGGGCCAGGCATGTGTGCTCAGTGCTTGCTACAGCTATTTAATATCACCTTCGGAGTGGAACCACGAGGAAGGAACGGCTGTTAATCCTCTCATCCAGGTGAGGAAGGTTAACAACCCCCTGCAGCTTGTCCAGCTGACCAGGGGCCACGCCCCGGCTCAGCTGCCTCCCACACCGCTGCTCTAACTGCCCTGGGGGATTTGTTCCTCAGAATAGCTGCTAGGAACGATCTCATTTCCTGTGACCTCTCGGCAGCCGCCAGGTCTCCAGCCAGATGGTTCTACACGTAGCTGTCCTCCATGCTTCACTTTTTTTTTACATTGTGGTGTTTTTCATTGTAGAAAGATGTATCGAGGGTTGTGTTGCGCTGTCCACTCCACATTTCCTGGGTAGACTGCTGTAGTCTCTGCACTGAGAGCACTGAACACTGAACTCCCTTTTGCACTTGCAGCAGGGTCATCCCCAACAACCTGCACCCCCACCCCCCAAGACTCATGTATCCCAAGCTTGCTTTGAACTCCTTATGCAGCTGAGGATGACCTTGAACTCTTGAGCCTCCTGCTTCTACTTCTGGAGTGCCGGGACTAGAAACCAGTGCTAGGTTAGTAGTGTGCCAATGGAGCTATGTCACCAGCCCAAGCGAAGTCGTTTTCAATTAAAGTTGTCCTTGAGATATCCTGGTTTACGTCATTTGTTACAAGCTTCTGAGCATATTTTGAAAGTTGTGTCAAGTTTTAGTTGGGCCTATAAATGAAAATTCTTTACCTTAAACACAAAAGGCTCACTGAAATGAATCCTGGTGTTCCCAGGTTCTCTCTCTGACGTCCTGCAGCCCCTTCCATCAGATGCATATTGCACTGACATGTCTAGATTTTCTTAAACATTTTAATCTTTTTTTATTGTAGAATAAAACATAAATGCCAAAAATCCACACAAAAGAAACACATGACTTACCGAGGTATTGTAAGGCAAGCACATGTCAGCACTGTTAAGGGAGCCCTGGGTGTCCCAACCACACATCCCTCTCTCCCCTCGGAACAAAATGTTGACCTGCTAGTAGGAAGGTTTTCTTGGTGCCTCTCCTTGGCTGTATCACCTAGGTGAGCATTCTGATGCATAGGGGTTTAGTCTTCTAAGTCATTACTGAACTGACTCCATGACCCCCTTCCTCTCATCAAAACTATTATTCCTGGAGGGATGAGGGCTGTTGGCTCTGCAGCTTCCCTCAACTCTGTCATCAAGATGCAGCTCCACCTTTGCTTCCTGTTTCCTATGTCCGGTTCCAGTGTGACAGACTCAGGCAGGACTCCTCTGGCGAGATTCCTAGTGGTGGAATATACTGTCACTGGAAGGTCCCTGGGTCTGGTTTTTCCACTTTCTGAAGGATGCAGCTGCTGACCCACAGTGTCTAGATGTATCGGTTCACTGGGACTTGCAGAGTATGTGTGTGTGTGTGTGGGGGGGAGCATTCAATTCTGCCCTTTTTGCATATCAATTATAGGCAGAATAATTTTATAAAGTGAGACTCTTCTTGGATCATTATTTGATTGCCCAGAGGTATAAGGAACAGCCAGATAAATGCTTATCTCCTCTGTTGTACCCAATTTTTCTAGAATTAGTTTCCTATCATTCTTGGAAGGTGACAATTAGGATTTTACTATTTTAAACCCTTGTTAGCTTGTGGAATTAAATATACTTGATGAGTTTCCATCTGTTGACATTTTAATTTTCACGAAGACTCACCCTGGGCTAGTGGGCCAGGGAGTCCTCCTCTACTGGGTCTGGAGTCCTTCTGTAATGTGCTAAAGTGATCCAGGCTTGTTCTTCAGGTTTCTTGCCTCGGCCTGCAATGAGCCTCAGAATCTCTGGGTTTTTTGTTTGTTTGTCTGTTTTAATGAAGAATAATATTTACAGATCATAAAACAGGCAGGAGATGGCCCCTTCACTGGAACAGTCATTCTTTCTAGGCGTTTTCAATGGCTTCAACTAGGAAAAGTACATTCATCCACATAGAAACATATAAACTCTTGCGGAGATAAGAAACCTTTTGAGTTCATGTTGATGGTTCCAATTCACACACTATGACCACTATGGTTTTTTGTTTGTTAGTTAGTTTCTTTTTTTCTCCTTTCTTTAGTAGGAATCTGTGAGGGCTAAAGTTATGTTTTAGGTTTTAATTTCTGTGCTTAAGAGATCCATAAAACAAAAATGCCTCTAACCTGTGAGCCCCACTTGCCCAAGGACAGATAACTTCCTGGAATGCTGGGGGCTGTTCATGTAAGATAACAAGCCACATGTTTTCACGTCCATAAACAAGGTGGGTTGCCCCAACTGCATAGGATGTGCTTGATCACACGTAGGCAGGAGATATGTAAACAGGAACTACCTCAAGATGTATACTTGCCCACGATTCAATGAAGGTAGGAAGTATGTATTGTGGGTTTTGCCTTTATATGCACCCGACTAAAGTAATTTGTGGCCATTCTCTGGGAATCCCAGGTATGGACCTGGCCAGTGTCCATTTCCCTGGCCAGTATTTAATAAAGCTTGCTTCAAATTTGGCTAAAAAAATTAATGGTAGTGGTCTTATTCTTGCCTAATGGCATCAACAAATCGTGTTTTGTTTGTTTTTGTCCCAGGAGAGAATATTATTTGGTATATGTCATGCTCCTTCTACCAATTTATTTATGACTTACTCTCCTCACTGCCAGATCATATCAAACAATCTGCCCTGTAATCTCCATTTAATGTTATTTCTCTAGGTATTTTCACCAGTTCCCACACTGGAGCCTCTGGACATTCCAAATTAAAGAAGATTCTCTAATTGACTTAATAGGAAGGACTCATGGGAATGATATTCTCTAATTTATTGCTAACATTTTGTGACTTTTGTAATTAGAGTCAGTTTTGCTGGGTATAAAAATCTGTAGCTCACATTCTTTTTCCTTGAGAAACTAAAAAACGAAAGTATGTCACCCTTGTCAGAATTCCAGTCATGAAAATATAATTTTATTTTGCTCTTTGTGGTCTATTCTTGTAATACTTTTGAGGGCACCAATCATGCTATATATCTATTTCAGTCAATCTGCTGTGCATCCAGCATTCCAGTCCTAGGATTAGTGAGCTGTTAAGCTACCAAGTGCCAGCTTATGATTTGATCAGTCCTTGTCCTATATCATCTCTTCATCCTTTCAATCCACAATCCACACTGTGCTCTTGGTAACTGTAGCGCTCTTGCCTTTGAAAGCTCAGCTGAGCCTTAAGAGTGTGCACAGCTAGCGCTAAATACATGTTTGTTTGTGAAGTGATGTGGAAGGGCGTTGGTGGTTTTTCTTTCCTTATTCGTCTGTGAGGAACCACCCATCCTTTTCAACTCTCTTCCTCTTGTGAGGTGAGTGAGGCTTTGCCTCAGAGGTAGCTGTGCTCACCACAGCAGCTTTTCCTTTGGCAAGCGTGTGGGTGCAGTAACCTATGAGTGGCAGGTGGTCCTCTGTACTTGGTGTCAGGTTGTCAGACTGTGTTCTCATTGTATTACACGTGGTGAATGCCCATGCTTTCAGCAATGTGACTCCATGGTGAACATCAGCATGGTCCCCATGCCTTTTTCCTCTGTCCATGCATTCCCTTCTTGTTTCATTTGTCTTGCAGACAGGTTCCCACTCCTCCAACCTTGCATTTGTGACCACTGCTGCCTCACTGGGTGCCGGGGCTGCCACCTTCTTTGACAAGCACCCTTCCTGTTCTTGCCTGCTTTGTTCTTTCTTTAAATATACCTATAATATATTTAATTAATATATATTTATATATAAATATATTTATATGTTAATATATTTAAACATATTTAATTAGTGTATACTTGTATATTTATATATTTTAATATGGATTTAATATATTTAAATATATATTTAATTAAAATATATATTAAACATATATATCCATGTGCCACCTGTGTGCCTGGTGGAGTCAGAAGAGGGCATTAGATCCCCTGGAACCAGGGTTACAGATGGCCGTGAGATGCCAGGTGGGTGCTGGGAATAGAGCCCAGGTCTATTCCCAGGGCAGTCACTGGCTCTTAACCACTGAGATATCTCTCTAGTACCTGTTAGTATCATTTTAAACATGAAAACATTCAGAACTTTGTTACCCAAGGTCAAAGGGAAATCTGACATTTGAATCCATCTTTATTAATTATCTTAGTATGCATGCGAAAGGATGAGTTTGGTTGCGACATTTTCATACTGTACATGGTCTCTGCATTTACTCACTGCCTTCACCATCCCTGTCCCCTCCCAACTCCTATTGTAGGCACGGTGTCACCATTGCAGGAACTGGGTCACCAACTTCATCCTGGGGGACATGAAGGTGCTTGCTATTGGTCAGTAACAGATTGGGCTCAGGGGTTAGAGGGCAGAGCTATGACTCTTGTGTTTGTTTTTGTTTTCTTTTTTTTTTTTTTCCCAGAGCTGAGGACCGAACCCAGGGCCTTGCGCTTGCTAGGCAAGCGCTCTACCACTGAGCTAAATCTCCAACCATTGAGCTATGACTCTTAAGTTTAGAACTTTTATAGCCTTTCCTTGCAGCTGTTAAAAATATCTCGCCGGGCGGTGGTGGCGCATGCCTTTAATCCCAGCACTCGGGAGGCAGAGCCAGGCGGATCTCTGTGAGTTCGAGGCCAGCCTGGGCTACCAAGTGAGTTCCAGGAAAGGCGCAAAGCTACACAGAGAAACCCTGTCTCGAAAAACCAAAAAAAAAAAAAAAAAAAAAAAAAAAAAAAAAAAAAAAAAAATCTCCTTTAGACCCTGGAGCATGAATGGGAAGGTGAAGAGGTATGGCAGATGCAGCTCTGTGGTTTCCAATCCATTGTCAGGACCACAAGCTGGAGAGCTGCATGTCTCACTGGTAACAAGTCAGCAGTGTTACCTGCCTTTGCTTGTTAGCACCTCAGCACTGTGTGTGTGTGTGTGTGTGTGTGTGTGTGTGTGTGTGTGTGTGTGTGAGAGAGAGAGAGAGAGAGAGAGAGAGAGAGAGAGAGAGAGAGAGAATGTGTGAGTGTGTAACTAATGTGTCAATTTGAAAACTTGTTAAGCATGTTAATTTAGTAAAGAAAAAGTTTCAAAGCCTCTAAAAAGTTGATTTTTTTTAAGTGTCCTGTCTCCACATATTCTCAGAATCCTTTTAGAAATACGTATTTGGGGCCAGTGAGATGACTCAGCAGGTAAGGTGCTTGCCACCGAAACTGCTGCTGACCTGAGTTAATAAGAGAACTGCATCCTGAAAGTTGTGCTCTGACATCAGCACACGCTCCATCCTCCACCAAGTAATTAAGTATAATTTTAAAAGTAAAAAAAAATATATATTCATTTGGTCCTGTGTGGTGGGAAAAGCCTTGGACAGGTGTGCAGGTGGTGGGTGTGTAGCAACTGGCTGTGTGATCTTGCTGAGCTATATAACCACTGTCAGCCTGAAAATCTATGCCTAAGAATGTGAAGCACAGACGAAATTACCTGCAGGCCCCGCTGGCTCTGGAATCCCAGGGTTCTGTTGATGATCACATAGAGTTTGTATTGTCACTGAAAACACAGATGCCAGGGGAGACCAAAGACCTTGGTAGAACAAGAATGACAGTGCCCTGGATGCCCTGGGAAGGACCGCTGCCCTGCCTGCCCTGGGATAGAATGGGGAATTTTACCCAAGGAGTTTGGGGTGGGAAGCCAGAATCCTAGCTCAGAGTCTTCCCAGGAGGCTCCGGGGCTGTACAGTATGGTCCTAAGATACTCTTGGTGAGTAAATTTAGTTTTAGACTATCTTCATGATCACTTTCCTTGCTAAGTGACTGTTGACTCTTACTTACATATGCTAAATAAAGAACCCATCTGTGACTCTATCAAGAAGCTGATGTGCGTGGCCCACAAGTAAATGAAGTTTTATGCAAAAAAAAAAAAAAGGTTCATTACAGTTTTGTTTTTAAGAATGAAAGAGGACCTAGAGAATATCTCAGGAGTAGAGCACTCACCTAGCTGCATGAGGCCCCATACTCAATCCCCAGCATTGCGAAATAAACAAAGTAATAACTAAAACCCTTCAATGGCTTCAACATGCTTGACTGCTTATGTCTATAAAATGGTGCTTCCTGGAGTTGAAACCCTACGCAGCTTGAGAACAAGGTTGGCCTCTGTGCTCTGATAGGGAAAGATCTTCAACACAGATTGAATCAAAACACCAAATAATGATCTCATTATGTTTTTTTAAAAAGGCATATTATATGTTTATGAGTGCATAGGCATTTTTGAAAAGAATGAACACTGTACCATTAATAGTAGAACTGCAGCTTGGAAGGGAAGGGGGCTTATATTTTCATTTTAGACTGTAGTGCTCCAATTTCATAATACGAATATATTTGGCAAAGGAGAGAATTTAGATTTCAGTTGAGGTTTTGAGTCCTTCTAATGCTCCCTTTGAAAAATCTGAGTAAAAATAGTTTGCTGGGGAAAAGCAAAGCAAATATAAACACTTTTGCCTCCCAGCATTAGGTAACTCTTCATTTCCACCTCCACAGCCCTGTCCTCTTTTCAAAACACAACTCTCTGGTGGTTGTGTTTCTTTAGCTCAGGATGATCCACGATTCTCCAGGATCTATTGAAGTCCTGAAGGGTGGTGTGGGAGAGCATAGGCCTGGCCTGTTGGCTCGTTCGTCATTCATTGTTGATGGCTGGTCCGTGTACCAGGCATAGTACTCATGCAAGACACACCGGTGGGCCGTGCATCTCCCAGAAACTGTGTTTGCCTTCCAGGTCTCAGTCTTCCGTCTTGTAACAAAAAGCAAGCAAGGAATGAATAGACTAGCAGGTTCCAAGCTCCTTGTACAGCCCTCAAGGCTCTGACCACACCCCTCCTCTTCCTCTGTGTGGTTACTTCCCACTCCATTCCCAAATCCCTAGCAGGCTACCAAGCCACACCCGCTCTTCCCTGAGTGTGCTAGGGTGTATCCAAGTTTTCTCTGTCCTGGACCCAGCCCAGGTGAGGCCTGGCAAACCTTCCCTGAATCCAGATGTGATTCTGCTCTCTTCAGAGGTCCTGTAACTCCTTCCAGACCTCTACTGTTACAGCATTCCCTTGTAATGCGGCCTCCCTCTGGCCTCCTCAGATAGCTTTCTGGGCAGTAAAGACCTTTTCAGTTTTTACCTTTTCTGGCGTTAGTGAGGGATGTCTTAATGAATAATGATTGCATTCTCTTCAGGATGTAAACTGCAGATTTGATAGGCACCTCCATCTGGTTAAGGGCTCCCATGACCAACAATGGACACCTTCACCCTACATTTATCATCTGCATGTACGGTCAGAACACATAAGATCCGCTCTCTTAGTAGGGTTGCAAGTGAGGAGTACAGTATTATTAGCTCCTGACACCGCACTGAACAGTAATACACCTCAGAATTCTTCGTCTTAGAACTCAAGGCTTGCACCATTTGACCAACCCTTCTCCGTACCCCCAGCCCAGGCAACCACTGTCTGCTTTCTGCTTCTATGAAGGAAGTCTTGTTATCAGTGTGTATTAATGAGTGGCTTCATTTTTATGATTTGCTCAAATATTTTTTACTTCCATTCAAAGAATCATTTTGAAAAGCCTGATGTTAGGGCTGGAGAGGTTGCTCAGTGGTTAGGAGCACTTGTTCTGGCAGAGGACCCGGGGTCTAGTCTCAGCATCTGAATGGCAGGTACTAGGACACAAACACAAACTGGAGTTTTGTGGATCCATTGCCCTCTTTTGACCTCTGTGGGCACCAGGCATGCACATGATAAACAGATATATATACATACAGGCAAAACACTTTTATACCCAAAATAAAAATAAAGTAAAAAAAGAAAAAGCTTGATGCTAAAATTGAGACTGTTCCCTTGGAGTCTAGTACGATTAATAGGTTAGACCATCTCTTTCCTCTTATAGAGTTTAAACTTGAACCTTACTGAGGAATTTTTAGGCAACCAGGATCTTAGGGTGGTTCCCATGTCACCACCCTGTACTTGAATATTGTAAGGTCTTATCTAATGAGCTGAAATCTTATCTTGATAGTTGAAAAAATAAACATATTACACCCACTATTAAGACAACTCCCATAAAAGCAAATGTGGAAAGAAAGCACAGTGAGGCTGTAGACATTGCGTGAAAACATATTTCATTTCTCAGTTCCCTTCTGTCTTTGCCTGTGCTTACGTATGCCTGACTAGGGAACACAAGTTTAGCGTCGTGACTCCACTTGACGTTCCCTACCCAGTTCCCATGCTTTCACGCACATTTGGCTTTGATTCAAGATGAAACTCTTGACTTGATTGCTGCCTTCCCTGAGAAAGGGATGGAGACTAGAAAACAGATGCTACTGGAAGGAATGCCGTGATGCCCTTTAAAAGACAGTGATCTTACTCCAGTATTGCCGAGATGGACTGGAGTACAAACATTGGATGATCCATTGATGTTTGTAGCCCAGTCAGAACAGGTTTTTTTTTTTTTTTTTTTTTAACCTAAGCAATGCCTTTTTATTTACCAAGGTGTGCTGGCAACAGCTGGACAGCAGCCCTTCCATATCTGTAGGTTTGTGTAACCAGCCACAAGTCCTTCGGTCATAAAAATCCATGTCTCTCAACTGATAGGATGGAATAATTTACACAGAAGAATCAATCTCTATGGACCCTTTTGAGAAGAAACTACGCCTGCCTGGTACCTGTAGTCGAAGAGGTATGGTTAACATAAGGAAAGAATTAGGCTAAATGCCGGAATCTCTTTGAGGTCTGTGGAAAGAGTCTCCAAAGAGAAAGAGGGGCATTAGGCTGTACAGGATTTAACAGGCACTAAATACTCCTTCTTGGACCCAGTCCTGCTTTGGCCCTGGGCGAAGCTGGCAAGTTTGCACTGCACATCTTGACTCACAGCCACATTGGCTCCCTCTTACCTTGAGAGACGGCTAGCGTCGCAACATTGTCCTTAGCTTTCCTTTACAGGGAGGTTTTAAAGTATGTTCCTTTCACCTCCCATAGTCATCAACACAAGTGTTCTTTCAACTTAACTTTACCTTGTGTTTAGCAATTAGTATGTGTTACAATGATCGCACCTTACTACTTTTAAGTTTAATTTTTTGAGAATTTCATATATAACTATATTTACACTATTTCTATTCCTCCCTATCCCTCTTCCAATTCCTCCCGTGTTCCACCTTCATAACCTTTTCTTGAATTCATGACTTCTTCTATAGTTATTGTTTTTTGATACACACACACACACACACACACACACACACACACACACACACACGTACAACCTACTGAGTCCAATTAGTGTTTCCTGTATATACATGGATTTAGGGCTGAACATTTAGGCTTGGGCAGCCTATCATGATGTTCATTCCTGAACAAAACTGATTTTCCGTCTCTCAATCGCCACTGACTTCCTGTAGTTCTTCAACTAGGGGTGGAGTCTTGTGTACCCTTCCTTCATCTATCCTAGAATGTTGGCTGATGTGCTTTTATTTAGGTCTTATGCAGGTAGCCTCATTGCTGAGAGTTCACTGCTACATCATTCCTGTCGTGTCTAAAAGACCCCATTCGGTCATCATCGCAGTCCTCCGGCTCTTACAGTCTTCCACCCCCTCTTCCTCGATGTTCCCCAAGCCTTAGCTGTAGAGGTCATGTTGTAGATGTCCCATTTAGGTCTGGGAACTCTCACAGCCACCTATACTCTGCATTTGACCAAATGTCAGTCTCTGTAATAGCCTCCTGCTGTCAAAAGAAGATGCTATGATGAGGTATGGGGGCTGCACTTATCTATGGGTATACAGATAAATATTTAGAAGACAGTAGGACAATATATTAATTCAGCAAAATGGTAGTTGTGGGTTCTCCTCCAGTATCAATCACCTCTCCAGCCATGGGTTCTTGGCTAGGTTTATAATACCAGGCATGAATTCCCTCCTATTCCGTGGGCCCTCCGTCTAATCAGACAGCTGTTGGCTACCCTTAAGATATAAGTGCCACTGTTGCACCATTGGGGATCTTTTGCGGGGCTGGTCACTATTGTGGGTCACAGGATTAATAGCTAGGTAGGACTACTGATTGTCATTCCCCCCCCTTAGTTTATGTTGCACCTTCTGAAGCTATGAGAGCTTGCCCTCAAGGAGACCTCCGGATCAGTATCAGATTGATTTTTTTCCATGGCCCATGACTGAAGTGTATGGCGTCTTCAGCAATAGGCTCATACCCTCAAGCTTGAGCAGGCAACTCAGATCAATGGAATAGTCTTCATTGTTTCTAAAGGAAGGCATCCTGTGCCTGGCACTGGGGTTAGGATTACATAATCTAAGGTTCCTGGTGGAAACATTATCATTCTGTGGGGGTAACTATAAGACATGTGCACACACACGCATGCACACACACACACACACACACACACACACACACACAAGCTTATAAAATAATATTTCCCTATGGTCTTTTTAGACATTCTTATTTATCCTTTCCTTCTTACTCTGCTTTACTGGTTTTTAAGGTTACTCCAAGTTACACTCAGACCTAAAGATTCAGGGTTGAGATCCACAAATAAGAGAGACCACGTGGTATTTTTCTGGGTCTGGGTTACCTCACTCTGTATAATATTTTCCGCTAAGTCCATCGTTTTTCACCTTACTGTATTAGAGTTGTAATTTCGCAGAGAATATTATCAGAGAGAGGGCTGTGCAGTTCTCAGCGGGGATGACAAGGTCTTTGTGTTTATTTAGGGTTTGAGTTATGAAAATGCCATAAATTAGTTCTCCCTCTCCCCATTTTATTTTATTTTTTTTATACTTTAGTAAGAGGTATTCAGTCTTACCTTTCTTTCCCACCAGCCTCTGTGGGTCCTACAAAGACCTGCTCGGAGGATATTGTTGACTGGAACTTAGCCCCAGGTTTGAGAGAACAGCAGCATTGACCTGGAATATGGGAGGAGCAGGAGAAGTCTCAAGTGATGATACATGAAATGGTTTCCATCTCAGGATGGGGGCTGCAGTCGGGGATGTCCCTAGACCTGGCTGGGCTACCCTCTGAGTGCTGCTGTCTGACACCGTCTCCCCCCATGCTCATTTGCCACAGGTTTTTGCTTCTGGTGGGTTAGAAAAGCCAAGGTGGGAGACGAGTCCAGGGCTAGAGGTGTGGTAGAGCCTGTTTTCCTGGATTGTTTCCCAAGACCCAGGGTGAGGATCAGAATCCACACTGCCAAATGTTGGCTTGTTCACTGTGGTTTTACATGTGCTAGGGTACCACTGATGTACCCTCAGGCCAGACCTCACCAAGTCCTTAAAGCTCGCACATGCAAACTAACTCTCTCTCTCTCTCTCTCTCTCTCTCTCTCTCTCTCTCTCTCTCTCTCTCAAAAATCAATATAATGTCAACCCAAGGCACCATTTTACCAACTGTTTCATTTAGTATTTCAATTCTTTTATCCTGAGTCGATTAACTAACGATCTCTACGTAATCTTGCATATAGAGGTCATGAATTTTGGAGCAGCTCAGCTGTCTTGGTACTGATTTGAGGTGTCACATAGCTCAAAGTCAGAGAGCTGGCCAGGTCTGCAAAATCCAGAGATTCTGGAGCAATTTAAAGATGGCTTCCGTATATGCTGGCGCTGAGCAGGAGGTCTCATTTCCCAATTTCAGTTTCTGACAGGCTTTCTGGAGTATATCCTTACACGGTGGATGAGTCTCCCTAGTGACAGGGACCCAACATAGTACATGTAGAAGACTCAAGTATCTGTTATAACCAAGCTGTGGGGGTCACACAATGCTTACCACAATTAGCTACACAGGTCGTGTGGGAAGGGATAGCACAGGGAAGTGAGAATCATTGGGGATATTTTGGGGACAGGCTGATTCAGGAGGCAAAGACCAGCATAGCTAAAGAAAACACTGTTGAGTGGTAGAAGAGGTAAAATGTGAAACTGATGGTCTGTCAGTGGCTGGGGGAGGGGAGGGAAAGGATGCCCTGGAGTAATGACCAGGAGGAAAGGCCTGGGCAACAGCTGGTGTCCATATTCCGAGCTTTTAATGCAGTTTGGCTAGAACAAAAGCCTGCAAGATAAGGGGGTCAGCACCTATAAGATCTTACGGTGGGGAATGAGGCTCACTCGGAAGGGTTTGAGCTAGCTGGGTACCTCATCATTGGCATACTGTAGCTGGAGTTTGGATGTGAGCTTCAGGGTTGGGCACCCTCCTCTTTCTCACTATTATCTAGGTGCTCAGCTCTCTCGTTTCTAAGTTCCGTAAGACTCTTGCCTTGTGTTGGCCACAGACTGCCTTGCACTGTTTACCTTTCATGTGCTTGTCTTATTGTCACACGGAGATTACAGGGGCCACAGGGCCTGGCCTTATCTGTTTGTATTTCCTCGGCTGTGCGCTTACCACACTGGTGTGCAGTAAATACTTGCTAACTGGTAACAGCCAGTTACGCTGTGTGGATAGCTACCATTTCCAGCTTGTGGTGCATAATGTAGTTAAAATATTTTTCAGAAGATTTCTGTGAGTGGAAAACATCCCGATTTGCCAAAAATATTTAGAGGAAACTAGTAAAAAAAAAAAAAAATTTTTATTTAACCAAAAAAAAAAATCCCATGAGTTATTTTTATCTTCAAAAAGATTTATTTTGTTTAATTCTGTTGATGCAGTTATAACTGTGTGAAATAAGGGTGGCGTTCGTGTCTGAGTGAGGGCTGCCTTGCTCATGTGCACACAGCAAGCAAGGTGGCATGGTTTGTGCTCTTGCTCAGGATGTGAGGCGGGGCTGTGAAATAATCACTGTCATAACTACTGACATGCTTCACCAGCGTGATCGTGTCCACAAAAGTTAGAGACTTTCGGTTTTAAGTCAGCAGGGACGTTTATGCTTTTTATCTTTGCAAAATTACCATGAAACTAAGAATGAAATCTGGAGGTATAGACCCGCCCTTGTGAACGTTGGAGAGGCCTGTGACCCCAAATGATACAGGACTCAAAGACAGAAAGTAGACTAGAGGAAGGATGGCGGTTGAGGCTGTAGCGAAAGGAGCAGGGCCATAAAAATGCCTGCTCCCAGGGATGGGGCAGAAACAGGGGACCCTCAGAGTCCCAGGGTGTCTCAGAGTGAGCCCTCAGATTCCAGAGGCCCATAGATAGCTTCCTGGTGGAGTGGAGGAGGCGAGATCTGCGAGAGGAGGGGCTGACAAGGATTTGTCCCTCGCAGCTCTGGCCCCAGGAGGACAGCCAGGCCAGATGCACTGAGAGCCTAGAGCTCCAGGAAGAAGGCTTCTTAGGTGGGAAAGCAAAACACTTAAGAATGGGAGCCCTAGGGTTCAAATCCTGACAGCAGCTAGGGAGCTGTGAGTTAGGGGAGTTAACTAATGTGTTTGGTTTTAGTTCCTCATTTATTAAATGTAAAACTGGGTCATAGGATGCTGAGATCTGCATCAGATTCTAAAATTATGATTTCGTTGGGCAATAACTCCACCCCCCCCCAGGAATTCTACTTCTGAATATCTAATGCAGAAAAAATATATATCCATATAAATACTTATGAGTGTGCTCATATGTTCTTTACACTTAAGGGTCCCTGACTGGAAAAACTGTTAGTGAATGGAAACACAATGAGATGCATTTATACAATTCAACAGTATTTACCAATAAACAAGAATAGCTTACTTTATTTATTATGTTATGGATTTCAAAGAAGATTAACTAAGGGATACAAACATCAAAGACTACATATTGTCTGAGAAAAAGCAGATATTATGAAGGTAAGTAGGTTATCCGCTGCCTAAGGATGAAAGTGAAAGACTATTTTTGAGATGGTGAAATGTGTTCTAAATGTTAATATCTGTCAGATACATCTGTTGTCACACAGACAATGGGATTGCCTCCTTTTCTTTAAAACGCTTTATTTTAGTTGACATGTAAATCTTAAATATATCAATGATGTACATACATCATGATGTATTGGTAATGTTTTCATTCAGAGAATACTGAATCAAGCTACTTAACATGGGTATTGCTATTTACTTTTTCCTGTCCCTTATGATGAAGGAAGTGGAGGCGAAGAAAGGCTGAGTAACTTGGCTGAGGTCACCCGTACGTGAGAATGGGCACAGACGACTCTCCCAGCAGTTTTCAGCTGTGCGATGTCTTGTTAGCTGCTGCCGTCAGGATGCCCACCTCCATGGTGTGCAATAGATCTTTTGAACTCAGTTCTCCTGTCTAACTGAAATGTAGTGTCTGTGATTACCATCTCCTCAAACCCTTACCACACCCACCGGTCTCTGGTCACTTTGATGCCTTTCTGTTCAACATACAGATGAGTCATTCAGTGTTTTCTGGGGCTGGCTTTTTTCTCTTAACATATGGTCCTTGTTCTAATTTGTCCTCTCTTGCTGTGACCAAACACCAAAAGCAGCCTGGGCAGGACAGGGTTTATTTCCTCTTACAATGCTCAGATCACAATCCTTCACTGATAGAAGTCAGGGCAGGAACTTAAGGCCTGGAAGCAGGAAGTGAAGCAAAGACCATGGAGGAATGCTGCTCCTTAAGGCTGATGGTCAGCCCAGGACCACTTGTCTTGGGGTGCCTATAGCGGGCTGGGCCCTCCTACATTAATTAGCAATAAAAATAAATGCCCCACAGGCCAGTTTGATTAAGGCAGTCCCCCAGTTGATATTACCTCAGATAGCTCTGAACAGTGTCCTCCAGATTTTTTCATGTTGTTGCAAGTGAAATTTCTTTTTAAAGGCTAAAGAGTATGCCATCATATATGCATACTACATTTCTTTATCAGGGAAGTATTTTAGAATTTGGATATTGGTGAGATTACACAGAACTATTACACAGTTCTCTATAACCATCAGAATTATTGAAATGTGTACTTAAAATGATAAGTTACTTCATTAGAACAGGGGAAGGTGGCAGGGGCTTGAGGTTCCTTGGATTTCATGGAACTTTCTGTACACCTTGGCTACCTCTAGTTTTGGTGGTTATTTGTGTGTTTCAGACAGTTCAAGCTGGAGAGCTCAGCATCTTCTTTACATCTGACTCCCAAGTTCTATATCGATCTTGTGGTGGGCTTTCACAGAATCTAGTAGGATGAACTCTTTGATGGAATCCTGGTTTATGATTTCTGTAGAGCAAAGTCTAAAGACTTAAAAACTTTTGACAAGTCATTGTCATGTGGAAAAAAAAATAGAACTGACCCAAAAGTATTAGCCCATAACCAATGCCCTAGAAATGCTATCTTATTTCCTAGGGTAAATATGTATTCCAAGTGTCCCCAGTCCCCCCCTCACCCACTGCAAAGTCTCATTGAACATTTTGTATTGGGGAAGGCATGGGAGAAATGAGAGCCTAGGAATTACAGCCAAGATAGGTGCTCCTAAGAATCTTCTAGATTGTCTTCAGAAAAGAAGGGGCCACTTAGACTCTGTGGCTTTTGAGCATCTACCAACTACCCTCAAAATTATTTTAGTTTCAATTGTCATCTTCTGTCAAACAAAAGGATAGATTGATTATTCACTCATCATATATCCGGAATAATACAACCTGACTTATTAGTGCACACTGGCCAGTGCATTAAGCTCCATTGTCGATGCCCCTGCTACGTAGAGGTCATTTGGTTCCCAGGTGCAGCGTTCCTGCAGCAGGTGTTTTGTAAGCTAGAGTCCCTGTGCCCTCAGAAACAACAGTCTCTACCTAGAAATATGTGTGTGCGCTTATGGGGAAAGAAGATTTCTCGAGAGCACTGGGTGGGCTTTCGTTTTCTCCTCTGCTTCCCTGTGTTCTCTGCTAGTCGCCGGGTAAAAGCGAAAAGCAACAGCTATCCTCCACCAGGGAGAAGGATAGGGTGAAAAGAACAGATTTTCCTTTTGAGAATTATTTCTCCTTCTGTCAGGTCACCCACTTCTATCGTGTGAGATAGCAGGTGGTTTTCCTGAGCCCTGTCCAATCCCTTGTCCCAGTCTTTTGAAAATAAATCAGAGAGAGAGAGAGAGAGAGAGAGAGAGAGAGAGAGAGAGAGAGAGAGAGAGAGAGATAGATCAAGGTCTGCCTGGAAGTCAGAGGACAACTCTCAGGTATTCTCTTCTGCCGCCTTGTAGGATCCAGGGACTGAGCTCAGGTTGACAGACCAGTACTCAGAGGTCTCTATCAGCTATGCCATCGGGGCTGGGGTGGTGGTGGTAGGAGCATTTATGTGATACAGTCTTTTAATGGGCATTTTATGAGCTCATCTGGAGCCTCTTCCTCACTTGATGATCTTTTCATCGGGGTCAGCTAGATCAGCGCATTAACTTCCATTCGTAATTAACACTTCCAGCTTCTGACATTAAGATGATTCACCTGCAAAAGCAAACCGAACCCCAAACAGCACAGCAAAGCAGCTGGGAAGAAAATGCAGCAAGGCTTGCAAACGCCCCTGGCCTTTTCCCCACCTCTAATTTCGCATCAGTATTTGTGCTAGTTACTTTTTGCCGCTGCGACCAAATAAAAACCCAAGAAAAACAACTGGAGGAAGGCAGGGTTTATTTTGGCCCAGAGTCTAAGAGGTGCATGGTGCCTCAGCTCTCTCCTGGGCGATGGTCAGGCAGGGAGCATGTGGAAGAGCTGAGCTGATAACCTTTTGATGGTTGGGAGGCAGAGAGACTGAGAGGCAGGATCTGGGGACAAGATATTCTCTACAGAATCACGGCATCAGTGACCTACTTCCCCCTTCTGGGCCTCAGCACCTGAAAGCCCTTTCAGCCATGACCTCATAAATGGGCTGATGAAGTTAGAGCTCTCAAAAGCCTACATAAGCTAGCCGTGAAGTTCTTAACATGAGTCTTCAGGAGACAGTTTTAGATTCATTATGGAAGGATGCCTCCCATTTGAGTATCCTAGTCCTGGGTGGACATGTAATATTTTCTTCCAGTTTGTAACTTCTGCCTTTATTCATTTTTGTGTGTTGAACTTTGGCACCACCGACCTGTCCGGTGTGCTGTTCTTTTCTTGGCTCTTCTGTTTTAGAAAGACTCCTATTCTGTGCCCTAGCCCCATCCAGAGCAAAACCATACACTAGGAAATGAGGAGAGTCTGGCTTCCCGGCTTCCCGGCCTGACTCCTTTCGGGGAGCAACTGTACAGCCAGTGTAAACATTCCAGTTCAGTTAGAGATAACTTCTTGGTTTCCCATTACCCACGCCAGTGAGGTCATGCAGAATGTGCTCACGTTAATGAGCGTTGTGTTTTATTTCAAGTGCAAGTTGTCTGGTTGAATGTTTGTAGTTTCAAAGCCAGAGGCTTAGGGAGCAGCTAGTATTTCACTACTGACAGTGTGTGGTGCAGGGAATACTCATGTACCTTTTCCCTCACTCCGTTCTCTATCCCTAGCTCGACACCTGCAGTGTAAGCAGTGCTCTGTGCTCTGGGATGGGCTGAGTCAGATGGACTGCTGCCCCAGTGGAACAGTAAAAATATCTTGACTCACATCTCAGAGGCCTCCAAGGCCGAGGACCAGACTCTTCCCACTCTCATGGACAGGAGTAGTAGAATAAATCCAAAGAGATGGATAAGGGTATAGAGCCAAAAAATGAATGCTTGCTTCAAACCCATAGAACAGAGAAGAAAAGGAAGTTGAGTTCAGTGGGAGGTTACTTGTCATAATGATGGGCAATGGCACAACGCCACTAGGATTCACAAGGTGAGTCACCCTTCCCATTGTTTATACAAGAACTTGCTAGTATGATATAAACACTCAACAGTGCTTTTACTTTCTAGAACCTTGCCTAAGAGTTTCCCACTATTGGTAGGGGATAAAATATTTTATTTAAGTCCATTTACCAGGGATGGGCTCCAAGGATAAACAGTTAAACAAGTTTGAGTGGAAATTCCCTCAACTTTTTCTCGCCCAGTCTTCTGAATGTCAATGGAGAGTCTTCATCCTTCCTCCAAGTGTTCTTCCCTAGGGCTTGTGTGGTCCAAGAAGCAAATACTATTATCCCCAGCTTGATCATCACAAAGGGTTTCCTTGGCTTTCAGGGTCAAATTCAAACTCTCACCTTGCATATTAAGGTTGGTTTGTATCATATCCACCTTTCCAGCCTAGCTTCCTCTTTTTTGAGAAGGCTCTGTCTCTGATGACTGGAACTGTTTCTTCTCTCCATAGACTTTCTAGTGATTGTCCTCCTGTGTGAGACTCCTCTTCTGCTTGAATTGACTGCTTCCTTTAAAGCTATGCTTTGAGATGTTCCCAAACATGTCTGCTGTCCTGTGTATCCTGAATGCTCCCTTCTGGATTTCTCCTGAGATGTATTGTACTGTCTAATAATAATTGGTCTATTGGCCTGCCTTCCTCAGCCCCAGTGAGTATGTTAGCTAGCATGTGTTGAAGAAAGGGCTAGGCACTTTTCTAAGGGTTTAATTTGTATCAATTCATTTAATCCTGACAGCGAGGCTTTACCTGGGATGCTGTTTATTTCTCCAGTTTCTTTATTTTAAAGGTTAATAAGTTGAGTCCTGGTTTCCTGTACAGGTTTGGTGCTTCTAATTGGTAGAAACAGGATCTGTTCCCAGGTATATTGGTGAGTACAGCTACGTGCTATGAGCCTGTCAAAAAAGCTAGCATGGTGAAAACAAGAGCTGTATCAGAGCGGCACTTGGTGATCCTCTGTGTAGCTTGGCTGCTTCCTTGTTGCTGTCATTTTGACGCAATCTTAACTAATCTCTCCCACATTAATAACACAAATTATTTTTAAATGTTGCCAATTTCCTATGTGTACACAACTTACTGGGATCTTATTCCCCCGTCCTATGACTTTCTCTTATCCCTCTCCACTGCCCCCCGCCCCCATCTTCCCAACTACAAGGAGAAGAATTCTTATTTTCTTGTCTCAGCACAGACGACGTAGCCTAGTTAGTGAGCTTATGGAGGAGTCAAGACAGTGGACATTCCCCAGTGGCCCACAGGGATTCCAGAACCTTCTCCTGGCTGCCCATCCTTAAACAGATCTTTACCTGAGTTTGTGGTACTACGGTACTCACAGCTTCTAGCTGTTGGGATTTTTGTGCGGTTGAATCAAGATTGCAGGAATTCATTTCTATCAGTGAAAAGAACTATAGTCATCCTGCTCTCCTTCTAGGGAATGACTTTCCTGTCAATGAGATTGTATCCTCTTACAGTTATTTTCAGTTGCCTTCATGTCATTTTTGTAGCATGAGTTTGTAGCACATAGAAGCTGGGTGGCTGTGGTGACCCACCTGACCAAGGATCGCAGGGCACACTGTCTAGCTCGGCTGGCTAGAGCAGTGAGTACCAGGTCCAGTGAGAGACGCTGCCTGAATAAAGTAGAGCAGAAGAGGAAGATACCTATTATCAACTGTGTCCTGTGTGTACACACACGTGTTCCCCCTGAAATGTGAACATGCCGACAATGTGAACATGCAGAATACAAGCACACACACACACACACACACACACACACACACACACTCACACACAAAATGCCAAACAAAAAGTAAATAAGAGAAATTTCACAAAAGACTTCTAGGTGAGATTGTCTTTAAAAATTGACATATAATTACATTCTTATCAGTGGGTCAATATAATCTGTGTCTGCCATGATATAAAGAGATCACATCATAGGAGACAAAGTTAAATCTGTAAACTCCAAATTGAAAGCACAGAGGAAGAACCATTTGAAGGGAAAGTTCTGTGCTGCGAGTGCCCTGTGACCGGCTCTCTATGAGCAGAATCTAAATAAGATGATTTACCAATGAAAAATAGGTTTCAGAGATCCAGTACTCTGATGGGGACTTCAGCAGTTTTCTCTCCAAAAAAAAAAAAAAAAAAAATTCTTGCCACTGTTTTCTTAGTTAAACATGCTGCAGGAGGAGCACATTTCCTAGTTCTTCAGAAGGTGATGATTTTAAATTTGGGCTTCAGTGTCCAAACACTTTTAAACAGAAAGGTTTTAATCCCAGAAGATCCAAACCTTTCCTGCCTGGGTTGTAGTTTTCATTTGAATTGTAAAAGTCATTTTCGAATAGTTTGTTAAACTTGTCTCAAATCTGTTTTTTTTTTTTTTTTTGAGGATGTCACACATGAGCACACTGTATTTGCATCATTTCCACCCCGTTCCCCTTCTACTCTTCCCCTGCATCCCCTCAAACACCCCCTTTTAAAATTCATAACCTCTTCTCTAGTTATTTTGTTACATTTGTGTAACATATCCATGTATGTGTGCATTTATTTATGTATCCTATGGAGTCAAGTTAGTGTTGTTTTATTTACATGTTTGGGGCTGACCACTTAGGATTAGAATCTCATCTCCGAAAAGCAACAGTAACAAAAACAAAAGCAAAACCTGGGGTTCTCTGTCCCACAGCAGCTGTTGACTGCCTGTAGCTCTTTAGGTGTGGGACCTTGTGACATTTTCCCCCACCCACGTTGGCACATCAGCTAGGTCTTTGCAGGTCTTGGGCAGGTAGACAAGCATATTATTGAGAATTTATGGAAGCAATAGCCAGTCATGTTGAGAAGAAATTACTACACAGCAGTCATCCGGTTCCTTGGGGTCTTCCAAACTTCATGCCACCTCTTCTGCAGTGTTCTCTGAGATTTAGGTGTAGGTGTTGTGTATTGTTGCCCTATTTGGGGCTGGGTGCTCCACAGTCCTGTACCTTCTGCATTTGGCTAGTGGTGGTTCTCTGTCTGTCTGCTGCAGAGGAAGCTGCCTTGATGAACTGTGAGAGTTGGACTTAGCTATGACATAGGATAAGTGTTTAGAAGGCAGTTGGAAACTTGTATTGCTTTAGTGATATGGTTGTGTAGGTTCTCCGACTCTATGACCTCTCTAGCCATGGATTTTTGGCTAGGTTTACAGCATCAGGCACGAGTTCCCCCCAGCTGAGCAGGATTTAAGTCCAGTCACACAGCTATCTGTTGCCTCCAAGATATGAATGCCACTGTTACACTGTGGCAGGTGTCTTGCCTGTACATCATTGTTGTAGTTCTCAGGCTTTACAGCTGTAGGATTGTTGATAACTTTTCTGTGGGGGCAGTTACATAGCATCTTCCAGCACTCTAAGAGCTGGGCCCCAGGAGGAATGCTTCTCTCTACTTTTTATGTGCTATAAAGGTTTCTCATTCTTTCATTAGCTCATGAGTTACAGATTACAAACACCCAAACTCTCTAACTGATGCCTCTGTGGGAATGCTGATAGAAGTTACTTAACTGCCATCTAGAGAAGCTAGAACTTATCTGTGTTTAACAGAGCCTTTTTGTGGTTCTGGATGAGAATACTAAAGGGCTGCAGAGAGCACTGCCCCCAAGTCTCTGCTGTCTCAGGCATCTATTAGCGAATGTACCCTTCCTTTGACTTCCATTGTTCATTTTCAATGAAACGCATTTTTATAAGAATAAAAAAGCCAGCCAGGCGCTGGTGGCTCACACCTTTAATCCCAGCACTCGGGAAGCAGAGGCAGGCGGATCTCTGTGAGTTTGCGACTAGCCTGGGCTACAGAATGAGTTCCAGGAAAGGTGCAAAGCTACAGAGAAACTCTGCCTCAAAAAACCGAGAGAGAGAGAGAGAGAGAGAGAGAGAGAGAGAGAGAGAGAGAGAGAGAGAGAGAGAGTAAAAAAGCCTTTTCCTCTAAACAGGAGGTCACCCAAATCATTCTATTTAGGAACCTGGGACAAGTTACACTTTGTTTTGGAAGTAATATATGTTCAAGGAAACACTTCAAACTTCAGGGATGTAGGGCAAGGAAATTAAAACAAAGAGGACAACATTCTCTACAATTAGAAGTGGATATCCAGAAATGCCCTCTGCATATTCATATATGCATATTTTACACATGCTTCTACAGAAACTACCCATCCCACTGAATTCTGTGGTCTCTGAGACACTATTAATGTATGATGTGCCTTAATTTCAGATGTTCTCTGAAGAAATGTGAATTCGATAGCTGTTGACATATAGAAAATTACTCTTCTGGAATTTATTATTTTTCACATCAAATGCCTTGGATATCATTCCATTTTTGGAGACAGAGGGTGAGAGAGAGAGAGAGAGAGAGAGAGAGAGAGAGAGAGAGAGAGAGGGGAGAGAGAGATGCAATTCCTTTTACTGATGTTTCATGTAAAAAATCCACATTTAAATAGCCCACATTTCAAGTCCATGGTTTATTTAAGAATCCCCCTGTTGTTGAATATTCTTGTTAATTATAGGTTTTTGTGTATACCATACTTACCTTGTCACATAATAGTACTTTAGTTCTAATATGCACATTTTCATTTTTAAAGACATTTTAATATTTGAAATGTACAGTGGATGTGTACAGATAACATCCTAATCCCCCCCCCCAAAAAAAAAAACCTGCTATGAAATTGTATATCTTCCACTTGGTGCCATGTTGAGAATCAAGGAAATAGAGTATTATTTTGGTGAGAATGGGTTTAAACATGCCCTGTAAGATGTATTTGCAAATGACTGTAAGGATGAAAACACAGTTTTAATCATCTTCCCATCGAAGCATTCTCAGAAGCAAGCCAGAACTTTGTAGACACCACTTATTCGATAGATACCAGCTGCTGCTCTCTTTTGGGGTCTGCACCGGTGATTTGTATCTAATTTGTTTATTTATGTGTGGGTGCACATGTGTGCAGGTGCACCTGTCTGTGCATCCTTCCACGGAGGTCTGAGGTAAATGTCGGGTGTCTCCCTCTATCACGGTCCATCTTTTCTTTTTTAAAACCCATTTATTTCGTGTGTGTGGGCACATGAGTGCCACCGAATTCACGTGGAGGTCAGAAGAAGACTTTCAGGGGTGGGTTCTTTCCTTCCATTGTGTTGAGTCAAGGCCTCTCTAGTGTCTGTTGCTGCGCTGTGTACTCCAGGCTGGCTGGCTAGAGATCTTCTAAGCATTTCTTCTGTCCCGACCTCCTGTCTCGCCACAGGAGTGCTGGGATGACAGATGAGCATCACCACATTGGACTCTTTTAAAAAGCTGGGTTCTGGGCTTGATCTCCTTGCCAGGCCTCTGTCACTAGCCTTTACTTGCCAAGAGGTCTCTCTGGCTTCATATTGTTTTCTCGGTCACAGAGTCTCTTATGGAACCTGGAGCCCACCAATTCTGTTAGAATGGGTGACCAGCAAGACGTGTAGATCCTTATGTCACTGCCTCCTAGTGCTGGGATTATGGGCCTGCAACCAACACCTGACCTCTTACTTGGATGCTAGGGATCCAAACTCTGGTTCTCACGGTCGTGTAACAAACACTTTAACAACACTGAGCCACCTCCCCAGCCCTGTACACATCACTGAAAGCAAACTTTCATGCTTAGAGCTGTAGGATAGTGGTGGAATTTGCATATAGCATTTAAGGCCCTGGGTTTGATCACCAGCACTGGAAAAACAAACAAACAAACAAACTCTCTTTCATTTCCAAAAGAGCCACATTTCAAGAAAAAAAAAAAATCAAGACACAAACCGTACCTTAAAAAAATAGTAGGTCATGTTACTTAGAGTTGCAGAATTTGGAGGTTGATTTCACCCCCTGTAATTTAGAGGTGATCCAATTTCTTATGGCTCAGCACTCTGGCATTTCATGCATCTTGCCCAACGTTGATTAACATTAAGGTAATATTGTGAACTGGGTGTTACAGTCATGAAATGATAGCTTTAGTGCAAATAACTGTATTTCCTGCTGACATCGCCACAGTCTCCCACCTGTGAACTGTCCTCTGGGTCCCCAGTGTTGGCACGTGTGGCCTCACAAGTCAGTTTCCCCTTTCTGTTTGATCAAGTTGGAGTGCTTTCTGGAGTGCTTTCCCACACCATTACTTTTTGGCTTCCCAACTGTGTGGATGGCACAGGGTAGAGCCTATGCTTCCCTGACGCTATGAAAGGCTGCCTATGCAGAGAGTGGCCTTATAGAAGAAGGTCTTAAGCATGCAGGCATGGTGCGTGTTCTTGGCTAGATGAGTTTTTACAGTCTCTCTTAAGACAGTTGTTTGGATAGAACACTTCAGAGCCACTGCTTCTTAGTGCTCGGAGTGACTGTCCCTTTCCAGTTATTTATGGTACCGAGGAAAAAGGCAGATGGGGCGGTGTGTGGTAAAGTCGTTACACTGTTTCTTGCTAACTGCAACCGGTATTAAAGCAGACAGTTACTTACAATTTTGGTTACATTTTGTGAAATGCAAAGATCAGAGACCTTTTCTGCAATTTCCTTCTCTGCTCAGACCGCAGCTTCCTTCCTTTGTATGAAATGCTCTGCTGCGTTCTCAGTATTCTACTTTCTCACCCTGCACAGCAACTAGCAAGCTCACCCAACCAAGATGAAATGTGGCCACTCTAGGGCGTCTCTGGATATCTCTGTCCTTCTGAATGGACACCCTTTTCAGACCTGATTAAACCTTTTTTTTTTTCTCAAAAATTTTTTAAATGAGAAAAAAATATCTTTGTGGAGGTATTCCTCACTAGATTACTGGGGGATAGGGATAGGATTACAACCTTTACTGGGGGCGGGGGGGGGGGGGAGCAGGGATAGGATGAAATCATGAGGAGGGTGAGGGTTAGTAGCCAGAGGCAGTGTGGTTCACTCTAACATATTGTCTGAAAAAGATTCCCCATTAGCAGGTTTTAAATGTGTGTGTGTGTGTGTGTGTGTGTGTGTGTGTGTGTGTGTGTGTGTGAGAGAGAGAGAGAGAGAGAGAGAGAGAGAGAGAGAGAGAGAGAGGTGGTGATGGTGGAGCCGCACTCTGCCACAGCTTGTATGTGGAGGTCAGAAGACAACTTACAGGAATTGGTTCTCTCCCTCCACCATGTAGGCTTCAGAAATGGAACTCAAACTGTTAAGCTTTTACAATTGCTTTACTTGTGGAGCCATCTGGTCTACCTTCAGCACTGTTTAAAACATGTGTTCACAAGATGGCTCTGGGGCTATAACTGAAGGAAACAGCAGAAGGGCTAAGGTGGGCAGTTCATCCTGTGGTTGAGACTCCAGGCCCAGCCTGTGAGAGGACAGAGGTATGAGGATGAAAGTGAGATTTTGTATATATCTACACTTGCAGAGAGCACTGGAGTTGAATGCTCAGCATAGTTGTATTTTATATCGAACATGTTTATTTTCCCAGAAGAAAGGAAAATACAGCTGCTTCAGTGGGAAGCTGTAGTTGAGATTAAGATTAGTGAGATTCTCAGGGACCAACATGCTGCTGCCAAGGGAGGGTGTGTTTGTTTACGGGGAAGAGTATGGACTTGTAAAGTTAGGGAAACGTGAACATGAAGATGGCAAGTGAAAGGAGCTTGCAGGGCAGGGCAGCCTGTTCATTCATGCAGAGAAGGCAAATGTGGTCATTAAAACCCTGGAGACACTCCGTAGGATGTAGGAGTTTAGAACAGAAGGTGAAGTTAGGTTACAGTAAGCCCTTCTTGGAAAAAGAGCTATATGCTAAAAACCAGAAAAAAAACACCTATTTTGATTATTATTCTCTTTATTCTAGCTTCCATATTAAGAGTGGCTAAATATGCTAAAAGAACCTCAGTGAAGATGGGGAAATGACATTGAATAGCTAGAGAGCAATGGGGCCAACTCTCAGCTTTTCCTTGGATGAGTTTCTTAAACTGCCTGAGCCTCAATTACGTTGTCTCTAAAATGTGTGTGTTTACTCAAGAGTGCTTTATACTTACTCTACAGTGCTGTTGGGAGTTCAGGAGATAGTGGTGTGCATTTGGTGTTTGTGTGAGAGCTGCATGCATCGTAAGTATGCAGTACAAGTTGGCAATCACTATTAGTAGGAAAGGAGTTCCCAGCACACATGTGTCTACTTGCTCTTTCTTAAAGAAGTGACAGCCTGCCTTCGCACAGCCCCTAGGCTGGCATCCATTTGATGAGAAAGCCAATAGCCTGAGACTAGCTCCTGGGGGAACAGCGCCTCTGGGGCCGCGCCATGTCATTCTCCACGAAAGCTGGAACCGAGCCCAGTGTTGTTGAATACTGAGGAAGCTGGCAGAAGACGCTGAGTGTGGAGGGAGGAGGGGGCATTTGGGCTGTTCGTGGCTGGGAAAGGTTTGTATAGGCGGTAAACTTTGTTGTTGACTCCAAGGGAGTCTCTGGCTGTGCTATCTATGGGACTATGAGTGGAGGTCTTCCCAGCCCACAGGTTTTCTCGTTTGTCACAAGCTTGGCATTCCTCTAAGCTGTTTTAGGTGTGTCTATTATCTTCTTGGGGCTGTCATTTGGGGGGTCTCCTCTCTCTAAGGCTATTTTTAAGTTTCTCAAAGCTTAGCATGTTTGTGCTTTTGTTGCTGTTTGCTTGCTCTTTTTTCCTCATTAATTAATTGTGTGTGTGTGTGTGTGTGTGTGTGTGTGTGTGTGTGTGTTATATACAGAGGTTAGAGAACAACTTGTTGGAGTCAGTTCTCCTTTTACCGTGTAGTTCCCAGGGAATGAACTCAGGGCATCGGGTTTGGTGGTGACAACTTTCTACCCACTGGGCTATGTTGCTGACCCTGGAGTGTTCCACTAGTTTTGGTCCATCTAAAGGAGAAAAGAGGTTTGCAGATCATTATTGCCATCGACCTATTCCATTTGTTCTTTTTTTTTTTTTTTCTTTCTTTCTTCTAATCATGTTGACTCTAATACCAAGGTTATAAAGATTCTAACTTGGGGGAGGGTATAGTGTATTTTTTGTTGTGTTGAATTGAGTCAGGGAGGCATTCGACATCATTGATAGCTTTAGAGGACACGTTCTTTCACTCATCTACCTGTTGGCTTTCACAGATGCAGAAGCCCAGGGCCTGCCCCCAAGAAATAAAATCAGACCCTCTCAAGGTGAAACTTGAATCAGTATTTTTAGAAATGCCTGTGGAGTATGCCTTCCAGTGTGGAGCCAAGTTTAAAAGCCAGTGCTCTAGAACATAGCTCTCAACTGTGGGTGATTTTGTCCCCTGGGGGACAACTGGTAATGCCTATAGACTTTGTGGATGTCACAGAATCTTCTGGCCTCTAGGTGGGAGATTCTGCTGAGAACATCCTCAGGGCATGGGATGTAGTACAGCATGTAATTAAGCTGGCCCAAAATATCACTAGAACCAAGGATGGAAAACGGTGCTCCAGAAATCTGATTCAAGAGCTTCTGGAGCATGTCTGTGCCTCTCTTGGGGGAAATCACAGCAGGTAAGTACACATTTGTCCTCTCAGCAGAATATGCAAGGAAGTGGTTTTAGTGTGTATCTTTGAACCTCTTCTGTGCCTGCTGTAATGGCAGCCTGTCCCTGAGGCTGGCGTACCAGGTTCTGATTTCTGGGGCCAGATGTCTCCCTGTTCTGGTGTTCTAAATTTATCATAGTTGAATGACTTGGAAGAAGACCAAAGTTAGGAAAATTAAATCCATAGAAATTAGAACAAACAACCTTTAAGTCAGTTTTTTGAATTGCTTGGCCTATTCTAAACCAGAGGAGTGACCTGTAAGAAATCTGATATTATGCTCTGTGGGAGGTCTTTCTTTTCTTCAAAGGAGTTTGGGAAATACATTTTCTTTTTCTTTCTTTTTTTTTTTTTTTTTTTTTGAGACAGGGTTTCTCTGTGTAGCTTTGGAGCCTGTCCTGGAACTCACTCTGTAGCCCAGACTGGCCTCGAACTCACAGAGATCCACTTGCCTCTGCCTCCCAAGTACTGGAATTAAAGGCGTGCGCCGCCGCCGCCGCCGCCGCCGCCGCCGCCGCCACCGCCACCGCCGCCGCCACCACCACCACCACCACCACCACCACCACCACCACCACCACCACCGCCTGGTGGGAAATACATTTTCAATTTTATTTAATTGTGAGACTTTCAGGTATGCTTATATATCAAGTTTCTTTTAGGGTTGCTGGGGATTGAACCCAAGGCTTTGAGCATGCATGGCAGGTGCTCTACCACTGTGTTACATCCCCAGTTCCATAGGGAGTTAATGTTAATCTGTATATGTCTTTTGTATAATTAATACCAGCTATCCAATGAATGTAACTGATTTATATACTCTGTACATACCTCAATTTTTTTATTATGTTAGAAGTATACACAAACATATGGAATAAGAGCTACATTATCACATATACAATAATCCTGTTTTCCAGAATGGTTCTGCACTATCTTTTTAAAATAGTATCATAAGGGACTGAAGAGATGGCTCAGCGGTTAAGGGCACTGGCTGCACTTCCAGAGGACCTGGGTTCAGTACCCACATGGCAGCTCACAACTGTCTGAAACTCCAGTTCCAGGGGTTCTGACACCATCACACCAATGTGCATAAAATAAGTTTAAATAAATTATAAAGAAATGGTATTATAAAAGGATTTTCTATTTTAATTATGTATATATACATGCGTCTATGTGTGGGTTTGTGCTTGAGAATGCAGTGCCTGCAGAGGCCAGAAAAAGATATGGAATCACCCCACCCTGGAGTTACAGGCAAACATAAGTCACCTGCCGTGGGTGCTGGGATTCAAACTCAGATGCTCTGCAAGAGCAGTACATGCTTTGTGGTGGTTTGAATAAGAATGGCCCCCATAGGCTCATATATTTACATGGTTGGTCCCCGGTTGAAGAATTGTTTAGAAGGATTGTGAGATATATTCCCTTGTTGGAGGAAGTGTGTCACTGGGAGTGAGCTTTGAGGTTTCAAAAGCCCACTTCAGTGCCCCCCACCCTCCCTGTACCTGACTGTAGATCAGGATGTACAGTTCTCAACTACTCCAGCGCTATGTCTGCCTGCATGCCACCATCTTCCCTGCCATGATGATAACGGACTAACCCTCTGAAACCGTAAGCAAGCCCCTCAGTTAAATTCTTTTGTAAGAGTTGCCTTGGTCATGGTGCCCACAGCAATGGAACAGTGACTAAGGCATGCTCGTAACCACTGAACAATCTCTGCAACCGTGGTTCAAACCAATCTTTACTCCAAGGTTTGGAGTAAATCTTGCTCCATTCAGTCCTTAAGAAGTAATTTAGCTTTCCTCTATTCTAGTCTGTTTCTCTGCCCTAGCAAGGACACAGCATGCTCTCTCTCTCTCTCTCTCTCTCTCTCTCTCTCTCTCTCTCTCTCTCTCTCTCTCTCACACACACACACACACACACACACACACACACACACACACACACACTGCACTCAGCATGCTATTCACATCTTCATGAAAAGGAACATTAGGCCATTGCCAGCTGCCATGATTAAGTACCTTTGTCATGGTTCTCATGACAAGTTTTAGGGAAGGGTCTCCAGACCACAAACTTAGGTAAATTTTCAGGGAATCTCAAAAACAAAGACTGGGGCTCAGAAGATGGCTTGGTTGGTAAAGTGCTTGATGAGCAAGCTGAGAACCTGAGTTCAGACCCTCAGCTCCCAGGCAGAGTATCAGCTGTGGTGGCATTTGTCTGTAATCCCAGCACTGGAGAAACAGAGACAGAAAGACCCCAGGGCTTGCTGGTCAACCAGCCTAGTGAAAGAGCCTCTCAAAAATGAATGAATAAATAAATAGATAAATAAATAAATGGAGAGAGGGGGAAAGTGATTGAAGAAGATAATCTCTGGCTTCCACACACATCTACACAAATGTGCATGCATATCCATACACATACATGCAATACAGAAAACACACCTAAATAAACAAATAACTTCAAAGCCAGAAAAAAAATCTGAATGTTTGCAAATCTAAAGATTTCGTGAGGTTTTTTTTTTTTTTTTTTGAGATAGTAATAGTGTTTTAATGCAACTATATATGAATTGAGAACACAGCTTTACAGGGCTAGGCTAAGATTAAAGTCTGGCCTGGATTATGGAGTCATGATTAATACCCAGTGAGGAAACAGAAGAAGGCCTACCCAAAGTGCTCCCCTTGGCCAGGCACTCTAAGGCGTGGCTGCTTTTTTTTTCTCTCATATTTTTGTTGTGCCTCAAGTCGGTCACCGCAGGACTTATGTCACTGTTCTGTCCTAACCCTGAACAGTTCTGATCCATCCTCAGTGACCAGTAAGTGCTTGTGACTAGCGGTCTGCCACTGCTTGAGGCCTGTCTTTTGGAACCATAGTGCTGCGTCACCTTTATAGCCCTTTGTTATTGCTTCCCATTCCCCAGGAAGAGCACCAGGGCTACAGCCGACATCGACGGCTGTTTATCTCAAACCTAACTCTCCCTGTTGACTCTGCTTCAGCTTCTTGACGGAGGACTCAAGAAATCCAGAGATATGGGGAAGGAAGTGAATGGGTCCCCTGCTTTAGTGAGGGGCAGACACCTTTCACTTTTTCTCTTCCTGACCACTCGGGGTCCTTCCGCTCTGCTCCTGTGCTGTGTAGACAGACAGACCGTCTTGGCTCATCTCCTCCTGTTTCCCTTCTTGCTCAGGTCCTCCTTAGCTTCTCTCTGGGCTCCTTGCTCTGCTCTGTCCGTCCTGTAAGTACCGGCAGTAGGCACTGGCATTTCTCAGGCCCTGCTGGTGTTCTTTGCCCTCATTC
Organism: Peromyscus eremicus; assembly: GCF_949786415.1. Lineage (NCBI taxonomy): Eukaryota > Metazoa > Chordata > Mammalia > Rodentia > Cricetidae > Peromyscus > Peromyscus eremicus. Next base: position 38,392,511 of record NC_081435.1, read on the forward strand.
CATTCTCTCCCTCGTGGTCGTGTCTATTTCTGGGTCTTTGGATTCTCCACATGCCATTGACTTCCACGTTTATATTTCAGGATGAAGTTCTTATCTGCGTCCTCAATCCCTGTGTCTTCCTGGAATGCGTTAATAAGTGTTTCCCAGGCAACTCACACTCACTAGGAAGAAAACTGAGCTTGCCTTCTCTTCTAGTTTTCTCCTCAGCATATAAGCCTGAAACCTGGGTGGCATCTTGCTTTACTATGTCTTTGTCTCTACTGAGCTACCAATCGTGTCCCTTCTTCCATTGCGCGCTACTGACTGCTTCAACCAGCCAAGACCAGGCTAGACCTGTTTTGTGTAGATTACCTTCAGAGCAGTTGATTGACTCCTGCTCCATCACCCTGCCTGGCTCCGTGCACCACTGTTAGTTTAGTAAATATCCCTCTGATTCTTTCATTCCCAGGCTGGAGGTGCCTTGGAGTTTTCTAAAGTTCCAGCATTTTAACAGCGCTCAGAAGATCTGTAGTAACTCGTCCCCAAACTGGCTCTGATTTGTGGCATTCCTTAGGAGTACCCGTCTATCTCACTTCACAAACACCCCCTGACCAGACAACCTCCTCGGCCTCCTGTTTATCATTTCTCCTGTAGTTTAGTGTAGGGCACACCAAGGCCTGTTGAAGGTGGGAAGGTCGTAGCCTGGGATAGTGATTGTCAAAGTCCTCAAATTCTAATTTAATTTTTCTTAAAAGCTTAAGGTCTTCCCGAGTCTGTCCTTCGTTTTGGTTCCTGGTTCTGTGTCTGTTTCCTTCACTTACAGTTTTCAGAACTAAGAGATGTGTGGGATTCTGTTAGTGAATCATTCGCAGTCTGTGTTCTTTGGCCATTCAGAGTTGAGTCCAGGAAGCTGCCCCACAAAACAGCCCATGGGAGCTGAGGCACCTTCGCTTTCCGGGGAGAGCAGGGCACCTTGGCTGAATAGACTTGAGCTCTCAGAAGCTCTCCAACACTGCCTCCAGTCAGTCAGACTCTGAATGCCCGAGACTTGTTGTGACTTGTCCCCATTGCTTATTAAACCTGTTTGGGAAGGGAGAGCAACAGTGTTTGGGTCTTGTGCACTCATCTCATTTCCAAGCAACAGACAAGGACTTTCTTTACCTGTAACGGTAAAAAGGTAAGAGACCGCTGTTGGTTGTATGGAGTCTGTAAAAGACCGGGTCAGGTAACTCTCTCGAGAAGATGCCGGGCCCAGCGTTTCAGGTTCTCCCTGGGCTGGGAGAAGCCAGCTTCCTCTCAGCTCCTGCCTGTCACCTCACCACAAGGATCAGAGGGGCTGAGCAGCCATGCTGACTCAGAGGGACCAGCCAGGCAGAAGTGACACACTTCCTGTCTCAAGCTCTAGTCAGCCTTTCTGGTTCGCTTTTCTGTTTGCTTTATGATTCCCTGAAAAGATAGGTTGTCCGGCTGAGGCCTTCCACAGCAGCCTCTGTTCTTTCTATGGTGTCATAGGATAGCCTCTCTTGCATTTCCTTGTCATTTACATGTTTTATTAATCCGTTGCTCCCTTAGTATAAAAGTATCATGTTTGTGAAGCATATTTATCAAGTAGACTTTGACCAAAAATGAACAAACAAAACAAAAACCCTCCTTGTTTTTACTACTTAGAAAGGAACGTATTGGGGCTGGAAAGATGGCCCAGTCATTAAGGGCACTTGTTGCTCTTGCAGAGGACCTGAGTTCGGGTCCTAGCACCCACATAGTAGCTCAGAGCACCAGTTCCAGGGTATCTGATGCTCTCTTCTGGCTTCTTCAGGCACCAAGCACTCATGTGGTGCACATACATACATTCAGGCAAAGCACTTATACAAATAAAATACAATAAAATAAATCTCTTTTTTTGTACATGTCATCCCTCTAGACATTTTTCTGCTTACAAAGACTCTATACTGTTTCGTATAATCTCTCTGCTTTAAAAAGTACATTTGTGTGTGTATATATGTATGTGTGTTTGGACATCTCCATATCATGGTACATATGTGAAGATTGGAGGACAACTTTTGGGAGTCAATTCTCTCCTTGTACAACGTGGGCCCCCAGGATCAAACTCAGGTGGCCAGACTTGGCAGCAAGCTCCTTTGCCCTTTGAACCTTCTCACAGGCCCTCTGCTTCAATGTATTGTTTTGCAGTTTTTATGAGGAGTCTCCCTGTTCTTAACTGCAAGGTCTGTTTAAAGACTGTGTGGCATTCCATTCTGTAGAAGTGTCCTACTCCAAGTACCGCCCTCGTTAGATAGTTGGGTCTGCCCCCTGCTCTTGCTTCACCTCATTTAAAGGGTAGCTCAGGCTGGCCTTGAATTCTCCATCCACCTGCTTTGGCCTCCCAAGTGTGTTGATAGCCAGTGTGCCACCACCAAGCAGCTCTGCTCAGTCCTCAGTGTTTGTTATAATCTATACAATTTCCTTCCATAACGGCTGTCTGCGTTCATCCCCGCTTCACGGACTGTGGGCTTGGACGCTGTTCAGAGGGACTGTGGAGCTGTAAGGTTTTTGATCTTTACGGCCACTTTGCCTTCCAGGCAGTTGTCTGTTTCACGTTCCCGCCAGATGGTGGAAATGTCTGACAGTGTCTTCCGTGTGTATTCTAGCCCTTGCCCAATGCGCCACTGCTTTTCACACCTGCTTCCAGCAGTGCAGACGTGCCCTGCCCTGCCCTGCCCTGCCTTCCTGACTCCATTGCCCACAGCAAGCCACACATGCCTAGCTCTTCCTGCTGCCGGACTGCCTGCCATTCCTCTGGTGTTGGTTATGCACCTCCAGTGCCACAGCCATGGAGTGTCCCCATCTCAACTCCCTTCCCATGCCTATGGCGCCGCACGCGTCCTTTACTTGTTTGTGTGTTCGCTATTGCCCAGTCTCTCTTTCACATCGAATGTCAGTTTGTGGGACTTCCTGCTGAGTCCTCATTTCTGAGTCAATCAGATATTCAGCAAGTGCCCAGTTTCAGCCCTTTACTCTCGGGTGACATTTTCCAGGTTAAACTATCCTCTGTGCTCTTCTTGGCAGTAACAAGATGGAAGAGGATGGTAAAATACCACTGGACAGGGGACTTGGGGCTCCTGTGTCCTCATCTGTTAGAGTAGGACTGTATTAGTGGGAGGGGAAAGTGGGGACTCTAACCCCTTTCTGGGGGATGAGATGTAGTTTGGTAGGAAGTCTGTTTCCATCTTCCACTGAGGAGGGATTTGCTGGGCATTGGGCCTGTTATGTAGCCTTACGGTAGGCTGAGGAGGAGGAGGTGGTGGACAACTTGTGCACAGAACGCAGGCTCTGCATACAGATGGACTTGGGCCCAGAATGGTGTGATACATCATTCTCCCGGGCAAGCACTCAAAAGTGAGGTGCTTTTTTTGAGTTTCTGCAATTTATTTTTATTATATATTTTTTAAAAAATGTGCTCGTGCAAATAGGCCCATTGGTAATATTGTATAATGACCAAGGTGTTATGACCTCTAGAGAGGGAATGGAAATGGAAATGCCCTCCCTGCTGGAGTCTCTGGGATGTTGTGTCTTCACAGAGCCACCTTTTTGACACCTTCTGAGAAAGGTTTACAGAATCCAGTGCTAGCAGCAGTGATGGCCAGCCAGGCCGGCAGTGCAGGGGGCTCAGGGCAGGCCTGGATTTCAGGGTGGAAAATATTCTGTGTTTCTTCATGAAGTCGAATTTCCAGAAATGTATAGGGAGGTTGACTTCAAGACTGGATACTTTCTCTTAGCCGATGAGAGTTTCATTAGTTTCATATTTATTACTGGGGATCATGTTCTGTTTTGTATGAAGGTTTGCGGTGCAAGAGAGCAATAAAATCCTAAGGCTCTGTTTCTGTTTGGCTTAGTGGAGAATAAACCACCTCCAAGCCCTGTGCCAGCATAGTTGCTACAGCTGGCACTCAGTGTTTCTTTGCATTCTAAATGCCGATTTAGTGTTGTCACTGGTGATGCAAGTGTGAAGAGGTTTGGGTATGCATGAATCTCCCAAGAAGGTAGACCTCCCTGCTCACTGGAGTCCTCAACCCCCCTCACTGCATGGCTATTCCCTACCAGAAAAGTTGGGAAATGGCCTTCAATCTACGGTGCTGTCTCATTTTCTTTGCTTGTGAGACGTGGTTAGGTGATATCAGAGCTCTTGCAGACACTCAAATCTGAGATTCCAAGAGAACAACCAGGAGAATAACCTTTTAATAAAACGTATACTTGAACTATAGCCGCACATATTACCTAATAGAAAGGCCTGTGTCCCCACACTTATTCTTTGAGCACAGTGGTTCTCAACCTTCCTAAGCCTTTAGTACTGTTCCTCATGTGTGGTGACTCCCCAACCATAAAATTATTTTCGTTGCTACTTCGTAACTGTAATTCTGCTACTGTAATGAATTGTAATGTAAATATCTGATATGCGGGATGGCTGATATGTGAAAGGGTCGTTTGAGCAGCTGCTTGGGTGGAAGGCCCTGAATGACAGCTGCCACAAGTGACAGATACGGGAAATCTCCAGCCCAACCTTGACCCTGTGCCAGGGCTGGCCCCTGCAGCACAGTTTAGCTTGCTACTCTGCCTGGGCCAAGATGGGAAGTTCCTAGGTACTCCTTTCATTTTCCCAGACCGCCCTCATTGTGTTAGCTGAGGAGCCAAGGGATTTTTTTTTTTTTTTTTTTGGAATGATATGCAGAGGGAAAAGCCAAAAATTCGGAGTGAGGCAAACCTGATACACCCCTGTCTCCCCATTCCAACCAGATAGGAGAGTTAGATGGAGCTCAGATTCCTTGTCTGTAATCTGGAGAACATGTTGCCTACCTCCTAGGACCTGTGTAAATATTGTGCTCTCACAGTGAGGCAGCTGGTGGGCACTCAGCAGTGGGATTTCCCTGAGCCTATCTAGGCTTGGACCCTGGGCCCCCAAGGCCAAGGTAGAACTTCCTCAAGGGGCATCTATCTGCGCTGTCTTTTGTGGACTAGCTGGAGGGCGCTTCTGAGCACGTACCAGTCTCAGACACTGAATCTCCTGGAACAATTCCATTAGGCCCCCTTCCACACCTCTTCATCAATGACTTCCTTCTCCTCAAAGAGGAGGATGAATGAAGGGGAACAAAGTGAGAAGAGGCGAGGGCCCTGGTTGAACTGTGGTTTTCGGTAGGATCGGGAAGGAGGGGGGCCAGAAGAGGACTGATGGGATAAGGGGATGCTGAACACTAAGACAGAAAATTGAGTTGATGCTGGCAGTCGCAGTATTGTGTACAATGGACGGGCATTGTCTTGGGAATGCCAGACTATAAAGGTCAAGGTGTTTTGTGAATGTTTCCAGTTCTCTCTGAGGCTTGAAAATCAGATAGAATACATGAAGCTATCTTTTGCATGCAGGCACCAGTGTGGTGGTGATTGTGTGCAATGTGCTACTGATAAGGATGTGGGTGGCTGTACAGGAAGTTTGTTTTCTCCCCACCTTGGGGTACACAGTAAGCAGCCACTGAAACGAGGCCAGCATGTGTGTCTGGAGAGAGTTCTGGAAGGGTAGGAGTTGGCCTCAATGTCTTTCTTCTCAGCCCTGCCCTGTGTTGCAGAGCCTTGAAGATGCTGTGTGGCCTCTTGCTCTGCCATATTCTTTGGAAACTGAGACTGTCACCTGTTTCCCCTGGGTGTAGGGAGGATTCGGATTTAAGTGATTTTTTTTTTCCCCAAGAGTTGCTAGATAGCATCATACAGAACAGCTGATTTTTCTAGTGGCCTCTATCATGTGGCTGCAGAGAGATGAAGAAACCTCTGATAGATGGCTCTGGAATCCCCAGGGAGGGCTTTCTCCCTATCAATGTGACCCCTCAGAGCATCTCCATGACTGACAGTGCAGGTGTACTCTTGGGGCTGGGGTATTGAGCAGTCCTGTATTTCTGCTACAAGACTCTGGGTTTGACCCCCAGTATTGCCAGAGAGAGAGAGGGAGAGAGAGAGGGAGGAAGAGGGAAGGAGGGAGGGAGGGAAGGAGGGAGGGAGAGGAAAGAAAAGAAAAAAAAGACTAATTACAAATTACCTTATCAAGGCATAGTCTGGGCACATTCTTTGACCACTAGATCACCAACCAGTGTCCAGGCTTGGAAATTCTGACTGTGTGCTCCCCCCTTACCACAGCATGAGGATGCATGTGCACTGGATGTCATAACAAATGCGGATCCTTGAACCCACCCAAAGCGGTTGAATTTGCAAGTCCTAGGGAAGCTTGGAAGAGCTGTATTCATAGCCACAAAGGCAAATGTAGGAGTTAAATATTTTGTACCCAAGCTACTCTGTGAGGTTGGACTGCTCCACAGATGGTGACAGGAGACTCTTCCTCTGCCTGGGCCTACCCACCCACTCCCTTTTAGCCCACTACCACGGGGATGAGCAGAACATAGTTCTAAATGCTGGAACAACTTTCAGCAGCAATGAATAGAACCAATCATGGATGATGTGGGTGTTCTGATTTTATGTGAGAGAAGAGGGGTCTGTGGAAGAAGAGTGCCATGCAGGTACCTTGCTTTACATTGTTCTCCTGCTGTCTGGAACCTCTCTGAGAACAGGAATGTCCTGCTGGGTTGGAGGTGCCCTTGGTACCTGAGGATAGAGTACTTACAATGTTCTCTTTCTTGCTTGGTGTTGGGACTTCCCTGGTCTTTCCTTCCCTGGGCTTGGATCCCACACAGGTGAGGTGATGTGAGCTGATGAGTCTTCCTCCAGGCTCCCCTTTCCACGGCCTCACTGTGCACCCCAGTCTTCAGCAGGCCGGACGAAGCAATGCCTCTCAGCTGCCTAGCCACAGAGCTACCACAGAGGCCATTTTAGGGAAGTGGGAGGCCTTCCTTCTGTTTAGGTATGAAATTTTGTTCTTTATCAATTACCCTCAGATTTATCAATAAACCAAGCTTGGGGGTTGGAATCTTGAACTTCTGGGAACAGATTTCTCTTGACATTTTCTCGTCACTGATGAAGTTTTCATAGCATTATGGGCCAGTCAGAATTCAGAGAGAGAACATTTTGTGAACACAAAGAGATGGTTTCTAAAACACAGATTTCATAACCTCCGCCTATGACTATGTAGAATGAAAATGATAAACGTATACCTATGTTTGTAAATTGACAATCATTTCACTTCCTATAGTTCTCTCCCCCAATTAAGAGAGGGCATTTTATTTAAATTCAGTTCACTAACAGTTCCCATTACTACTAGAACTCACTGTGCATGCATAAGGCAATTTGTTATTGGCTTCCCATGGTTCTCCTTCAACTTTGACAGACGTTCTCTGAGGTTGGCTGTGGCACTTTTATTTTGCAGTTATCCAAAGAGGTTAAATAACTTGGGAGCCTACAAACCAGAAAGCAGCATAAATGGAATTTGAAACGGGTCTAGCAAATTATATTCCACTTTGTATCTTTTTTGCTGGTAGACTCAAGCCAGGTTATACATGCTACAGAGGATGAAGAGCATCCACCTGTGTAGCAAGGTAGACACACAGCCAAGGATGGTATTAACTGTAGTAACTATCACACAGTAGTACCGAGAAATTGTAAAGCAGGTAGCTTTAGGATTTAAAGGAAGACCTGAGCTTACAGTTGAAGTCTGTAGGGAGAAGGTTTCACACCCTTAGGTAGTGTGCTTTGAGTGGGCCGAGGAGTATGGACAGAATCTTATCTAAGGGAAGTTAGTTAGCTGTGATAACTTCTGAAGACCCAGGTAAATCAATAAGATATGAAGGAGACTATTATACAGTCTCCACAGAAACATGCGTATTGCATGCATACATGTGTATATATGTGTGCACCTAAACATTCTCAGACTCACATTCTTTGTAAGTCCTCTGCAGAAGCAAAAGGCTGGTGATTTTCAGCAGTAACATTGTTCTTCCTGCATCCCTTAGCTCTCCTGAGAACAAGAGCACCTCTGAGCAACGCTTCCTATTAATAGACATTCATTCATGTTTGTACTGGCTAGGTAGGAATGGGGTGGGTTTTTTTTTTTTTTTCCTTCAGGCATCTGTGAATGGAACCACTCCCTTTTGTCCTTTTTTTTTTTTTTAATTGAACTATCTGCTTTTTCCCCTAGCCTGTTGGAACAGTAGACTTCCTGTTCTGCTTGATTTTTCAAATTCTGCCTGTCTGCCTAGCACAGTAAGCTGTGTTCCTGTGTAGCGCAGTTTATAGGTGGAGAGTGCGGGCAGCCTCCAGTCCATCCTCAGTGTGAATGCAGACACCTCTGTGACCCGCACATTTAAAAGCTACATAACATATTCCTCTATAAGCGACAAAATGCAGCGCCCAGAATAACAAGCAGGACAACTTCTAAAGAGACCATTGTTGACCAGCCTCCTGTGCGTTCATTTGGGAAGCTTGTGGCGGATTTCCAGAAGGATGGTGTGAATTGATTGGAAAAGATGGGATGTTCCTCAGGTTTGTGTGACTCTACCAAGACACTTTGACGGGGTCCTCCTGACGAGCACAGGGAGAAGATGCTGAGATTAGGTGAGTTAAGGCTGTTCTTAGACAGTCTGGATGCAGTGTCTCTGGGGATCTGGTGGAATTTTCGGATGTCTAACTCGGTACTGCTGTATTCCACGGAAGAACGTTTGGTCGTGGCTTTGGAGGGGCTGTGCTCACTAACTCACAGGTTTCTTTCTCCTGTGGAACTGGTTGTGGGGAGCCGCTGTTCAGCTGAGAGAGATATGGGGATTATGGGTTAAAAATGGCATCTGCAGAGTACGGATAGATAATTTCACTTGTGAACAGATGAAGTCTTGAAAAGTTTCAGAAACACAGCCTCGTAAGAGTTTGTAGTTGTTTTAAAATCCACAGCTCATTTTGTATATTTCCCTGCATTTATGAACTGTAGCATACCTCTGGTTGGTTCCCAGGGGTCTGCTGCGTTGGTAACCTGTAAACATCTAGTTTCCTCTCTTCCCCACTGCGTAACTGCTTGTCCGATTATTACTGTTCTTATTTTTTTCCCTTTGGAACCAGAAAGCAACTTTACCCACGTCTAAAACCTTTTGCCTTTTAAAAATAACACCCGAGGCTTGTTTTATAGCCAATACTTAAAGTTACTACAAATAAACAATTTGATTTCTAAGGTAAATTGAAAAAGATTGTGAAGAGTTGAAATGAAAGAGCTTTTTAAACAGCCATTTAAAAAGTTATTTTGGTACTTATGCATGTCTCTACAGGTCTGTGGGTAGGATTTCCATAAGTTTATCCTAAAGTTCTATACGCAAGGCTTTTGGAGAGCCAAGTATGGCGGGGCGCACCTGTAAACCCCACACTTGGCAGGTTAAAGCAGGAAGATAGGAATCCAAGGATTTTCAGCAAGATTTGCTCAAGACGGAAAGAAGCAAAAGAGATAAAGGAAAGAGAAGGTTAAAAAAAAAAAGAAGTGCTTTATAGAGTTTAAAGTCAATAGTAGGAAGAACTAGAAATGGAAAGACGTAGCAGATGTTGATGTAACTTGTCTCAGCTCATTAACTGACCCTTTGGCAGCCAGGACGGTTTTGTAGAGACTTCTCTTGGCCAAAGTGTGGTCACCTGCGCATTGTTCATAAAAGGCAAACATGTGTCTTCTGGACGCTCAGAGCTGTGCGCGTGATCTTCTGCCTGCTTCGTGTGTGTGTGTGTGTGTGTGTGTGTGTGTGTGTGTGTGTGTATGTGTGTGTGTGTGTGTGTGTGTGTGTGTGTGTGCGCGCGCGCGTGCGCGCGCCCCTCTCTGGTATATAAAAACAGGCATGTGTCTGTGACTGATGTCATGGTGTATACATTGACACAACTGGGGTCAGGGCCAGCTTTGCTTGGGAAGGTTTTGTGGAAGAAGCGGGTTTGGGGGAGCGTTCCGAAGAGAAAGAATGAACTTTGGCCGAGAGGCAGAAAGGGCTGGAGTCATGTGATGTCGTAGGTGAGCCTGCAGCGCTAGAGAGCAGTTTATAAATTAGTGACTGAAAACAGGCAGGCTCACGTGAAAGAGAAAGGAGCATGTGAGAGCCCAGCAGAGGACTAGAGGGCCATGGGACTCTGCTGCTCCCCAGCTGGTGAATTTCCCCCAGTACGCCAGCACATCTCATGTGGCCCTCTAGTGGAATGATCTGAGATGCACATGGGAGTGCCACCACTGGCTTCTGTTTCCCTTTGGGGGTTCTAAGTCAAGAGTCAGAGCAGATGAATGTACTCTGCTCCATGCCTATGCTATTAATTCAGACACTAGGAATTTGGAGCTGGATGGCAGTATCAGGAACTTCGCATTGGCCAAATGTTACTGTTTACAGAGCAGGCTAGACACTGGGCATGCGCTTGCCCAGTTCTGCAGCAGACTGAAAGCATGTCACAACTGGCCCCGGCCCTTTATGTCTTCACTTGTGTTGTCTTGTTTTTTCCTGTGGTTACAGAGTAAATCCCGGCAGTAGAGAGGGAGAGACCTATGATCATGGGCGCCACAGCCCACAGGACAGAGAGCCAAAGAAACAATAGAGGTTGGCACTCCCGGCTTCCTTTCCACCCACGCACTGTTCCTTGTGGGTCCCAGTCATTCTTTCAGGCCCTGGGGATACAGAGGTAAACTAGGCAGGTAAAAATGCGTGCTTTTAGAGAGTAGCTGTTATAGTTGAAGGAGACTGACACCAAACACAATAAATATGCAAAATTTGTAATAAGTCAATACTAAGTGCTAAGAAGGGCAAATTTAAACATGAGGATAGAAATAGTGATCTCTCTCTCGTCTCTCTGTGTGTATGCATGTATGCTTACACGCACAAGTGTTGAGTTATATAAGTGATTGTAGTAGTGAATAAACTCACTGAGCATGTTATATTAGACTCACCTGAGCAGTATAGGAAAGCCAGCTAAGATTATCCTGGGCAGAATGTTTTAGGCAAAATGCAAGCAGCTGGAAAGGCCCTGAGGTCAGATCATCCTCTTGCATTCCGGATCCCAGCTCATGAGAAGAGAAGAGATGGGTTCGAGATGGATGGGGGCAAGACTAAAGGGGCCTCGGATAGTTGTAATCTATTTAACTTTTACTGGGCATGAGGCGAGAGCCATTTGATCTTATTTCTTCAGTTTACAAATGAATCAAGTGTCCATGGCCATCCACCTTTGTAGTGCCAGATTGAAATAAAAATTCACCTTTCCACATCAGCATTCTTCCTCCACAGGGATATGTGGCTGCATGCAGCGTCAGACCTCCAAGTGCTGTGGGCTCCTCTAGCATCAATGTTTCTGCAGGATTACCTTTGTCTTTCCCCCAATGCACCTGTACCCACCAATAGAGACCCCACAGCCACCGTAAACATGGATCATTCCCTTTTGAGCCCAAAGGACGGCCACGCCAACACCACGCTAACACTGCCCACCTATTTTGGGGAATGAAGATAAATCCTTTGTGTTTTCCTGATATTTCTCTACCAGTCAGTAGATGGATGACCTGTTCCTCACCTGCATTCATGATTAGGTTATTTGGGCATAGTTAACATATGGTGTAATTTCCACACTTCTAAGATGTCAGGAAAGTGAGATTGAGCATCAAATATGATTGGAAATTAATTTGAAAGCGGAAGTTGAGAAGAGTCAGAACTCAAAGACACCAAATGCAGTTTGTCCTGCACAGGTTTGTCTGTCCTTGTCGTTTTGTCCTAGGTTGAAATTGTTCAAACCCTTTCTTCCTCTTTACATTCCTTTACATCTTATGACTGTTGTCCTCTGGATACAGGCCAAGTTCTCCAGTATCACTGTGTGATGTAGGTCAGACCAGGGCTAAGTGCAGAAAAAAGGTGACTTTGAGATGTCACCTGCATTGTCTCCTCGTGTTTAATCACCCCATGTCCTATCTCCAGGAGAGGAAGTGACAGAAGGTATTTTCATCTCTCGCATGGTTCTTTCCCCTTGTCTTAGAGTTCATATTGTAGATGTGAGATGTATATCACCATCATCATCACCGCCACCATCACCATCATCATCACCACCACCCACCATCTTCCACTTTTGTGCTGGTTTGAATAGTTTCTTCCCTTTCTTCCTTTTAATTGCCAGCCAAGGTCATTTCATGTTCCTTTGTACTGCTGAAATCTTTCTCGGAGCCTGTAGGATGAGCGTCAATTTGCCTTTTGTTATCAGTTCTTGTAGTAAAGTTCTTTGATTAATTTGGGAGCCTGGGTAGCTAGAGTTGTGCTATCTTTTGCTTTATAGTCTTCAGGAGTGTGGTAGTTCTAGGGGAGTTTTCTTAGCACTATTTGGTGGGAATCTAAGAACGAGGACCTGCTGGAAGAAATTCTAAGCAGGAGCATCAAAAGTATTTGCTACATGTGGGAGATGGGGGATGGGAGATCTCGTTAAAGGTGCATGAAAGAGGCTAGTTAAAGTCCAGATGGATTATCAGCTTCCAGAGTTGTCTTGTTGGAATTTTGAGTTTCCGTTGTGAGGCTGCCAAGTACAGACCTGTGATTGGCTGTGTGCTCAGAGCGGAAGTGCAGAACTGTGATTGGCTGTGTGCTCAGAGCAGAAGTGCAGGCCTGTGATTGGCTGTGTGCACAGAGTGGAAGCGGAGACCTGGGGTTGGCTGTGTGCTCAGAGAGGAAGTGCAGATTGTGATTGGCTGTGTGCTCAGAGAGGAAGTGCAGAACTGTGATTGGCTGTGTGCTCAGAGCAGAGCGGAGACCTGTGATTGGCTGTGTGCTCAGAGAGGAAGTGCAGACCTGTGATTGGCTGTGTGCTCAGAGCGGAAGTGCAGACCTGTGATTGGCTGTGAGCTGTATTCTTGTTCAAAGCCGCACCAAATGGACTCTGGGTACTTTTTGGTTCTGTTTGTTTAATTATTGTTGTTAAAGACAAGGTCTTGTTATGTGGCCCAAGCTGGCCTCGAACTCTAGATCATCCAACCTTAACTTTCTGAATGCCGGCATTAGAAGCGTGAGTTCTCAAACCCAGCTGACATTGAACACCCTCAAAGGCAAGCTCAGATCCACCCCTCCTGTAGTAGTAATGTGTGGTTGATTTGCCACCTTTCTGGGTAACTATTTAGTAACATTTCTGCCCATCACCACATGTGCTGTGACGTTCCTGAGTGTGCCCTCAGCACCCAGGAAAAACCCCAAGTCATGCCTGAATTCACTCCTGGCTCCCTAAAGTTTGGAACATGGGGCTTGTACCTGTGCAAGCCTTTCCAGCACCTTATCCCACCCTATAAATATTGGCCTTTTTGCCCTCTGTTGAGAGGGAGGCAGTCAGCCACATATAACAGGGACTATCTATATTAGGGCTATTAGGAAGCTAAACCCTTGAGCTGTGAGTCAGGGATGAAGTCGAGCAACCAGGCCCTGCAGTCAGGGTCAGGCTCCCTACCTGGCTATACCACTGGGGTTTCACAGCCTTCACACCTTCACCTGCCTTGGGACTTCACCTGCCTCTGATGCCACTGTCATCCAGTGCTGGGCTTGGCCCTGCTGAAGGCTTCCCAGCCTTTGTGCTGGCCTAGCTGAAGAGTTGGTCAGTTCTGTACCCCTGGGTCCTTGACCCGTGGAACTTTGGGCACTGGGAATCTGGTTTTCCCTTAGCTACCCCAACGTTGTATCAGACATAGCTTCCAGTGTAGTGAAAAGAGAGAGCAGGTTTAGACTGGCTCACACAGAGGAGAGCTTTGCGTCAGCTCAGTACTGAGGACCAGGTTTGAGTTAGGAGCTTAGTGATGTTGAGAGTCTACTTTCTTCCCGGTTCCGTCTGTGGTCGAGCTTCCTCCTGAACTGGCTTCTCTCACAGTGCTAAGATTCTGTCATAGCTCTAAACTCCAGTGAACCACCTTTCTAGATGCTTTGGAAATCTCTGATGTCTTGAGGACCAGTTCATTGGCTATTTGTTCATCTGCTTGGTGACTGGCTTAGGCATGGGTTGCCTGAACCCCCTTCTGCACGGCAGAGACATCTGTGATTACTATAGTTGGGTTGAAATGGCCAGGGTGTCTACCAAGGAGAGAGGAGTGTGAGCGATGCTGAGCCTCAGTGTACACAGGCCACATGGTATTCCCACTACATTGCTTCTCATTTGGTAACTGGCCATGGTGTGATGTAGTGAATGGGGCACAGTGTATGAGATGGCCAGCTCCCAGTGGCTAATGTCAGATGCAAATGCACCAATCCCCTGACCGCTCTAACATGGTAGATCACACACAGAAATTCTCGAAAGTCAATAAGGCATCTTTAAGGTAACATAGACAACACTAACAATGTAAGTCCAGAAAATTAATTACAGACAGTTCTTCAACCTCTTGTAATTTGCATGTCATTATAAATACTCAAGTCTAATATAGCTTTTTTAAAAAATTGAAAAACTAAATTCCTGCAAAGGCCAATCTTATAAATATATGAGTTTTATCATCATATTTGACTAAATTTTATTAACTTTAATCAAAATAAGTGGGTTCTGAGTAATGTAACCCTTTTGAGACTGCACATGAATATTTGGGAGTTTGTTTTGCTATAGGTAGTCCTACCTGGGAGTGACTGGCAGGGCAGGGGAAGGGTTGGGGTAGCACTCAGCGGGCTGGTGACAGGGAAAGCTATATAGAGTCAGGAAAATACCACTTGGTGGTGAGTTGGTTGACACAGAGGATACATACCACTTTGTCCTCTAGAGCAGTGGTCTTCAACCTTCCTAACGCTACAGCCCTTTAATACAGTTCCTCATGTGGTGGTGACCCCCAGCCATAAGATTATTTTTGTTGCTACTTCATAACTGTGATTTTGCTACTTTTATGGGTCATAATGTAAATATCTGATATGCAGGATATCTGATATTCATCCCCCAGGTTGAGAAGCACTACTTTGGATCCCTGGCTTAGTGTGTCAGAGTCTGGAGCATTGTTCCCAGCCAGCAACTGTCCTCACCATGTTCTGGAAGTAAACTGATGCTCAGAGGGCCAGCCACAGCAAGGACTACCTCCTGATCTGTGGATTTTGGTCCCTAATGAAAGCCTGAATTGGGCTGGGTGAGATTTCAGAGGACCTGGGGCAAGGCATATCATTACTGGTGTCTCAGGAGGCTGGTTGAAGTTGAGCACAGAGGTCCTGAGGTTACAGTCTAGATTCTGGAGGTTCCGTTGTATAGTTTCTGAGAGGACACTTGTGTGATTAGCTTTTGGATATTGTTGTGTGAACTTCCTGGGCCCATTTTCCTGTTTATAAACAAGTTTGCAGAGTGAGGAAATGATTCTGCTTTTGGATGTCAGCTTTCTGATTCTTCAGTTTCATGCAGGTTGTGGTAGATTGTATCTTGAGGAACCGAGTTGTAGGTAGTTGTGGAGACTTGAGTCCTGTCTGTGAGAACCCATGCACACAGACAGGCGATGGCCCCATTTCTGTATTGCATGCTACAAGTTAGCTATGAAGAGGCTTCACCTGGCTGGGTGCCAGGTGTGAATTGCTCCAAGTGTTGTTGGTTGTAAATGAGACAGTGGCCACATTTGTGGTCACAGTTCACTGAAGGGAGTTGCATCCTTTGCCAAGCCAGAATAGGATACTGGCTGCCAGGCTTGTGCTCTGGGACCTTCAGATGTCAGTGACAGTACAGGAGCAGTGTACATGAGACCAGATCAGTCAGTGACCTAGAGCAGTACATCTCTGGAGAAGTGCTTTCAAAGCACTGGCCATGTTTTATCCAGGGACTGGTGAGTCTCATGGCAGTTTCGCACTCCTGTTTTGTAGAGATTCTGATTACAGTGCTGTTGCTTCGCTGTCCATCAGCAATCCTGTTCCTTAACGGCTCACATGTGGGTGCGACCCCTGTACAGGTCACATCAGATATTTACATTGCGATTCATCACAGTAGCAAAATCACAGTTATGAAGTAGCGATGGAATAATTTTGTGGTTGGGGGATCACCACAACATGAGGAGTTGTATTAACGGGTCGCAGCATTAGGAGTCTAAGAATCACTGCCTTAACAGCACTGGAGATACAGGAAAAAGAAATTTTAATCTGGCCAGTGAGGTATCAGTTCAGGATCTAAGGCCACTGACTTTGGCTGTCACTGTTGAGTTTATTTAAAGTGAGAGATACAGGATTTGATGGATGTGAGCCTTTTATCATTTCTTTTTTTGTGACTGACTATAGCTTCTACCTTCCATTTAAAAAGTGGCTGTCTCTGGAATAAGCAAGATCTCCAAATTGTTCCCCCATCAACTGGAAACTTTGTGAAGGAAACTGTGTCCCCATGGAAGTCATGTTTGGCCTTTGGAGGCTCAATCAATCCGGAGAGGCAGAGATGGAAATTGCAGTCACAACAGTTCTGAATGTTTTACGTCGCTTAAATAATTTGCATTGCTGCAGATCAGGAACCCCAAGCTTTCGAACCACGTGCTCCACCTCTGGGAGTTGTCTGGTGGCGGTGGCGCTTCTCTGTGTCTGTTCTCGGTATTAGGAAGGTATGAGATTATTGGCCTGCCAGACCTGGGAGTGGAGCCATGATGCCTCTTCCTTCTCTGCTCCCTACACTTTTAATTTCTACAGCTCTGCTTCCCACCCAGGTGCCCCCAAAGCCCTCACCTCTCCAGAAAATGAAAACAGAAACCAGCCAATTGCTATCAGATGTTAGTCATTCCTGGGCCCCTCTTCCAAGGAATGCCTGGATTTTCAAAAGAGCCTCACAGTAGAACAGGAAGCAGGGCAGAGTTTCCCACTGAGTACCGCCTCTCTAATGAGAATATTTCCTGTCTCGTTCAGAGGCCAGTTGGGGTCCTGGGAGCCTCAGGCACACTTGCTTGGGTCAGACCTGCTGGACCAGCCACCCACCACAGGGAAGTGGAAGGAGTTTTGAGTTTGTCCAGCTCCTGCCAGAGTCCATGCAGATTCTTGCAAATGTGTTTTTGTTAGAGATCCAGCTCTCCCACTCACCTCCCTGTGGCTGGTGTTGGCATTGGTACAACTGGAAATACAAATATTCTCTTTTCAAAGGCACTTACGCCTAGCCTAAGGTTGTCAGATTTTTTTTTTTTAAGCAATTATTCCTCACAACTTTCACTTTTTAGGGAAACTTTGTAAGTGAATGGTCTACCATGCTTTCTCTCTTAGCTTAATACTGGTTTATTCAACAGACCCTTTGACTTCTATCCCTAGTTATGGGACAGAATTCTTTGTCAAAGGACTTCCAGTGGCTTCCTCACCAGTGTAGTCATTGGTCTTGTCAGCCTTCCTTCCCCACCGGTCATTCTTGGACATGTGCATCTTTGCATGTGCTGCTATTACTACCCAGATCACTTCACCTTCTTTGTGTCACTGCGTCATTCGGCCAGGCTTCTGTGATGACCCCCCCCCCCATATGATTTAGGTTCTTCTCCTCTGAACTTTCATGGCACCTCATGTCTTTTTGCTCCTGAACTCATCATACTGTGTTTTAATTAGTGTCCCTAAGAGTCTTCCTCTAGCCCTCCTCGGTCCACCCCCTAATTGTCTCCTCAAGGACAGACACCATAGCTGTTGCCGCTGTACCATTTTCCTGTAAGTGATGGGGCCTCCACACATGTTTGCAGAATGGAGAAAGGTCAATGAAGATGGTACCTGAAATCACCCAGCTTTCTTTAGAGCAGGCTGTGAGCCCCTGGTTTCCTTAACAACATTTAGTCTCCCTAGGTCCCTTTGATATACAGTTGAAGCTGTAGAGGAGGAGATAGAGGCTGTCAATAAAAAAGAAAAGAAAACGGCATCTGGCCCTGATTGGACAAGATAGTTGTCAGGCCATCCTGGCCGCTGGCATTCACCACCCAGTCAAGAGCAAATAGTTCTGTACTGCTTGTGTGAATATGGAAGTGGCTGCTGATGAGAGCTGGATGCACTTGGAGGTTCAGAACAGAAACAGAATGGAGATTACATTATCTGGGAGACCAAGTGAGTTGGTTGTACTGAACTGAACCATGTTATGGAAAAAGAACTTGAATATCTGATTGACACCTGGAGAGTAGAACAGAGTTAGGGCTCTCACAGCATGTGTATGTACAAGATCGTAAAGCCAGTGCTGAATTTTCTGGGCTGTTTAAGGCATGTTGGAGGAAAATTTTAACTATATACAGTTTTACCTTATGGATCTTGAGAGCTCAGTGTTCCTCATCATCCCTCTAAAACAATTCATTCTATATCATGTATTGGTACAGGCTATCTGAAAGGACAGTTAGAAGTAAAGCACAATCCTGGCCACTCACTTTGAATTCTGATCTTTTTGTTTCTTGACATTGGGCCAAAATTATTGCCTATGTGTAAAAACAATGACAGAGGATGGGAGTGATGGGTGGGCCACATCTATGTTGTATAAGTTTATGATTAACTATAGCCCACTTCACCAAGAAAGCATCTCTCCTGGGATCTGGAAAGACGGCTGGGCAGTTAAGAACACTGACTGCTCTTCCAAATGAACTTAGGTTTGATTTCTGGCACCCATGTGGTGGCTCACAACCAGCTGTAACTCCAGTACCAGGGGATCTGCCACAATCTTCTGGCCTCCCCTGGCACGACACACACATGGCACATAGCCATACATGAAGGCGAAACACTATACATGTAAAATAAAATAATAATTTTTTTAAATATGCCCTATAGATTTTAGCAAATAGAGAGTAGCTAGTCTGTGTGATTTCACAAAAGACAGTGAGTTGCCCAGGAGCTCTGTTTATATGGGCAGTGAGTCAGAGAGGAGACTGAAGCTCTGCCTACATGCGTTCCTACCCAGACCTTAGCACCTTTAGCTGTGTGAGGTGGAGCCTGCTTCCTCTGGCCATACCTGTTCCATCAGTGACTTCCTCTTTTCTATTAATGTCTGGTCCCCTTCCCCCCAGGCAGCTAGTCTCAAAGACTCCACATGGGATCTACTCTCAATGTTTCTTACTGTCTGTATCCCTCTTCTGAGTTGCACGACAGGTTAACCTTGCAGCATTGGTTCCTGCTCAGACACCATGGTGTGGAGAGGAAGCACGGAATAAGGTCAGAAGACTCCCGTTGTAGTCTCAGCCCTAGCTAGTGGCTGTGGGCCAGCCACTTAATGCCTTTGAGGGTCTGTGCACTCATGAGAAGTGAGTGTTGAAAGCAACACTCGAGATTTCTCCTTTAAGGATTGCTATGAGGGAGGATCAGTGCAGAAGTACTCCATAGTGTGGAATGCGCCATCTTGCTCAGAAACGTGCCCTATGGTGTGTCTCGTGTGACACGTAGCCTGCAATACGTTAGAGTAGGTGATACATCGTGTGTAAATTGTTGAAATATGACATGATTTAATGTAAATATGTAAATTGTCTGGATTGCTAATTCAGAATTTGGGACTATGTATGGTCAAACAGGATCCATTCCCCCCCCCCGCTTTGGCCTAAATAACAAGGTGCTTAGACAAACAAAGTGCTTCCTTTTAAAAGAATTATCCTTCTTAATATTTAATTAACATGATATTTGTGGAGACTTATAGGTGACAGTGTGATGATTCACATCACATCATCACTTTTAAAATGTATAATGATAAAACTAAGATAACTATTATTCCCACTCGCTCTAAACCTTTATCGTTTCTATGTGATGGGAAACTTTGGACTCTTCATACAACAAATGGTTAATTCTGTAAATGATGGTCATTCATTTGTGCTGTAGGATACTAGAGCTTAGGCTCCCCATCCAAACCTTTTGTATCCATTACCCACTCCCTCCGCTTCCCCTTCTGCCTCTAGTGACCACTAGTCACAGTTTCTACTTCCACAGAATCGGCTCTCTTAATATGCTGCCTTTTTACAGATTTTTTTCATCCATTAAAAAAAAAATGTCAAAATTAATTACACATTGGGCCATGCTGGATCCCAAATTAGCTCTATAAAGCCGAGTATATTGTAAATGAAGGCAGTCTCTGCAAAGGCAGCTCGCTGCTGGGAGACCAGTTTAATAGAATGTTATCGCTGGGAAGAAATTCATGGCTTGAGCAGAGAGGTGTCTGGAACTCCCATCTGGGATTCATTAGGGTATGTATGCAGGTGGCGTAGGGCGGATGTTAGTTCTTAAGGAAACCATTTTTGATCTGAGGATGGCGAACTTGCTGCTCTGTAAAGTGACAGCAGCTGCCCGTATCTTCCTGACCCTGGGAATGTCATCAGCTCAAGTGGAATGCTGCCCACTCCGTCTTATTAAGGATCTGGATGGCCATAGCGGTGGGTTGGCGAGGTAGCTGGTTAGGCTGCCTCTGTACGGGTAAGTGCAGCCCATCCGTGGCAGCCCAGAGTCCGGTGAACATCTTCTGGGAAGGTTGCATCGTACCCCTACACTCGGTTTATAAGAATGATAGAGCGAGCATGTCCGCTCCGCGCACACTGTAAAACAGAAGGCTTGCAGCTGGCAGAATTGCTTTCTTCTTGGCTCCTTTTCTGACGGAATTTTTGGGAACTTGTTGGATTTGTGAATAGTTGCGGATTACCAGCCTCGGTCTCCAGTGCAATGCAAATGCTCCTTTAAACTTTTCTTTCTTTGAAGATAGCAGTTTTGTGTTTTCATAGTCCCTTGTAATATGCTTTATGAATGGAGAAAAGGAAGTTTATTCTTACATGTTGTCATAAGTCAATATAATGAAGCGTTTCAATGATTATTTTATTGGTTATGTTGTCTCTTCAAAGTGCCCAACAATGTGTTATAGGTCTACAGGAACACAGGCAAATGGACATAAGGGATAACCCTTCATAGGAAATAACATAACCTAGTTATCTGCCTCAGAAGACATCTGATATCAAGCTTCTCAACAGCAGAAGCTGCATGGAAACGTTCACTACTGACCTCAGTAGGCTTCATCGAAAAGGGGAGGCCTCAGTGTGGCTTTGAGAGGGCAAAAAGAGGATGTAGCTGCAGAAAAATAATCAGGCTGACAGCAGCTACCCCACAGTGTTACTGCACAGGGTGTCGTGATTCACCATAAGGGTTCTTGTAAGTAATTTCCAGTTAATGGAAACAAGTTTTAAAAGTTTCTGAATGATAACCTTTTCAACCCATGCGTGTCTGTGAGCTTGTGGGCACATACTCACGAATGTGTCCCAGAAACACTTCATGCTTTCTTGCGTTGCTATTGTTTTCGTTGGGGCGGAGATGAGGACACCGGCTGGAACCTTGGGAATGGTGTCTCACCTGCAGCCCAGCTTATCTGTGTCACTTGGAGGGAGGTGGGACGGTGGTCGGCAGGGACTAGTGTATCTGGGTTTTCAGCCCACACTGCTGGGAGCAACCAACTTGAACAATTATAGGCACTGCAGCTAGAGCTGGTGATTTGACTGGTGGGGCAGGAGTAGAGGAGAGAGGGCCAGGAAACATTTTTGACTGGCACTCGGATTAGAAATGAAGGGGGTGAGAGAGCAGCTAACAGGAATGATGACCATCTGACTTGCAGCCACTGTTGCCTGAATGGAGAAAAGGAAATGAATATTATGTAGGAAGAAAAGCGAGATGTTCAAAAAGGGATCAAAATGGGCTCTGATGGAGCCTGCAGGGGTAGATGTTCCTAGGTACAGTGACCCTCAGCAGCCATCCAAGCAGACCAGTCCTAGGCAGTTGGAAATCTGTGACCAACTTAATAAGTATTTATATACTAATTACTTTGTAGTCCTGTGAAGAAATAACATACTTAAATCGAAAGATTAAAGGGTTTTTTCTTCTTTATTTACTAATGACATATGTGGTGCTGAATTTATTAGTCAATGTCCAATCAGGAAACTATGTGTTTATTTGAACATAAAGATTTAAACAAAAAGTTAGCTAGGAAACACTGTATCTCTCTCTCTCTCTCTCTCTCTCTCTCTCTCTCTCTCTCTCTCTCTCTCTTTCTTTCTCTCTCAGAATAGAGGAGCTGAAGAGATGGCTCAGAGGGTAAGAGCACTAGCTGCTCTTTCAGAATACCTGTGTTTGATTCCTAACACCCTCATTGATGGCTCACAACTTCCTGTAACTCCAGCTCCAGGGGATCGGACTTCCTCCTCTGGCTGCCATGGGTACCTATACACATGGTGGCCTACACTCACACAAACACACACACACTTAATCCTGCAAGCCCATTTATGGTTACATAACAAAAATATTTGCAAACGGTGTCAAAAACATATCCATGCATCTATATTCATAGCAGTAGCCCATAGTTGGGAGCTGCCTAAAATATGTTACAGAGGTGATGTGGAATATTACTCAGCCTTCAAAAGGAGATTCAGACACGTTTCTTGGCATGGCTGAAGATTAATGAAGAAAGCCAGTCACAAAAACATCAACACTGTTTAACCTACTTAGATACGATACTTAGAGTAGCCAGTCTAGAGACAGAAAGTAGCTCATTAAATAGTTTCCAAGATTTAAAACATTCTGAAGATGTATAGTGATGATAGCTATACAAACATATGAATGTACTTAATGTCACTCATCTACACATTTTCATGGTTGCAACGATATTTTTTTTTTAAGATTTATTCATTTATTATGTATACAGTGTTCTGCCTGCATGTATGCCTGCAGGCCAGAAGAGGGCACTAGATCTCATGACAGGTGGTTGTGAGCCGCCATGTGGGTGCTGGGAATTGAATTCAGGATCTCTGGAAGAGCAGCCAATGCTCTTCACAGCTGAGCCATCTCTCCAGCCCTACAATGGTCATTTTTATGCCACGTGTTTCACCACAGTGACAAATATGGTAATGAGAAACCAATCTATTAAAAAGAAATATTAACTCTGGTGGTGACTGGCTGGTAGGAAATGCAGAGATTGCTAGCGAACGAGAGAGAACGGCTTCCTCCACTACAGATATTGGCTCACTGAGTGGAAGCCAAGTCAGTAGGGTGTTGGTTGTGCTGGCGGAACTTGCTGGAAAGTCATCCTCTCAGCTGCTGAGGACTGCTGTTCACAAGGAGTTTTCTCACTTGAGACATTTGTCCATCACCCGAAGGGGGATGCCAGAAGGAACTGCCTGAGTGAGGCCAGGTAGTGCCAGTCTGTCAGATGCACAACAGGAGTCAGCTGATGAAGTGTCTGCTAAGGAGCTAGCTGCCCAGGACACCCACAGAAAGCAAGCACCAAGTCCCAGAAGGGAACTTTTTTCTGTACGTTTTAAGAAGTGCCATCCACTGAATAAATGCAGAATTCTATTAGCTGCAGAAGAAACACTGGACAAAGGCCCCTGAGTTTCTCACAGCAGGTAATGAAGGACAGGCTTGGAATGTGAAGTGAGGGGGTCTGTCATGAATCACCTCACAACTTTGCCAACCTTGAGTTCCGATAGCATCCTGCAACCCTAATTTCCTGCTCTGTGTTCCCATTCACAGAATTCTTGTTTATCACATTTCTTTGGAAAGAAATGATGTCATCACGTGAAAAACAGCACAATGTGACATTAAGCTGTGAACAAGCTTGAGCAAACACTCATGCATTGCACATTGCCTGAGAGACTGGATGTTATTCTGTTCCCCTCTCTGGCCTCAATCTAATATGCCATGGCACCCTTGGGAGTTATTGTAGTGCCCTGAGGGAGATACATGGGCACCCAATGTGGATATCAGCTACAGCTCTGGGTCCTTATCAGCAACGTTAGGCCATACTACTCTTACTAATGGGAATCTAAGGTGCTGATTTAGTTAGGAATGCATTAGAGTCATGTGTCAAGTAAAAACTGTATAGAATCAATGTTAATTTTGGAGACCTCCTAGAAAGTTACTGAAGACTGGTCACCCATCCCTTAATTTGTCTAAGAGTTACTCAGTGAGTGCTGCCTCCCAGCTAGAGTTGGCTTCTTTTTAGAAACATTTTGCAATGGGAAGATGGGTAGCTCAAAATGACTAGACGAGAAGGTTTTTGAATGTTCTCAATACAAAGAAATGAAAAATATTGACAAGGATGGATGGTCTAAGTGTCTTTTGTATCATTGTATGATCAACATACAATGTACTAAGACATCACAGTGTGCTCCTTGAAGATATTCAGTTATTATGTCAATATTTTTATGGTCGTTCTTTCTTCATCTTACCTTTACTTAGAGTGTGCAATGTGTGCACATGGAGGTCAGAGGACCATGTGAGGGAGTCAGTTCTCTCCTTCCACCATATGGGCTCTAGGGATTGAACTAGTCGTAAGGTGTGGTGGCAAGCACCTTTTATTGCTGAGCCATCTGTTAGACATGTCTATCAATTTTTTAAAAGCTACATAGCCTTGAATGTAACATTCACTCTTCATGTATAAGGGCTACCAGGGTGAAAGGCCAGGCAGAGGTGTAGAGAGAGGGTCAGGAGGGGAGCAGTAAAGTCCCAGCTCTACGTCATCATATTTTCCAGGATAAAATTAGGTTGAACTATGGCCCAGGTGCTACTTTTCTATTATTTGCATCTGTTTGAAATGACCATGTAGTGTTGAAATTGGAAAAAATAATTAAATGGCATGTAAGGGGGTTTTGCTGAATTCAGTAGTTAAAAAAAAGTCAGTGGAAATAGATTTCAGATTGAGAAAGTTAATGATTTTTAACTTCATTCTACAAAATTAACAGGCTTAATATTACATTCTATAGCATGTACACAGCCAGGTGGGGAGGTAGTCAGAGCTTGCACCCCATGCTCTGAGGTGTAACTGGCACATATTTCTATAGCTCTTCTTTAAGGACTGGCCACATAAACCAGTTTCAGAACCTGACCTATTCAAGTGGAAAAACTTCTGATCCATGGCAGAAAAGGAGCCTCTCCTCTCCCCGCAAGCCTGTTTGGATAAGTTCTGCTTCAGTTCACATTTTACCGCCTGCTGAGTGTGTCTGTCCAGTGTCAGCCTTGGCCAATATGCCTGGAAAGCCCATCCTATCCCGGGGTTTCTCCACAAGCCTTTCTCTCCCTTAAACTGTGACCACCTGGCACATGGTCAAACCCTCCTGGATTCTGCTAACGTCCAAAATCTGATGTAAAACTCAGATTGCGACAACTGGACGCAGGTTAAACTGCCAAACAGATCTCAGGCTAAGTGTCTGAATTCAAATTTCCACATGTGGAGCACGACTTTGGGATTTCAAAATTTTGTGCAGAAACTTGCATAAAAACCCTCTTCTCTGCTCAGATGTAATCATTCGGGATTCGTTCCTCAACCTGTCTTGGCGTAGTTCTCTACCTCTCAAAGTGAACACAAAGGAGAGAGAAGAGATTATCGCTGGAGGTCCCAAGCAGAGTCCCTGGCTTCTGAACGCATCCCAGTAATCAATCACAGATGTGTGCGGGCCGGCCAGCGCTGGAAAGTTGCAGAAGCATCTCAGATTGCATGCAGCTACAGTCAGCCAGCCAGTGCAAGAAGGGGTTCTCTATTGAGTTGCTCAAAAAGAAAATTCAGTTATAAATCTGTGTTTATCTCATCACAGAATTATTTCTCCAGTATACAGGAGGTAGGGGCAGTGGTGAGAAGGGAAATCATTCTCTACTTACTGCCCTTAAACTTGATTCAGCTCACTAGAAAGAGGAACTTTCTGACTGGGGCTGTCTTCTAAGGCAATTAATTATATCTGCTAAGGGAGGTAAGGAAAGAGGAGGAGGATGGCTGCTGTATCCAGGGGAACCCCTTAAGCCCAACAGAGGGCTGGAGTGCTGACCGCTAAGGTTGCTTCCGGGCCTGAGCTCCTGTGACTGACTGGCTGTGACTGTTGATCGCCTGAGTTCAGGAAGACCAGCATGCATTGGTCCGTGTAACTCCGAGCTGCCCGGACTCAGTCTTGACTCCTTCCCATCCATCTGTTGTTCCTTGCTGTGACCCCATCTCAGGCTCTCCCATTTGACCCCATTAACCTGGGCATAGGAAAGATTCCAGCCCTGCTGTGTTCACTATCTGTGGCGTGTCAATCTGGGTCAGCATGTAGGGTTCCAAACAGACATTCCTAAGCAATCCAAACCAGTCTGGCCTGATTCATGAAAACATGGGGGAGAGAGAGAGAAGTGGTGGCAGGGAAGGGTGCTATAGTTTGCATACCTGGCCAGCTTCTTGGCTCATTTCATCACTGTGACTGATAAATAAGTAGCATCAGCCCCATTTTACAGACATGCAAATAGAGGCTTAACAACTTGCCTGTTTTTAGAGGAAGTTTTTTAAAAAGAGTGAAAAGAGGAAAACTCTTCTAACACAAGCAAGGTTCAATCAGCATGGGCTCTGTTATGCTGTCCATAAGGAGGCCAAGAAGCCCAAATTGAGTCTAGTGGTTTTGGTTTTTTGTTTTTTTTTTTTTCTCTCTTTAATTCAGGTTGCTTCATATCCAAGGAAGCTTAGTTGGGGTCCCAACTGAATTTTTAATTAAAGAAAAAAAAAAAAGACCCAATACATTTGAGGTCTCCCAAAGCTGAATAAATAGAGGCTATTAAATTTATAGCTTATTTAAAGCATTAAATGTCAAGCACGGAATGGCTTTAATTTGAAGCGGTGATCTCAGCCTGTGAACAGGGATTAGAGCAGTCTGTGCTGGAACCACAGCCAGCTGTAAACTCTTTTGGTGACCTTCCAGTGTGACAGTCTTTGAGGTATTCCTCTGTGAGGGGAGGGCTGACTTAATGAGTAACTGGATAGAAAGGAAGGGTCAGGATGCAGGAGACCGGAAGGAAGCTCAGCCCACATCCACTGTGCTGGAGTCCATTGCTCCTCAGGTTGGTGACTTTAAATAAACCTATAGTAACAGTGTGCCCTGCTAGGTTCTCACTGAATGAAGATCCTCTAGTCTCTAAGCTGAGGCCTTCTCAGACAGATCCAGACACTTGATCCCTGAATAGACAGAGTCTCCGTTCATGTTTAGCAATGAAGTTTCAAAAATTGAGTCTTCAGCCACCATCAGTCCCTAAGACTTAACAAAATTCCAGAGAGGTAAATTGAGGCAAGATAGGAAGGCAGGGAAAATTTAAAGGACATGCAAAGAGTAAGGAGCCCCTCAACTTGGAGTGTGGTTGAATTCTCTCACCAACCAAGAGTCAAGAGTTGTGGCATAGTTAACAAAATTTGCCACGAAGAATGCCTACATAGAAACAGTATTCCTTTTTATACACTTCAAGCAAAATGGTCATGGCACTGAGTCATGTGACCTGTGAGTACTCTTGCTCCTGTCCAGCCTGCACTATCCAGGGCACCTCAGAGAGCACCCCGATCCTGTCACTTTCCCCCTCCCACACCATAGGAAGGAAGAACAAGGAGGGAAAAGTTTCTTAGAAACCCTTTGAGGAATGTAACTTCAGAAGCCACCAAGTCATACATATCGTCTATTGTAGAATACAGGGGTGCCATTTTCCCTGGAGAAGCCAGACTTATTTCTTGGGTATATACTATCCCTCTCCTAAGCACCTCTTGGAGGCTCCTCTAAAATTAATACCTACACTGAAATCATGTTAGAGCTCTCCTTAATAAACTCCAACACTGTTTCCAAAAAGAAAACAAATGAAAGGAATTACTGATAAGTATTCTAGGAAAAGGATCATGGACTCAAAAATCCTTCAGTATTTTCCAACCTGGTGTGTGTGTGTGTGTGTGTGTGTGTGTGTGTGTGTGTGTGTGTGTGATGTGTGTGTGGTATGATGTGTGTGTGTGTGTGGTGTGATGTGTGTGTGGTGTGATGTGTGTGTGGTGTGATGTGTGTGTGTGGTGTGATGTGTGTGTGGTGTGATGTGTGTGTGGTGTGATGTGTGTGGTGTGGTGTGTGTGTATGATGTGTGTTTGTGATGTATATGGTGTGATGTGTGTGGTGGTGGTGGTGGTGTGTGTGTGTGTGTGTGTGTGTGTGTGTGTGAGAGAGAGAGAGAGAGAGAGAGAGAGAGAGAGAGAGAGAGAGAGAGAGAGAGAGAGATGTGGTGTGCGCTCGCGTGCCCACACGCACACACGGGCTTTGTGATCATCTACTCAGAGCTGTGTGGCAACGATGATGTCTTCGGAGAGAGACGGAAACAAACAATGGGCTCCTAGGAAACAAGTGCGCACCAGATGCATAGCTGTCCGCCTGCCAGTGCGCACCTCAGTGTCAGCGCTTCTTCCTGCTCCCTCACAACTATTTGCTCACACCCAGAATATTAATGATTATGTAAGATTTGCTGGAACTGTCATCGAAAGTCTGAATGGAATTTACCCCGAGCCACACACTCCCAGATTCTGGCGACAGTGCCCCTTTCTCTTCCCGCCTCCCTCCACGCTCTCTCGCGGTTGATCCAGGCACTTTTTGTTCCACTTCACGCTCGGACTCCCCACCCACACCCCTCTGCTCGTCACCACATCAACATAGAAGGCCACATGAAGTGGAATGGCCTCCACTGTTAAACAAGTACCCTTTCCTCACTGAGAGCAGGGATGCGGGGCAGGGAGGGCTGTGGAGAGACACCCGGTGAGGCCTTCCAGTGTTTTGGAGATTGAGTGTGAATAGTATCTTGAAGGTGGAAGATCCTCAGCCCCAACCAGATGGGACCAAAAACAAAGACCCTTTTCCACGTTTCAGAACAGTATAAAGGTCAGTTTTGTATAGGGATCCTGGGAGTCTTTGAAGACAGGAAATAGAAAAGTTGAGGACCCAGAGTGAGGACCCAGAGTGAAACAGAAGAAGGCCATTTTGAATACTCTGTAAACGGACATTTTGTGACCTATAATTTTATATGTTCGGATTCAGCAGGGCAGAAATAAAAATAAAAACACTGATAGCGTGACCAGAGCTGCTTATGAGCCAGCATTTGCCAGCACAGAAGTAGCTGGCAGAGGTATCTGGTTTCCACTGCAGATGACCAGACTCTCCTTGAGTCTGCTGGGGAATGTGATGGCGTGACACTCCTGGGTAGCCACTTCTGCTCGATGGCCTTCTGAGCTGAGAAGTCTCCAACCTTCTTGGTTCTTCAGAGGCATCGGGGTCTCTGTAAGCCAAAGGGCCTGAAGCCCAGGCTGCAGCCACCTCCTCTTTTCTTTTAAAAACAGCTTCACTGGAGTGTGATTCAAAGGAGCCTTGTCCTGTTGCATGAGATTCAGTTGACTTACTAAGACTCAGTTCAGTTGGGTTGGCGTTAATAGATTTATCACAGAACCAAGTGCCTTGTGAGGAATTCATTTAATCTGGGGTCCAGATTTATCAAAATTATAGGCAGAAGCTCCAGCTAAGGAAGACCCATTTATATGTGACCTGTGTAAATATTGGGTAATGTCTGAATGGATGGATAAATCATTAGAACCTTTATAGTTCTCCCACATTGATATAGATGGGACAGCTCCATTATTGCACAGGTGTGGAATGCAACATTATATCTCAGTATGCCTTTTTCTAGTTCAGAAATGTTGCCAGCTTAGTTGCTATTTTATGTTAGGCGATTTTATAATGGATGGTTATGTGAATTCTGAGCTTATTGCCCAAGTAAGGATGCTGGACTGTCTCTTAAACATACAGGAGTAAATAGGGGACTGAGGATATAGCTCAGCTGGTAAAGGGCTTGCCTAGAATTCATAAAGCACTGGGTTCAATCTCCAGACCCACATAGACTAGACGTGGTGGTTCAAGCCTATAATCCCAGCACACTGGGCATGACAGCAGGAGAATCAGAAGTTCAAGGCCATACTTGGTCATATACAAATTTCAAACCAGACTACGGTCCATGAACCTGATCTTCTAAAGACAGAAAGTGAATAGGTCTGATAGGAAGTAGTAGCAGATCACTATGGTGTACTGGAGCATTAGTCACTGTAGCTAGCCCAACCCTCTTTGAATAAAGTCCTAGCAAAATCAACACTACCAAGCATTCATTTGGAAGTAGCATGAGGTAAAGAGAACCCTAGACATCCTGCCATCCGTTGCCATGATTTTGCAAGTTGGAGGCTGAAGCAGAGTCATTTGCCCAGGGCAGATGGCTCTGGGGTTATGCCAGTGGCTGTGGAGTGCTTATCGTGTACAGACAGTCTTTTTAAATAAGCTGGGCATCCAGTGCTCTTGAATTAGATCCGAACATTCTTCCCCAAGGTGACTGCTGGACTGTATTTGAATAAAAAAAGTTTCTCTGGCAGTTTCTCGAGGCTCCTAGTGAATGTTCAAAGATCAGCGGGGCTGTTAACAGGATGCTAAGTTGATTACCAGGCTGCTGTGGTGGTGTTCAAACCATTCACTCAGCATTTGTTCTCCTTGGCTGACCTGGGCTGGGCTGCAGGCCGTTCTGTGAACCCATGTAAAAGCAAGCAGGGGATTAAGGACTTCTACTTACCAGACCTGAGGACGTGTGCATGCACTTGGGTTTGTGAAAGGACACCTAGTGAATATTACATAAAGGGGCGCTTTCTGAAGGAGGAGAGAAAGTCATTCTGCTTGGGGCAAAGGGATGTGGAAGCTGGGCTGACCTCATTTGCATAACCATCACCTCATCTTTGAAAAGGTGCTGCTTCACCCCAGCTAAAGATTGACGGAAGTTGTCTCATTTGTGTAGCAAACGGCCATGGCGCGGTTCCTCAGAGCCCCTGGTGGACATCTGTGGACATCTGGCCTGTGGAGGAGGGAAGGCAAGACCAGATGCTGTAGAGTAGCAAGGGGCAGACTGATTCCTCAGAAGGACAGGCAAGGCCATGTGTGATGGGCAAGAGACCGTTTCTTTTGATTCAGAACCATCCCCATCCTTACCTCAGCTTGTGTCCCCCATGAGCCTGAAATTAGGGAGCACAGGCTGCCCCTCCCAGCAGCACTAGGACGTGGGGCAAGGGGGACCATGGTAACCAGGATTTCAGAAGGGTGCAGCCTGTAACCCTTTTCCAGGCATGCTCAGTTTCCGCAGGCTCCACAGCACTGATGTCTTCCAGATGTTTCTTTCTTCCCTCTGGCTGTTATGTCTTGGTTCACCTTGCCCTTTCAATAAAATTGAGATGAAATTTTGGAAGGGTCCTAGGCATGTTAGAATCACCCATCAATAGAAACCGATTTAATATCAGACCTTATGTTACTATTTATAATACCCCCTTGCCTCTGAATAGAATTGATACTCTTCAGACTTAATGGTGAAATAAAAGGCAAGAGTATCCTTTACAAAAATTGGTTGTCAGAAGGTGCAATAGTTAATGATAACCTGTGTACAGCACTTACGCTATCAAATCATTCTGTCTATAGTACCGAACAAATCTGTGAATGAGAGATTGCTTTTATCTTCGTTTTACAGATGAGCAAATGGATGCTTGAGAGGTTATTATTGTTATTATTTTGCTTAAGGCCATATAAATAATAAATAGAAGAACTAAATCTAAACCCAGATTCGAAAAACCTGGGCAGTTTACACAGTCCTTTCATTAAATTTAGCATAGAGCCTGGGCCCCCTCTCCCCATATAAAAATAAAATAGAAGGAAAAGGAAGGCAGTGGGAAATATATTTCTTAAAGAATGTACCTCTCCTCACAACCTCCAGCTGGGTATGCTTTTCCATTGGGTCTTTCCATTCCGGTATGTCACTTGAGGCCCCTCACCCTAGGGTTGGTGCTAAAACAAGGCTTGGTAAAATAAATAGCTCCGCAAGACAGGTAGGCTGGTGGAAGCGGTCGTGCCCACTTCTCTGAAGGGCAAACCGGAGCCACCCCAGAGCTAAGAGGACTTCCTCTGAGCCAATGGTAAGAGCCAGTTGGGGAGGGGAGGGCAGGATGGCTGCTGTTCTCTGGGCCCTCCTGCCCTTTGCCCTTTTATCTCCTGTCTGGGCAGCATTTCCCAAAGCCAGAGAGGCCTTTAGCGCCCAGCAGCTTGGTTAGAGGGAGCCAGCCATGCATAAGGGGCTTCTGCCTATCCTGTCCTACTTTCCTGAGAGGCCATTCCTGGCACTGGTGAAGTTTGTGCCTTGCAAGCGGGACCCTTCCAAAAGCTTGCACAGCATCTGTATGCCTAGCCTGAAAAATAACCGTCCTGAAAAGGGTTTTCATAAATCGGGGCATGTCAAAACCCAAGACAGGGGATATCAAAAATGTCACCCCCCAGATGCGGTGCGAGCTTGCACCCCGCACCTCGGTTCTGGCCAGGGCACCTTTCCTGCGCTGGGCCCCACCTGCCGGGTCGCCTCCACCCACGGCGGCCCCTCGGGGGCGGACTCCTGTGGCCCAGCCCCGCGCGATTCGTCACTCCTGCGGAACTTTCCCCTGAAAATCCCTCCCGCAGCCAGCCGCCCGCCCCGGGAGGTTCTGATCTCAGCGGCTTCCTCCCACCGCCGTCCCGCCCGCCCGCCCGCCCGCCCGCGCGCATCGCACTCGTCTGGGAGCCTCGCAGCCTCACGTCCATGTCCGCGGCGGTGGCGCCTGCGGCTGTGCACCCCGACAGCATGCTCTCCGAGGCGGAGGAGCCCAAGGAAGGTACGCCAGCCGCTCGGCTCCGCCAAGTTCAGCGCAGGAATGTGGAGGAAGGCGGGAGCAGGCGCTGATGGGAGCAACCAGCGAGCGGTGGGGAACTTTGTCTCTCCCCAGCCTGGCTGGACTCTGCTGAGAGCCCAGCGCGCAGCCCTGTCCCACTAGGCAGGCAGTTAAGAGGCAAGGGATCCAGCATCAGACCTAGCCAAGCCAGCCCACCAAGGCTGCTTTTCAGCTTTCTCTCGAAAGGAGAAAGCGAGTTTTGGCTGTTAAGAATACAAAACGCGCCTGGAATGGGCTGCCTGCCTGCCTGCCTGGGGACAGCCCAAAGCTGGATTCCCAGGAAAAGCCCAAGTCAGGGTCCCTTGAAAAGGGGTATCAGAAATTGGAAGGGACATGTATTTCCGGCTAAAAGGGGAAGCTGGGTGAGGAGAGAAGTGAAAGATCTTTATTTGGGGAATATGTTGTTTTTTTTTCTGTTTTTTTTTTTTTTTTTTTTTTTTCTCCTTGCCAGCTCTTCTGCAGTTAGTTTTTGCTGGGGACTGGAAAGTGTGAGGGGGGCCCTTTTTACCATTTGAAATAGGAGAGCTGGTCCCTCTCTGTCTTTGCAAAAGCAAGAGTTTCATTTACTGCTAACAGAGCTGGTGACAGGGCTGGAAAAATTCCAACCAAAACACTATTATAGCTGGTGTTAGCTTGGGAGTTTATTTGTGGGTGAGTGTTTGTGTGCTTTGTTTCCTGGAACTTTGGGTATACAAAAGTCCACTTGTACATGGGGGTGGGAGTAGGGGTGGCGGGGGGGGGGGAGAAGTTAGGTGGGTGGGGGTGTTCAAGGTTGTGAAATCCCCCTTTCTTTTCAAGAAGCTTCTTGGGAGACTGCTAAGTTGCAATTTAGGCACAGCTCCCGCCGCATCTGAGCAGGGAAAGCTCCGTTTTGCCATGTAGGCTTTCGGTGCGGCTCATGTACCTCGCTATGCGATGTGAGGGAAACTGTCCATGGACAAGGGCTTATTTAATAGAAATTCGGGCCAGCCAGCATGAAAAGTGACAGCTAGGAACACTGTAGCTTTGCGGCTGGGTGTTTCCCCGTGGCGGCTTCTGGTCCAACAGAGCTTTGTGCTGATAGATGGCTTTCTTTTTCTGTTTGGTACAATTTACACGAAGTCAAAAGTAGTTAAAACGGGATGGGAGCTGGGCTGAAAAGCCGTTCTTGAACTTTTTTGTAAATTGCATAGCATTTAGATTAGTATTTTCTCCCGGGCCCTGTTATTCCCTGTCTTTTGGGAAAGGAGTCGGAGGTGGAGGGGTGGGGTAGGGGGGTGAAAAACTGCCAGGTCAACTGTATTGTACCTCCCAGCATCCACACTCTCCCCTCCCCTTGCTGGCTCTGGTTGTGAGTTTGCAAGCAGCAACCTGGAAACTGTGGCAGAGTGGGCACCTTTCCCTTGTTCCTCCTCTGCCCTTGCCTGCAGAGGTGTACCTGCCCCACAGGCTTTGCCCTCTGCATTTTAGAGGAAGCCCGGAACATTTGTGTCTTGGAAATGAATCTGAGCTGCTAGAATTTTACATTGATAGCAGTTAGGGTAAGATTTTTTTTTTTAAACTAAGTCTGAGGAGAATTGGTCTATTACTTTAATGAGCAGATTGATTCACTCACACTTCTGCTAGGGTGTGTGTTCCAGTGTGTGTGTGTGTGCCTGTGCGTGCGTGTGTGCATGTGTGTGTGGGGAGGTGTATCTGCAGACTAGTATTTTGTGGGGTCTAACCCCTCACTCAGTCTATCACTCCTCAGTTTTCTTGCTTGTTTCTCTTCACTGATCCCAGTTTTCCCTACCTCCCTTCACTGACAGTTTGTGGGTTTTTTTTCCCTGGTGGCAGGCTTGTCCATCTTGTTTAGTGACAGATCACCAGGAGCCCCTCGTACTATCTGAAGTGCAAGAAAATTGCCTTTGGATGCTTTATATCCAATTTGTTGTAATGGTGGATACTTCTGATTCATTATTCCGAACCTTAGTAAGAGACTAGTGTACTTTCATTGGGGTCAAATCTGGAAAAAATACCATCAGATGTAGAAGTCCTTAGAGGCCAGTTGATTTGTGCATGTGCCTGAGTGTGGATGGATATGACTGGGGAGATTGTTCAGCTTTCATAGCTTAGCATGCACTTGACTCTGTGCCAACAGTAAGTAGCTCCCGCCTATAGTCTCCTCCTAAAGAAATGCTTTCATTTTTGCCTGCTTGTCAGTAGGCAATTGACTGTGCTTAAAGTGACTGAAAAAAAAATAAATAAACCAACCCAGGATTTGCTTTATTAAAAGGAGAAAGCATTTAAGATATCTAGACATCAAGTGAATGGGAAGTAGCCAGTTTATTAAGGAGGAGAATGCCTTTGAAAGGAGGATGTCAACAGTTTCCTGTGGATGTGGGCTTCCTGAGGAGACAATTAATATCCACATATTTGGCATTTAGTTGCTTCCTGTTGAATACATTGCTTAATTAGGAAAGTAGTAAAAATGAATGATAGTTGAGATCACTGAGGATGGTTTAGACATAAGCACTGAAGAACCCAAGACTCCTTTGCCTTGGTGATCAGTCAGGGTGTGGGTAGTGGAAATGCAAAAGCAATTATTGCTTTGTGAGGACTCGGGAGAGAACTGAGGGCTGGCCGGCAAGTGAGGACAGCTCTCTCTTCCATTGCCCACGCTAGCCATTCCCCTTACCACCCAACCTAGGTCATTCCTGCCTCAGCACTTCCGCTATTTCACAGCGAACATGGTAGCCATTAGACAGCCTCCTACTTGCAGACTGACAGCTTCACCTTCAGCCGCACTCACCAGTCACCCTCAAGACTTGGAGCAGGTGTCTGATACTCCAGAATGACACCCTTCCATCTTGGTTCCTTCCCTTCCACGCTTAGATGAGTTCCCATTCCCTATTCTATTGCCTCTTTTCTGTCTCAATACCCTTTTCTTTATCTGAAACCTTTTCTTGACCAACCCTTTGGAGAAGCCTTTTCTGAACCAACCCTTCCCCCATCTGAACCAGGCCCCCCAGTTACCCCCTCTCAGAACACCTGTCCTTTTTCCCTGACGACACACCACACCACGTGTAGCCTCTTTTCCAGGCGACAGGCTCCTAAGCAAAAGTGTCTCATTCTCCACCTCTGTCTCCAGAACCTACAGAGAGAGGAGCTTGTTAAATACGGTGGAATAAATGGATTTGTAAAGCTTATTTATAAAGCTTATTCCATCACTTTGTCCAGTTTTAGGCATTACTTACCCAGCCTTTAAAAATGAACTTTTCTTCTAAAACACTTTCTGATTGCTTTTATTTTCAAGACATCATCTGGCTATGTAGCCCAGGCAAACCTTGAACTCACAGTGATGCTCCTGCCTCAGCCTCCCAAGTGCTGGGATTACAGATACATACCAACACACCTGGCCTGTGAATGTTCTTTTCCTAGTACTTTATCTTACTAAAAATCTGGTTGCTTTTGTATTTTGTTTTGTAGAATTTTTTTTTCCACAAATTTGTCAAAATCATCAGTAAACCTCTGGTCATATCTTTTGTCATAATGACCTTTAAAAACTGCTAGTAAAAATAATAATAACTTACAATAACAACAACAACAATAATAGTAAGTTTAAAGGCCAGTGAGATGGATCAGCCAATAAAGGTGCTTGCCACCAAGCTGTATGACCTGGAACTCCCATGGGAAAGGTAAGAACCAATTCCTACAAGTTGTCCTTTGACCTCTACAACTTTTATACACCTCCCACGGCACACACACACACACACACACACACACACACACACACACACACACCACATAAATGTAACATAAAACCAACAGCAACAACAAAACACAACTGTATTTAATACTACAACCCAGCGCTGCCCTTGGTTCCTCTGATATCACCATCCCTGGTTTCCTATCTTTTTCTAGCTTTTTCATCATGTCTGCTTTGCCTCCATCCTGGACTCCGCTAAGAACCACCTGTATACCGAGTGAGCTTCCTGGTAGACACTGTGCTTTGAACATTGAACAGGAACCTTCAATAAGTCTCACATGACCATGCACCCCTTCTGCTGGAACAGATCTGATCTCCCTTCTGTGTTTCTACTGAAGGCCACACACCCCTTCTTCGGATTCCAAACTATAAGCCCATATGCTCTCATCAACTCTGTTCTTTCCTTTATTGTCTGCCTCAGAGTGGTCACCAAGAAAGGACTCCCACTTTACCTTCCCTGTTACTCCTGGAATACATCTTCTTTATCTGTCCTGTACCTGAGCATTTGTACTGATTATTATAATAATCACCTCCATCACTAGAATTCCAATGGCAAAAAGTGGAACACAGTTTCTGTTATTGTAAACCAAATAATTGTTGGAAATTTGAATAATTCATACATTCACTGTGTTAGACAGTTGCCTGTTGCTATAACAAAAATACCTGAGGTAATTAACTTCTATGGAAACATTTTTTTTGTTACTGTTTGTTTTTTGAACTAGGCTTTTACTGTATAGCCTGGGTTACACTTGAAATTCACTATGTATACCCATGGGGGCCTCAAATTCACTATCCTGTCCTAGCCCCCTGGGTGCTAGGATTACAGGTATGGATCTTTCTGGTTGAAGGATTTATTTGGCGTGCAGTTTTAGAGGCTTCAGGGCATGATTGGTGGGCCTTGGGTCTGGGCTGATGGCAACTTATCATGAGGAAGGAAAGCCATTAATGTGGTATCCAGGAAACCAAAGAGAACAAGGATGGGCTGGGGTCTCACCTTGGCACCCTCCCATCACTGGAAAGCCCCCACCATCTTCTAATTGTGTCATTGGGGGCCTTTAAACATAAGCCTGTGGGGAACCTTTGAGATCAAATCTACAGCACCCGCTAACAGGCTGGAAACCTAGGCGTTCGGAATGTACTCGGTTGTACTGTCAGATACCCAAGATCCATCTGGTTAGGTTGCCACCACTGCTGTCGCTACCTCTGGCTGCCCAGGTTTTCTGTTACAGAGTATGCGGTCATCCTTCACCTTCAAAATCCCAGATATTAGCCATCTGATTGGTCTTGGCTGGCTGAGTTTCTGCCCTCGCTGCTGGGGGAGAGGATGCTTCTGATTCCAGGACTGGGAAGTGGGAGTCTGACTCCAGTAACTGTGAAAAGGAGACCTTCTCCGAAATGGGAAGTTCTTATTTGCATCCCCTTAACCACAGCAATCTACCCCACCACTTGACCCGCAGTACTCTGCTCAGTCACTTCCTCATTCCTCTCAACAGTCCCGTTTCCTGATCTCTCTCTGCCTCTGCCTCTGCCTCATGCCGGTCTCCAAGTGCACCCATTTTGCAGAAAATGCTCTTCCAGGCTGTTCCCTGGCATCCTACACGTACCCAGTACGTACTGTTTTCACCCCATGTTACAATAATTCATCCCATTTGCCTGCACTTTATTATAAACTTCTTTGACAACAAAGTTACACATTTTCTCTTCCTGAACCTCCTACACCAAACTGGAAGCAATTCATATGGAATGGTGCCTTCCAAATCCAGAGGACAAACCTATTTTGATTTCCTTAAACATTTCACACAAGTACTCTTCTTAATAGCACAGGCAAAACAATCATGGGGTCAGGGCCGAAGTAGCTTGCCAGCATCGTGAATTTCCTTGAACACAGAAGAAGCAGTATGGAAGCTAGAGTATTCTGAGTTCTTTCCTATACTAGATTCATTGCTGGGCATACTTCTCATTGCATACTTGTGCAATGATCCTTTGGGTCTAGCCCAGTTGACAGCTGAGCAACTTCAATTCAAAGTATAAACAACTGTTTCTGAAGCTAGGAAAGGTAAAATCAGGATTTGAACAGAGACCAGCTAACTGTCCCTTCAACCCCCATGTAAAACTTCCAATAAATGTCTAAACCTGCCCTCATCCATCCTCACATAAGCTTGGGGTTCAGCAAGAGTCTCTGTAGCCGGTGTCTGCTTGTGCCCTAGAGAAGAGGCTCTGGCTCACTCTCTCTGCTACCTCTTGTCAGGAGGCAGCTGCCCGGGCACTCTCAAGTGCCTCTGTCCAGCCTGAGGGCAGGAGGTCTAGAAGTCAGCATAGTAGGTATCTGCATCCTACAGACACGGAGGAACTCCGGTGCAGGAAATACTTCCTGGAGTGATTCGATGTTAACTGTAGTCATCTCCAGACTGTAGAACCTGGGACTTCGTCCTTCTGTGTCATGTATTTTTGTACTTGACCACGTGACAACGTGTGATATTTGACTTTCTGTGTCTGGCTTATTTCACCGAATGTGAAATGGTCTACCCACATTGTCCCAAATGACAGGAATCCATTTATTTTCATGGCTGAAAGGTATTCCACTTTGTACTCATCACATTTTCTCTATTCATTTGTCAATGAACACCCATGTGGATTCCATAGCCTGGTTATTATACAGTACTGTGTTAAATATGGGCATGTAGGTATTTCTTTGGCATTCTGATTTCATTTTCTGTGGCTAAGCACCCAGTAAGTGGGGTCATTGGATTGTATAGTAATTGTATTTCTGTTTTTCTGAAGAATTTCCATACTGTGTTCTGTAATGCTACGTTGATTTATATTTCTACCAAATAGTGTATAAGAATTCCTTCTTCTCAAAATACGTGCCAGCATAATCGTTTTCATTTTTTCCTTTGGTGACAGCCCCCAGAACTGAGGTGATGGCTTCTCACTGCTGCTTCCAGTAATGTTTCCCTGATGACAAGTGTTGGGCAAATAACTTTTCATGTATTTGTTGGTCATTTGGATTTGTTTGAGAAAGACGCATTCAGACAGTTCTTCCAAGTCTTAGTTGGGTCACATGAGGTTTTGCTGTTGAATTGCTTGACTTCCTTGCACTTTATAGTTATCTGTTCTTTGCCGGATGAGTGGTTTGCAAATATTTTCTATTTTGTAGGTTATGTCTTTATGGTTTCCTTTGCCCCACAGAAGCCTTTACCATGTGCTGTATCCTCATTTGTTTGCTTTTGCTTTTGTTTCCCGTGTTGTTGGCCTGACCTAACCCCCGACCCTCCACCCCCACCCCCCACCCCTGCTCTGCCCCAGAAGCTTCTTTCTGTTTCATCATCCTGAAGGTTTTCTTCTACAAGTTTCACAGTTTGGCTGGTCAAATATTGAGGAGAGAGGTTCAGCTCTTTCATGGCGGTGACTTACTAGAATCCTCTTCTGTGGTCATGGCCCCCTGTGATGCTGGGTAAGCTATGTATGTATAGCATGCTGTTTATTCTCACCGTTCCAGACACAAGCGGTGTGGCACTTCCGTGTTCTCAATCATTGCCTTGCCAGGTACTTCCTGTGTGTCTTCTCTTTACAGCCTTTCCTTGGCAGAGAGATTGACAAGGCGAGGCCAGGCGGTGATGAAGGTTGGCTATAGTGCAGATGCCTCGTACTTGGTTCGCCTGACCTTGATGTCATCTATGATGGAACAGGCATAGCATTCTCTCTCGAAGGCCAGACTTTGACACGATTACCTGTCTCCGTTTATGTAGTCATTAGCCTGAGAGTACAGTGCACTGACAAGGACTAGAAGTAGAAAATTCATTTTGAGATGTGGCGTACTCTTTCCTCTACAGTGAACCACTCGCTGGCCTTGCCTTCCCTGGTGCTCCCACCTCTAAAAGCTGGAGTACAATCGAGGCTCCCCATGTACACCTCTGAAAAGTTTTACCAGCCTGATTACGCACCATACCTTTGTTGTTCTTGGATGATGATACCACTGAACTGTCAGGAGAGCATGGGTGATGAAATTCCCTGCTCCTGGCTGTTAGTAATCCAGGAAGCAGCCAAAGGGTGGGCGTGGGTGGAAGAGAACACAGCCAGAAAAAAAATGTCAGGATCCGGTGATTTCATCTCAACATGATACGAAAGTCAGAGATTTGCCACAACCTTTTATTTGTAGACATTTCTGTTCTTCTGAGAATGACGCCAACAACTTGGAAATTAGTGAAACAAGCAGGGTACATAATGCAGTTTGTGTAGATGGTTGTTCCTAAAATAATACCGCCAATGAATTAGAATGAAATGAAGTCCGGTGCGTGTCTATACGTTTAAGAGAGGTCTATTTCGCAAAGGTTTTGTCATTCAAACGATCCTCATTGAAAGTGCATGTAGAATCACTCAGCGTGATTGGGGGTTAGAGCAAGATCACATCGAAGATCGTTTTATCTAAACTTTTCATCTTGGAGGTGAGGCACCGAGGCCAACAGTGCCCACCAGCCTTCTACCCGCTCCCTGGCATGTTTTACAAGTGAGGATGTATGCAACACAGGCTCTGGCTTCAGGCCGTGAAATCTCCGTGAACTGGGAGAGTAATCTGTTTGTGTTGGTATCATCACTACCTTTGGGAGAAGTTGAAAAAACCTAAATGCAACGTTTGAACAAATGAAGTGTTCCTGTTTGACCTTCTCCGGTGAGAATAAAAGATATGGCACTATTAAGTAATATTTAGCTCCGCAAAAAGATCCGATCAGATCCCTCGTTTTGAAAGTGACAGGCCAACGGAGGGGCTTAACCAGTGGGCTCACTTGTTTTCTTTCCTTTAAGGATATCCAGTTAAGAGCAGTTAGTTATTGGGAGTGCTGGTTGGGCGGGGAACTCTTTAGGAGAATGTGTTGTATGTGTGGGGGTGAGGAAGGAGTTAGAGCATGCCACTGTAGGAACAGATGCCCGTCCCACAGCCTTCCCTTCACTGGTGCCTGCAAGCCTGGTGCATTCTGGAAGTCAGAACATTTGGTTTTAGGAAGTGGTTGAGGGTCAGTAGCCTACTGTTTTCCACAGCCCCTGCCAATGACTGTGACAGAATAAGTGTTAAATCTTGTTCTGATGGCTCACCGACATTGGAGAGTTAGCTGTAGGGGTTATACTGTCCTTGTGAGTAATTACTGAGCGGAGAGCAAATTGGTAGCAGAGTCCTGCTCTGGGAATCAATAACACTGCAAAACCTATGTGATTAGATTTGGTACCCTACCACCGTACTCATGGTTTTTAAAATGATAACCGCACTTAGCAACATACGTAGACTTGAGAAGGAATGTGTCCTCTAGCTCCATAGTGATAGTGATAAATGAGGTTTAGCTTTATAAATATTGAGGAGCGAAGTCAGGTGGAGAGATCACTTGCTCTCTGAAATTCCAAGAGGAAGTGTGTAGAGAAAGAAGAGGCTGAACCATGGGTTTAGTTTCTGAAAACAACCACTTTTTACAGGGGGTGGAGAGAGATGGAACTCATACAGGAAACAGAATTAGACTCATACCAATGGGAGGAGTAGATCTCAAAGACAGTGGGCTTTGGAAGCCAGAAGAAGAGTCCATGGGAGAAATGGCCAGCTGAGTCTGAACGGATGCTAGAGAGAATACTTTGCCTTGGTTTGGGGCCTTGAGTGAAATTGGGTTCTATTAAACCTGGGAGCTAAAGCTTGAGGAGGCCATCTGGGGTGCGGTGGGATTGGAATGTGCCTTGGGCATTCAGTTGTGTTAAATGGGTGAATGAAGACTGTCCCTCTGTGAACACCCAGTCCTCCTAAGCTCCCATCATTTCCATTTCTGTGTGCCTTCCAAGTCTTAATTGCCAGTAGACTCCTTTCCTTCTGTCCATCCCAGCACCTCCCATCTGTGTTGAGAAGAGTCTGCTGAGCAGGTCTACAGGCCTGGGGCATCCCATCAAATAAGCACCAACGCATGAAAGTAACAGGTGAAGATAGCCAAGGGAGGAAAAAATGTAAAACGGGTGGAAAAAGTTTCCCCATAAGCTACAGCAGATCAAAAACTCAGGAAAATGTCTGGCTTATAGTAAAGGAACCCACACAATTAGAGCCAAACAGAAGAGATACCAAGGAAAAGGGTGAGACAGGACCCTAAGTACCCTTGTGACTCCAGAGGTACCAACTAGGCTCCTCCATGAGGGGGGGGTCTGATCATTGGCCCTTGGAGACTGACCTGAGTCTCCAGCTCCTCCCTTTCTCTAGATGAAGTTCCCTCCTCTTGTCACTTGGTTGGTTCTGTGGCATCCAGTCCCTAGTCTCTGAGTTGCCTCATTAGCATAAACAGGCTTCTCTCACTTAGGACCTTTGTGACAGAAACAGTGAACCTAGAACATATAACAAAAGATGTTCCTGTCCCTTAGGAATTTCCCAGGGTTTTAGGAACTCTGGCCAGGAGCCAGAGATGAAGATCGTGTTGATTTCTTATTGTATCACACCATCAGACAGCTCTCTGTGCTCTGAAGACCTTTGGCCCCTCTTGAGAATAAGAGAATTTTTCTCTCCTCCCTGGTGCCTTAATTTCCTCTCTTCCCATGTGTTTACTTCTGGCCCAAGTTGTATAATGGGAAGCCACCGATGGCCTTTGCCAGGGTGGTATAGTTTTGGTATCTAACCTAGAGCTCCTTGGACTGTTATTTTTATACACATTAAGTAGGATTTGAAACACTCTGAAGCATTTTGGGAAATTTCCATTTCATCCTATAATTAAGACAGAGAACTGTTGTCATATACCAGCAGAAATATGTTACATGGCTTGTTCCTGGTGAGAAACCAGGAGATAATGTTTATGTACAGCTTCATTTAGGAGCTAAGTAAATAAGGAGGCTCACAATGGCACCCAAGGCAGAACCCTGCCCATTCCTGCTGACCACATTCACACAGTGAATCCTCCCTGCACCTTTCATGAAGAGCAAAGCCACCTTTTCCTTCTACAAAATGATTCTGTCCAAGTACAATGGTCGTGCATCAGCTGTTCCCCTTATAGTAAGGCACTTGTGAGATGTTTTTTTTTTCTTTCTGGGGTTAAAATGAAAATCGGGTAAGTCAGTTTTGAAATAGCTAGTATGAAAATACACCCCCTCCTCAGATCACCGGTCTGATCACTGGGCTTCGATTCTTGAGAGGCAGGGGATAATTAAAGAAGGAGTCTCCCGAAGAGTCGTCCACAGAGGTGGAATTCTGGGGCACGTAGCACCTAGGAAAGGCAAGAGGAGGAAGGACTGGAAACCAGAATTGAAAGGGAAGTCAAGGGAGGAGCCATTTGGCAGATTCCAGAGTAAAGGAACAATGAGGGAGAACTGGGAGGGGGGAGGGGGGAAGAGTGGGAGCAGAGAGTAAGAATGGGTGGGAGTTGGGAGTGGGTGGGCGTGTGGAAGGCGGGGAAGGGAGGAGTGCGGAAAAAATGTGAACTGGACAAAAAGTGGCTGAAAAGCCCCAAAGTGAACTGCAGTATTTACCAGGCAAGCAACGACGGTGACCTGGTAAGTTTGGGCAGTCTGCTTATTTTGGTGGGTTTAGCAGGAAGCGGGATGGGTGCTGTTTGCCAATGCACTATGCCAACTTGGAGCCAAAGGGATGGTGGTGCCATTAAAAGATCATTAAAAAGTAAATTTCTCAGGCTGGATCTGCACAGGGGCCCATAAAGAAGGCCACGGTAATCCTGCTGCTGACTTGGGGCCAGTCAAAAGCTGGGGCTGTGTTGAGCTGGCTAGAATGTCCAGTAACTTCCTTACTGGATTATAAAAGTGATTTCCTCTGAAAACTAGCAAATGGCAGATGATCAGTGAGCAAAGGGGTAGAGCCAGCCTGTGGGAATCATCTCAGACTTGCCTGCTGCTCTGGGCCGTCTGTTTGGACAGGGCCAGCAGGAAGTGACAGTTCGGTGGATTTAAAAACCAAAGCCCCTTGCCACAGAAGCTACACACCTGATTCTGGGGGCTGCCCTCAATGACAAGTCAGATGTGAACCCTGCGAATTTGAGGCTGAAAATTTTTTTTATGGCTAGAACTGGCCTACGTTATTTGGTCACTCAGCCTTAGTCCTGACTTCATGATCAAGCTGATAATTCTAGAAGTACACGGAAGAGTGATTCCTGCACATGCCTGTTCTGGCCTCATATTCCAGTGTGCTATGGGATCGTTTCGTCAGAGCATCTGGCCATGGGGGCAGGGAGGTGTTCCTCCCGTCTCTCAGCAGAGGAGCTGCAGCTGGCTTGTTTCAACACATCTGAGGGTTAATCAGGTATATTATAATTGCTACTGGGAGAGGCCGTTGAGCCGAAGCCTGACACAGTTCTCAAGGTTGCTGGGGGAAAGGGTCATTCTTGCAGTCCTGAATTGTTTTCCATTCTCCTTCCCGAAGATGAGTCCTTAATGTAAAATTGCAATCAGTAGAGCAGTTAGTATCATGTCCTTCCTGATTGGTTCTTGTTTCTTTAAAATTCTTAAGTCGTCCTTCCTTTAAAACGTGCTTCGACAAAATGGAAAGATGAAGGGTTGGCAGCAGATTGATTAGCTGCCTTTGTTGATTCCGTTTTTTTTTTTTTCCATTGAACGTCTTTGGCATTTCTGTCCACAGAGATGTAGAATGTCAGTTGGATTATTTAATGGTAGGGGAAAGTATTATAGTTTCCTTTCTGTTGCTGTGATCAAACACTCTTACCAAAAACAGCTTTAGAGAGGAAAGGATTTATGTGGCTTTCGTTCCCAGGTCACAGTCCATCTAGGGAAGTCAGGACAGGAACTCAAGCAGGAGCCTGACGCAGAAACCGTGAAGGAATGCTCTTTGCTTGCTTGCTTGCTTTCTGGCTCACTCCTAGGCCAAAGCTTAGCTAGCCTTTTTTATACAACCCAGGACCACCTG
Source organism: Peromyscus eremicus (assembly GCF_949786415.1). Taxonomy (NCBI): domain Eukaryota; kingdom Metazoa; phylum Chordata; class Mammalia; order Rodentia; family Cricetidae; genus Peromyscus; species Peromyscus eremicus. Next base: position 38,437,489 of record NC_081435.1, read on the forward strand.
CCTAGCGATGGTGCTGCACACAGTGGGGTTGGGCCCACCTACCTCAATTAAGACAATCAAGACAGCCCCTCAAAGACATGCCCGCTGACCAACCTGATAAAGACAGTTGCTGGGTTTAGACCCTTTTCAGGTGATTCTAGGCTGTGCCATGTTCACAGTTGATGGTAACTTAGGACAGACGGAAAGAGAGAACTGCTATGTTTAGTAGAGTTTTTAGAGTATCATAGAACCTACCAACACTTACTTTCTTAGTGTAGAATTGTCTATGGCTTTCTTTCTATTATTTTTCATGGACCATCTCTCCCTATTTTGTGAAATGGTCTGTTCTGTTTTTCATTGTATATCCTTCATAGTTTTAGTCAGCCAGATTTTTTTTTAAGTCTATGGTGCTTTTTTTTTTTTTTTTTTTTTAGTTCATGAATGACTCAATTGACTGAATGTAGGCAGCTACTGAACTTGGCAGTTGGTTGCCATTAGCCTGCCCGTGGACAGGAAGTGTTTAGTATAGATATGACTAACCATTTTCCAAGCTTAAAATAAAGTGGGGGATTTTGGACAGAATAGGTCTTTGTCACTCATTTCAATGTGTGTTACATGTTGAAGTTCAAAGCCAACCACTCTGCTATTTTACATTTTTCCAGGCCATCATTTCACCTAACTTTGTATATTATACAGATTGAAACTTTTCTCATGCTGTTGGTGTTTTGTTGATTTTTAAAAATGAATTGTGAAGAATCTGGACTAGTCCTTAGAATCTTCTGGGTTTGTATTTGCTACTTGTTTTTTCTTTTAATTTTAGCTCAATTTCAGTTACCACCCTCCTGAGGTACCTACCTGACATACCAATGGAGAAGTTTAAGCTAAGAGATGAAAGTGAGCCTTGGCAGCTCCTCAGACCAGGGACTTGTCCTTTTGAATATAAGGCCCATATGATATATCACCTTTTCCCACCCCTAAAGCTCCGTCCATGTAGCCTAGTCACTTTTAAACTTCTTTAAATCAGATCCTCCCTTCACTCAGGAAGAACCATGCTGTTTTGACAGGTACCAATATTTTTAGTGATCTTGATGCTTTTAGCTAAGACTTTAAAAGAAAGTTCTTTTTTTCTTCTTTCCCTCTCTGCAAAATATTATAAGTTTTCCTCCTTTAACTTAAGGGAAGAAAGTCTTTCTGGTGTCTCTTTTAACCAGCACTCCTTTCCTGTGTTAGGATTTAAGAAGTATTGGTTATGGGTTGTGGAAGTTATAAAGGAGATGTAACGTGGCTGAGATGAGACTGTCTGTACAAAAACGAAGTGCTTCCATCTATATCCTCAACTCAGCCTGTGTGGCTCACTTGAGTTCCCATTTGTCTGTCAAACACAAAGGCATGCCAGATTTAAAATACAAAACACATGCAAATATTTTTAGTTGACTTAGGGTGAAGTCAGGATCAATTCTTTGAGACAGCTTCAGGGACACAGCTACGTAGCTGAAGTTTTCCTGTGTCTCTCCCGGTCCGCAGTCGCCCAGACCCAAGTAAACACACAGAGGCTTATATTAATTAAAACTGCTTGGACATTAGCTCAGGCTTACTACTGATTAGCTCTTACACTTAAGCTCAGCCCATTTCTGTTAAAAGGTTTATTGCCACATGTTCCATGGCTTTACCTGTGTGCCATTACATGCTGCTCCCTGGATGGTGGGCTGATGTCTCCTGACTCAGCCTTCCTCTTCCCACATTTCTCCTCATCTGCTTACCCTGCCTATACTTCCTGCCTGGCTACTGGCCAATCAATGTTTTATTAAATCAGTTTATAAGAGTATTATCCCACAGCACAGCTAGACTTCATTTGCTAAGTTTAGAAATAAATCATAAACTTACAAAATATATGGTTAAGATCTGTCTCAGGGTTACTATTGTTGCAATGAAACACTATGACCAAAGCAAGTTGGGGAGGAAAGGGTTCATTTGGCTTATTAAGCTTCCACATCACTGAAGGAAGTCAAGACAGGAGCTCAAACAGGACAGGAACCTGGAGGCAGGAGCTGATGTAAAGGCCATGGAGGAGCGCTGCTTACTGGCTTGCCCCTCATGGCTTATTCAGCTTTCTTTCTTATAGAACCTAGGACCACCAGCCCAGAGGTGTCCCTACCCACTACATGCTAGACCTCCCCCACCGATCAGTGATTTTAAAAATGCCCTACAGGCTTGTCTGCCTACAGTCCGATCTTCTGGAGCCATTTTCTCAATGGAGGTTTCCTCCCCTTGGATGACTCTAGGATGTGTCAGGTTGACATGAAAGTAGCCAGCACAGCATTGCAATAGGGCCCAGCATGGCTATGACTGTAAAATGTGTGCCTTCCTTGTTGGTACCTCTTGTATCATGCCAAAGCAGGAGGAAGCAATTCCTGCTTTGTTTTAGATTAGAGCTTGATTTTTAAAATTTTAAATCCTGTGTATGAATTTTCATCAAGTAAAAACAGTTCCTTGGTGGAAAATATCGATTCATTTTAGTTTTTTAGAAACCAAAACTCTTGGACCTAAGAGTAGCAGATAGGACTTAAGATTGATTTATTTTATATGCACGAGTATTTTGCCTGTACGGATACCACGTGTGTGTCTGGTGCCCGAGGATGTCAGAAGAAGGCATAGAGTCTACTGGAACTTGGGTTATGGATGGTCATGAGTTACTATGTAGGTGCTGGGAAGCAAACCGGGATCCTCTGCAATAGCAACAAGCCTGGATCCATGCTCTAAGCCACTGAGCCATTTTTCTAGTCCCCCATGTTGTTTGGTTGGTTTTTGTTTTAATGTGTATGAGTGTCGTGTGTGTGTGTGTGTGTGTGTGTGTGTGTGTGTGTGTGTTTCTCGGGAACTTGAGTTAGGGATGATTTTGAGCCTCTAGGTGAGCGTTGGGAACTGAACCTGGGTCCTCTGCAAGATCGGCAAGAGCTCCTAATTGCTGACCCATCTCTAGCTTTTCGTAGCTTTTTAAAATGATGAATAATACATTGTAGGCAAACAGAAAATGTTTGATACCCAATGAAGTGTGAAGATAGGCCCACTTCTAGATGGTCCACAATATAAAATATTTTCGCAAAAACAAAATGTGTGATTTTCATGAGATTCATGGATTATCCAAACCTAGATATTTATTATGCCTCTGGGCATATCTCCTGGTTTGTACGTTCTAGTGTGTGGTGTGTGATACTTGGTTAGTACTTATGCCATTCCCATAAGTCAATTAAAACTAGACTGAGCAATCCTAACACACTGCATAGCTACAAGCTTAGGAAGACCTGGTAGGGCCTTGTCCTACTCAATCTGCTGGTAGGTGTTTGAACACAGTGTTCAGGACCCAACTCAGAGCAGACAGGGCACAGGAGGGCCTTGAGCAGACTGGCTCTGTCCAAGCTGATCCAAGGATGTCGTTACTTAACTTCCTACTCAGTGGGAACATGGTAGAAACTAAAGATTCGGCTTTCAAATTTGGGTCTGATGTAATTACTTGATGAAAATACATACCATGGTACCATTGGAAAAAGACATATCTTAGCCAAACTCCATGTCTGGAATACCTGCAGGTTTTTTTCCCCACAAAAATATCTCTCTGTTAAAATTCAGTGGAATTCTTCTACTGTAGAATTTTTCAAGTGCTCCATGAGAACACCAATCACCCCCGAAAGCTTGTCACTAGCTAAGTATAATTTCAAGTAAAAAGTTTTAGGAGTAAAGAATAGTGTTATCAGTGGAGATGGGTGTAACTGAGAGAAACAGTGTATGCCACTAGGTGAAAAAACACTTTGAGCTGAGTGCAGGAGGCTTTGAACTCAGGTTGGTACCTGCAACAGGTAGAACTAGAGTTTTTCTAAGTTTATACACAGAAGACAAAAGGAAATGGACTTTATCAAATTTGACAAAAAAGGTCTCAGCTCTCTAACCATGTACGTGCATGCCTTGAAGTTCTGCCTCGTAGTGAGTGATACAAGGCAAGCCACTGAGTAATGATCTGAATTGTTCTGGGAAAGAAAATCTTCCCAAAGTTTGGGGCTTTCCTAAGACCTTTGCTGATGAGCTAACCCTAGCTACAGAGTGCCAAGCTTCTCAGATACCCCTAGTGACTGCAGATACATAGATAGATGATAGATGATAGATAGATAATAGATATACAGATAGATAGACATAAATATAGACTTATAAAGATACACAGATATAAAATATATAAATATCTTTTGGAAATATATTAACATAGTATTAATATAGTAATCAAAATGCAGTGAGCCCTACATTAGCAAGAAAAGATGAACCAGGGCCCCTCACCTGTCAGTGTTGTTTGACCACTCAAACTGTGGAAAGGAGAGAGTGTTAAGGCTCTGAATTTGGAAAACAGAAGCTTAATCCAAATATTGTGTAGCTTTCTTATCGAATATTGCTCCATTTTCTATTAGTGTAAACTTAATAGTAATAGAGCGTGTGTGTGTGTGTGTGTGTGTGTGTGTGTGTGTGTGTCGGTGTGTATATATGAGTGTGTTACTAAGGATCTAGAACCTTACACCTGCTAAGCAAGCACTCTGCCATGAAGCCACACACCACCCCAATGAAGATATAATAGAAGAAGATTCTTTGCTTTGTACGTACTAAACACATGGTCTCAGGGATTAAACTCTGTTTTGATATGAACTAAATTCTCTAAACACTGGTTTAAATAGCTTATAAATTCTGGTGGGACGATGTGAGATATGGTTTATTCCACAGGGGTGCATAGTGAAGGACCGTGGGTGGGATTCATTTTGTTTATTTGCAGTAGAAAGGGCCCTGCATTGGAATGTGGGTGCGGTTCTGGCATTTGTGTATTTATGTGTTTCAGGGAAATAAAGGTACAGAGAAACACTTGCCACCGCCTATATAAAGACTAACTCTACAGCTGACGGGTTAAAAATACTGCACGAGACCACATCTCAGGCACCAGCATCTGTTTCCTTCATTCCAAGATCAGCGAAAGGCAGTAAGGATGGATGTGGAAAAGGGAGACAAGAAAGTCCTCCACTTTTGGCAAATCGTTAACTCCCCTAAGCATTTTTTTTTTTTCCAAATCAGGGAATGAGGTGGCACAAATTGAAAAATTAAAAGGACAATCCCCTTTAAATTCAAGGGGAAACTAGTTAACAAGGATAGATTTAAAACTCAGTTTTAGAAACTGACTTTGCAATCATACATTCAGAAGAATTGATTTATTGTGTAAGTATGATGCATTCTCTAGACTATGCATTGTCTTACATCTTAGAGATAAATCCAGTGTTATTTTTCTTAGCTAGTGCTATGGTTTGGTGTGCTCTGTCTTCCAAAGGTTCCAGTGCTCAACACTTGATTGGCCCTCAGTGTAGCAGTGTTGAGAAGTGGTCACATCTTGAGGAGGCGGGGCCTGCAGTAGGTACTTGGGTCATGGGGTCAGCACTCTCAGAAAGGATGGATGCTCATCTCCTGGGAGTGGACTAGGTCTGGTGGGGCTGGATGGATCACAGTAAAGCCATCCTGTGAGTTTGGCTTCTTTCTGGGGGTCCCCTGATATGAACTCTCACTGTGCTTTGCCACTTACCATGCTCAGTTGCAATCTGAACTCATCAGCAGTTGCAGGGATCTTTCCTAGCTGGCAGAACTGTACTCAGCCTCAGATATTTGTGCCAACAACACCAAATGGATAAGGAGATATTTTCAACCTCTTGTAGCTATGAGATTATTATAATAAAAATTTCAATGAAGTACCATCTTTTCCCATAGAAACAATATTTTATTAGGAGGCTCTGTTATTTATAATAGCTCGATGTAAACTAACTGGCAGACATGATCAAAACTATTTCCCAAGACCAAAAAGAAGATGTAAACCTTGTTAATCATTTGACTCCATAAAATTATATTTCCAGCCTTTAAAGTGGGGACATTATATTGCCTATGCAGATTTTGCATGGGCTTCAATTTTTTAAAAAGTTAATCCAGATACTTTGAAAACACAAGTTTTCCCATCACAAATTGTATCTCAATAGCTTTTTCAGGTTATGTTAGTTAATACTGTTGTTTGTTTATGTCAACTCTTGTTTTCTCCCACATTGGCCCTGGTAATAGGAACAGTTTCTTTATGGACATGTAGGACACTTTGAACCACCCCCAGAACATCCATCCCATGCTCACCCAAGAAACAAGCTGGGAAATTTCATTCCCCACCTCGGCTTCTCAGCCTTCTAGCTACATTTATTTCCCCTTTAAATAGAGCTTGTTTGGAATACGATAGCTTTTAGAACAGGGGACGAGTTCCACTGATAATTATCTTCAGTGCCGTGAAGTACCCATAGCAAGAGAAGAGCAGATATGCATATACATATATCCCTGAGCCTTTTACAGTATTGAACCCATCAGCTGGGACATATTTTAGTTCCTTTAGAAGTTGGTTTAAACTGTTTAAAGTTACCCTTCTCACCAAAGACAAGGCAGGCATAGGACAGGAATCTGACCAGGATAAGGGGGTCATTAATACTAGTAGCTTCCCTGGAGAAGGAAAATGAAATGTGGATGACTCTTTGCTGTCCCTGTGGACTCGGTCTCAAGGACTTATCAGACATACACATGAGTTAAGTACCCAAGAGGGATGCCACATCCTGGGGAGAGAGGTTCACGACAAAGTATCTGTGGCTACAGTATCTGAGGCAAAACTACTGATGTTTATGGTGTCACTGTGAAGCTTGGGGTGGAATGTGTGGTGGTTTCCCAAAACATGGTGTCTATGCTGCTGCTACCACAGCAAAATGGTTTTGGGAAATCCGAGACGTAGCATTCAGTCATCTTCAGCTGCATCACGAGACCAGGTGCTTCCAATGTTTTTTTGGAATCTTCTGTATCATTCCAGAGAATGCTTGTATTTGGGCTACGTGACCTTTGCCTCCTTAGTCACGGGACTCATTTTGTAATCCAAAGCTATGTGCAGACTTGTGGCCTTCAGCAAACAGCAGCATCTGGTAGCAGTTAATAGGGTTGGTGACTTGTCTCCTTTGAATTACTTCTTACGTTTAGAACAGTGAATGATTTTGATGACTTTGATGTGTTAAACGGGGATAATGTCAGTTCGGAATCACATTGAGTAAATAGATGGTGTCCTTTTTAAGTAAGTTTATTTTGTAATGAAAGCATGTTAAGTAGTAAGGAAATAAAATACAGATATTTAGGAAACAAAGCATGATAGTGTGGTATGAAGATGCCAGTCTTAAGAGGTAGCCAAGGTGGATACAATATGGCTTTAGATGGGGAGAGACTTCAGAAAAGATCCTGGGGTTAAAAATGGAAGCATTGTGAGGGAAAAGGGAGTAGAGAAGTTGACGAGAGCCTGGGCGTTGTGGAGGAGGGACTAGCTGTAGCCCCTTCGTCCAGTTTGATGGACAACCCGGGAACAAAGGGCTGAGGCTCATGAGTCACCAACAGCCTTATCCTGGGTTCTTGTAAAGTGAGTCCAAATGCTGTGAGACCCTGGCCATCCCAGTCAGAGATGATAACTCATACACCACAAGGGCCTAGGGCGTTACCCCTGTGCTGGATGGACAGGTCGGGAATTGGAGAGGACCTCTCTTTCCCACCTTCCCACCTTCCCCACTCACTGCTCTCAGAAGGTCGGGTTTTGTTTTTTACAAAGAAGGGGGAAGGGGCCCATCAAACTTTTATATGATTTTTTTTTTTTTTACTAATTACAAAGGCAAAAAATTAAAATATTATGGGGGGTCCATTTTGGTGGGTATAGGATAGGAGCATGCTGAAATTAAATACTAGAGATGGTTGTTCAACAGGTATATATAATAAAATAATTTTAAAATGGTGAGAGTGTAGATTTTATGTGATGTGAGTTTTACCGCAGTTGAAAAAAAAAGAGGTAAGTGTTTGATTCAACTGGACAGCAGCAGCCACAGGCTTCTAAGTGGCAGGATTCGCCACGTTTTAAGTGGAGGAATTTGCTACCCACTGCTTTTGATAATGCCCCCGCAAAGACCTTTCCAGAAGGAGAGAGAAGCATCACAAGTTAATAGGACTTGAGTGGTGACCCTGGGTTGACCTGGGGGCCTCGGCTCTCCCTCTTCCATCTCTAGAGCAGGGGCTGACGAAAGAGCTGGGAAGGTGGCTTACTGCAGGAGCAAGGAGCGAGTGGGTGTGACGGAGGCCACAAGAGATGGGGCTGACAAAGTGTGTGCGAGAAGACATTTACTTTGTTGCTATTTGGCAGTCGGTCATAAAAATGACCCGTTCTGTTGTGTTATTTGCCAAAGTTTATTTTACCTTGATAGCCACCATTACAGAAGTAATCCATCTCCAAGACAGCAAGTTGATCTATTCAGGGGATGTTTTTCAATTCTTACAAGAAAGAACTGTAATGGTCTTTTCAGTTATTTTCTTGAGCTGAAAAGAATGAGTCTAGTATACCAGGTATGTCCTGTCAGCATCACAGGACTGTGTTTATTTTAACTAAATATTTGTCTTTCTGGCTTGAGAGGGGCTTTATTGTTTTAAATTCTAAATATAATGTTAAGCCAGCCAGTTTCAATAAGGGGAAAAATAAAATATATCCTAATGTGTTCTTTTTCAATGAATTAATGTAAGTTTATGCTTTCTTAGCTTTCTAGGTATGAGTACGAGCATGCGTGTGTGTGTGTGTGTGTGTGTGTGTGTGTGTGTGTGTGTGTGTGTGTATACACACGTTTGTGTGGGTGTGAGCATACATATGTATGAGGTAAATGTGTGTGGGTGTCTGTGTACATGTGTGTGTGGAAGTCAAGGTCAACCTCAGGAGCCATCCACCTTGCATTTTTGAGGTGGGGTCTCTCATTATCTTGGGGCTTTCTAAGTAGGAAAGGCTGCCTGTCCCTACTTCTCCAGCATGAAGATTATTAAGTTAGAACTACAGTGGCTTTTTTTTTTTTTTAAATGTGGGTTCTGGGGATAGAACCCAGGTCCTCATGCCTGTACAGCAAACACTCTAACAACCGAGTCATTTTGCCCCGACCCTCGGTTTCCAGTTTCTGGTGAATAATTGTAAAGAAAATGCTTTTTTTTTAATAGTTAAAAAAATGTACCCTAAAAACAGAATTCAGGGTATTCAGTAATCTCTACCAGTTTCAAGGCCATCAATAGATGGCTTTCTTTTTTATCCCTGTCTTTAGTTATTAAATGACTAGAATATTTTTTTCCCAAGAGATGACATTGAAATATGCATGCTTGTGTAAGAGTAGTTGAAGTAGCTGTGTAGCAGATAGGAAAATACATCATGTATAGTCACTTAGTTTGTGTTTCATAGAAACAGTATCCATGCCCTACTCCTCGACACAAATCTAGGAGATACATACTAGAGATTAACTGAATATTTATTGTATCAAGGAATAGGTAATAAAGTATCACCAATCCCAAGGATTTTACTGTAGATCAAAAATGGAAGCAAATAAATACGCAAATGCCCAGTCCAGTAACAGCTAGGCAGGACAGTCAAGAAAGGTTTTGTGGGAAAAGCTTGGGGGTTACACCAGGCCAAGGCTGCTCCCTGTGCTTTTTTCCTGTCTCTTTTCAAGCATCACCTATTCAGAAAGCCCTTCCCTGACTACCCTGGATGAAACAACATATTCTCTCATTTACACACTTCTTTCTTACACAAGTGTCACTACCTGGCACTTGTGTGTGTGTGTGTGTGTGTGTGTGTGTGTGTGTTTTGTCATGGGTCTTCTTGTGAGCAGGTGGTCTGCCTAGCACATAATAGACACTAGATTTAAAAGAAAAAAAAAGATCTGTGGAATGAAAAATTAGTGAGTTGAGTGAAGGCTTTCTCCCAACCTATAAGTTTATTTATTGTTTAGGATTCCACATCGATATGGTGACAACTAGTTCAACTTTTTCCTAAGATCTTTATGAACTTGGCAAATTTACCGCCTCTCCATGACTCAGTTGACACATTGTATAGAAATGAGATAGGTACCAAATATAGCTGAAGCCTGTGACTTTCTTAGTTAGTTTTTTTTTTTTTTCTGTTGCTGTGAAGAGACACCGTGACCAAAGCAACTCTTATGAAAGAAAGCCTTTAATTGGGGGCTTGTTTACAGCTTTAGAGGGTTAGTCCATTATTGCTATGGCAAAGGGCATGGTGGCTGGCATGCAGGCAGTTGTTGGGGCAGTAGCTGGAGGCTACATCCTGATTCGTAGGCAGAGAGAGGGGAGCCTAAGGCAAAGCCGACCTCCAATGATACATTTCCTCCACCAAGGCCACACCTGATTCTTCTAATCCTTTCAAATAGTGCCACTCCTTTGTGACTAAGCATTCAAATATATGAGCCTATGTGGCCATTCTTAATTCAAACACCACACTAATGTATAAGCACATTGCTGGGCTGGACTCTCTCTCTCTCTCTCTCTCTCTCTCTCTCTCTCTCTCTCTCTCTCTCTCTCTGTGTGTGTGTGTGTGTGTGTGTGTGTGTTGGATTTTTGTCTAAGCAAAGCGAACTTTACTCTTGATCAAGAAGGTGCACTCAGATGAGTGAACACACTAAGAAAAGAAGTACATTTGGTTTTTATTCTAACGGAGGTAGAGGTTGTGTCTTTTCTCCATTGGCTGGGGCCCAACCTCACAATCTAACTCATCTGACTACTCTGAAAAGAACTGGTGCACAGAAAATGAAGGAGAAAGGGGAACAGGTCCCTTTTCCAAGAAGAACAGAGTTACTGCTCTAGGACATCAAAGCCCTAGAACAGAGCAGTGGGCCCTTGTGTAAACAAAGGTTTTACTGGATGGGGAGGATTAAATGTGTGGATAAAAGCCTTCCAAGATGGGGGTATTAAAAAAGATTTTAATTCCTTGTCCTAAACACAAGCTTTATAGTATTTGATTGAAAAGACTCATATTTAATATTTCTAACAAGTCCCTCTTTATTCTTTTTAAACACTCTCAAACTCATCAAGATGTGTGCTTTTTCTGCCTGTCTTGGAGTAAGAAATTGTAGTAGGAAGTACTTGCTCAGTAATAATTGACTTCATAAGCCTTAGTTAGGGCCTTAGTTCAAAGAATTAATTATTCCTACTATTTCATTAGCATGTTTTAAAGTGAACCTATCTTTCTGGGGGTGTTTCCTTGGCCAGGAGATTGATCTGGCCACATTGGAATGTTAGGTCGGTACCCAAGCAAGAGATTCTATTCTCTTGATCAGGAGGCATTTTCTTTTTACAGGCCTTCATATCTACTTTAACATTCTACCTCCCTAAAAGCCCTATAATCAGGTAGGGACCAGATCAGAGAAAGAGCTGCTGGGCAGGATTTTTAATTCCTGACTATTCAGTAGGAGTTCCAGAAGTTGCTCTAAAATCTAGTCACGTTTATATGGTATAGGTTAGAGGTCACCCACTCAAAAGGCCAGGGGACCCTCCTTCAAAAAAGTGTGGTCACAGCTTAGCTCAGGGGCACCACTGTCATGTGGGAATGTGAGCTTCTTATGCTCGGATCTTATGATTGTTCAAAGAAAATCAGAAACAAAGCTTTTGAGGTTAATTGTCCCCGTTTTCTGACACTAACCCTAAGAGCAATACAACTCTATGCAGACCCGAAATCTGGGGAGTCCAGGCTCCAAGCTCTGCAGTGCTTTCCAACCCCCCCCCCAACTAGAGGGGTCTGCCTGGGAGCCCAGCATTGAATAGAAAAGGGCAGACATCGAGGAAAGAACTACTCAGAGAACGCAGATATCTCCTTGGAAGTTCCCAAAGTTTGGAGAGCCTCCAGGGAAAGAGACTTGAGTTTATCACAGACCCCTAGAGCATTAGTACCTTGATGTCTGAATTGAAGTAGTTTACTCGAACGCCTATGTGTCTTCTCTCACCATTCGCTTACCCTCAGCAGGATCTGCCCTCAAGGTGTTGGTAGGGCCGTAAGATGCTTGTCTGACGTGTTAATATAATTGCTGGGGAAAGGTTGTGAACAGAATGTTGGGAAGTTGTGCCAAGATGCATATTCGGGAGATGCCCAGGGTAAGGCCAACAGGTTGCTGCTCCTCAAATATTCAAACAGATAGGTTTGAGATATTTGTATGGAAGATTCCAGAACATTTGCTGCAAAGATTGGATAGCTAGTTATTCAGTACGGTTTAGCTGAGCATGGAGAGGAAAGCAATGGCTTAAAAACAAAAGCAGAAAATGCACCAGTTTTGTTTTGTTTTTTTTTAAATAGATTTTGCTCCTTTAAAACATAAAGTGTTGCCCACCACATGTGAGGTCCTGGGTTTGATCACTAGTACCACGAAGAAAGAATGTGTCTATATCCCATTTGTAGGGTTATATTCTTAGCCATGGAGTACAAATGACTTCCTTTGTTAAACTCTAGCTATAAAGAACTGAATTGATTTTCCGACACGTCTTTAGGAGTTGTGAAAGATACTAGTGGGGTCCACCGAGGCAGATTAGAGAGTTGGAACTTGGTTCATTCGTGCTAGCTCGAGGGCATATATATGTTAAGCACTGTGAAGACTATAGAGATGAAAGGCTTGGCACCTTGCTTGTCAAGGATTATAAGCAGTTAAGGTAAGACAGAAATTGGATTTCCTTATCAAGCAGAAAGCAGGGTAGAAGGAAAGATTTATTGTGGTCGTTGGATTTGGGAAGGTTTCTTGTAAGAGGTGGTATCTCAACTGAGGCTTGGAGGGTGAGAAGCCCCTTTGGGGCAGGGATGGAGGGCCAGGGTAAGGTTAGACCAGCATGTAGTTTTCCTTTAGTTTTCTATCCCCTGATGTGGAAGACCTATGCTTCTTATTTTTGGTACAGAAAGGGCGGACAAGCTCCAAGAAGTAGAATGTGGCTGACTTAGCAGTATAGAGTATCTGATGGAAAATTAATAAACAATGAACATTACCTTAATTTGCATTTTGTATAGAGCAACTGTTCACTCTAGTAAGAAGTAATGTTCCTCAGCTGTCTCTGATTATGCACCCTGGGTTTCTGAGCTGTGTTCACTCCTCTGGCTCCCTTGGGGTTGATAAATTATAGGTCCAAATCAGAAGTGTGCATGAAAGTGTTTGGAAGTATTTTGTTAACTACAGAGTGGTCACTGTAATTGTATTGTTGTTGTCTTTCTTACCTGGCCAGAGGCAACCTGGTTAGACCAGAAAGTGTGCATTGACCACTGATGCCAATCTGAGAGCTGCCTCAGTACTAAACTTTTTCTAAATGTTACATGAATATAAATATTCATCAGGGGTCAGGGCCTCTGGCAAGTTTCAGGGCTTGACTTAGGAAAGTGTAGAAATCTCAGAGCTATTTAGAGAGTTTTTCTCCACATTCTGATAGAAGATTGTATTGAATCAACAGTGGGAAGGTGCTATATACTTAAATATATATATAAGTAAATCAAGCTCAGTTGAAACATCTATAAAAACAACTAGCATTTCCAAATTCAACATAGTAAGTAAGGAAAGATTTACTTAATTTGAAATGAAAAAAAAAAACTCACTACAGTCAATTTTTCATAAATTATTGGAAGGTATTTTCCTTTAATTTCAATCCTATTTGTAGGAGTTAGGCCCTGTTCCAATTGTGCTTTGTGATGTCATCTAGAAAAGGCTTACTTTATACTCTCCTAGCTGCCTTATCAAAACCCTTTCAGTATATAACAGGCTCTCTCTTGAAAGCATTTTCTATGGATTCCAAGCAGAAGTCACATCTCTATTTCCATGAAATTTTGAAAGAGAATGCTATCCACTGAGTCTGTTTCCAATGTGATTCTGTGGTCAGCATGTATCTATTTGGGAGTTTTAAGTCCAGTGATCTAGGAGCATATCCCAGGGCAGGGTAGAACCTTTATTATACAGAATGATCACTCAGTGTCCTCAAAAAAAAAAAAAAAAAAATGCAGTCTCCGAGATTAGAGTCATAGAGACTCAATGCAGTCGGTACAGCAATTACCAAGCCACTTCCATGCCCTTCTAGTATGAGTGGCCCAAGATGCAGAATTTTGCCCTGGATGCCTGTGACTGCTCTCCTTTCCCTGACAAACACTGAGAACTGAGAAACCCAGTAGTAAGCACTTCCAAGGCCCTGACAACTTATACACACCTAATGTCTCCATCTCCCCCATAAAATCCATCCGTCGGCTTCCGGTTTTTAGGGATGCTAATGAACAGAATTTATAATGCCCCACCAGCGAGTAGGAAGTCTCTATGTCAGCTCTGGAATAGAGTAACTTATTTCTCTAAGGCAGGAGCTTCTTTTCTTTTGAGGCTAAGCCCCTTTTGAGAAACGTTCGATTCTAGTCTCCCCTCACCCATCATCTCATCCAGAGAGTTAACGCTGGCTATCTTCACAGCCGTTGCTTTCTTCCCACAATCCTCCTGTGGACTTTCTGTGGTGCACCCCACCTGTGTTCCCATCATCCCTCCTTCCCCTGTTAGTCTGAGTGCCTGGAAAAAAGAGAAAGTGCTATTTATCTTTGAAGCCACAGCCTCTGGCACATTGGACACACTCAACACAAGTTTTCATTGAATGGCATGTATGGATTACATCTGTTAATGTTCTTCCTTCTTCCTTCACTTAAACCTGAGCCATTGTGTACTAGAACGTCACTGTAACGACGAACTAGCAGTTATAATGGTGATAATTACACAGACTCACCTGACTACCTAACAGCAAATGCTATTCTCAGCACTTCATGTGGATTATTTCTATTTAAACTCCATTTGCAGGCAAAGAAACCGAGGCACAGACGAAGTAGGTGATGTGGTCCAGCCTCAGGGGCCCTCAGGGGATGATGCAGCTTCTGACCCAGGCTGCCTGATTCCAGAAGCTGTGCCTGTACTGTATCGCCCAGCTTTGCCCCTCCGCCAGCCCTGCCCACACGGCCCACCGAGCTGACCCTGCTTGCAGTGAGTCAGGCTGAATGAATCCATTACAAAGCAATACTAAGAACCTTCGTCAGTTCGTTAGCCAATTACCTTAATTGATTTTAGTCTACAAATTGTTCTTGGGTCCCTATGAAATGTTTTTTTTTTTTTTTTTAGAAAACTTATTAAGCAAAATTAAAATACTAAGTTTTTACTGTATGGATACTTGAGCATCTCCAAAAAAAAACCCTTAGTATACACTGCTTTCCAGACCTATTTAACTAGAGAGGCTTCTCCCCACACCATCAATATGATTCCTTTTAACTTCAAAAAAAAAAAAAAAAAAAAAAGCAAAAATAAAACAAACAAACTAAGCTGGGTAATGGTGGTGCACACTTTTAATCCCAGCAGAGGCAGGCGAATCTCTGGGAGTTCAAGGCCAGCCTGCTCTACAAAGTGAGTTCTAGGACAGCCAAGACTATTACACAGAGAAACCCTGTCTCGAAAAACCAAAAAAGTAAAAGAAATTTTTTTTAAAAAATTTAAATTAAAAAAACCCTAGTATTTTTGTTTATAACAAAGTTTGGAAGAAAACCTGGTCTGTATGTTTACAGGATTCTCAAGAAAATTCTTACAAACATTCAAATAAATTCTCAGTTTTACCCCTTTCTTATCCACCTAGGAAAACTCCTTGCATTTCCCTGAGGCGTCACAGCTCTGTTGTCATGGTGCCATTACCAACAGCACCCTGTTCAAAGGTATCCCGTTTGGATGACAAATTACATGATAATCTTAACCACAGTACTTGGTCCCCGTTTCACACATTTCAGGACGACAGCCTTGCTTCCTCCCACCTCTTCTAAAGGACCCTTACTACTCCTGCTATGTGGGCAGCAACAAAGGAACGGCCTTGTTCTCAGCACATCGTCATTTTATATCTATCGGTTCCGCCAACGCCTACACGTTGTTATGTGTAGTTCTTTCATCACTCAGAAATCACAGCTCCTAAGAGTCGCAAGCCTTAGTCTAGGTGTGGTGGTGTGCCCTTGTAATCCTAGCACTTAGGAGGATCGTGAGTATCAGGTCATCCGGAGCTGTTGCATAGTGAAACCCTAGCTCAGAATCAAAGTAGAGAGGTGGCGGACCTTTGAGACTTCTTCACATAGCTCAGGATCTATTCATATATTTGCTTATCTGTGCAGGGGGCAGATCTATGCATAGCTCTGAAAAGATGCCAAAAATCTCAGAACAGTTGTTGCCTCTTGAAGCAAGGGTTGAGATCAGAACTGTGCAGCAAGTGGGGTAAAGCTGAGGGACTTTTCACTTGATTTGATTACATTCATGTTCTTGAGTAGTGTAAGTATATCTTTTTTTGTTTGTTTTTAGATTAAAACACTATAATTTCTTAAAGCTAAGCAGGTGCATCCTGAAAACACAAGCTGTTCAAGTTCAGTTGGGCTGGACCTACTCTTTTTCATTGGATTCCCTTCCCTTCGAGAGACATCCTTAGATTCTTTTTTCTTTCTTTTTGTCGTCTTCTTCTTCTTCTTCTTCTTCTTCTTCTTCTTCTTCTTCTTCTTCTTCTTCTTCTTCTTCTTCTTCTTCTTCTTTTTTCAAAACAGGGTTTCTCCATGTAGCCCTGGCTGGCCTTGAACTCACAGAGTTCCACTGGCCTCTGCCTCCTGAGTGCTGGGATTAAAGGTGTGCCCCACCACTGCCCGGCTGAAACATTATTTCTGAAACTCCTGTATCACATGGCTCTTTCAGAGAAGAGCTTAGCATTGGACATGCATGCATTCAAATTCGTCTCTCCCACCCACCAACTTGTGGCCTTTTGATCTAACTCACTTTCAGTGACACTCTGTTAGAGAAAACTAATGTACCCTTTCCCAGCAGGTTTCTTGGTTAGGGACTTTGGGTCCACTTCCCCTTGTTAGTGGTGAGATTTTTGTCTGGTTTGAACATGTGCAGGTCTTGTGTGTACTGTCTCAGGCTCTGTGAGTTCATATATGAATCAGTCCTGCTGTGTCTGGAGGACACTCTTTCCTGGGAGTCATCCACCGGCTTTGGTTCTTAGAATCTTTCTGCCTCCTTTTCCACATAGATCCCTGAGCCTTGAAGGGAGGGGTTTGTTAAAGGTATCAACCAAGACAGGCCTCATGGCCAGGAACAGTTGGCCAACACAAAAGGAACTCCATGTTTTTTAAGTGTGCTTTTCCTGTGTGTGTGTCTCTGTATGTTAACCTTTATTTTTGTTTTGTCTTTTTTTTTTGTTTTGTCTTTTTTTTTTTTTCAGAAAGAGAGAGAACATGAAGTTAGGTAGATAAGGAAGTGAGAAGGATCTAAAAGGAGTTGGGGGAGGGAATATGATCAAAATATATTGTATAAGAAAGTAATTCATTTTTTTTTCTGTGCCTCAGACACGTAACCTGAAAATATGGACAGTAATAGTCTTCCTTCTAGGATTGGTGTGAAACTTCAATAAGATAATGCAAGTTCTAGGATAGTATAGCAAGGATTTTTAAATCAATGGGTGCCCAGTTAACATTCTAGCATGGATAGGGAAGGGGCTCATGAGCCCCCACCCTCAGCTGCAGAACTGTGGAGTATATAGGTCTAGGGGAGCAGAGTCAAGTTTCTCTAAGGATGTGGCTCCTGGTTGGTCAGCCATGTTCCAGTAGATGGCCTCACACCCAGAAGCATAGGGATGACAGAAATTGGAGGGAGGGGTTATAAAAGAAAAAAGAGGCCATGAATTTGGGGGGTGAGTATGATTAAAATACATTGTATGAGAGTCTTAAAGAATCAACCAAACTATTTTTTAATGGTGGCTACTATTATTATTGTCTATTATTTGTGTCTCTCCTGTGATTATTGCCTAGGATAATTTAATGGGTTCTCATGACTATATATGTCTTGCCGTGACTTTGGGCATCCATAAAATATATTTGTTTCTCTAACTTTTGTCCTAACATTTATGAAACTGACATTCTTTGAGATCCAACCATACTGCTTCATCTAAACATCACCAAATTTTCCTCCATTTCTGGAGGCAATAGGGATGTCTCGTCAGAGTTTATTCCATCAAGAAGGCAATAAAGAGGTGGAATGATCCCTAGAGAACATTGGAGAAAAGGCAGAGGTGGGTCTAATAATAGGATATTAAAAGAGTTGAAACAACTGGCATTGTCTTTTGTGTGTGTGTGCATATTTGTGTGCATATAGCTGCATGTTCGTGTGTGTGTGTGGTGTGTGTGTGTGTGTGTGTGTGTGTGTGGTGTGTACAGATGTACATGTGTACACCTGTGTTGAGTCCAGAGGTCATCCTGGGGTGTTATCATCAGGGATGCTGTCCACCTCATTTGAGACAGGATCTATCATTAGCCTAGAACTTGCCAACCACACTCCTCTGGCTGCCAGCAAGCCCCAGAATCCATTTGTCTCCCACCACCACCACCCTCGTGCCAGGGTTACAGGGGCATGCCTCCATACCTGGCTTTTTTACATGGGTTCTGGGAATCTAACATATGTCTTCTGGCTTTACCCATTGACCTGTCTCCCTGGCTTTACATGTTCAAAGTCACCACAAAATCCAGCATATGAATGAAGGACACACCTCAAAATCATGACAAACAGGTTCAGTGTCAATGTGACAAAAACAGCCTTTGGTCCTACAGGGAAAGCCTTCTTATCATATTCCGAGCTTATTTTGTCTTGTCCACACATTATCAACTAGAAGAGATGAAGAGAAATGAGCAGAGAGGTCACGGTGTATTTGGATTGGTTCCTCTCTTCTAGCGGTCTCTACTTCAGAGGTTCGTTGTCACACCAAGGAGGGTGGCTGAAGTCAGACTTCATTTGAGACCCCTCCGGAGCCTAGCACATTGATAGGCTGTATTTGTAACTCATTAGATCTCATTTCAGTCCACACCACCAGGCAACGTATTCCCCCTACGCCAGCACCTTAGCAAATGAGAAAACTGAATTTCAAAGAAATTAAATTGTACCCAGACTTCCAGCCCAGCTCTCTCCCCTTTGGGCCCTATGTTTCACGGCACTAGCTTCCTGTGCCCATGTCTGATCCTGTGTGAGGATTTGGAGGGCTAGGCCTGGAGGAGCGATGCCACAGTGAGGCTTTAACTGTTTTGTTTCATTTCCTTTTTCGAGATGCCCCTGGTGCGCAGCTTTGCATGCGTGTGGCAACTGTGTCTCTTTTTGTCTTCGGGTGGTAGGCGTCCTTTCTGTTCTCAGAGGACCAGTTTCCTCAGACAAAAGACCCGCCTACTGCCTCTCTGCAGTTGAATCTGTTGCTAAGAGAAATTGAAATCCTTCGGAAATTAAAATTTTCTTTCTGAAGGATTTACATGTGTTACACGTGTTTCGATGTGACCATGGGAAAGGAAATGTAAGTTGGTATTAGGTGCACTGCAGGAGGCCTCTGTTTCCACACAACCATCCGGTGCTTTGCATTTCTCAGTTTCATAGTACTAACAGGAGGAGCTGGTTGATTTTGACCCAATGTAATTCATCACTAGCGTGTGTATTGAGATGTATATGAAGCTTATTATGTGTTGTGTTCTCCTCACAAGTCTGCAGAGGACCCTTTCTGTGGTAGGCATGGTAGCAGTTCCATGCAGTCCCTGTGTATTCATTTTCAGAACAACTCCAAGAGGTTGAATCCATAGTCTCAGCTTACAGATGAGGAAACCCAGTCCCAGCAAGAGCCCAGTGGCTCCATCACTCCTTAGTGGCAGAATGTCTGGCCTTATTAGGCAGACTGCTTTTCCAGAGCGCTGGGAAAAAAATGCCACCAGAAAGGACCACTCATACACTGACATTTACACTGCAGCCTTTTAACTTTAAATATTTTTTGCTAAAATTCCCATATGTGTTGGAAGGTGTAATTTTAAGATAATTTCACAACTTTCACATGACTACAAATCGGATGTCATGGAGATTTTTCTTACCCGAGTTCATGAGGCAACAAGGCAAGCTGTTAACACCGAACCCAAAGGAGAATCCAAAGAGATGTAGACAAGAATGCCAAGACTCACTGTCACTCCACTGGAAAAGTTTTATTCACCCCCTCCATAAGCAAGAGCCTTGTCCCTGTGGTAGTGTGTGTTGCTGGTTCTTAGCCACTCAGATCAAGAGAATGTATGCACGCCACTGTGCCTTTGAAGGTCAAGTTAAGGATCCAAGGTATATCAATTCTCCCAAGATAGCAATCTCTGGAATGGCCTTCACCTTCTTAGGACATAAATGCAGTTCGTGTTAAGGTGCCTGGAGCTTGTCTTCCCTCCAGCTGTGAGTGCTACTTCTGATCTCGGGGGCCAGCTGTCCTTACACTTCTTATAGATAGACTCCTACTGGCCACAGCCTTCCCACTCCAGCCCCTGCCCACCTTGTGCGTTCCCTCCACTCCCCTCCCCTTTCTCCCCTCCCCTCCCTTCCCCTCTCTCCTTTCCCTTTAATTACATTTCTTCTCTATACTATTGCTTTCCTACATCAGAGTTTTCAGTAGAGAGACTAGTGTCAGGATACACAACCAGTCACTCTCCCCGGAGCACTGCCAGATCCCAGGGTAGGGAGGTTATCTTAGCCCACTGATCTCTCTCATGATGAAGCTGGGTTTGGTTCTGACCATTTCCTTATCCCCAAAGCTGTTTTTTTTTTTCCCTAAGTCCATTTCCATTTGGAATTATTCAAATATAAGAAAGCAGCTAAGGTTTTGCATTGTTTGTTTAAAGAACATGAATGCATTCTGCACAATGTCTAGACACACTCTCCAAATGGTTTTCTTTTCTATACTTCCTCATTCTGGATCCATGGAATTGAGTATAATTAGGTAAGGATTTGGAATGACATGTGTATCTGTAGTCAGCATTCCAAAATGCCAAGTGTAATAAACCTGTTGAGTGAAAAAGATTGTGTTTGCTGATAAATACGTAAAATGACTTGAGTCCTTCATCGTGTGGTATTAACAATTGTGGGGCATTTTTGTGAATTTTCAGAAAACTATCCTCTTCATTCATTGATTTTATCAAAAGGCTTTTTCATCTTTGTTCTGAGCACTTTTTTTTCTTGCACACACAGGTCAGAATATTTTTACCATCAATATTTATCTCTAACTTTATGATTGTTGATGGTAAAACCAGGATTCCCTAAATATTAGTTTGTTTTACAGAAAACATTGCTGAAGCGGACTGCTTGATTAAGTCCTAGAGGGAGAGAGAGGTGAGCAGATACAAAGTACGATGTAGCCTTTTCTATAGAACAGTCTTTCCCCAAAAAACTAGAAATTGAGTAGGACCTCACCCATGCTAGATACAGCATCATTTTTTTTTCAGCCAACAATTTCCATGTCTATTTCCAAGGCAAATGAATTCATCTTAATAGATAAACAGTGGGTCAATATTCTTAACACTGTCTCCGTAGAGAACATCTGTGTGCATCTCGGTGGCTTCCAGGGATATGCCTTGGTCCGTCTCTCTGTCCCATGTTTAAACACAGACCAAACCAGAAGCAGAGATGGGCCAGGATGGCTAATCTTCCCTTGCAGCTCCAGTCAGAAATAGTATACCTTGCTTATACTCAAAATATCTGTATTGTTAGCTTCTGATGTATTCCCTTAGTAGACATAAATCTTGCCTCTTTAAAAAAAAAAACAAAAAAAAAACTAATGGCTAGTGGTAAGAGAAACCACTTTCTGAAGTATGCTTACACTGGAGGGAGGAAGGGACATGGGACACACAGCACAACATAACCCACGTATTTAGTGAGTTACAACAAGTGCCCGTTTCTCTAAGTTTTAAAATAAGCAAACAGAAACACTCAAATATGTATTTTAAGCTCGAGTTTTTTCAGGCCAAAACATTTTCCTCGAGAAGTACTTAAGTATGGTGAAGAGATGGGAGAAATTGGTGCCTGCCCAAGCCCAGGGCCTGGCACAGAGAAGTAGACAGACGGAGTCTGCTTTTGGAGAGCTCAGGGCCCAAAGGGAGAGCCAATAACAATTAGGTAAAAAATGATTTGAGGAACTGGGAAGTGTGATGGTTAGCAAAGAACTTAAATAGAACCTCATTTTCTATGTTCATTTTCCAAATACCCTGACTGTAGCGTGAAAAGACACTGGAAAGGAGTTGAACTAGATGACGCCTGCAGAGATGGAGTAATTGGATAGAATTTAGAAACTAATAAATGATGAAAATGGAAAAAAAAAAAACTTGGTAATGGACCAAGGAAAAGGGAGGATGAGATGGTGAATGACTCCCAGGTCTCTGACTTGAGCAGTGGTTGGGAGAGATGCTGTTAATCTGGGTGGTAAGTAATGGACAGGGAGGGTGGAATAAGGGGAGAGGAACAAGGATCCAGTTAGGGACATGATTCGTCTGTGATGCCTGCAAAATCTCAAAAGAAAAGAGTCTTAAATGTTTTTGCAAAATGAGTCTGGGGAAGAAGTCAGGCTGCATTAGGACTATGGGAGTCAGTGGCACACGGGTGCTCTCTGAAGCCATGGTGATGGTACCACATGGGGGTGAGACTAGACAGGAGTCCGGGATTAGCTCTGAGATGTGGCAGGCCTCTGAGAGATCTGACAGAGCATACCGAACTGACAATGATCTGGAGCAGACGAGACTAGCAGCAGTTAATGTCCAAGAAAGAAAACAGTCACATTTTATGATCCCAGACCACATATCCCTGGCAAGCAGCTGTCAGCCACAACCCTTGGCTTGGCTCGAAACAGGCCATTTCCAATGCTGAAAAATAAACCCACTGGATGTAAGTCTTCCCAGTGGAGAGGGAGAAGAGTGCACTGAATTGATCTGAAGATTAAAATGAAAGTGTCATGTGGAAGTTCTGGGAAGAAAGGAAAAGCCTCAGAGATCAACTTCCATGTCTGGGTTATGACTCGGTTACAGTAAGTGAGGATGGTCTTGCTTAGTCTGCAGTAGACTGGCTTTTCCTCCCTGGCTTGCAGGAAGCTAAAATGCTGTGCTGGGGGGATTCTTGCTTCTCTTTGTGTTTGAAACAAAATGGGATGTTGAGATTTAATGAGAAAGGTAGTTTGACAAGCTACAAAGCTGCAATTCCAGCCTTGAGCGATTAGCACTGAGGAGGCTGAATCTCCCTCCTTTACCCTCTCCCTCCCTCCCTCCTGCCCTCCTTCCCTCCCTCCTTCTCTCCTCCCTTCCCTCTCTCTGGTTTCAGTATTTCACAACAGCAAGTGTGTTGATGTGGGAAATGTGGTTGTAGATTCTAGATGGGGGGGGGTTGGTTTGTCAATCTCAAAGAGATTCAAAGCAGAAGAGCCTTTATATAAAATAAGTCGCTGAAATCTAAGTTTTTTGTTATGTATCTGAAAGTGGTTGTGTATCTCTTCCTGTAGAAACCAGATTTACTTGTTAAGGTGTGGATCTGGAGCTATAACATAAAAGAGGGTCGTTGGCCATTATGTGGCAATATGAACTGCTGGGGTAGCATTTCTTTGTGTAGGATTTCATTAATGTGAATTAACACTCTTGTGAATCATTGAAGAGACAGGGATAAGAATAGATTACTATTAAACTAAAAATGGTTTAAAAGCTTGGAAACGTTCCCAAAGTTGGCCTTTTCTCACAGCTTTTCACTTTCCTTTTCTCTCTCAAAACGCATTTCTGTTCTTCTTCTGCACTCTCACTTCGTGTTTCTGTAACTCAGTATGACAGTTAGGAGGGCACCGTTTCTGGTTCCTCCAGGACATCCTCTCAGTAGACGCACAGCTTTGTGTGCTCCTGGGTGAGTACTACACACGAGGAGTCATTCTGTAATAACCTGTATGAGACGATCTACCTGCTGTGAGTCCAGATTTCAAATGTCATGTGGATTTTCTTTGTCCCTACCTTACAGCTAGCCCGACACTTGCACACTGACCCAGTTACTGCTCCTAGGTGTCCTTCAAGCCCAGCCTTGGTACTCCTGCCGTTTTACTTCCTAGCAATGCTAGTTTTTATCCAAACTAGAAATCATTTTACAATATCAATGCCCTAAGTTGTTCATCTCCATTTCTAAATGTTTGTATTCCAACTGCTCTAAGTGCATTTGTGCCAAGAACAGAGAGAACAGAAATCCCTGGATCCCATGGTGGAGTAGATACCCAGAGAAATGCAGTTCTGAGGCCCTCAGCCAGGCAGGGGAAGGAGCAAAAGCAGAATCGTAGACAAGCTTTCAGATTGCATCCAGCACATAGAAGGGGTCATCATAGTAGAATAAAACTAATGGTGGTTTGTAGAGCATTTTCACTGCTGGGCCCTTAGCTAGACACATTCCATTTCATGTGTTATTAATCTGTAATTTGTGCAACTCTTGTGTGTGTGTGTTAAACATCTGGCAAATTAAGTTACAATCATGCCAAAAGTCAACTCGAGGGATCCGCTTTTCTAGAGTATGTTCTTCATGCAGCATGTTTCATTGGCTCATGAAATAAGCTTATTTCCTCAAGACTTAACAGAAACAGTGGATCGAGAACAGCAGCTGACAGTGAGCTCTCTCTGGAGTGTGACCTTCCAAAAGCTGACATCTGGGAGTGAAATTCAAAGTGGGTGGGATGGCGGGAAGAGCGACGACCAATGTTTAAGGCTCTTAGGCTTTCTGTAACTGGTTTATAAAAGAGGACTCTCCTTCCAGTTTGCTGGAGTCAGTGTTCCATCTTGTTCAGTATCATGGCCTTGCTATTTAACCTGCTTTCATTCAAATGAGTTTCTCCCTTCCTTCCTTCCTTCCTTCCTTCCTTCCTTCCTTCCTTCCTTCCTTCCTTCTTTCCTTCCTTCCTTCCTTCCTTCCTTCTTTATTTTTTTGAGACAGGATTTCTCTATGCAACCACATGGCTTTCCTGGAACTCATTCTGTAGACCAGGCTGGCCTTGAACATACAGAGATCTGCCTGGCTCTGCCTCCTGAGTGCTGGGATTAAAGGCGTGCGCCCCCGCCGCCTGGCTTTTATTTTTATTTATATGACTGTGTGCATATCTGTGTGAGTGTGTGCTGTATGTGTGCTGGTGCCCAGAAGAGAGTGTCAGATCCCCATATAGCCTGAGTTACAGGCCGTTGTGAGCTTCCCAGTGTAGGTTCTGGATTCTGAACATATGTCCTCTGCAAGAGCACCAAGTGCTCTTACCCACTGAGCCATCTCTTCAGCCCTCCAGCCCCCTTTAACTTGAAAGTTATTTTCAAGGATGTTATCACTGTTAACTGCTAAAGAAATCACTGACTACATAGCAGAAGGTATAAAGGATTTTAATTACACATAAACCCATTAATTCCACAAATGAGAACCCAATGCACAGAAATGTACAAAACATTGAATCTATTTTCTTTTCTGAACAGAAACTTGTATCAGTAAGTGGGAGACAAACTGTAAATAGTGAAGGAAAGAGAGAAAATACTCGCTAATACTTGGAGATTTGTTTTGTTGTTTCGTTTTACTTGCTATTTACTGATCTTTTGCTTTTTCTGCCCCTCCTTTTTCATTTTATTTTGTAGTGGCCACAGATGTCTTTAATTCCAAAAACCTGGCCGTTCAGGCGCAAAAGAAGATCCTGGGTAAAATGGTATCCAAATCCATCGCCACCACGCTGATCGATGACACCAGCAGCGAGGTGCTGGATGAGCTCTACAGGGTGACCAAGGAGTACACCCAAAACAAGAAGGAGGCAGAGAGGGTCATCAAGAACCTCATCAAGACGGTCATCAAGCTGGCCGTTCTCCACAGGAACAATCAGTTCAATCAAGACGAGCTGGCGCTGATGGAGAAGTTCAAGAAGAAGGTCCACCAGCTTGCCATGACGGTGGTCAGCTTCCACCAGGTGGAATACACCTTCGACCGCAACGTGCTGTCTAGGCTGCTGAACGAGTGCCGGGAGCTGTTGCATGACATCATTCAGCGCCACCTCACCGCCAAGTCTCACGGACGGGTTAATAATGTCTTTGATCATTTTTCAGATTGTGATTTTTTGGCTGCCTTGTATAATCCCTTTGGAAAATTTAAACCTCACTTACAGAAACTTTGCGATGGCATCAACAAAATGTTGGATGAAGAGAACATATGAGCTCGTGACATACGCGTGTGGCCGGCAGCGATTTATGTGGAGACGGAGCACTGCTGACTCATGAAGGGAAGACGGAGAATCTTTTAAAGATCACGTGTAATTTAGAAAGGCTTGGCCTGATACAACCATTGGACGTTAATGGTAGTACTTTTGTGTGGCTTGTTGTAATTGGGGAAAAAAAAAAAAAGCATATTGCCAATAATTCTGGCTGAAATGTCTTACTTAATAAATGTCAGGATGTGGAAAAAACAGAGGGTTGGTAATTCAAATGTAGAGTGGCACAAAGACAGATGAGCGTGGCTCGCTCCAGTCACTGGGATTTTTTGTGTTTTAGGGAAATCGTGTTGGTGGCACATTGGATATTTCTAATATGTACAAAGTTGTGTATCTTGGCTCACTTTTATCCTTTACTATGTCTGTGTGTCTCTTTTAAAATGCCAAGGGCCTCTCTCTGCTGTCATCGGTCCTTTCGAAACAATTCTGCTTCCTCGTCTACTCGATTCTTTGGTTACAGATTGTCATTGACATTCAGGAATTAAATCTGAGGCCGTGGAACCATCAGGAAAGCAGAAAACCGCGTTTCTGAAATCACGACTGTGGAAATAAATAATGTGTCCAATGTAAGAGTGTGCTTCTGAAACTGAGTTGTGCTTCTTGGTACCAACGTGATACTTAGATTCTCAAAACTGTAGCGGCATGCCGTTGCCTTGAAATACTTGCTTAGGGCCTAATTGTGATGTCATCTTGAACACGTGCTGACAGATGTCTCCGGTATTAACATCCATCTCACACAAATAGGAGAAAAAGAATTCTAGATCGGCTTTGATATTGAAACAATAAAATGTAAGTAGTGTGAAAAAGAGGAAAATCATCTTGGGTTTGAAGATGAACTTGGCAGCCTAATTTAGGGGGGTGAGGGGTGAAAGGATGGAAAGGCTGTTGCTTAGTAATGTAAGAAAGATGGATGCATTTCAATGTTAAGTGGGGATTGATGAATAAAGGCCATCGTTTTTTATTTAACTACTCGGGTTTTAGATTGTGTTGTTTGCTATTTGGATGAGTGGACCCATGACCGTGTCTGTCTCCAGCAAGTGGTGTGCGATTTCTTTATCATTTTAGGTGCGTGGGTGATAAAGTAGACCTTTGCTGATGTTGTAAAAGAACTAGAAGCCTACTGGCCAACTCTGTCATCTAGGAAATAACAGAGCCAACCACCGGCACTCAATATTGGCACTGCCACTGAGTCTGTCATTTACCTACCTCAAGAATATTGGCAGTGAAGTAAAAATTCACCAGAAAAGGTCCCACGAGTAAAGATTCCGGAAGATCTGCTTTGACCCATCATAGAATAGAAGGAAGTGGCTAGGTTTCTCTGAGACCCAGCTTTGCCTGGTTAAGACAAACGCCAAAGGCAAAAAGTATCTGTGCCTGAGTGATATTAAATTCTGATTTGAGCTGAAAATATAATTCTTACCTCCTGGAGCCTGTAGATGATTGCTAGCTGTCCTAACACTAGCAAAATGGCTGCATTACTAATGACTGGACTTCATAACTGCTCAAGGGCTCATACAGAGAGCTCCACAAGCCTTCCTTGACCAGCCCTTTTCCAACCTCAGAAAAGCTAAGAGTATTGTGATCTGGTGGGAGCCACTGATCTGCCATATTCCCTTCTCTACTGGATCTTGCACAGCAGAAGTATGGATAGTGATGTAGACAGCTTCTCATGAATTTCTAACTCAGGATGTGACCAACAAAACACAGAGGACCTTGGGAGAAATTTAGAGATGTCTGAGCACATTTGGGTCATACTGATAGACCTGTAGGGTAGCAACACAATACGCATGTGGACAGTGGTAGCATCCCTTAGTTTCATATGCCAGTGTCTTGGGGCTACTATTGCTGTGATGAAAGGTCATGATCATGACTGAAAGCAACTTGGGGAGGAAAGTATTTATTTGGCTTACACTTCAGTATAACAGTTCATCATCTAAGTAAGTCAGGACAGGAACTCAAAGAGGGCAGGAACCTGCAGACAGGAGCTGATGCAGAGGCAATGGAGGAGTGCTGCTTACTGGCTTGCTCCCCATGGCTTTCTCAGCCTACTTTCTTATAGAACCCAGGACCACCAGCCCAGGGCTGGCACCACCCACAATGGGCTAGACTCTCCCCACGAATCAATATTTAAGAAAATGCCCTACAGACTTGCCTACAGCCTGATCTTATGGAGACATTTTCTCAATTGAGACTCCCTTCTCTCAAATGACCCTACCTTGTGTCATATTGATAGAAAACTAGCCAGCACACCCAGAAAGGCAAAAAGAAGTATCTGTGGAGAATTGGTTCAAGAACACCCTGTAGATATCAAACACTACAGATGCTGAAGTCCCTTATAGAAAATGGCATAGTATTTGTATCTAGCCTACCTGTATGTCTTCCTATGTTTACGTACCTCAAGATTACTTACAACACATGTACAACGTAACTGTTGATTTGGAAACAAAACAAAACTTTGTGTATGGAATAATCACAAGAAAAAAATGTGTGTGTGTTCAGTACAAACACTTTCTCTTATATTTACTTGTGTGTATGTGTGTGGGCACGCCTGTGGAGGTCAGAGGACAACTTGCAGGAGCTGATACTCTCCTTCCACCTGTGGGTCCTGGGGACTGAACTATGTATCCAATACCAGTAGCAGCAGGCACCTTCACGTTTGCTGAGCTATATTGTTGGCCCCTACAAACACATTTTTTTAAAAAAATATATTTTTCAATCCACAAATGCTGAACTCACAGACATGGAAGAACATAAAGGCTGAAGCAAGGACTCTTTGCTGCCTTTTTTTTTTTTTTTTCAGAGTCTTCTGAGAACTATTACCTTGTTAGTCTTTTGCCTGGGAAGCACGTTTTCCACATCAGTTAAAATGTCACGATCAGCACATTATTTCCTGATGCATGTAGGTTCTCTTTTTGTCTGAGTAGCAGCCTAATTTCGGATGTGACGAGACTCCCTCCCCTTTTGCATTACTTTTGGCAAGAAGGGCTGGAACTAGAAAGAATTTGAAGAAGCTTAGGGTAGATAACTCTGATCTGAGTTAATGCAATTTGGGATCTTCTGTGTCTTGGTTTACTAACTCTCATGGTTAATTTTTGTTTTGTTTTTCCTATATGTATTCCTTTTTCTTCTAAATAATGCCCTTTTAGGTTTGGTGAAAGAATGAAATGTGTTAAAACTGACTTATTAATTATGTGCTGATGGGTTTTCTACAAAAAGTGTGAGATACATAATAAGCGAACGATAGCCAATATTGGCAGTTAACATTTATGATATGGATTTCATGGGCCAGGCACATTCACTCAAAACCCCTGCCAAAATCCTCATTCTTTTGCAAATGAGGAGACGGAGGCAAGGGAAATTAAAGTTCTCTTGAGGTCACACTTAAGTATCACAACTACAATATCAATTCACCCTTGCTTGTATTTAAATGCAGCATGGCCAAAAGTGATAGTAGACACACTATTGGCTCAGAGAAGAGGTTTATACCTGAAAAGATTTTTCATACAGTGACAATTTCAACCGAATTTAAATAACTACAGGCCTGACCTATCCTCCAAGATCTGGGTCTAATTTTTATACAAAGGCATTTTCAGTGTTGCGGCATGAGTTCTAATTTGAAGGCATTGTGTAGCTCAGATTTCTGTCTCCTGTGGTGCCTCGGCTCAAGGTGCTCACAATTAAGGACGGTTTGCACATGAGCTCATGAGGTGAGGCGTCCCCCCCTCCCCCCTGCCCCGACAGCCTTTGGTGGAGGCACAGAACGCTGCCTGCACCAAGACAGTCCCCCCATTGTGTGAGTAGTATGGTATCAGTTCAAAGCGTAGACCTTATTTCCAGGTTTGGAGGCTGAAAACATTTTGACAAGTAAGATTTAAAACATACCCATGTATTTTTCTGATTATTAGAACTTGCATATACAACTCAGTTTGTTTGAAAGAAAAGCATGTGTGAGAAACCTTAACAATACAGAAATGCCTCCTTTTGTGTAACTAACAGTATCACATTTGTGATTTTCTGGAAAGCCCCCCCTCACACACACCCCTATGTGACTACACACGTAAAAAAAGCCTTCAAAGCTGAAACTTCTGATGGATTCCTGCCACTGATGGTTTAAAATAATAGTTTTTGTAGCTTGAACCTGTCAAGTTGGGTTCTTTTTCCCCACTGAGAATTTTAAATGCTCCTTGAGATACTTGATGTGAGTATATGAGCTCAACTATAACTTAACAAACCCACCTTGATGAACAGATGAAGATCAATGTATTTATCCATAGGCTGAAATATTTTTAGTAGAAGTTAAGTGTTGTTCAATCGCTAGAAAATTAAAGCAGTCTAATGAGACAGCATGTTAACAGGAATAATTGTGTTTAAAGATGCTGTTGGCCTTGGATTTCCACACTTGCATTTTCTAAGTTAGCTGGATTTGGCAGTGTTTGGCTTGATAAATTACACACCTGTGCAGAAACCCTCACGTGACTCAAATTCAGCAGTTTTAGAAATGTTATTTGACAGGAAAAAAAAACACAACAACTTTATCCTAGCTCTGAAACAGTTTCATTTTCTGTAATTCAACTAAAGATTACAAAACTTTATATATAAAGATTATATATCAAGCTCAGGGGCTGGAAGGATGGCCCAGAGGTTAAGAGTACATACTCCTTTGACAGAGAACCTGAGTTCAGCGCCCAGCTCACCATGGTCTGTAACTCCAGCTCCAGGGGATCTAACATCTCTGCCCTCCACCTGCACCAGCATTCAAGTGTATATACCCACACAAACATATACACATCAATTTTAAAATAATAAAAACAAATCTTAAAAAAAAAAACAATCCTAGTGTGTTGAGGTAGTGTACG
Source organism: Peromyscus eremicus (assembly GCF_949786415.1). Taxonomy (NCBI): domain Eukaryota; kingdom Metazoa; phylum Chordata; class Mammalia; order Rodentia; family Cricetidae; genus Peromyscus; species Peromyscus eremicus. The sequence continues at coordinate 38,468,334 of NC_081435.1, forward strand.
TCTATAATCCCATCCCAGCACTTTGGGAAGTAGAGATAGGAAGATCAGGAGTTCAAGGCCATCCTCAGCACATAGTGAGTTCATGACCTGCCTAGACTATGAAAAATGAGTCATCTTTTGTTTCCAAAATGATACAACAGGAAAATCTATGTTTATAATCACCTGCTACCATCACCACCAAGTGTTGAACATTTGTATCTTTTTTACTCTTGGTGTCCTTAGGGACACTTATGTATGGCCCAGTACCACAGGGGCCTGTAACAGGCTTTCTTTTGGGACACCAACCAGCTCTCAAATCATGACACAGAGATTTATTAGTTGTGAATGCTTGGCCTTAACTTACACTTGTCCCAATAGCTTTTATAACTTAAATTGACCTGTTTCTCTTCATCTATGTTTTGCCTCAGGGCTTTTTACCTTCCTTCCTTCCTTCCTTCCTTCCTTCCTTCCTTCCTTCCTTCCTTCTTTCTCTCTTCCTCTCTTTCTCTTTCTTTCTCTCTCTCTCTCTTTCTCTCTCTCTCTTTCTTTCTCTCTGTCTTTGTCTTTCTGTCTTTCTGTCTTTCTGTCTTTCTGTCTTTCTTTCTTTCTTTCTTTCTTTCTTTCTTTCTTTCTTTCTTTCTTTCTTTCTTTCCTATTCCATGTCTACTGACTGGTGGCTGCTTGGCTGGCCCCAGGTGTCTCCCTCTCTTTCTCCCCCTGCCTTCTCTTTTTCTCCTATTTATTCTCTCTGCCTGCCAGCTTTGCTTATCCCTCTGCTGCCTAGCTATTGGCCGTTCAGCTTTTTATTAAACCAATCAGGTGCCTTAGACAGGCAAGGCAACACATCTTTACATCGTTAAACAAATGCAGCATAAACAAATGCAACACATCTTTGCCTAGTTAAAGTAATATTCCACAACAGGGACCTTTTTACCTCAGGGAAATGCCTGAAAGGGCAACACTATGTCTAAGGATTCTTTTCCATCTTGCCGAAGGAGCATCTTTCCACCCAGTGATGAATTTGAGCTCCAGGTAAGGACTGAGAGAGGATGTGGACAAGCCAGGCAGCAGTCTCAGCTAAAAGGAAAAGATCTGTGCTTTGGAAAATACTCTGCACACACAGAGAACCCGGCTCTGTATTCAGAGTTGAGTGAGGTCTTTGTAAGATCAGGCAGCCAGTGAGTCAACCCCCTTCTTCCTGGGTGGCTGAGGGAATTCTGCCTTCTCTACTCGCTGCTGCATAGTTCTGGTTTTGACTTGTGAAAATAAAGTGGCTGATCAGGCACTTACAGTTTAATCTTAACACAGGGGAAAAATACTTGAATTGGGGCCAGTGAGATGGCTCAGCAGCTCAGTGCACTTGCCGCCAAGCCTGAAAGCCTACAAGCCTGCAAGCCTGCATTTGATCCCTGAATCCCAGATGATAGAGGGAGAGAATTGGCTTTCATAAGTCGTTTTCTGACTCCTACAAAATAGGTGCACACACACACATTTTTTTAAATGTAATATCTGATTATTGAAATAAGTGTTTTGATTCACAGTCAACTAAGACAATAAATTCCTCTGTACTTCGACTTTGGATTTAAAAGCATTCAGACAGCTAAATCATCTAAAACTGCCTAATATGAAGTGTAAACGTGAGGCAGAGAAGTGAAGGATAAATAGCTTTGTCAACCATCACGTGGGATAATTGGTAGTTTATAAGACAAGCTGCTCTCATTTCTCGAGAGCTAGCTTTTTGTCAGCTCAATAGACACTGCCACTTCTCTGTGCTAAAGGGCACCCTCACTGTCTGCTACGGCTGTCTTCGAAGACTGTTTTCCAAAGGACAAGTCCCGGCTGACAACCAGAGGGAAGTCTCAACGTTGCTGCTTTTACCTAGTCGGGACCTCTGCTTTCACAACTGAGCAGTCACATTTTTTACCTTGCTAAAATACTCACCGAAGCACAGACCCTGAAATCTGAGGGTGGAAACATTCCACAGTGTTTTCAAACAGCGTGTGTCAGGAGTTTGGCATCCCTTCCTCCCGGGAAGTCACTGGAGGGTGACCAGGTAGAACGCAGCAGGGTACAGAGCATGTACGGCTGAAGCCAGCAGCAAACTGATTTCCTGCTCCTGGCTTGACAGGGAGCTTCCCCCCCCCCCCCCCCCCCCGTGTCTCTAAACACTTGTATACAATCAACTATTTCATATTTTCATTTGAAAGATAAAAATCAAACACAGAGGGCTCTGAAAGCTTAGGGCTGTTCCTTTGTAGGACACTGTTTATGGTTGGCTTTCCGCCATTTCCCAAGAAGCAATACAAATAAGTCTGAACTGAAAAGGAATTTAGCTACAGGCTCCAACAGATCAGAGAACCCGATCTAATCCAGGTCCCCTGTAAAAATTGGCTTTTGTTTTCAACTTTCGGAAAATTATTTTGGATTGGGTTGTGAAAAATTTGTCTGGCTGTTATTTAGGTGTGGTCTCTTACCCATTACAGTCTACATTTCTGTAAATTATTTCGTCATTGCTGCAGGCATTAGTCACCTATTGCTGTATCACAAGCCATCAGCAAAATTTGGTGTGTTTAAAACAACAACAACAACAAAAAAAAACATTTAGCTGTCTCTCATGATTTCTAGGGTTAAATGGGCTCAGCCAGACTGTTCCCTATTTGGATTTGAGATTGGGAATAGACCATAGGACCTCATGCATGCTAATGTTATGTACATGCTACATACCCTGTACTTTTGCATTTCTCTCCACTGAGGTCTCTCATGAGTTACAGTCATACTGGGACTGAAGATTAGTCGGAGACCTGGGATGACTGGGCCTCTTGATCTTTTCTAGTCTCTGCTAACTTTCTACCTTCTATTTCCTAAGAGCACCACAAGTCCAACAGCAGAAGTTTCCCGTCCTTCAAATGACTCATACCAAGACAGATTCAGCATCACTTCTGCTCACTATACTAGTCAAAGCACATCAAGGCTCCTCTGCGAGTCCTCAACTGTACCCTTGGGGTTGATAGTTCTTTAGGAGAACTCGGGAAACTCCAGGAAAAGGTTATACTCACAGTTATGGTTTATACACAGTGCAAGAATACAGTCAGCAAAGGAAAAAGTGTACAGAAGAGAGTCCAGGAGGGACCAATTTGAATGTTTCTGGGGGGCTTCCTCCAGTAGAATTTATAGCTCACTTAATTTTTCCAGATGCAATGTGTGAAAACATGTGCAAAATATTACCAGCCAAGAGCACTCTTCTGACTCGTGGGATGCAGGGTGTTCACTGAGGCACACAGCATCCATTTGACTGACTGTCGCTTCTCCAGTGGTAAAGGACCACAGGATGACTCAGGGTCCAAGGTGAGTTTTAAAAATGGACACCCAGTATCAATGTCATTATTAGCATAAACTGTTTGGAATGCCTTCTGGTTCCTAAGTACACAAAGACATTTTGGTCAAGCAGGGTATTCCAAAGTTGAAAAATGATCTTCCGGGGTCTGATGAAGGGTCTGTCTTTTCTTTGGAATGTGCACACACATGCAACCTGGCTTCAGTATGGGAGGAACTATGCCAGGGCATGAACTTGAGAATAAGTAGCTCTTTGAAGTTGTCTTTACAGACTAAATACCATGTCATTATTTTTCTCTCCTGGCTCCAGCAAAGACACCAATACTTGGGGGGTCTGGAGTTTCTTCAGGGAATTGTTTTCTACTAGAAACAAATACAGGAAATAGTGATAGACTAACCCGTTCAGAGTTACATTCTTGCCCATGTGAGTACCCTGCCTGTGCCTGACAAATTAACTATGCTATTCAAGAAACCCTGGACTCTGCAGGAACACCTGGCTGCTACTTCTAAAGAGTGTGTGACTGATGGGGAGTGGGGTGACAGTGCACAGTTAATTTAGCTCTACATTAGGCTTCTTAGGATGCTGAAGATCCCAAGCTATGCTTCCCGACATGAAGATTTTCAAACAGTTTGGTTTTAAACTGATGTTTTTAAAGCAACAGACTCAAAGTGGTGGCAAATTTTCCATATCAATGGCAAATGCATTTGCATGTGTTTATGTAAGTGCATGAGCATGCATACATGCACAAGTACATTCTTGCATGCCTGTATGAAAGATAGTATAGGTAAAAGAAGCATGTGTATGGCTCTTTTGTTTTTATTCAAAACTAAACTGGTTACAAATGAGTCTATGGCAAGATTTGGATTACAAACCCTGCGAAGTGGAAGAATGCATGTGAAAACAAGTAACAGTTTCGTCAATAGTTAATAATTAATTCACATTTAAAGTGTTACAAATATCTGAGTGATAGCAACATAGAGGAATGTGTTTGTTTTGCTTTTTGAGAATGGACTCAGTTGTGGCCCAGGATGACATAGTACTCATAATCTTCTATCATCCATCCCCCCTGAGTACTGGTATGAAATGATACCTACTTTAAAACTTTTAAAAAATCATTTATCTTAAAATATCTCCACACCTCATGAAGCTAGACAAATTCTGAGTTCATACCCTGTGCTCATGAAGTATACGTGTGCCTCCTGAGCTCTCAGGTGGAGACCCAGGAGTACATATTAGAGCCAGCCTGAAGAGAGGCCTCTCTTGCAGCTATGTTTGTAGACTGCCTTGCCCTTGGCCCAGGAGCCAGTGAATTCTTCCCAGCATTTGGCCACATGTCACTATCACTGTTCTGAGCTTACTGAGTATTGGAGGGAGAGCAGCAACAAAATATCCTGTCCTCTTGTTTGCAGAGGACAGACCCCTGAGCATGGAGCTCAAGGTGGGATTCAGACCCTCACTGAGACTCGGCCCCAGAGGCTATCTCTGTCTCTAGACAAGGCTCTTCTCCTTCACAATGAGTTCCATCCAGAGAGTTTCATCACAATGAGATCCCTTCTAGACAAATCACAATACTTTCTGCCACTGGCTGACTCATGAAAGAAATTTTTATTTTTCATGATTATGGAAAGATGGGATTTTAAAATGTACCATTTAGTTTAACTTAGTTTTAAAATATGGAACAGGGAAAATGGCTTAGTTGACAAAGTGCTTGACATGCAAGCATGAGAGCCTGATTCCAGATCTCTGGCACCCTCAAACAAGCAACAACAACAACAACAACAAACCCCTAAGTATGGGCATGCAGGCAGAAGGGTTCCTGGGACTTGCTGGCCAGCCTGCCTAACCAGATCAGTAAGCTCCAAAATTATTGAGAGACCCTGTCTCAAAAATTAAGGTGGAAAGCATTGAGGAAAACATCTACCATCAACCTTTGGCCAACACACACACACACACACACACACACACACACACACACACACACACACGCACGGACACAGACACAGACATATGGACATGGCTACACATACAAACACACACATTTTAATCTATCTCTGAATAACCATGAGAATGATAATTCAAATATGTACCTTGCTTATAAACTCCACTTTTGTGTTCTGAATCAGTTGGATTCCATAGCAGGCCAAGAGAGACATCTCTCTAATGTCTTATAGGTGGCCTTTGCCATATTTCTCTCCTCACCCCCAGGCTTTTAAAGAAAACTTTCCACAGACAAAACGTTGTCTCCCTGCTCTTTCAGCTTAAGGAAATGGAAACCCACCGTTTTTTAAAAGGTATGTGTTTGGGTGTTTTGCTGTGTGTGTGTGTGTGTGTGTGTGTGTGTGTGTGTGTACCATGTACATGCAGTATGTGTTTGGGTATTTTGCTCTGTGTGTGTGTGTGTGTGTGTGTGTACACCATGTACATGCAGTGTCCACAGAGGAGAAAAGATGGCATCAGATCCTCCAGAACTAGAGGTTCTGGAGATGATTATAAGCCATCATATGGGTTCTGGGAACCAAATCCAGGTCCTCTCAAGAGCAGCGAGTGCTCTCAGTGCTGAGACATCACTCCAGCTCCATAAGAGCCACCATCTTGGAAAGAGGCTTTGACTTTGGGGCTGTTGTCAGTATGAACTGAACTTGGGATGTAAAACCAACTGAGCTTATCAGTCTTTCAATAATGTTAATTTCAACCAAGAGATGCTCCCTAAACAGTTTACCTACAAGTCCTCTGCTTCCTTTTCATGATAGCCAAGGAAATCTCCCTGCATACAAACAGATTCCTGTTCTAGCAACCCAGCTCTAAGTTGACGCGATACTCCTTATGCAAACCCTTAGAGAAGCAGGACCCAGGAGGCTGGGAGTCTAGGAAGCACAGTGCAGTTGTTCTGCGCCTTACCACATGCAAAGGTTTTCTGTCGCTGTTCTTCCATAGTGAAAAGGTTGCTCTCAGCTGACAGCATTTGACTCGAGCTCTGACCTTCTAGCCCTGTTTGAGGGAACAACATTTGCAAACATGGGCAGAGCTTATTGAACCTAGACAGGGTTAAAGACTCTTCCCTCCCCAGTGCTGGCATTAGCGAAGCAGGCCCCTGTACCAGGCTCTATCACCCTAGTCCTGAGGGTCAGAACTCAGGTCCCTATGCTTGCACAGAAAAAGCTTTCCTGACCGAACCACCTTCCCAGCCCCTCCACTGTGATTTCAAATTACGGTATTTAACGTATTTTCAGGCGCTATTATTTTATTTGCCTGTTTGCTTTCTTTACAGTTGTTGCTTTCAACTTTCTTGTGTTTCCTTAAAAAAAATAATAACACTATTCGATTTCCTTTCTTTATAATTCAAAAGGTATTATTTTATCATATGTGTGTGAATGTTTTGTGTGCATGTATGTCTGTGCACTACCTGCATGCCTGGGTACCTGGAGAGGCCAGAAGAGGGTGTTGGATGCCCTGGACTGGAGTTATAGACAGTTGTCAACCGCCTTGTGGGATTGGAACGTGGGTCCTATGAAAAAAGCAGCCAGAGCTTTTAACTGCTGAGCTATCTTTCCAGGCCTCCTCCTTCCTCTCTTATTCTCCTTTCTCGCTCCCTTCCTTCTTCCCCCCTCCTCCTCTCTCTTCATCATCTCTCCTCTTCTCATAAGCATAGTAAAGTATAACACCCATATTGAGAAGTACAGTGCTACAAACCTGAAACGCATATTTGTTAACTACCACAAATCAGCTAAACCCTTCTATACCGCACACACTTGGGGCAACCATTTTGTTTCTTACAGGACTAGGGATTAGTTTTGCCTGTTTTTCAAATTGCTATAAAAATAATCATTCAGCACATACTCTTCTATTACAATGGGTTTCTTTTCATCATGAGATTCATCAGACATTGCTGAAATATCTTCAGGAGTGATGACTGCCAACTTCACGCAGCAAATTCCACAAGTATATCAACAATCATGAACGTGTCTGCAATCAAAGGAGCCATGGTTTGTTCTGAGGTCTGAGATGCTTCATTAGCCAAATGGTATTTTGGGGTGACAGCATATTGACAATATAAAACTGGACTGCACTGTGGAGAAGGAATTACCAATCACTTTCCGGTTATCTTTTGTGCTTCTACTTTCAAGGGAGTAACAGCTGGTTTTAGGGAGCATTTGGCATTAGGTTTTCCTAACACCAAAGCATCATTATAAAGGTGACTGGCAAGATGGGGTAGGGATGGTTTCATCATGTTTCCTGGGATCTGGGAACCCATGACATCAGCTTTTTGTTACCTCACCAAATGGCATTTCTGAAAACATCTGGGTAAGGACAGAGGTGAATGCCTGGGTTGGTCTGCTTCATCATTCCTAACCAGGAGCTGGGCTGCTGCAAGGCTAAGCTCTCCTGTGTATACGTGAGAGTGAATCAAGGGGAAATTTGATCCAACTTCTCACAGATGATAACATTGTTTGTTCCAGAGAAGAGGAAGTAGGACATCTTGGGTGGTAAAGATTAGTTCTTGTAGAGATAAAATGGGTTTGATCCTTTCCTGTTTTTTATATGTTCCGTCCCCTTTGCAGACATTGGTTACCTTGGAATCTAGACTTTTCTACTCTGAGCATGATGCTATCATAACTAAGTGTTCTCTGTGTGCCAACATGGAGCGGCTGGACCTTTTATGTCATCCTCTCCCACCGAGAGTTACGTAGCATCATGCTTTTTTCACAGAAGAGAAACGGGCACCTAGAAGCTAACAGTGTTCTAACTCAGTGGTTCTCAACCTTCCTTCTTTAATACAGTTCCTCATGTGGTAGTGACGCCCCAACCATAAAATTATTTTCCTTGCTACTTCATAACTGTAATTTCGATGATAGGAATCGTAATGTAAATATCTGTGTTTTCTGAGGGTCAAGACCCACAGGTTGAGAAACGATGTTCTAGCTAATACAGTTGATAAGTGGCTGAGCTGACTAGGGCTTAAATCCACAACCAGTACTGAGAACCCCATTCTCTGCCACTCACCCTAGTGCTCCAGAATGGGTGGGTGGCTGGTATGTGTTTCTGTTCCCATTATGCCTTTGCACAATGCTCTGTGGCTTGAAAGAAGTTGCCGTCAAAACTTACTTCCGTTACCTTCGCTCTGTGTTAACCTCTGTGATGCTTGCTCACGAATACGCAAATCAGGATGCTCACTGTCCTTAGATGTAACAACTAGCTTGCTGCTGAAAGTATGATAACTGGGATCTCTTGCTATTGTGTCTGTAGCTCTGATGGCTATTACGCATATGGATGAGGAGCCACTCAATGGCTGTGACGGTGTGTGGGTTGCTTACTTTGATCTGAGTACAGAAGTACAGAGTAGCTGTTACACATCGTGCACATAAGGCATTTAAGTAACACAACAGCAACCAGCAAAATAAACAAACAAAAAAGTAGCGCCACACCTACGGGAAGTGCTCCACTGCTGCTAGCCCTCAGCACCACTGCCACCACCAGGACTGTGGCTACCACCACTGCCACCACCACGACTGTGGCTACCACTACTGCAGGCATCACCTGTCCCCTACGAGAGGGAGGCAGGGATGTGAAGGGGAGGGGATGAGGGCTTGCTGAGTGTAGACTGAATCCAGTCTGTGGGCCAAGGTTCCTTTGTAGTTAACGGTTTTCTCTCCTAGGAAAATTCTAGCTGCTAAATTTTAGATTTGCCGTACATGTCACCTACCATCCATGAAGAGGGGCTCTGATACCAAGAGTATTTAGGAGGCTCGTTTCATTCTTGAAGCATTTTTAGATTACAGGTTAAGTGGCCCTCATCCAAAATTTTTGGCACCAGAAGTACTTCAGATTTTTTTATTTTTTTATTTTTGTTTGTGTGTCTTTTGTTTTAAATAACAATTAAAAAAACTAAATGAGGAGGACCTGGATTCAGTTCCTAGCACCCACATGGCAGCTTACAACTGTCTGTAACTCCAGTTCCAGAGGATCTGACACCCTCACACAGACATGCATGCATGCATGCAGAACACCAATGCATGTAAAATAAAAATAAGTAATCATTTAAAAACAAACCAAAACAAAAATACCCTAAATGTTCCAAAAATCCAAAAACTTTTTACGTGGAGCAGTTTATATTTAAGGAAGATTCAGGTTTACAGTAAAATGTTAACTTTCATTTTGGGAAATATCTGCTACCCATCACTTTACATCATTTTTTTTTACTTTTATAATATAATAACATATTTAACCATAGGTGCCAGGGCTGTGCTCAGTCCCATCCAATCAAAACCAAATTTCAACTCACCAGTCTGCTGGTCCCTTCCAATAATGACCCATCCTGTCCCCAGGGCTTGGCTGAGATTATGTTCTTAGAGCTTTCTCACTCTAAGAAAGGTCAGTTCTCTCTGTCACTCTTGTGCATGGCTGTGGCTTTGACATGAATTCCATATGTACAAAATGTAATCCATATGAACCTCATCTGAGAAGAGCCTGTCTTTGCTACTTGCTCTTTAAGACACACACACACACACACACACACACACACACACACACACACACATATTCTTAGTTTGCTCCCCTTGGCTTCCTTTGGTTTCTATGATGTCTCCACTATTTAAAATCCTGGAAATTTCAAGGTCATGGCCACGCCAGTGTAGGGGTAGGGTGATTGACACTTGTTATATTACTCTGCATTCATAGGTATTGACCCTGGCTTGCAGCTATTGGGTGAGAGGTGCTTTCAATTAACTGACTAAATCTACCCTTTCCTAGAACATAGGCCTCTTGCCCATACTACAACAGAGGTGATCTGGCCTGGAGTTTATGGATTGTCTTGATATCTAGTATTGTATCTGATTGTCATTCAATATGTTGGAGAGTAATTAAGAATATTCATGATCAGATCCCATATATGTTTGTGGTAGTTGACATCCATTGCTAAAACCCATTCTTTGTTATACTGTAGCAATGCCCTATTTTTTTTCCTTAGTCCTATCACCTGTATATATACAGACATACACCAGTTCTGTAGCTAGTACCATTGCCCCTTGCGGTAACAGCTGGACCAGGCCAGAGAGATGGCTCAGCAGGTAAACTCACTTGCTTCAAAAGCCTGACAACCTGGGTTCCACCCCTGGAGCCCACATTAGAGGAAAACGAGAAGACCAGAGCCACCTCCACAAAGTTGTCTTCTGACTGGCAATGCCCTCCGTGGAAGCACATCCAGACTCATACCCGCATACGTACGCATACACATACCCACACATGCTCACACAATAGTAATAAAGCTAAGTAAACAGAAACCATTGGACGTATGATCTTCTTCTGGCCAATCAGAACATTTCATTCCTTCTCAAGAATGATTGGTTCAGGACTAAATACATAATACAATGATGCAATCAAGACTGACTTGGCTGTAGAGAGTGGGGCTGTAGTACCCTGGGTGGACACAACTAGAATGCACAAGTCCCTGCATTCAGAATACTTCCCTAGTGCACAGGGTCATGGGTTCAGTCTCTGCAATAGACTGTAGAGCTTCCTGATAGTTTCTATTTATTTACTTTCTATGGAAATTAGGAATTGAATCCAATGTCTTGTGTATGCTAGGCAATCACTCTATGCCTGAGCTGTGTCTCCTTCCCTCTTTTTACTTTTTGAAACAGGGTCTCACTAAATTAACCAGGCTGGCCTTGAACTTAATGAGTAGCCCAAGGAGGTCTTGAACATCCAATCCTTCGGCCTCCATCTCCTGAGTAGCTGCAATCACAGGTCTGCACTAGTAGGCTCAGCTCATTCGCCATTGTCTCTTCCCACTGGACAAGAGACAATGAGGCTGAGTCTGGAGCTTCCATGAGGAAAAGCCAAATCTGTAATGCAAAGTCAATAAAAGAAGGGAAAACAAATACTCATGCCATGGCCTAAGGCCCAGCTCACATCATCCTGGGGAGTTCTTCAAGTTCAAAGCCAATACACTACCACCACTACTACCCTCATCATCATGCTTATCTTAGTCACTGTTTTATTGCTATGAAGAGACACTGTCCTGACTAGTTTGATGCCAACTTGACACAAGCTAGAGTCATCAGAGAGGAGGGAACCTCAATTGAGAAAATGCTTCTGTAAGATCAGGCTATAGGAAAGCCTGTGGGGGCATTTTCTTAAATAGTGATTGATGTGGATGGACTTAGCCCATTGTAGGTGGGGCCACCTCTGGGCTGATGGTTCTGGGTTCTATAAAAAATGCTGGCTGAGCAGGCAAACCATGGGGAACAAGCCAGTAAGCAGCAATGATATGGAAGTGTGAGTCAAATAAAGCCTTTCCTCTCCAAGTTGCTTTGGTCATGGTGTTTCATCACAGCAACAGTAACCCTGACTAAGACAGACACCATGATCAAGGCAACCCTTATAAAGAAATGATTTAATTGAGGGCTTGCTTACAATTTCAGAGGTTTAGTCCATTATCATCAATGCGGGGAGCAAGGCAAACCTCGGGCAGTTACTGAAGCAGTAGCTAAGAACTACATTCCTATCCATTGGAAGACAGAGTGAGAGACACTGGGCCTGGCTTGGGCTTTTGAAACCTAAAAGCCCAACCCCAGTGACACACTTCCTCCAGGAAGGCCCCACCTCCTAATCCTTCTAATCCTATCAGAGTTCTACTCCTTGGTTACTAAGTATTCAAATATATGAGCCTATGGAAGCCACTACACTGCTTAAGCCATTTCTGTTTGTTTTGTTTTGTTTAAGACAGGGTTTCTCTGTGTAGCTCTGACTGTCCTGGAACTCGCTCTGTAGACCAGGCTGAACTTGGACTCAGAGATCCATCTGCTTCTGCCTCCTGTGTGCTGGGACTAAAAGTGTGTATCACTGCCACCTGGCTGCTTAAGCCATTTTTGAATAACATTTCATTACTCATGACTGAGAGAGTTCTGGTTGATACAAGATGCTTTTGTGAGATAGGTTTTGCATTCTCTGTGGAGAGTTCTAACTGGGTTAGGGAGGAGAAACAGCCTAGGGAGCCTTGTAATAGAATACAGACATGGTCAGGGAAGACATGTCAGTCAGAGCCTCAGACTTGAAGTCCTGAAGTATCATGAGGATATATGGATTCAAATCTACACTATTATTTTATTCATTTTTTAATCAAAATTTTTTATATTTGTTATATATTTGTTTATTTTATTATGTTATGTATATGAGTATTTTGCCTATATGGATGTCTGTATACCACATGCATGCCTGGTACCCTCAGAGGTAAAGACTGTTGTGAGTCATTATGTGGGTACTGGGAATTGAACTAGGGTCCTCTGGAATAGCAACAAGTTCTTTAACCACTTAGCCATCTCTCTAATCCCTTTATGCATTTTAAAATTTTCATTTAAAGTATTTTGAAAGTCTATAAAACAAAGAAAACAAGGTTTATAGTTGAAATGTGGGGAACTGACTTATTTTTCCTTGAGTCTCAATGTCCTCTTCTGTAAAGTGGGCATATTATATTCAGAATAGTTATTTCAAGGAGTTATTATAAGCAATGATTTACATAAAGAACCCAGACCAAAATATCTAGTATATCATTCACAAGTAGAAGATATCACTATTATTAATGCTTTGAATTTTTCCTATTTTGGAATATGTGATAATGGATTTTATTGCAACCTTGAGGCAGAAATAGAGTCAACATCACATAAATCAAAAGCACAAACTCTTTAGAAAGAAGCCATTAGATTTATTAAACATTCATTGTGCTGCTCAGATTTAGTCACCAACTCTTCCAAGCTGATAGACAAAGGGACAGCTAAATACAGTTTATTTGCTGAATGTGTTGGCTAGGTGTTTTGTTTGTTTGTCAGCCTGACAAAAGCTGGAGCCATCTGGGAAAGGAAATTTCAACTGAGAAAATATCTTCATCAGATTGGCCTGTAGCAAGTCTGTGGGACAATGTCTTGATTGATGGTTGACGTGGGAAGGCCCAGCCCACTGTGTGCAGTGCCATCCATGGGCAGCTGTATAAGAAAGCAAGCTGAGCAAGCCATGAGAACAAGCCTACCAGCAGCATTTCTCCGTGGCCTCTGTTTCAGTTCCTGCCTCTAGGTCCCTGCCCCCTTGTGAGTCCCTGCCTTGCCTTCTCTCAGTGGTAAGCTGTAAGATGGAATAAACCCTCTCTTCTCCAAGTCACTTTTTGCTCATGGTGCTTATCACAGCATAGGGAGCAAACTTGGACACTAAGTGTCAATGAAGAGTTGAGTATTTGTATTCTCTTTGCTCTGGTTAAGGCTAGAATACCTTGTCGATGGCAGTCCTCCTAATGGATGGGTTCGGGCTAAACTTTTTCCACTGGAACGGTGGGAAAAACAAAGAAACAAACAAACAAACAAACAAACAAAAAGAGCCAACCCAGCACTAATCAAAAGAACCCAATTCTGTGCCTGGCAGGATGTGAACTCCCTGTGGTCTATCTTGTTTCTGTCATAATTCCAGGAGGTAGAAACATCATTGTACAGATGGGAAAACTGAGGCTTTAGAGGGAAGGAATTGTTGAAGGATTCCCAGCTGCTAAGCTGTGGAAGCATTTCTAGCCCAGGCTGTGTGGGTTCAGACCTCCTCCCTCACACTCTTATGCAAACTGTCCACGACCCTCCCCTACCCCCTGTACATCCAGTCGAGCAGGATTTGCCTCTGCCCTCTGGCTCCTGTGTGCGCTATATCAGGTCTCAACTCAACAGGAGACCTAGATTCCAGGCTCAGGATTCCCTGGGTCATCCGCAAGGCTCAGCGTGGGATTTTCCAGTGGCAGTGGGGGCAGAACTGAATCATTTTGAGGAACTAGGATGTCTTTTCTGAGAAGAATTGTTATATTCTGTCTGCCTGTTTCTTTATACATTTGAAGATGTCCCGTTGTGGGAGGACAACCATCCTTTCCTAATGAATCACATGCAGTCGATTTCATTCTACATAGTTGTATTGCGATGATCCAGATGGGAATGAGAGGTAATTGCTTTGATTTATTTTATTTTTATTGATAATGCTCTAATTGGGAGGTGGATATGATTTGAAACAAATGATATTTATTCTATGTGAATTTCGTATTAATAACACATTTTGCTTCACAATGAATTAAAAACAGAACACTTTCTACTGTGCTATAGCATCTTCAAGTTTTCCATGTCATGTGGATGATTATACTATGCCACCTGTGCTGTTTGTCAGCTATGATCATTGTCTTGGCTTGTCTCCTGGAGACGCTGGATATGTAGGTGACTTGGTGACAACAGAAATCAGTGAAAGATGTGGGCAGAAACTTAAACACAGCGCTGAGCCATTGGATACGAGTGATTCTCATGAAAGCAATTTACACACTACAGGTGCTGAAAGTCAAGGCTGTCACATTGTATGACACCAAAGGGTTTGTTTGCATTGTATTTAAAGCTCTAGATAGGCTGTATTAGGCGACTTCTATGGTCTGGATGAGCATTTCAAAAAGTTCCATATGTTAAAGACTTGTTATCCAGAGTGGCATCATAGGGGTGCTGTGGATCCATAGGAGGAAGGACCTAGAGTGCTCTTAGGCCATTGGAAACATGCCCAGAATTATTGTGAGGCCTGTACTCCTCCTGCTTTCTTTTTAGCTTGAGATGTGAACACTTGCACTTGTTCAGCCTTGCATATCCACAATGAAATGAGACCCTCATCAAAGGCTTAGGATAAATTGGCCTAGTCTTGGACTTTAACCTTCAGAAACAAAAGCCCAAATAAGCCTCAACTTCACAAGTAGCTTATCAAGTGTTTCGTTATCATTATACGAGGCTCAGTGATACAGAGGGATGGGCTGGAAAGAGATTGAGGGGACTCGCCTTGGTTCTCGCCTGCTGAGCATTCATTGACTGTATTTGTGTAGCCCACGCCATTCCAGACAATCTGTGCTTGTAGAGATTGTTCCAGTCTTGACGCAGCTTAAGAACAAGTCTGACCAAATCCCCATTGTTCTAGCTTGATTCAGAGATGGGGAATGACAGGCACTAGGGTGCTATCCTCTTTGCTGAAACCTTTAAGATAGATCTTGACTTAATCATGCCTCAGCCCAAGTTCAAGGTTAGCCTTTGTCTCTCTCTGGAATCCCGGGACTTTGGAGCCCAGTTGTAAATAGCATTGGCTCTAGCAGGTCCAGAGCTAGGAAACAGAACGGATAAAATGGCAGGGATGTAAGCTAATGGTGAGTTGGAGTCCTATGTTTCTCCATAACAAACAAGTGTCGTGAAAGAGGGCCAGCATGAACAGTAAAAAGCCTAAGGAAGAGGAGTTTGTGGCATTGCACCAGGAGACTTTTCCCATCTGAAGCCCGTGGGAGGAGTCCAGGATTTGGGTGTGGGTGTGTTAAGCTCCTCCAGAGCTTCTGCCATCGGTGCAGCATTGGACTCCAGTGCCACATTCCTTCCTTTAGCCCTCTGGATAGTTTCACACCAAAAAGATTTAGCTTTTCTTTTCTCACTCTTCTTCCCTCTAAGAACTCTGGATCTCAGTTCGCTTCCTCCCCTGCCTTTCTTCTCCACGATGCCTAGACTACTTTCTGGCAGTGTTCAAGTGAAATTCACATTTTCATTCAGCAAATGTGCTTGAACTCTTTGAAGACATGTTCTAGATGGAATCTAATGGGGGACAAAAAGGGAGCTCCATGACAGGCCTATAATTCCAGCATTTAGGATGCTGAGGCAGGAGGATGTTATCTTTGAAGCCAGGCAGGTAAGACACTCTCTCACAAAACAAAACAAACACAGAAAATGAAGTACCAGATATTTGGTGTTTTTATTGGGCTGTATCAGCCAGGGCCTGAGGAATCACAACCATCAAAGGGTCACAGTCATCATTGACGTACCATTCTATTACTCTTCTAATATACTTTGTCTACTATTTCTGCTGGCAGCCTCTGACTAATTCTGCTGAGGAGAATCATCCTGATTGGCTCTATTAACCATCCCTTTACCAGGCTACATTGTAATGAAAAACCAAATCCCCAAGTGTTACTGGATCCTAATGGCCCAGCTAGCTCAGTCGGTAGAGCATGGGACTCTTAATCCCAGGGTCATGGGTTTGAGCCCCATGTTGGGCACTAGATGTTGCTGAATCCTAATGGCTCCCTCAAGGGAAGGAGGGAGAAGGCATGGTGTCAACAGCACAGACACCAGGAGCCAGTTAAAGGCAAACATCAGACTCATTTATTCAATAATGGGGAAGGCACAGCACCCAAGCTGTGTCCCAATCTGGTGGCATGGCATGGTCATCCTTCATTGGCTGGGCATGATCAGGATGACAGCGATAAGGAACTCTGGCATCACCTGTTGCTAGGCCCTCAGACTCCAGTTTGGCTCATAAAGAAGTACATTATGTCTCAGACCGGCCTCAAATGCTGGTTCTGCCGTGCTGAGTGGATGAAGGAGAGCTGTCTCTGAACGTGGACACCAGAAGCACGTTGCTGGCACTGGACCTTCAGAGAGGCTCCTGTGTCCACCTTCAGCAATGTCTTCCTTCTATTTCCTCTAAGCAAAACTGAGGAAACCAAATGTAACCTTGGACTGGACAATGCAGACAAGAGGCTCCTTTTCCCTGACTGAAACCAAATGTGTTCCCCAGTGGCAGCCACATCCAAATTTCCTTTTTGTTTTAATAAAACAAAATAAATATTTACTTCGGAAAAAAAAAAAGAAGTACATTATGTGCATGCCTCGGCAACTGGTTTGAGTCAATATCCTTGACCCTATGGGCCTGTTCTACTACACCCAAGCCCCTGTGTGGTGCTTGGGTGCAATGTGTTACCATTTATTGTAGCTCTTTTTAGGATTTTTTCTGAGGAGCAAAGTACCCAACAATGATATGCATTGTAGTCGGAGATATGTCCTGTGTCATTCAAGAGCTCGAAGGTTACTCCTGGTCCCTAATGTCATCTAATTGCTTGATGGCCGACTCCAAAGGTAATTGAATGGTTAAACCAGTGATCTAGACTCTGGTGGCAAATCAGGGGACAGAGACAAACACCGAAAGGCACCTTCAGCCCAGAGACAGGAACCCCCTGGTGTGGATTAGTGTTAGCTGCATTCCTTCATAGAGTCAGTCTGGGAACACAGCGGAAGAGGCTGCTCCCAATTTCCTCTACATCTCTTTGCAGCAGGATGCACAGATATTGTCTCTATCTTTCGTCAGCTTATGGATTGTTAGGAGAAAGAGGGCTAGAGTTGATGGAACAGAAGTTGTTGGTGTTTCCCAGCACGGGGGGAGTCTAGCTTGAACATGCTTTCTGACCTGGTGTGATGGCTCACGCCTGTAATCCCAATACTGAGAAAGGAGGACTGTCGTGAGTCCAAGGCCACCTTGAGCTACAGAGTGAGATCCTCTTCAAAGACGTCATTAAGTATATAGATGAATAAATAAATAAACCAATCCACACACTGAATGAGCTGTTACTGTGGCTCTTTACTCCCTCTTGTGGTGGTGTGTTGCCATTGTCATCTATAACACCCAAACCTGTCTGGCTGAATCACCTTAGTTCTTTACCAGCAGAACATAATTGGTGACCATCTTCACGATTTGGTGGGTCATGCCCTCGAGTCTGAGTCGTTGCAGTGATTTCAAGGTTCTCATGTTCTCTATCTATTAAATTCCCAGTTGTACTGTTGGTGAACTCATCATGTTTTAGGGCTGCCCATGTTAAGTCTTGCCTCACAAGGCACCCCACTCCCCACCACTCTTATTTTCTAGTGAAATAGCAAAATCTAGAAAACCCGCCAGAGTTTTGAAATCTTGCTAAGCTTCTCATGGTTTTCAAGATGGTTTGAGCATCTTCTGGGGCCTGGCGTTCTGCAGAACAGAGGATCAGAGGAAGGCTGAGTAAGGCAAAAACAATATTATAAGACAAAAATTGAAAGAGTAGGATATTTAGAGAAATACACAAACAGGAGGATATTCTAGATATCTCAGTAACTAGGGTACAAGTAGTAACAATACCAGTGAGAACATGCATGATGGGGATAATATGAGCTACAGACTTGATCTAACGGCCATATGTAGAGCCTAAGCCCCAGACAACAAAGCAGGCATTCTTGTCAAATACATGTGGAATCCTTATTAACACTGCCAAAACGATGGCTCAGAAGGCCCGTCTGATATATTTCAAAAGATTGAAACCAGTGTGTCTTCTTTGATAGGAATGCATTAAGTTCAAAATCATCAGTAGGAAAGATTATTAGAAAATCCTCCTGTTTGGTAGCAAATAAATTTGTAAAGAACCAACACATGAAAAAAAAAAGGTATGAGAGAGGTGGGTATGGTGGTGGTGTGGGACTACAAGCCCATTGCTTTGGAGGCTCAGGCAGGATGGTTTTTACTTTTATACACTGGTCAGCACCGAGTGCCATCCCTATATCTTGCGCTTTGAAACAAGAATTGATGCAATCTCCTCACACTTCTAAACTAAGATTAACCCAGCTGTAATTCTCTCCTAAATCTTTCTTTTGCCCAACGTACATAACTCACAGGACTGTGGCAACTGCTCACGGCATTCAGAAAACACCAGCAGACGTTACCAAAAACACAAATGACATTGCCAGATTCGGCACAATCCAGACCTGTGTAGCCGTTGCCAGCAAAGTGATTTAAGGCTATCTAGGGATGGAGCAAAGAAAGAAGCTTCCTGTAATGCCTTTGGTGGATTTCTAGTCTACTGTTGCTAGCTGACCAGAGTTGATGAACCTAAACTCCATTGGGAAATATTTTCATGAACAGATTAGTTATGCTTCTGTGTGCTCCTTCTGATACCCTGAACGAACCCAAGGCTTTCTTCCAGCTGTGTTACAGCTACTGTTTCCACTGGGACTGGACTTCAGGTCCAGTAAGGACGCAGGACATAAACTTTGCCATGCCAAAGAATGTGTAAATTTCTTTCCTACAAACGACTTCCTTTTTTCTCCTGCTCCTTCTCCTCTTCTACAGGATATCACTATGTAGTTCAACTGGTCCCAAAACTCCTATGTAGTCCCAACTTATGATCCTCCTGCCTCAGCATCTCCAGTGCTGGGGTAATGGGCTTGTGCCACCACACATGACTTCCTACAAAAATTTTCTTCCTATAGCAGAATCAGTGAATATTATCTGTTTATGGATGGGAAATAAGATAAAGGAGGAAGAAACTTAATCTCAGCACTTGGGAGGTAGATACAGGAGTTCAAGGTCATTCTCAGCTACATTAGCAAATTTGAAGCCAGCCTGGCCTACAAGAGACCCTATCTCAAAAAACAAAACAAAACAAAACAAAACAAATGGAAGACAAACTAAATAAAAAACAAAACAAAACCCATAATACTTGGGTTTAGTGGCTCATGCCTTTAACCCCAGCATTCAGGAAGCAGAGGCAAGAGGGTTTCTAAGAGTTTTAAGTCAGCCTGGTCTACATAGCAAGTTCTAGCCCAGCAAGAACTACACAGTGAGACTAACAAAACAAAACAAAGAATCCAACCAAACAGCATCACTACAAAACCAAACCCAACCAAACAAAAACAAACAACCTGTGTTATATTCATTTTACCAGCTGAGTTTGAGACGAAACCAAATCTAAACTTTGGCAAGATGCAGCTGTCTTGGTTACTGTATCCCCTAGAGGATTTCTTATGACCCTCGAAGAAAGACATTTCCATTTCCATCCATGACTTGACCCTGATTTATGCAGTGTAATTCTTGGACAGCTTGCATTATCCCCAAATCAATCGATTTTCTTATTTACCTCTGCTACTGAGGTCTAAGTGTGAACTCAGCCTGTAAAAGCTGCAGCTGAAACCCAGCTGTTTACTCAATGACGGTGTTTCAATTAGTTGGGAAATGAAATTTTCATCTCAATACTTCAGATTTTGGTTCCAAGAAGGTAGTTCTCACATGTACCACATGTGATCCCAATATGTTTAAAGGTTCAGTGCGGGTCTCTCCCTATTTCACACACCTAGCTCTTCAGCTGGAGACAGGAAAGTGAGGACCACAGGAATCAAGCCTTACAGATGGAAAAAGAAAGATTTACTTCGTCCTACTGCCCAGTCCCAAGTATATCCAGGCTGCCCCTTCATGTCTTAAGTGATAATCTGGACCAAGCTGTCACACAAGAAAGGGGATGGTTGAGTTGCTTACCATCTGAGAAACCGTCTTGGCAGCTTGCTGGTCCACATGTTAAAAGAAAGGAAATAGAAGGAAGAAGCCTCTGGAGAGATGTAGGAAGGGAAAGAGAAATGGCGGGGTGCTGTGGGATGTTCTGTATGGCAAATGTGTTGCTCTGATTGGTTAGTAAATAAAACACTGATTGGCCAGTAGTCAGGCAGGAGGAAGTATAGGTGGGACAAGGAGGAGAATAATTCTGGGAAGCAGAAGGCTGAGTCAGAGACATTGCCAGCCGCTGCCATGACTAGCAGCATGTGAAGATGCTGGTAAGCCACTAGCCACGTGGCAAGGTATAGATTTATAGAAATGGATTAATTTAAGATATAAGAACAGTTAGCAAGAAGCCTGCCACGGCCATACAGTTTGTAAACAATATAAGTCTCTGTGTTTACTTGGTTGGGTCTGAGCGGCTGTGGGACTGGCGGGTGTCCAGGTGTCAGAGATTTGTCCTGACTATGGGCCAGACAGGAAAACTCTAGCTACAGCGGGGCCTTGTTATTATTGCATTTCTCCCATGGTATTCCTCCCTTCCTTCCTTCCTTCCTTCCTTCCTTCCTTCCTTCCTTCCTTTTTTTCTTTCTGAGACAGGGTTTCGCTGTGTAGTTTTGGTGCCTGTCCTGGATCTTGCTCTGTAGACCAGGCTGGCCTCAAACTCACAGAGATCGGCCTAGCTCTGCCTCCCAAGTGCTGGGATTAAAGGTGTGTGCCACCACTGCCTGGCTCTTAAAAGATTTATTTATTTTATGTATATGGTGCTCTATCTACATGTAGACCTTGCATGCCAGAAGAGGGCATCAGATCCCATCATAGATGGCTATGAGCCACCATGAGGTTGCTGGGAATTGAACACAGGATCTTTGGAAGAGCAGTAGGTGCTCACAACTGCTGAGTCAACTCTCAGCCCTATTCTTATCCATTCTTACATGGTTCACCCAGGGAACATCTCTGACATTCTCCAATCATTGATCATTCCTCTTTGAGGAGAAATATAAAGTATGTGGTCTATCAGAGGGTTGAGAAGTGTCTTCTCTTTTGTTTACTGTGACCAAATCTAAAACATGGTTTAAAGCTTAGATACATTTAAATTTAAATCAACTAATGATTGACCCTGGATAAGCTTGTTTAAACACATTCTCTGTGGCACTTGCTGCTGACTCTCCCTTGTTTATTCACCTTTGCGCCGATGCTATTTTATGGACAATTTTTGAATAGAAAATTATGTTTTAAGAGGCTGGGGGCTTAGCTCAGTAGTAGAGCACATCTAGTTTGTACAAGACTCTGGGTTTAATCCTTAGTGCTTTAAAAAATAATTTTTTTATTATAATAATTTTACTCACATAGAAGTTACTAAATTAGCCAGGCGACAGTGGCACACGCCTTTAATCCCAGCACTCTGGAGGCAGAGGCAGGCGGATCTCTGTGAGTTCGAGGACAGCCTGGTCTACAGAGCGAGATCCAGGAGAGGTATCAAAGCTACACGGAAAAAACAAAACAAACAAAGAAGTTGCTAAATTAGTGCAGAGAGTAGATACATTACAGCAGGCTTGAAGAACTCTTAAGTCCACGTACTGATGTAAGATGATTTGAGACTAGCTAGATTTGAGCTGAAGCCAAGTGCAGGTGGGTTGAGGACCACTGAGGGAATTAACTAGACTCTTAATTTGTCACAGTCTGTATCGCTGACCTTAAGGAAATCTCTAGTCTACTAAGTTTTTCCTCTATGCATTTAGTCTAGAAGACAGAAAAGGGAAAAATCCCACAGGTCATTTATTTACCCTAAATGCACCAAGCTATCTTTGTTTCTGTTTTGTTTTGTTTCTGGCAGAGTCTGACTATTTAGTCCTGTCTGGCCTGGAACTTTCTATGTAGACCTGCCAATGGCCATGTCAGAGGAGCAGCAGGTGGCAGTTGACTTCAGGGCATTGGCCTAGCAGCATGCAAGGCACTGATGGGTGAATCTCTAGTAGGCAAAGCCCCGAGAGCCTTGGCCCCAGAATGGCTCTTGCTACTGCTGTGCCTTCACATGTTTGCCGCTGTCATTTTTCTCTGGTATCTGGCATGGTGTGAATGGGCTTGGGGCAATCCCCACTGCCCTTAATGTGGTGTGATCATTTCATGGAAATATCCTGTTCTAGTGGGCATTCTTACCTGTGGATTATTATTGAAGATGATTTCCTCCTAAGCTGTACTGTTTAACTGATGCAATGATTTTATGCAATGATAGTGTTAGTTTAAATAGGATTTTGATGATTGAGGGTCTTTAATAAACATAGTAAGAGATAAAGGTTAGCTTAGTGGAAAAACTAATGGAGGTAAAAGCAAGATGTGGTGTTGCCCCTGGGGCTGCAGAGGATAGAAAATAAGAACAAGGAAGTGTCACACAGCTGGTTTCCCTTGAGGAGCCACATAGACTGTGGTTTAAGTTAATGATTACAAAAAACAACTGAGTCCCAGAAGCTAAGATAGCTCAAGGTCTTTTAATATTAATGTTGAGAGATGTGTTCGTGGGTTTCAGGGTGCACCAGGGCTAAAACAGAGCTTTAAATATGACTTATGGTTAGATTAAGATGTTTCTGTTAATGGATTTTAGGTAGAAAATCTTGGAACACAATTTAAAGTTTAGAAAGGCACACTTTTAATAGCCGAGTGAGGGACTCATTGAGGACAGGGAACAAGGACAGTGACAGCCTGGTTATTGCTGGCTGACATAACTTTCTTGCTAGGATGGGTTGGTGATCATGGGTAATTATTAATTCCTTGGGTCTTTACTAAATATAGTAAGGGATTATTTTATTATTTTGTTATTAATTATTAATAATTTCTGCCCTCAGCTTCCTGATATAAAAACTGTTGATGAGTGGGTTTGTACCCCGAGGATTTAAAATAGAGATGACTGGTTGTTTTTATCTGTAAAACTTTAGATTTCTGATTCCTTTAAGATTTTTTTTATAAGATTACCTTTTGAGATAAACGAAGTGATTAGTCCTTTTTTTTTGTAACCACAAAATACAGCCTGCCAGTAAAAGAACTGGCTGAGAAAAACACCTTGCTTACTTATACTCTGATAATCTATAACCAGTTGCTTGGGTATGAATGTATGTAGGTTCTTGGGACAACTTGTTTTTCACCTGTAATACATAAAATGTTTAATCATGTAAGGAATATGGAAAATATGTTGGTTTTTACTTGTATTCATTGTAGTCATTCACTTAAAAATAGATTGAAACCACATTGTAATTTTTATATTGCTTGAAGGAGTTTGCTGGGGTATATAAGCTATAAGGAAAGAAATAAAGTTAGCTAGAAGGAAGACATCAAGAGAGACAAAAGGGGAAGATTAGGGTAGAAGAACAGAACAGAAAAGAAATAGAGTGGAACTAACAACAGTAAAAATAATGAAATGAAGAACTAAGCTGTGGCCCTCAGAAAAGCCCTCGTGTGTCTATTGGTCTGTCTAATTCGTCTGCTCTGCATCTCCTCTTCAGTTTCTCCGACCTGTGGAAGCCTTGCCATTCATCAGCACTTTAGGGGGAGATCCTGACATGTTGGAGGGGTGTGTGTGTGTGTGTGTGTGTGTGTGTGTGTGTGTGTGTGTTTCCCTTTTTCACTGGGCCCAGAGAATTAAGTTCTCCTCCCTCAGATAGAAAAGTCAAGCTGCCTGTTGGGTCCACCTCAAATCCTGAGCTGTTAGAGGCTGGTTCTCACGGCAGTGGTATAGACCAGACTGGCCTTGAACACATAAAGATCCACCTGCCCCTGTCTTTGAAGAGCTGGGATTAAAAGCATGTGCCACCATGACTGGACTAATGTGCTTTTTTTTTTTTTTTTTTTTTTTTTTTTGGTTTTTCGAGACAGGGTTTCTCTGTGTAGCTTTGGAGCCTTTCCTGGAACTCATTTGGTAGCCCAGGCTGGCCTCGAACTCACAGAGATTCTCCTGGCTCTGCCTCCCGAGTGCTGGGATTAAAGGCGTGCGCCACCACCGCCCGGCCTCCAATGTGCTTTTAATTAGTAAATATAAATCTCTTTTTCTTCTAGGACTCTAGGGCAAGACAATTATATACTCACATACATTATACAATTATATGCAATATATATATATATATACATATACACACATGTATATATATACACACATACAATTATACATATAAATCCATACTTATGTTGCAAACCTCTTTGTAGCATATTAAATCAGACACCTCCTTCTACTTTGACGATTGTAATTTCTAAATATGTAAGCATTCATATTCTAAACATATTTATTCGTAGACTTACTTTGTCACCTGCTTTTACCTATTTCTTTTGGCTGTGGTCCAGGACAAGCTAGAAATAGCCAGGGCTGGGTTTTAAGATTGAGATTGGCTAGTGGAATACCAAGGAAGACTATAAGACAAGATCACAGCTGACATTCTGCAGTGGTTACTTTGAGACCCGAGCTACCCCAAACACCTGTTGGAAGACATTGCTGGCTGGTCAGAGGTCACAGCTTCTCCGTGGCCTAGCAGCTTATCTCAATAAGCTCCCTCCCTCCAGTAGAACTTTCTGCCTCTACCTGCCCTTATCTGGAGAATGTCCCCAGGTCTTATCTAAAAGCTGTTTCTAAAACCAGATGCCCGATTCATCTTTACCTTGACTCTTGGCACAGATCTCTGCTAAGGACACTTGTGCTAGGAACTCTGCTATAGGACCCTACTGCCACATACTATGTCATGTAATAGGAGCGAGCCACTTAATGCAAATTAGGGTTTGTCCCCAGGCTCCCCAGTCCCGTATATTCCTTATACTCTGGAATAAAATTGAGCTGATTTACAGAAATCTGTCTCCAGGAGGGCTGTGTCTGTTCGTGCTCATGGGCTGCCAAAGCTTTCTGTTGCCCTGTCCACCTCTTTCCCCTGTCGAGGTGGTGGCCAACAGGCCCGGGGCTGGGGTCGGGGGGAGATCCTTGCAAACACCAATACACATAATCAATATTTCCCCCTTTGAGCTAGCTTGAGGAAGTTTGGCTCCTCATTGTCACGGTAGCTGTAGAGGTTTCCCCAGAGTGGCTCAGGGTCACGAAACCCACACTGTTACAGAGTGGTCGCTGAGCTCATGCCAGAGTCAGGTTCCCGATTCCCTAGACTATTTTTTATATTTTAACTTAAGCTTCTCTTTTAAAATGCTCGCACACTGGGCTGTGCGTGGTCAGTAAGGAAAGCAGAAAAACCAGCTAGGCGCGGGACAGACGTGCCTTCCGGGCGGAGGTGGCCTCTACCCTCATGGTTGG
Organism: Peromyscus eremicus; assembly: GCF_949786415.1. Lineage (NCBI taxonomy): Eukaryota > Metazoa > Chordata > Mammalia > Rodentia > Cricetidae > Peromyscus > Peromyscus eremicus. The sequence goes on from NC_081435.1 coordinate 38,494,073, forward strand.
AAGCCAATGGGTCGGAGAAAAGGTCCCAATGTCCCGAGCTGGACGAGCCCTTGGCATACTGTACTTCCTCCCTGCTTCCCCCCTTAACCACTGTCTGTGGGTGCTGGGCTTAAGGCAGAGCCTGGAGCCGGGTAGGCAAGCGTCACTGGCTCCATATCCCGCCCCTTTTCCCCCTAACTTTCTCCATTGGCTCTGCTTTTCTATTCGAGAATTGTGTGTTCACAGTCTGAGTGAAGGAGGTTGGCTTTACCGACGGAGAAAGACTTAAAAAAAAAAAAAAGCAGAACAGAAAGCAAAGTGGATTGGTAATTTCAAAATTATTTTCCTTGCGAGGAAAGCATAGGAGTCAGGACAATGGGCCAATAAGGGGTTAATTAGCATCGTGTTACTTTATTTTATGTAGATTAAGCTGGAGAGAACCTCATTACCTTGGCAGCTGAAACTCGCCTGTTTGGAAATTTTGGCTGTTAGCTGGCTAATTTTTTTCAAGGACTAAAAAATCTTAAAAAAAATTATGTTGAACCCAGGATCTCACTCATGCCAGGCAAACTTTCCACCACTGAGATGCATCCCCTCACCTGCCTTTTATCTTGAGTCTTGTATGCTCTCTGAGCTGGTCTGTTTGGCTTTCAGGGAACATGGGGATTCAAGGGTCAAATGCGATAAGCAGATTTGAACGGATGGCTGTGAGAACAAAGTACTGGCTGAGCTTTGGGCTGCCAGTGAAAGGCCGTGAACTTCGGAGTTGAAGGTGTGGGTTAGGCAGCTACTCCTCTTGCTCTGCTGGAGCACTGAAGCCACATTTCCAGATCTCAGAACTAAAGTTGTTGGCTAGGTACCTACCCCAGAGTCTTCACTCCCTTTCCTCAAACACAACCGACTAAAACTGAGGCCATATTCTCTTTCAGGAGCGGCTCTTCCTGTTGTTTGCTTTGATGACTGACCCACCATAGCATATCTTGTTAAGGCAGAGTATGTCGTTCAGTTCCTTACCCCTCACACCCAACGACCCAGAAAGACCTATTCATGCCATTCGAAATGCACCCAAAATTTTCCTCTTCAACATTTCCCCTTCTGTCCTCTTTTCTCTCTTTCCAGGTCTTTTATACATTCTTGTCCATCTCTCCTCAGCCCTCCTTAAAAGGACAAAGTGACCTTTTCATAAGTAAATGTATTCTAACCACCCTCCGGAGTAATCCTGCTCAGAACCATTTTCTGCATGAAATTCATACATTGAATATGATCTAACTAGCTCTTTTAGTTTTGTGGCTCCATTCTCTTCCTGCCCCAACCTAGCTATTACCTCCCCTCGCTATCATGCTCCACCCCACCCCAATTTAAACACTTCTGCTTCACTTCCTTGGAACAGCCTTTCTTTTTTCTTTTTCTCTCCATGGGTGCATAGTGTTCCTTTATGTTGCCACCATCTGTCAGCACACCTACACACTTTTCTCACAAGTCCTATCAGGCTGCAGTGCCATTGAAAGTTAATCAGCACACTGCCAATAGCATCCATAGTCTTTTTGCTCAGCTCTAAGTTTGTTTCTAAGACCTGGTTGCTCAATATTTGTTGAATAAATGACTGACACTGTATGGCTGTTCCCAACATGTAAATACTAAACTCACTTAGCCGCCTTTTTTTTTTTTTTTTTTTTTTTTTTTTTTGATCCACTGTGTCTGTTTTGGGAAAGGCAGTGGGGGGGGGGGGGGCTCCAGCATTCTGAGTTTTGACAGTTTCAGAATGATTTTCATATAGTAGATCCAGGGGATACATTCTGAGAAGTCTTGATCACTGCTACGAAGGATAACTTTCTTTTTTAGAAGCTAAGTCAAAAAGCCTCTCCTGAATGGAAGCCAAGTACTATTTATCTAGGTCAGTGGCTGAACTCAGATCACGTCGTTGAGTGAATGACGAAGCTATAGGGAGCTATATGCAAGGAGAGTGCGGGACCAGTCATTTCGCCACACAGATCCTGGCAGCCCTCTCTTCTAAAAGAATTTCCAAGCCAATTCTCTTGGACAAATTTTTCTCACGAAGTGGAATCGTCCTGGACTACATTTCCCAGGATGCCAAGCCAGGCCCCCCCCATCCCCCACGCAGGCGCACTTGGAAACAGACGCCAATTTCCTGAAACCCGTAGGTCGCTCGCTGGTGTCCCGCCCCTTCTCTCCCGGCTCGCTGTCCTGGTCTTGCAGAGCGTACCCAGGGGCACTGCCAGGGTGTGCGTGGTGCAGGGTAGACTCATGGCTTCGCCGCTGAGGTTCGACGGGCGTGTGGTCCTGGTCACCGGCGCCGGGGGAGGTGAGCCTCGCGCCGGGCCCGCTGTCCGGATGGCAGGGCTGCGGGGGTGCAGCTGCGGGCTGCGGAGAGCTCGTGCCGGATTGAGAGGGACCCGGGTGGGCCGGGCACGCAGGGTCACTGGGCACACTGGGACACTGGCCATGCAGGCAGGTGCTCCGGAGTCCCCAGCCGGGAGGGAGCTTTCAGGACCCACGGCTTTCCCAGGGGACATGTCAGGAGGTTGCTTGGTGCACAACTGGGTAAAAGTTCGTCCTCTCTGGTGCGTGGGCATGGAGTGTGAGTTTTGCTGCCTTTGGACGCTTAGGCCTCTGTCAAGTCACATATGGGCTTAAAAAGACTTCTTGGACCTGGCGTTCCACCCAGGGGACTGAGATGCCAGCCCCTTGACTTTGAAAGGTCGGTCGTTGAGTGTTTATTTTCCTCCGTCTCATGATTCAAGTTCTCGAGAGGGCCGCACACACCAAAGTTCACCGGGAATTGTGGCAAAGGTCTCACACTCAAGTGTGTGAAAGGGCGAGAGATGATACGGGGATAAGGTGAGAGGAGAACCTGAGAGCAAAGGCATTTCTGAAGTGAGCCAGCCAGTGGGAAAGCTGCCAATCTTTTATTTCATAATAAGAGAATTGCAATTGAAGCAACACTAATTTTAAGGGACAGGAAATTAACTCACACTTAGGTAGATGTTTTGCAGTGAAATTTCTCGATTAGTTTCACCCCAGTGAGTGGCCTCTAACCTCCAAGTGTAAGGCATTAACTTAATGGAACTTTGATCTCTCGCTCTTAAAGGGGCTGCCATGCACCAATCGTTATTATTGAGACAGGGTCTCATCTATGCCAAGCCGGCTTTAAACTTCCTCCCTCCATCTCCCAGAGGCTGTCATTACCCATGTCTGCCACCAACACTGGGAAAAAGTCTGATTAATTTATCCATTTTGGTTTATTTGTATATGTATTTATCAATTTACCCCAAATATAAATTTCCTATCAAGCTTCTCCACTTAGCAATGAAATGTATCAACTAAAATTGAGAAAAAAAGTTAAAGAAGTTTATGCTAGACAAAAATCTTCCATCCCTGGTTGCTAGCCTCCCTGGTCAATTCCTCAAAGCTCATCTCTACTTGCCAATCTCAGGTATTCAGAGTTAAAATGATTTGCAGTTGACAGCGGCATGTTCAAGGTTCAGCACAGGTTCTAGAAATCACTAGATAGTTTAGGACAGGAAAGAATTCAGCAGAAGCATTTGGGTTTGTGTTGGGGTTTTGGAAGTCACCCCTTTGATCTGTCATTGGATCTCTGCCATAGTCTAAGTGGCCTAGGACATTAGGGACCTGAAAGTATGGAAGCTGACATTCAAGGATTAGGAGACCAGATCAAGTAGTTACCTCTCCAGGCCCGGTTTTTTTTTTTTTTTTTTTTTTTTTTTTTTTTTTTGGTTTTTTGAGACAGGGTTTCTCTGTGTAGCTTTGCGCCTTTCCTGGAACTCACCTTGTAGACCAGGCTGGCCTCGAACTCACAGAGATCCGCCTGGCTCTGCCTCCCGAGTGCTGGGATTAAAGGCGTGCGCCACCACCGCCCGGCTCAGGCCCGGTTTTTTAAATATGAGGATATTTCAAGAAAAGTAGCTTCTTAAGCAGCAAATGCCAGAGTCCTGGTAATGTGGTATCTTTGTCATTTCTACTTTTAAAATTTCACAAAAATTCACCTAGTGATGGACTCTAGTTCACACTTGGCGTCTAGCAGCCAGAGAGGATGCTAGGGAATGGTGGGGAAAATAGATGGGAAAATAGGGTTCTAACTTTTCTAACTTTCACAGCCAGAAGGAGGGTGGACAGGATGTTGAGAGAACCAGGAAGATGCTGCCTGCTATTGTAACTTAATTGTTGACTTGTTATTTTAAAATGGGAGATCAAGTTTCATGAACTAAAATAGTCATACTGACATTTCCCAACTTTCTCTTTATTTTGTTTGACCAGGATTGGGCCGAGCTTATGCCCTGGCTTTTGCAGAAAGAGGAGCATTAGTTGTTGGTAAGTTGTGGTTTTCTTTTAAATTAGTAGCCGTCAGCAAAAACACAGTTTTCCCAAGTGCCCTTTGTCTTCCTAGTACACAATTAGTTAAGGTTTAATTTCATAGTTTTTACTTCTGTCAGAGAATTTTTGAGTTTAAGGCTAACTTTTTTCCTTTTTAAAAGTTGCCTTATTTATTTATTTTAAAAACCTGGCTTGCCGAGATTATAGGTATCCATCACCATGCCCTGCTTTACTCACTTTCTAACGTGAACTATTTTTGTAGACTTTCTCATTTATAAGAATTGATAAAGAGGTATAAACATTGATTCTTGGCTTTAGTCTTGTGGGCTGTTACTTTTTGAGGTAGGAGCTCATCCCCTGACGAGAGATGAAAGGAGAAGCCCTCGGTAAATACCTTGGTAAAAAGTAAATAATTGCAGTTGGAAGTTTGGAGTCAGGAGGCCATAACGATGAGTTATCTATCTCTTAAAAACAATTTCAATGGAAACCTTTTTAAAACTTAAAAAAAATCGAATCCTGATGTCAACTATGTGAGTGTTAGTTCAATGATGGGGTGGAGACTGATGGAAAGGTGAGCTCTTGTGGACTACTGAAGGATTTAGTAACCCGCATAGTTAGGATTGGCCTCGTGTGTTTGTCCACAGTTGGGAAAGAATGAGTGCTAGAGCAGGGGTATATGCAGGGTAGATGATCCGCCCTGATGATATGTTGAAGCGTATTTCCTAGGATGAAACTGTTGGCTGGTAGTGGCCTCCTAAACATGGACACTGTAATATTTGGCAAGGATGTATATTTCAGTCTCTCTTTGACAGGTCTTCTTGAGGATGTTTCATGGCCAGGCCCGAAGACACGTGCTGTTACTATTTTTTCTTTCTTCACGTGCTATGAAGTTCTTAGTATTTCTACCCTGTTTAACCTGTTTATTTATCATGTAAATTCTACTCACAGATCTCGTTCAATCTTTCCTATCTCCTAACGGACCCAAGAACATTTCCGTTTGCAAAGAGAGCATTTTGGTCATTGGTGCTTTTATTGTTGACAAGTTCTTTTCTGGAGGAGAGGCTGCATGAATCCCTCTCCCCACTTTTGTTTTAACTAAGAAATGAACATAGTATGTAAACTTGTTTTAAGCCAGGGGTCATGGGGATCCTTGTAATCCTAGTACTTAGGAGGTGGAGACAGGAGGATCAGAAAGAAGTCCAAGGCCAGCCTAAGTTACATGAGAAACTCTCTCAGAAAAAAAAACAACCCCAAACAAACAAGCAAACACTCCCCTCAAAATCAAACCTCAAACCCTAGAACAGCAAACCAAACACATACAATTGCATAGACACCCTCCACCCCCACATCACCAGTCTTTTTTCTTAAATAATTTCACAGCAGGCAAGCTTGGGCTCTACAGTCAAGCTCTTTCTTAGAGTATTAAAGGAAATAAACTACAGTGTTGTAAGAGCGCACATCAGTTCTTGTTTTCCTACAGCCTTTGAATATGTCAAATTCGGATGGTGAGTGTTTGAGTTCAAAGAAGAGATCAAATATACAAAGACAGCATGTCTATTCATTCTCTCATTGCCTTGGGATGGTTGTTGTGGTATTGCGAAAAGTCCTAGGTGAAAGTTCTAGAAGGCAGAATTCAAGTATTTGCTGAACATGGCAGAAACTGTTTTAGTTAGTTGTTCAAGGGCAGGATTCAGTCTTTGTGAAGCTATAGACAGACAAACAGACACACACACACACACACACACACACACACACACACACACTCTTTTAAGTTTTGAGACAGTTCTTGTAGCCCAGCCTGTCCTGGAATTTGTTATTAACCCTGGCTGGCATTCATCATGCACTCTTTCTGCCTCAGCTTCCCAAATGCCGGGTTACAGGTGTGCACCACCACACCAGGCTTGATACAGCGGACCTTTTTGATGGTTGCTTACCTTTTTCTTCATCGGTGACTTTCCTGAGAACGTTGTGGGCCACCAAGGCAGTTTGTTCCCATCTAATCAGTACTGTGCTCTTCTTCAGCATTAAAAACAAAAAGCATCGATATCTTGCTTCAAGGCCTCAAGGTTGCAGTGTAGAGTGCTAACCTTTTTGTTAATTGTTTTTGTTCATTGAGGTGATTCAGCTTATCTTGTTTCCGGAAGATTGACCTATCATAGATCCTGTACTTGGCTCAGAGGACAGTAAGAAGTGTAAGACCTTGAGAAGTAAAGTAGCTTGTCTCCCATCTAAATCATCTTATGCTAGATTATAATGAGTTTACCGTTTCACATTGTAATGGCTTGTCGCGATAGACATTTATGTGGCCAGATAGACATTTATGTGGCCATTCAGCTGTTCCTGTACTGTGATCTCAGATGACAGATCAACTCTTTTTTTTTTTGTCGGAGCTGAGGATCGAACCCAGGCAGGGCCTTGCGCTTGCTAGGCAAGTGCTCTACCACTGAGCTAAATCCCCAACCCCGACAGATCAACTCTTACCTGGAGCATTGCTATTGGGTCAGAGGGGACATAATGCTGTGTGCCAGACAGTTTATGTCAACTTGACAAAGCTAAAGTCATCTGAGAGGAGGGAACCTCAACTAAGAGAATGCCTCCATAGGAGCCAGCTGTAGGCAAGCCTGTAAGGCATTTTCTTAATCAGTGATTGATTCAGAGGGGCCCAGCCCATTGTGGGTGGTGCTGTCCCTGGGCTGGTGGTCCTGGGTTCCATAAGAAAGCAGGCTGAACAAGCCAGTGAGGATCAAAGCAGTAAGCAGCACTTCTCCATGGCCTCTGCATCAGCTCCTGCCTCCTGCCTTGTTTGAGTTCCTGTGCTGACTTCCTTTGATGATGGACTATGATGTGTAAGTGAAAACCGAATAACCCCTTACCCTCCCCGCCTTGCTCTTGGTCATGGTGTTTCATCACAGCAGTGGAAACCCGAAGACACGCTGGATCTGTGTGCTGGTTGGCTCTAGAAACTCCTCTTCAGAAGTGGCTTGGTGACTTCCCCTCCTGTTTCTGTGACCAAATCCTTTAGCCAAGCCTGAAGCTAAGGGCATCATTTAAGAAATGCTCTAAGTTCATGATAATACAAATGCTGTACTTTATATCCCACTTTAATATAAAGTATTACAGAATATTTAAATTTGAGCATAAGATTTTCTTTTGTTTTAACTAAGATACAAGCTTCATTTTAAACTCAAGCCCCATGTTACTAGTATCACACACCTGTAATCCAGTGCATGGGATTTATACTCTAACAATCCGAATTTGGTTTTGTGTAAATTACAGATTTCAGTGAAGGTTTGCGCATGTCTGAAGTAGGTGCTGGGAACTGAGCAGGAGATGAGCTGTACCCAGTTCTCTCAGTAATGCTTTATCTTGAGAGCATGAACACAAGACAGATGGAGGTCTTCTAGCAGGAACTTCAGCTAAAAGTCAGAAAGTTTTGTCCTCTGGAACTGAGGGAGTAGCATCTTGGACAAGTTAAGTTACACTCTTATGAACTAAGATGGACATGACTTCCTTTCTGCGCTGTACTTACACAATAATGGGTGAACCAGATCTTAATTCCTGTGGGCTACAGTCAGAGTGTTTCCACCCTTGTGTGATCCCGACAGCTGGGAGATAAGTCAATGAGGAAAATCCATTGATTGACTTTGAAACCAGGTGAAAGTTCACATCTTGCCTCTATTGCCTAATTACATGAGCTCTTTGTAGCTACTTTCCCTAATTTGTAGGGTTACAGTGAGATTAAATTGTATGAAAAATTGAAGACCTTCATAGAAGATAAAGGAACCAGCAATTCACCAGAGTACCAAGTATACATTGTGTGCCAGAACTGGACTGAATTCATAAGTCCACATGAAATCTTGCAAAAGAATGGATTTTAAAAAGTTTTTTTAAGTGTGTGTGTGTATGTGTGTGTGTGTATGTGTGTATGTGTGTATGTGTGTATGTATGTGTAGTCGATGGTGTATGTGTGGAGGTCAGAGGACACCTTTCAGGACTTGGTTCTCTCCTTCCACCATGATGGTAGGTCTTGGGGATTAAACTCAGGTCATCAGGCATGGCAGCACAGGAGCTATCTCACTAGCTTGAAGCTGAGATCTTGTTCCCTTAGTGTTATTGGGAGGTCTTGTGTTCCTCCAGCCTCCACCAACCGGCACAGCAGCAGTCTTGGTTCTTGTGTTGAAGAGAAAGAATTCAGAGAGCGGTAGGTAAGGTAGGTAAACCCAGAGTGTTTCTAATAGTAATAAAGTAAAATTGCACTCTTTAAAAAAATCATTTATCATACATGTTATGGGTGTTTTGTCTGCTTATGTCATTCACTGTGTATGCCTGGTGCTCAGGAACTGCAGTTACAGAGGGTTCTAGAACTGACATGTATGTGGGTGCTGGGAATCGAACTTGAGTTCTCTGGAAGAACAGGGAGAGGTCTTAACCATTCAGCTATCTCATCCGCCCTGAAATTACACTCTTGAGGCTAGAGTGGACTGAGTGTGGCAACACTTCTCTGTCTTTGTGGGGTCTGAACATATATACCAGTCTTCTGTTTCTCTCCCTTGGCCCAGCAGGGGCAGCCTAAAGGGGTTGGTCTCTTTCCTGGAATTGGGCAGGATTTTTGGAAGAACCATTTACTCACAATTTATTCTGTTATTAGGTTTGTGAGGTGTAAGGGTATGTATGAGGGTTTAACTAAAGTTTATCTCAAAATGGCAAAGGCATATGGCACATGCCTTGTGGGCACTGGTGGGAACTAGTTGAGACTATTGTCCTTGTTTACTCAGAGCTGGTGGGCAACCTTGGCATTTGGAGGCCTGGTCGAAAGTCTATTTCTCTTTATTTTTTCTTTTCCATACCCATTAGCCCACAGATTCCACATGTGTACCCTAACATGAGGAGGCACCCAGTGCCCTTATTTAAAACACATGTCTCCTCAAGATACTTAAAGAAAAATGCCTGCTTTAGGCATCCATATTCCCTGCAAGTGTAAATACAGTGCTTGTTTGGTAATCCAGAGTGCGCACTGACTGAGTGAGCAAGTGAAACATAGAACATGAGGAGACAGACTGAAGAAGCATATGCAGATGCCAGTGTATAATGAACAGACTGCATTTGCTGGCTCCTCCCTAGATGATTCTATGAGCACCACCAACCCAGTTATGTGAGAAAACCTCCGAGTCACGTTACAGTGCCTCTTACCAGTTAGAGGAAATCTTAATAAACTTAATAGACTTAGCATCAGTTGGAGCTGTTTGTTTACCCTACAGTTACTTATTGAGTGCCTGTTATGAAGAGAACATCATCTGCTAGACAGAGCATTGTAGTGGGAGCTGTATAGGATTTTAGGGTCCCTACTTTGTTTTTTCTTTTTTCTTTTTTTTTAAATTGAAATGAGATCTTGTTGTATAGCTTAGGTTGGCTTTGAACTTGTGAATGTCCTGCCTTAGCCTCATTCCTGCTGCGAGTGTAGGCATGTGCACCTATGCCTGGTGGCCCCTACTTTTAGGAAGCTTAGGTTGTAGTAAGAAGGCAGTAGAAAGATACACAATAATATTATATGTGAAAAGAAAATAAATAATGATAGATGCTGGGAGGGGAAAAAATGAAGACTGATTGGGATAGAAAATGCTGCAAGAGGACTTTGAGGAGAGACCTCCAGAAGTGGATTGTGAAGGACTGACCTGGAGATCGGAGGTTCAAGAGTTTCTGCCAGAGATGCCAGCTGGTGCTGAGGCCCTGAGATGGAGACAGGCTTGATGTGTTTTAAAGTTAGCAAGGGGGTCAGTGTGCCTGGACTTGGTGGGGCCACTGAAGGGAGTGAAAGTTAGAGGTGAGAGCGTCGAGTCAGCAGGAGGCTGGACCGGGTGGCTTTTGACCCGATTCCGATGGTGAAATAGTACAGAGTGTGAGTGGAGGAGCAACGTGACCTGGTGTAGGGGGTTAATGTTGTTTTTTTTTTTTTTTTTTTGGTTTTTCGAGACAGGGTTTCTCTGTGTAGCTTTGCGCCTTTTCCTGGAACTCACTTGGTAGCCCGGGCTGGCCTCGAACTCACAGAGATCCACCTGGCTCTGCCTCCCGAGTGCTGGGATTAAAGGCGTGCGCCACCACCGCCCGGCAGGGGGGGGGGGGTTAATGTTTTATTTGGTTGCCGATTGAGGACTAGATGACCCAGACCAAGAGTGGAAGGGAAATGGAGAGTCATGATGGCTGGGTACATGGGTTGGTGGTTTTTACATAGGCTTTGTAATTTTTTAAAATGAAGATAAACAAGTATAAGCAGAGAGGCAAGCCAGAGCCTATTGTAGTAATCCACCGCATAGGATTTGGTGTCCTCCAAGGCTTCACGTGGGAAAATTTAGTCGCGTGTGTGTGTGAAGAGGGTGAAGTCTAGTCTGATAAAGATGTTTTGAGGTGGGACCTTTGGAGGAGATTAGGTTTCAGTGGACCTTCTGTGCACTGCCCATGAAATCTGGTGGCTTTCTGAGGAATGAAGAGCCAGGGATAGAGAAGCGCCGGTTCCACCTCTTGTCATGTGGTCATGTGGCGTTAACTCTGTCATGTCCTGGCCCCTATGTGTACATACAGGTCACCCTCAGGTACCATTCATCAGGAGCTGGCTCTTACTGGCTTGGAGCTCACTCATTTAGTCAGGCTAGCAAGCTCCAGGTATGCTCCATCTCTGCTTTCCCAGCCCTGGGATTGAGTGCACTGAAAGATCCTAACCTTTCAGGCTTACACCCCCAAGCCTCAGGAAGACAGAAACTTCAAGCACCAGGAAATGAGAAACTAAAAATCTAGTTCCAAGGGCAACCTGACTCAGCCACTACTACTCAATCACCCCTGCCACAATGTAACAATGTAAAAAGATTTCTGTTAAGAGATGTGCTCAACTGTGACTGGGATAGTTGCAGGTGTTCCAGGAAGGACCACTGTGACCTTTGTGTAAACTCCACTCCCGCCCTGATACCCCCTTGAGGTTTCAGGAAGAATGTGCATGCGGACGTGACTGTACCCACTCTGTGATCACCCTGTGATCAGGCTATGAAATTGTATGGGAATTGTAATCTTGTGGGTTTTGTGGGTTTTTTCTTTAAAAGCCCTTATGGGGCTACAGTAAGATGCGACTCTTGCTCTTGGGAGCAGAAAAGCCCTTCTGTACAGAAGCCTTAATAAATTCCTCGTGCTGTTGCATCTTGGGGCACCCACTTGAGACCCTAAACTTTGGGGTCCAACATGCACCACCATACACAGTTCTTTCATGTGGGTTCTGGGGGTTAAACTCAGGGCTTCATGCCTGCAAGGCAAGTCATTTACTGACTGAGCTATATCCCAAGCTCCATGTCCCTCTCCCCTCTTGGACACAAGAACTCATGTAGCCCAGGTTGACCTTGAACTCCATATGTTAACAGAGATGACCTTGAACTTCTGGACTTTCTGCCTCCACCTCCCAAGTGCTGCAATTGCAAGCGTGTGCCTCCTTGCCTAGTTTTTGTGGTACAGGTACTCTAACCCAGGGCTTTGGGCCTGCTAGCAAGTGTTGTACTAATGTAGCTATAGCCCCGGCCCCTCAACCTCTTGTTTCTGTATAAAACAGCCTGCTTCAGGTAGTTAGCTATGGTAAGGAAAAGCACGCCATAAATCCATGTAAGAAGTGGTAGTGCTTTCTAAAGGATGGTAGGGGTGGAGGTTAAACTCTGGATATGTTTTGAAGGTAGGTGGGGTGGGGTTTATTGAATGTTTATATGTGAATTGTAAAGGAAATAAAAGTAAGGATGATCTCAAGGTTTTTGAGTTGAGCATCTGAAGAATTAAGTATGTCTATTTTCTAAGTCTGGGAGGAATGAAGGAGGAGCAGACAGGCAGACAGGAGACATTTCTGTTCCATTTGCTGTAGGCAGTGGGGGCAGCATTCTGAGATGGAGGTCAGGGGTAGGTTGAAAACATATTTCCCTACTTTATTTTCCTCCTCTTCTCTCTCTGTCACTGCCACATGTAGCCCAGGCTAGCCTAGAATTCAATCTGTGGTCAAGGATAGCCTTCAACTCTTGATCCTCCTGCCTCTGCCTCTTGAGTGGCCAGTCTCTGTTACATATCCACTCTTGGTCTCTGACAGATCAGGTCCCAAACAGAAAACAGAATATTAGATTTAGTGCTTAAATCGGCTGGTGCTGCCCTGTGTTCCTCCTCTGACATGTAATCGGAGCATTCTCCTGTACAGGGAGTGTTTAAAGCCAGGGCTCTGATTACGAACTGAGTACAGATGAACAGGAAAAGAGGTCCAAGGATCAGTCAGTTTTCTTTTCCAGTTTTCTTCTCCTTTAAGAAAATGTTGGCCTCCTTGGTGAGGCAAAGAAAATCAATTTGAGGGATTGCTAAGGCTTGGCTGCTGGTGTTGAAACTGATCTCAACTGTGCTGAGCTATTTCGAAGAGGATTAAGCACCCTTCTCAAGGGAAAAGGGCTGAAGGAGCTCTCCCTTAGACTCCAGGCCCTTTTGTCATGTAGGCCTCAGCCTTCTTTCCCTCTGGACGATGCAGCCACAAGGCACCATTGAGGAAACAGAACTGCAGAGGGAGAAAGGCCTTGACACAGATAAGCGCGGAGGAGCCAGCTGCTCTTCCTGGGATGCCAGGAATGATGCGGTTTACAGTCTGGTGACCCTGCTGTCGGATGGGTCAGGGTCCACCTGTATCTCCCACAATCTATGTTTTTACTGAATCCCAGACCCTTCCCCCTAAATCTTGAGTATTGCGTTTGGTCCATAAAACCCATCCTTATGAGAGATGTCATTTGTACTTTACTACTAAGTGACTTCTGTGTTATCTTAGGGCCAGACTAAGCCTGACTCCCACCAGCATTCTGTTGACCTCAGTCATTCTCCCTAGACCCTTGTCTTGAGCATTGTCCCATAAGTCAACGAGAAACCATCTTACAGATGAAGCCATATGTACTTTGTTTTTTTTTTTTTTTTTTTTTTTTTTTGGTTTTTTTTTTTCGAGACAGGGTTTCTCTGTATAGCTTTGTGCCTTTCCTGGGACTCACTTGGTAGCCCAGGCTGGCCTCGAACTCACAGAGATCCGCCTGGCTCTGCCTCCCGAGTGCTGGGATTAAAGGCGTGCACCACCACCGCCCGGCATATGTACTTTGTAAAGAGCTCCAATGTAAACATGTCTTAAGCTTTGCTCTACTTACAGGACTGAGTTAATTGTTATCTGAATACTACTCCCCGCCACCGTCCCCAAATTATGCTGTGCTTAAGTATGGCCAAGGTAAAATGATCTGGGCCAGACTCTAGAAGTCTTGGTCCAGCACCACTTAGAGTAAAATCGGGTTGAGTTCATTCTTACCTCACTCTGATGGTGTTTCCCTGTCTGCTATAAAGCCTGCAGGGGAACCCCCCACAGAGGACAGTCCTCAGGTAATTTTGGGGCTTGGGCATTCTAATCACTAGACCTGTCAAAAACAAATTTTCTTTAGTGTTTATCCAGTCTGTAGTGTTTGGTCTGAGCTGCACAAGTGGGTGAAGTCAGGAAGCTAGTCCAGGGTTTTGCTTTCTGCGTGGCTCTTCACTTCTGAGCCCTTCACACATTTAGATACATTTGTAGCCATTCTAGAAAAGATTCCTCCTGAGCCAAGACTGGATAGGTCTTTTTTTCAGACAGTAGGAACAATATGATAGCCAGCCCGGTTTTTCCCTCTGTTCCCTGGCAGTCAGGTAGCTTAAGATGAAGCTGGACAAGGTCCTCAGCAAACACTGGCTATGCCTTGTAGAAGCTGTTTTTCTCTAACATAAGTATTGGTAAGTCACACACACACACACACACACACACACACACACACACACACATAACACGTCGTTAATTTTTCTTTTCTGTCTCATGAAACAGGTATTATTGTCAGATAACTTAGTTTGCCCTTGAACCCCTGATCATCCTGCCGCCACTGCTAAATGCTGGGGTTGCAGATACTTTATATTTACGTTTTTAAAAATACTTTTGGAGGCCAGTGAGATTGCTCAGCAGGTTAAGGCCCTTGCAGAGAAGCCTTATGACTGAGTTCCTTCCCCAGGACCTATGTGGTGGAAGGAGAGAACTGACTCTTTGCTTTCAACTTCCTTATGAGTCCCATGGCACCTGTGTGGCCCCCAAATGCATACACTTAAAAATTCTTTTTTGGTAGTAATCAGGACATAAATATAAACTGGTTAAGAAAAAAAAATTCATTGGGACCAAGCTATTGTAAACTTAATGAAATGCTTTTTTTGGGATGTGGGAGGTGCTAGGGATTAAATTCAAGGCTTTGTGCCTGCCGCACACATGCACATGTTCTGTTTCTACTGCTCTCCACCCCCAGCTGAATGAAATGACTTTTCTTCTTGTGCTGGGAATTTAACTTAGAATTTTATACATGCTGGGGAAGTGCTTTTCCATTGAGCTATATCCCCAGCCCCAAAGTAATTCTTTTTAAAAACAATTTTTCAAATTATATTATTATTATTATTGGTGTGTGTGTGTATGTGTGTATGGAGGGTGGGGGTGTGCACGCCATAATGTACATATAACATTCAGAGGACAGCTTGTCAGTTCTCCCCTTCCCCCATGGGAGTCCTGGGGTTGAACCCAGGTCATCAGGCTTGGTATAATCTCCTTTACAGCAATGGGTGGAGAGTTAGAAGAAATTTCTTTTGAGACAGGATCTGATGTAGCCCAGGCTGGCCTAGAAATCACTGTGTAGCGAAGGATGACTTCGAAACTCTTGATCTGCTTTCCTCTGTCTCCCGCACATGCTGGGACACCTGGCCTTTAAGTTATTGGGTCATCTGGCTGGCTTTCATCTCCATGGTCAGTGGAACTGGATATGACTCGGTGACAAATCCTTTGAATGTTACATGACTGTGAAAATGTGTACATTACGCAGCACTCTTTAAATTAAACCAGTATTACTCTTGGTGGGTGGGTGGAGAGTTAGAAGAAATTGCTGTATGAACTATTATAAACTATAGTGGAAAGAGTAGCCCGTGATTAATGAAAGCACTGAGTGAGCCTAGATTATATGGCATCTGTGTGTGTGGTCCAGGGGCATTTTAGATTCTGCTGATCCATGAACTTCCAATATAGCTGTTATTTACTGCAACTCTGAGAGTAGATTTTTAGGAGAACCTGCCCCCAACCCAACCAAACCAAACAGAACCAAACAATCCTTAACAGGCTGCCCAGCTAGCTCACCGATGTCTCTAAAATGACAAGAAAAGGGAAAAGAATTTGCTTAAGAAACAAAACCAAAAACCTTCCAGGGTGCGAGCTGATTCTTTTCTTTTGAGACAGGATCTGATGTAGCCCAGGCTGGCCTAGAAATCACTGTGTAGTGAAGGATGACTTCGAGACTCTCAATCCGCTTTCTTCTGTCTCCCGCACATGCTGGGACACCTGGCCTTTGAAAGGG
Organism: Peromyscus eremicus; assembly: GCF_949786415.1. Classification (NCBI taxonomy): domain Eukaryota; kingdom Metazoa; phylum Chordata; class Mammalia; order Rodentia; family Cricetidae; genus Peromyscus; species Peromyscus eremicus. Next base: position 38,509,837 of record NC_081435.1, read on the forward strand.
ATTTTTAAAGGGAGAATTTACAAATATTTCCCACTTTAGAAACTTGTGATGGATCAGCTGAGAACACTATTCTCAGCTGTCATGATCTTCCCACATACGCCATTAACCCGAGGGGAGTGGCTACTTTCTCCTTTTCTCTGTATCTTCCTCAAGCGAACATGCTTGATTTTCTTAGTAGATATGATTATTCCTTTTAAGGCCAAGTAGCTTGGGGTGATAGTTAGAGGAGCACAGTGCTGCGGCAGTAGGAAGTCCTGGCTCTAGACTCAATTTTGCACATGTGAGTTTGAGTTAAAGTGTAAACCATGTTTTCATCATTGAACACAGGAGCAGTTATTATTGCGAACTCTTGAAGAACCGTGGACAATAGATGCCTCAGTGTATAATTGTTAAAAGATGGGATACCTACATAAATAGAAACTACTTGGCTTGTTGCTATTGCATGTGGAACTTTGAGCATGCATTGGAGTGGCTTGCTGCATAGCATGGGTACCGTCAGTTCTTTTCAGATTTGATTACAAATAAACTTGTAAATCATTGCTCCCTCGGCCATTCAGCGCTTGAACAGCGTGTTTCTAGTTCTGTGATTGAGACCTGGTGATTGAGGGAATTTGTTAGTTTAGTCCTCTAATATAGAGACCTTTTGAATATCTGTTCCAGTACTTTTAACGATGTGTCCTTTTTCTCTGCGTTAGCCAACCTTCCATGTTTGTGTGTCTGGTTGCATTTTCTGACTTCTCCACTTGGGGGCAGTGTTTCACTACACAGTGGAACAATTCTCCACTTAAATGCTATATTTGTCAGTTTTGTCTTGGAAGTTCTTGTGCTATTTTATTTTTTTTAAAGGAGGAAAGGGAAGGGGGAAGTAATGTAATTATATTTTAATTAAAAATGTAAAGTTAATTAAAAAGAGTCATCAAAACTCTTGCTTGTCTTAAAATTTTGATTATTTTTAACTAATTGTTTTCTGGCATTTGAATAATTGCATGGAAATGAGCAATTAATAGAGTTCAGATTTTGAAGAATAATCTCCCTTTCCATGTCTTGAAGGTAATGTAAACGTGTTTATTATTTGTGTCTTTACAGAGAGTTTTCATTTTTAGCAAGGCTGGTAATATTATTAGATTAGGAAAACATCCCTGTCTAAATTTAGGAAAACTCATTTCTTTAAAAAAGAAAAGGACTGAATACTCATATCCTGTGGCTGTTTTTAGTGTGGCTAGGTGTTGACTTTTCTCTTTGTCTTCCCTTAATCACCTAAGTCACCCCACTTCAATTAAAAGGGATGCTTTTCTTCAGAAAAAAAAAAAAAACACCACTCATCAATATTGAAAAACTTAATTGTAGTATATAACTTCTCACCATTGGTAATTAGTAATTTATTAGGTTTATAGTCAAAATCATGTGGTATCCCTGCAAAAATGATCCATTCACAATACAGTCTTCACCCCAAATACTTTTCTCCCCTCTGCCAACATAACATTGTTATTGATGATTTGGGAATTTCACATAATCAGGCACTCTGATCACGCTCATTTCCCAGTCCTCCCGGGTCTGCCCCCCTCCCCTTGTGACCTCCCTTCCTAAGAGGAGGAGGGAGGAGGGAGGAGGGAGGAGGGAGGAGGGAGGCCAGTCCCTTAAAGAAAACCGAATCCTTCCCACCCCACCCCTGCCAGGAGCCATCAACCCCAAATATTTTTCTTCAGTCCTGTTTCCCTCAGTTACTTGGCATTGGTCTGCATGTTTCATTAGTGTTGGCATGTTATTTTTGAATTTCTGTGCAGTTGAATTTGTCATCTGTCCCTAGTACTCGGCTACTTGGCTTTGATAAGTACTCTATACTAAAATCTTCTGTTATTCACGTTCAGTGAGTCAGAGACTCTGAGGGCGAGCACTGTTCTCATGCCTTATGTGTCCCACTGTAGGTGTTCTCTGAGTATAGTCAGTCGATACTTGATGACGGTAATTGTATAATTGAGAGTATGGAGATTTTGTGTGTTTTCTTGAGACTAGTGACTGAAAGAAAACATATTAGTTTGGTATATGATTTGTGATCTCTTTTAATAGATATTTTCCTGAATTCTAGATAATAACATTGTGTTTTAGGAAAATTTACAAGTGTTCTTAGTGGTTTAAAAATCATATGTATGTGCACATATACATTAAATAATGGTTTTTTTGACATGGGGAAGATACTTTATAGAGTGTATTTATTATCTCTAAAAACTTTATTGTAGTAAGAAGACAATGTGATTGCTAACCTCAGTTTTAGGTTTACAGTCACTATTATTATAGGCACTTTGTTGTCATAATAAGTCTGTGTAACTGTTTATCTTGCATAATTAAAACTTTAGGCCTATTAAAATCCCCCAGGTCCAACTTCTCCCAGTTCTGGAACCATCTGTATAGTCTATGAATCTAGCAATCTGACTATTCCAAAAGCCACATATAAGGGGAACTCTTCAGCGTTTGTCCTTTTCTGGTTGTCGTACTTCGCCGAGCAGGACATTGGGCCTGTTTGGATAACACACGTTTATGTATATTTAGTAGGACTTACGATAATGTAGCTGGGAAGTGGGCAGATGATCGAAGAGTTACACCAGTAATCTGGACTTTATATCCAACGTATTTGGGAGATGTGAAAAATGAACTGTTTGCTTGGTTTTGCCTTGCAGTGAATGACTTGGGAGGAGACTTCAAGGGAGTTGGTAAAGGCTCCTCAGCTGCTGACAAAGTTGTGGAAGAGATAAGAAGGAAAGGCGGGAAAGCGGTGGCCAATTATGGTATGTGACAGCTATAGACTGTTGACTCTCCTTCCGCTGATAAAAACTGCTCCCACTAGTCATCGCTGAGACATAACTCAGCACTACACTGGAACTGTGGAACTAGATCTTACCTGTATCTACCAAGCCTTGTGAGAACAGACTTGATATCATGTGAGAAATGTCTAAACTTTTGATGTAGGTAATGTCATAAACTCTTCTGATACTTAAATTGTTGTGTTCTTAACAGGGTTGTTTAAACTAAAGATCTTACAGCTTTCCACAGCATCATCTTTAATTCTTCTTAGCACTCTTAAGAGAGTCTCACAGTATACCGTGCTAAGTGGCGAATGGCCCTTGGCTGTATCAGCTGCCATGTTCTGTTGTGCTCAAGCAGTTGCTACTGAATGTAGCTTTAGCCTTGCAAAAACTCAAGTGTCAAATTAGATGTGAGTAGGACATGGAAAAACCTGCCGATACAGCTTTCACATTTTGATTTGCTAGTCTAGTGGTATTGGAGAGGACTTTGTTGAATAGATTGACTTTTCAAGCTTGTGGCTACTGACTTCTCTGCAGCCAGCTTGTGGTAGCTTGACTTCATTTTGACAACTTACAGGGAAGGAAGCAGAATTTGATCCATATTATTTGAGGGAGTAATGAGATGCTTACTATTTTTTTTCCCCACATTGGTGACTTAGAAAAAAATGTTTCAACATTTTCTTTAAACTTTAGAACCTTAAAAACTTGCGAGGATAAGAACTCAGGCTCCTCCCTTTTGCAGCTCTCATTGGTGTGGTCTGTATCTGTCGATCAAGACTGCAGCCCCAGGCCGGGCGGTGGTGGCGCACGCCTTTAATCCCAGCACTCGGGAGGCAAAGGCAGGCGGATCTCTGTGAGTTCGAGGCCAGCCTGGTCTACAGAGTGAGATCCAGGACAGGCGCAAAGCTACACAGAGAAACCCTGTCTAGAAAAATCAAAAAAAAAAAAAAAAAAAAAAAAACAAAAAAACAAAAAAAAACAAAAAAAAAAAAACAAAACAAAACAAAACAAAAAAAAAAAAAAAAAAGACTGCAGCCCCTCCAGGTTTTCCAAGTGCTCAGGCTTTGCAGGGAATTAGAAGCTCAGCAGCCCTTGGGAGGGCTGGGTAGGCGAGGCCCAGGAAGCTGCCAGTGACCACGGAGCCTGTGCAGGCCTCATAGGCTCCCCTGGATGAGTCCTCAGTCTTACCTGGGAAGTCTGTATTTGCAGCCGTCCAGACAAAGAGCATTGGTGACCCGAAATTCTGAATCCTAAGCTCTGCAGCCTAAAATGTCTTGAGTGCTAACATGGTGTCAGGTGTGGAACATTTCACAGCCGACTTTCACCTGACAGACTGTAGTCAGTTTTGAACAGGCACAGTAGAAATTATATATGAACTTACCTTCAGGTGTGAGTGTAAGGTGAATTCACAGGACATCTGAAAAAATGTTCTGTGTAGAGTTGGGTTATAGCCCCAAGATAGATCATTATGTGTAGGCAAATCCTCCAAAATCTGAGAAAAAAACCCCCAAAACTTCTGGTTCCCAGCATTTTGGGAAATGGCTACATATATATAGCCATTTTACACATATACATAGACACACACACACACACACACACACACACACACACACACACTATTTTGTTGTATAGTTCAGGTTGGCCTGAGACTTGAGACACTCTTCCCCCAAGCCCACCAAATTCTGTGATTACAGGGGTGTGCTACCTGGCCTCAACCTGTATCCCATACCAGGGACTGTGTAGGTCCCATGGAAAGGCGTGACACTACTTCCTGGGTCCTGTGAGAGAGGCTGACATCATTCCTGGGTCTAACAGAAGACATTTCCTGGGTTCTGAGGAGGGAGGGCACTGGTGCTATTCTGCTGTCAGTGGTGATGGAAAGTGACTGTAGGCAGTGCCCCGCCTTCGAGCTTACCAGCTCAATGTGCAAACCCACAATGTCTGCTTCACCTTTTGTGGTTACTGTTTCAAAACTGGGTTTTTATTGACAACTCATGCAGTTATATAATGATGTGTATGCTTTTACAAATTAAATGTGTACCTCCATCTCTCCCAAGTTTTCATTTGCCGTTAAGATGAAATACCTGAGTCGTTATGTAAAAGTAAATATAAATTAAGTTAAACTAGACATTTGCCTGCTGTGCTGGCCACACTTTGGAACATTCAGTAGCCGTATATGACTATTGACTACTATATTGTACAAGGGTGGAAATAGGGCGTTTTCGACTTCACAGGAAATTTAAAAATGTAATTAACATGTAATTACTTCATACCCCTGCCCTTTTCCATAAGCAGTTTTATTGGACAGTGTTGCTGTGGTTAGTTCTCATCAGCATCTCTTGTCCACCCCAGTCCACCCTTATTTTGCTGGTTAATGAGCGGTCTGGCATAAACACTTCCTTGGTAATAGTAGACTGTGTTGATTGCTATGTGCCTTCCTTGAGTTTATTCTGTTTGGTGAGAGTGTCAGTGGCTCTGAGCCACAGAAGGTGACTTGTGTGGAAATGATTGACGTTTCGTCCTCATTGCTCTTCTCAGACTCGGTTGAAGCAGGAGAGAAGCTCGTGAAGACGGCACTGGATGCTTTCGGCAGAATAGGTGATGTTTTCTGGCATTTACGCTTTCTTTACTTTCCATGTCTGTTGCGGTGGTAAAAAACCGCCGGGAAAAGCAACTTGGGGGAAGAAGGGATTCATTTTGACTTGTAAGTCTAGGATACAGTATGTCATCGTGGGGAAGTCATGACAGGAGTTCAAATACCGGTCACCTCAGCAGTCAGCAGCGGGAAGTGAATCTGCGTGCTCCTTGCTTGCTTGTGCTCAGTTCGATTTCCCCGTCTTACACAGTTTAGAAAACCCTGCCTAAACAATGGTGCCACCTAGAGTGGCCCAGGTCTTTACAAATCAATTAGCTTAATTATGATAGTCCTCCACAGACATGCCCGTAGGTGAGCTCAATGTAGACAATCCCTCAGTGGGACTTTCTTCCGGGTGATGGTAGGTTAGGTTAACTTGACAATGAAAGCTAACCATTACATGGCCCTAATGAAACACTTTCTAGCTTCCTAAGATAATATTTTTCAATTGGCATTTGCTTAGTAAACAAATCTCTCTTGCTAATGAGATTTTTGGGTTTGTTTTATAAGTCAAATATTTTATTTAACCTATTTTATTTCATAATAGATTTGAGGTGATAATCTTAATAGCATGTATATATTTAGCTTTTTAAATTTTTTTGTGCCTTAAATGATTAAAAAGTTTTGTGAGCATAAGCTCTTTGCCCCTTTTAATCATAATTCAATTAAGTCTTAAATACATTTCTGAGATAAATCAGTATTTTGGCAATAATGGACCTGGCACATTATTTTTAATAATTATGTTCATTTAAGTGTTTAATGAACATTTTAAAGGTTTAAATGATTTGATGTCTTATAAATTTAGAAGAAATTTGTGTAAGTGTCTTAGTTAGGGTTTCTGTTGCTGTGATGAAACACCATGAGCAAAATGTAAGTTGGGGGAGGAAGGGTTTATTTGGCTTACACTTCCATATCACTGTTCATCATCAAAGGAAGTCAGGACAGGAACTCAAACATGATAGGAACCTTGAGGCAGGAGCTGATGCAGAGGCCATGGAGGGGTGCTGCTTACTGGCTTGCTTCTCATAGCTTGCTTAGCCTGCTTTCTTATAGAACCTAAGGCCACCAGGCCAGGGGTGGCACTACCCACAATAGGCTGGGCCCTGCCCCATCAATCATTAATTAAGAAAATGCCTTACAGGCTTCCAGCCAGATCTTTTTATTTTTTTTTATTTTTTATTTTTCAATAAAGACTTATTTATCACATATACAGTCTTCTGCCTGCACTCCAGAAGAGGGCACCAGATCTCATTACAGATGGTTGTGAGCCACCATGTGGTGGCTGGGAATTGACCTCTGGAAGAGCAGACTGTGCTCTTAACCCCTGAGCCACCTCTCCAGCCCCCTATAGCCAGATCTTAGGAGGCGTTTTCTTAATTGAGGCTCCCTTCTCTCAGATGACTTTAGCTTGTATCAAGTTGACATAGAACTACCCAGCACAATAAGGCTCTTCAGTTTAGGAGTGCTCTCTTGGTCCTTCATATCTAGATACTCCGCCTGGTTTAGTCCCACACATTCTTACTAAAATTAATGGATTGCTAGAGGGAAACAAAATTGTGTTTTCAGTCTGGACGCACCGCTTTTTGTCAATTGAATGTATCCCTTCCTTGTTAGGTCTGACACACTTTTTCTAGTTTGGTTAGGTTGGCTCGTAAGAGCCATGGTCATGTGTCACGTGACAGGGACAGAAACCACAGAGTGTGTGAAGGCAGGATGGGGAGAGCCACAGGGTTCAGGGTTCCAGTCGTTGAATCTTTAAAAGCTTTACTTTTCATAGTGAGATTATGAAGACATATCAAATAGAGCATTGGTTTCTGACTTCAGTGGTTTTGTTTGTTTGCTTCTTTCTTTCTTTCTTTCTTTCTTTCTTTCTTTCTTTCTTTCTTTCTTTCTTTCTTTCTTCCCTTCCCTTCCTTCCTTCCTTCCTTCCTTTCTTTCTTTCTTTCTTTCTTTCTTTCTTTCTTTCTTCCCTTCCTTTCCTTTCTTTCTTTCTTTCTTTCTTTCTTTCTTTCTTTCTTTCTTTCTTTCTTCCCTTCCTTTCCTTTCCTTTTCTTTCTTTCTTTCTTTCTTTCTTTCTTTCTTTCTTTCTTTCTTTCTTTCTTTCTTTCTTTCTTTCTTCCCTTCCCTTCCCTTCCCTTCCCTTCCCTTCCCTTCCCTTCCCTTCCCTTCCCTTCCCTTCCCTTTCTTTCTTTCTTGATTCCTTTTTTTTTGAGACAAGGTCTCAGGTAGTATGGGCTATCCTCAAACTTGCTGTGTAGCTGAGGCTGGCTTTCCTCTGATGAGCTTCCTGGCCTCACCTCCCAAGTGACTGGATTGCAGGCCTGAATCCTGGTGCTTACTTAAGCGGCTTGCTGAAGTTTTGACCTGTCTGTGACTGTTGCGGAGCGAGGAGAGAACTGTTAACTTTCTGATTGGATTTTGAAGTTAAGTACAAGATGGTATACAGCTGATTTCGGAGTCCTCAGAACTCAAGAGGGCATAGCTAGCTCTGTGAGCTAAAAGGGTTTTGGTAGAAGAAAGGAGATTTAAATATTTACGTCTGACAGGAAGCTATGGCGTGATGATTGCGTTTTTGTAAGTTAGTTATTTTTTGCTATAGATATAACATTTTGTTTTGACAGCATTCTTGTTCTATTTAGTTTTTCTTGGGGGGCTTTTAAAAACAGTTTTTAAAATAAATGTGAGTGTGAGCAAGTGCAAATTAATATGCTTGCTTTCACTTATGTAACTTGGCTCTTTTTTTATATTCTAGATGTTGTGGTCAACAATGCTGGGTGAGTTTTTATTTTCATTTTCAGTAAAGTACACACCATTGTGTCTAGCACTACATATTTTCCCTTTCACTCTGACCGTACATGTTATCAATATTCTAGAATCCTGAGGGACCGCTCCTTCTCTAGGATCAGTGATGAAGACTGGGGTAAGCTGTTTTTCATGCTTCTGTGGAATGGAATGATCCATGATCCATTTTGTCCTTTTAATATTTAACAAGTTTTTACAGTTAAGGAAATACCTTGTTTGCTGCCATTGACATAAATGAATTTAGTCTATTGATGATGACTTATATAGGTAGAACTATCATATTTTTAAACATTTAAAAAATAGTGAAGTCATTTGCAGAAGTTACTGAAAACAGTTTTGTTGCCTGCAATGTTTCTCCTTTTCTCTACCAAGGAGGCTGTCAGCTTTTTTCTTTTCTTTTCTTTTTCTTTTTTTTTTTTTTTTACCAGTAAAACTCTTTTTAATAGCTTTTTACCATGTTTTATCTAGCTGTGTCCCTCACACCCTCCCATGAGTAGAGCAGGATTTAGAAGAGCCCAGGGCATTACAAATTAAAGACAAAGCTTTTCAGAAGAGGGCAGGACAAAACCTGCATGTACATCTGACATTTCTAATAAATAGGAAATCTTTTTCATTTCCCTTTCCCGTGTGGCACAGGTTGAGGTTATACAATGATGAAATCCCATGTGTAGTTAATTTTTCTTCTGTTGCTGTTCATGGTGGTTCTCATCAGCCATCACAAGTAAACAAACCGGTGGCTGAGACAGTGGCAGGCGTAGCAGCTGAGCTGGGATGAGCACATCATTGCTAAGAGTTCAGCTTCTGGCCCTAGAACTTGGAAGAGGCGCAGTGTCCTTGTGACCCAGAATTAAGCAGAGGAAAGCTTTTAGTTCCCTTCCCTTGGAACAGTTGGGGAAGGAGGCTGAGAAAGAGAAGATTGGCTGGCAAGTGGGTCTTTTCCGTCTAACTGGAGAGATCCCATCCTACCCGGTCCACTGCCCATCATCCCTTTTTCTAGCCTTGTTTTTGCATTTATCTTCCCTTTCATCTAATATTTGTATTAAAACCTTTTTTGGGGTTCCAAAGTGAAACCAAATAGTTAATAATGGTCAACATTCATTCTAGAGTTGAGAACACTCAATCTAGAGTTGTTTCTCTTAAGTGTTCCCTAGTGGTCCACTCACTGGATTGATGTCTTTGAAGTAGACTCCCTCTAACTCATTTGAAAATCTTGGCAAAAATAGTATTTTATAAATATTCCCTGATGATGAGCAGCGAGGTCTAACTATGTTTTGTTATCTTGAGTACAAGCTATATATGTAAAATTCATGAGTATTATTTATTTAGATTTTTGCTTTTAATGCATGTGTATTAGTTCATGTGTATGTATGTGTGTGTGGGTATGCATATACATTTATATGCCAGAGACAATGCTGGGTTATTATCCTCAGAAATGCCACCTGCCTTCTTGGAGATAGGGCTTTTCATTGGTCTGGAGTTCATTAATTAGGCTAGACTTGCTGGTTAGGCAGTTCCAGGGACCATCTTTACCTCACCAGCACTAGGATTACACACATTTACCACCATGCCTAACTTTTCCACATGGCTCCTGGGACTCAAACTCAGATTCTCACGCTTATGTCACAAGCACTTTGCCAGCTGAGCTCAATCCCTGCACATACTTATTTAAGGGTGGTGGTGGTCAGAATTTGCTGTGGTAGTTTGTGTTGCCTGGTACACATTCAAGCAGAGATGTCTGAGCCATCTCTCTGCACTCTCAGTTTCTATTAACAAGTTTTTATTTTGAAGGGGCATTAATTAAATACAGCATTATATTGAGATATATGCAAGGATTACAATAATTTTATAAATGATAGGAAAAGCTCATAGGTATGGGTATGAATTGTTGATTGGTAGTGTAGTTGTAACAGAGCAAAAGTGGTTACTTGGGTATGACAGTAGGTGGTTATGAATGCTGGGTATAAAATGAGTATGTTTGTGTAAGTTTGTGTAATATGTTTGGATAACTTTAAGACATAGCTAACTTTTGACAAACTATATAATACAAATAATGTCTTTTTTAGATATAATTCAGAGAGTTCATCTGCGAGGCTCCTTCCTGGTGACCCGGGCAGCATGGGAACACATGAAGAAGCAGAAGTATGGAAGGTAAAGTTGCTTGAAGTCACCAGAGAGGCCTGGAGATGTTCGCACCAAGTGCTCCTGAACAGTTGTTTGGGGCTGGGGCAAGAACTCTCACTTGTGTGCAGGCTTTAAAGTGCCGTTTACTGCACACTCTCTAGGTGTGGGTTTTTCTTTTCCCACATGCTTTTCATTATTGATACACTTCCCATGAACCATTGTCACTTTTGGTGTGTGACACTATTCTTGGGGAGACAAGGTGTGAAGCAACGTCTGTTCATCTCAGATAGGGAACCAATAGTAGACAGAAGTACAGAAACCGCCAGAGTTCAGCTTGGCAAAGAAAACAATGAGTTTTACTGGAGTTCATTACAGGAATGTGGGTGAGGGGCCACTAACAGGAGAAATGACTCAAAGACAGCTGCATCCCCCAAATTCCACCTCAGCATGGCTGACAGCTCACAAAAACTGGACACCTGGAGCTAACTGAACAGCCTGCAGGAAGCTCAGCAGGTTGGAGTGACTTTCCAGGGGCCTCAGTGGAGTGGGGCCTCTTCCGGACAGCTCAGCTTGGCCGAGAGTGTCTTTCAGCAGCTGTCTTTGCTACTTATATGCCCTTGGGGAGGGGGAAAAGGATCTAGTGGTCTAGTGAATCCTGTTGGTTTCAGGGACTTCCTGAAGTCTTTGAGTAGTTTACTTACTGAGTTTCCTGAGCTACCCAGCAGTGTGGCATATTTTATCTCCCCTTAGAACATCCTGTTGTTTCCCTCTGTAATCATCATGTGGCTTGATGAGCTTCCTCCCAAGATGGAAGATTTTCAGTTTTGTAGGAAACTGCACACAACAGCGTTAGGAAGCAGTGCAGGCACCAAAGATTTGCTCTTTAATCAGAATCTTGTTTGGTGTGCCCGGTAACCGGCCGGCCGGAGATGAGTTGCCATTTCTTCTGATGCTAGCCCACCATGAGCTAGACTTTGTGAAATGCTTGGCAACAGGACTCCTGTTTATTCCTGTGCGAGTGTAACTTGCCGTGGGTCCATTTATACCATCCACGCCGGTGTCAGGCTCAGCCCTGCCATTCAGGCTTCAGACAGTTGTAGAAGCAAATTTTTACTGATGCTGTTTTTCCTTTTTTTGACTTCTATTTTATCTTGATCTTGACAGTTCTGAAAGTAAATGATGTGACTTATTTTATTTGTTCTAAGTAAAGTGAGGTTGGGTTAGGTTATAAGATGGCATTTAGTATTATCCAGAAACTGAGCAGTCAAGCCATGACCATATTTCCTCCTAAAATTTTAATTTACATGTTGCTAGTTTATATTTATAAATATTATTGTTTTTGATAGATAATATATAAACATTATTATATTTAAATTCAATTGGCTCTGACCAGGTGTTCTGTCTATGCACTTAAATCCTACAGTTGAATTTTGAAATGTCACATTTATGTCAACATTATTCTAACTAATGAGTCACGGCTGTGAGAAGTGAAGGATGGTGTGTGGAGTTGCTTTTAACAGGCACCACAGCATCAGGCTAGAGTTAGCATTTCAGTGTTAGCAGAACATGGGAGAGATAATGCTGAGGGGCTGTTTTCTTTTAGGATCCTTATGACTTCCTCAGCTTCTGGAATATATGGCAACTTTGGCCAGGCAAATTATAGCGCTGCAAAGATGGGCATTCTGGGCCTCTGCAATACTCTGGCCATTGAAGGCAGGAAGAGCAACATTCACTGTAACACCATTGCCCCCAACGCTGGGTCCCGGATGACCCAGACCGTGATGCCGGAAGGTGAGTGTGCTTAGAGCCTGCACATCTCTTGCACCGTGTGTATGCAGTAAGCTTTGCAAAGGGACTTGATCTTCTGAATCCTGAAAAGTTCTTTCCCATTTCAAAAGCATTCCGTGTAATTTATGGCCGTTGTTGAAAAGTTTAGAGTACAGTGGAAAGGATGAAAAGTGACCGTTGATCTCCTCACAGAAGTAAGCTTTCATCCTTTATCTCTGCGTAGTTAGATGTACATGTGTATCTCTGTTGACAGGATAATAAGACAATTATTTATAATAATAGCTTGCTAACATATAATATATAAACTATAATGTGAAATGCATAACATAAATATGAAATGTAACATGCTTTATTTTCAGAGCAGTTTTGCTCTATAGGAAAATGGGGCAGTATGTTCAGAGTTCTCACGTATGTCTCCCTTCATGGTTTCTGTTAATGCCTGGGGTATCTTGTTATAATTGATGAACCAATACTGATTTGTCATTGTTAACCCAGGTTTATAGTTGCATTAGGATTCACCTTGTCTTCCACAGCTGTAATACATACCCTTATGTGTCTACGTTTACAGCATCATGCAGAGCTCACCTGTGCCTCACCTTTTCCTTCCCTTTTTCTTCTGGATGCCTCTAGGGGAGGGGCATTGAAATGCATGTATTGTTTGGACATGTTCCATGGTATGGGAGTACCACAGTTTGTGATTACTTACATATGAGGGCGTCTTGGTTGGTTACTTGGGTTTTGTTAATTGTGAGTAAAGCTACTGTGCTAGGTGTTTTTATGGTAACTTGGCACAGGCTAGAATCATTTGGAAAGACAGAAACCCAATTGTGAAAATGCCCTTATTATACTGGCTTGTAGGGAACTTCTTGACTAATGATTGATGTTGTTGGACACATCCTGTAGTGGGTGGGGCCACACCCCGGGCAGGTTGTCTTGGATGGTATAACAAAGCAGGTTGAGCAAACCATGAGGAACAAGCCCGTAAGGAGTACTGCTTTGTAGCCTCTTCATCAGTTCCTGCCTCAGGGTTCCTGCCCTGAATTCCCTGGAGGATGAAATAACGCCCTTTCTCCCCAAATAGTTGTAAATCTCTCCCCTTCTTGTTTCATGTGTGTTTTTTCTTCAGTCTGGATTCGTCATATGAAAGGTAACGTGTGATTCGTGCCTTTCTTTGTCACTCATGTGCTTTTGGTATCCATCTGCCTTGTATTTTCTTTCTTTTATTATTAGAGCCCTTAGCATATTTCCTCCCAGCTTGATAATTCCCACGTCTCTGCTGTGTTTGAACCCGGCTCTGGCACCTGTTCCTCAGCCTGCATTCTTGTTGCCTTTAGGATGAATCCGTTTTTGTTTAATTCTGAACATGCTGCTTCAGGTCACACGAACTCAGGCAGATTATTTGTATTGTTAAGAGTTAGGCTGTGCTTCCTCTTTGCTTTAGGCGGAGGTATCAAATCTTTTTTTTTTTTTTTTTTTCATTTTTTTGTGCCTTTTTTTAGTTCCCAACATCAGTTTATTGTTACTTACAGATCATCTCTCCACTTCTGCTGTATGAGTTATGTTCTGTCTGTCTGTCTGTCTATTTTACATGTTGACTGAAGTTTCCCCTCTCTCCTCTCCTCCCAGTATCCCCCATCTCCCTTTTGCCTTCCTCCACCATCCACTCCTCCTCCATTTCTATTCAGAAAAGGGCAGACCTCCCATTGATATCTACAAAACATGGCATATCAAGTTGTAGTAAGACTAAGCCCCTCCCCATGTATTAAGGCTGGGCAAGGTGACCCAGTAGGAGGAATAAAGTCTCAAATGCCAGTAAAAGAGTCAGAGTCAGGCCTTGCTCTCACTGTAGGAGTCCCACAAGAAGACCAAGCTACACAACTGTCACATATATGAAGAGGGCCTAGGTCAGTCCCATGCAGGCTTCCTGTTGTAGTTCAGTCTCTGTGAGCTCTTATGAGCCCAAGTTAGTTGATCCTGTGGGTTTTCCTGTAATGTCCTTGATGCTTCTGGCTCCTACAATCCCTCCTCCATCTCTTTAGCATTCCCTGAACTTGGCCTAATGTTTGGCTGTGGGGCTCTGCATCTGTTTGCACCAGTTGCTTAATGAAGCCTCTCTGATGACTATTGGGCTAGGTACCAGTCTATGAGTATAGCAGATGTTGTTAGGCATCATTACATTGACATTTTTTATTCCTCCAGTCAAGTTTTGTTTTATCCCAGGTGTCTGGGCCATCCAGCCTCTGGGTCCTGGCACTCCAGGCAGTATCAGGAGTAGGTTCACTCTCACAGCATGGGTCTCAGACTGGACCAATCATTGGTTGGCCACTCCCACAATCTGTGTCACCCTAATCCCACCAAATCCCATAGGCAGGACGGACTGTGGGTCGAAGGTTATGTGGCTGGGTTGGTATCCCAGTCCCTCCACTGGTAGTCTTGCCTGGTCACAGGAGGTGGTCAGTACAGGCTATGTATCCCCTTTTGCTAGGAGTCTTAGCTGTGTCATCCTTATAGATTCCTGGGAGTTTCCCTTACACCAGGTTTCTACCTGACCCGGAAATGACCCCTTTTCCAGTCGGCTCTTTCCATACTCTTCCCCTGCCCCCACCCACCTGATCCCTCATGTTCCCATTCCCACCTGCCCCCAGTCCACCCATGAAATCTCTTCTATTTCCCCTTCCCAAGGAGATCTGAGTGTCCGCCTTGAGCTCTCCTTGTTACTTAGCTTCTCTTGGTCTGTGGATTGTAACACAGTTATCTTTTACTTTACAGTTAACATCCACATGTAAGAGAGTCCATACCTTGTTTGTCTTTTTGGGTTTGGGTTACCTCACTCAGGATGATTTTTTTCTAGTTCCATCCATTTGCTTTCAAATTTCATGATGTCGTTTTTAACAGCTGAGTAATACTCTGTTATGTATGTGTACCACATTTTCTTTATCCATTCCTTGGTTGAGGAACATCTAGGTTGTTTCCAGGTTCTGGCTATTATGAATAAAGCTGCTGTGAACATAGGTGAGCAAGTGCCCTTGTGGTATGATTGAGCATCAATTGGGTATATGCCCAAGAATGGTATAGCTGGGTCTTGAGATAGATGGATTCCCAAATTTCTGAGAAACTACCCTATTGATTCCCAAAGTGGCTGTACAAATTTGCATTTCCAATGGAGGAGTGTTCCCTTTGCTCCACATCGCCTCCAGCATGAGCTGTCTGTCACTTGTGTTTTTGATTTTAGCCATTCTGACAGTGTAAGGTGAATCTCAGAGTTGTTTTGATTTGCATTTCCCGGATGGCTAAGGATGCTGAACATTCCTTTAAATGTTAAAACATTTCTTTAAATATTTCTCAGTCATTCTGTTGAGAATTCTCCGTTTAGATTTGTACCCCATTTTTTAAATTGGATTATTTGATTTGTTGATGTTTAATTTCTCGAGTTCTTTATATATTTTGGAGATCAGTCCTCTCTCAGATGTGGAGTTGGTAAAGAGCTTTTCCCATCTGTAGGCTGCTGTTTTGTCCTATTGACAGTGTCCTCTGCCTTACAGAAGCTGTTCAGTTTCATGAGGTCCCATTTATTGATTGTTGATCTTAGTGCCTGCACTATTGGTGTCCTATTCAGGAAGCTGCCTCCTATTCCAATGCATTCAAGGCTATTTCCCACTTTCTCTTCTATGAGGTTCAGTGTATCTGGATTTATGTTGAGGTCTGTGATCTGCTTGGACTTGAGTTTTTTTGCAGGGTGATAGATATGGATATATTTGTATTCTTCCACATGCTGACATCCAGTTATACCAGCAGCATTTGTTGAAGATGCTTTATTTTTTTCATTGTATACTTTTGGCTTCTTTGTCGAAAATCAGGTGTTCATAGGTGTGTGGTTTTATGTCTGAGTCTTCAGTTCAATTCCATTGATCCATGTGTCTGTTTTTATGCCAATACCATGCAGTTTTTATAACTACAGCCTTGTGGTAGAGTTTAAAATCTGGGATGGCAATACCTCGAGAAGTTCCGTTATTGTACAGGATTGTTTTAGCTATGCTGGGTTTTTTTGTTTTTCCATATGAAGTTGAGTATTGTTGTTTCAAGGTCTGTAAAGAATTGTGTTGGGATTTTCATGGGGATTGTGTTGAATCTGTAGATTGCTTTTGGTAAAATGGCCATTTTTGCTATGTTAATCCTACCGATCCATGAGCATGGGAGATATTTCCATCTTCTGATTTCTTCTCCAATTTCTTTCTCCAAAGACCTGAAGTTCTTGGCATACAGATCTTTTACTTGCTTGGTTAGAGTTACACTAAGATATTTCATATTATTTGTAGTTATTGTGAAGGGTGTTGTTTCCCTGACCTGTTTATCATTTGTATATAGGAGGGCTACTTTTTTTTTTTTTTAAGTTAATCTTGTATCCAGCCACTTCACTAAAGATGTTTATCAGCTGTAGGAGTTCCCTGGTAGAATTTTTAGGGTCACTTATGTATACTATCATATCATCTGCAAGTAATGATACTTTGACTTCTTCCTTTCCAATTTGTATCCCTTAGATCTCCTTTTGTTGTCTTATTGCTGTAGCTAGAACTTCAATTACTACATTGAATAGATAATGGAGAAAGTGACAGCATTGTTTTGTTCCTGATTTTAGTGGAATTGCTTTGAGTTTCTCTCCATTTAATTTGATGTTGGCTGTCGGCTTGCTGTATATTGCTTTGATCGTGTTTAAGTATGTTCCTTGTATCCCTCATCTCTCCAAGCACTTGTGCTTACCCTACTGTTTAGTTTGGGTTTCCTTAGAGACTCTGTTAAGATAGCGTTTGTGTCATGGAACACTCTGAACTGTAGTCTGTTGTTGCTACATTAGAGCATTATTCATATGGCTGTGCGTTCTATACTTTTATGATTCACTTTCTATTTGTTTAAATGGGCTGGAGTCCTAGTTTGAAACCATTAGAGGTCTCAAATTCTGGTAAGTTATGACTTTGTTTATATTTGATTATAAGATATTAATGTTTCTGATTTATTCACTGTGACCCACACTGGTCACTCAAAAGTGTATGGTTCAGTCTGTAAGTTTTGTGTATTTCTGTGGTTTCTCTTGCTACTGACTTCTCGTATTATCTCACTATGATCTGAGAAGACAGGACGAATTAGTTCTTTTGTATTTGCTGAGACTTGCTTCCTCTCCTAAAATGTGATGTATTTTAGAGGAAGTTCTCTGGGTTGCTGTGAAGAATGTGTATTCTGCATCTGTTAGATGGGCGTTTTGTAAGTAATTGTTAAGTGCATTGAGTCCATAGTATAGATTAATTCTGAAGTTTTTTTTTTTAATTGGTTACCAGTCCATGTAAGTTATCTGCTGATGAGAGAGGGTGTTGAAGTCACCCACTCTTATTTTGTTGGTACCTATCTGTCCTTTTATGTCCATTAGTGTTTGTTTTGTCTGTACATGTATAGCTATGATTGCTATGTATTCTTTTCTTCCTTTTCCCATTGTGTGTGTGTGTGTGTGTGTGTGTGTTGTACATTTGTTTGTGTATGTATGCTTTTACATGTGTGGATGTGGGTGTGCATGTGCATGCATGTGTTTTCTATTTTATGTGAATGTGAAGACCCCAGGTCGATGTTGGGAATCATCCCTCATCTTATACATTGAAGCAGCATCTCTCAATCAAATCAGGAGCTTGCCAGTATAGCTAGTCTTGCTAGCCAGCTTGTTCTGGCATCTCCTGTCACTGCCTTCTGAGGCTAGAATTAGAAGGAGGGTGCCACACCCATCTGGCATTTATGTGGGTTTCTGGGGATCCAAACTCCCATCCTCACAGTTGAGCACAAGCACATTAAGCCGCTGGGCTGTTTCTCTAGTCCCATGTTCTTTGTGGGTTGTCTGTGTTATTAATATGTTTCTGCTGGTCTTTGTCTCTTCTGACTACTCTTGGATTGAAGTTTGCTTTTTCTGTTATCATCCTATCTGCACTGGTGTTTGTCTAGCTTCTGCTTGCTTGGTAAGTTGACACAGATTGTTTTTTCCTCAGTGTGTGTCTTTGCCAGTGAAGTCTATTCCATAGAGACAACAAAAGAAGCATCTTGTTTTAAAACCTAGTCAGTGAATCTGCATATTTTAATTGGGAAATTAAGAGTATTTACATTTTGGATCATTGAGAGAGGTTTTCTAATTCCTTTAATTCATTGTTTTTCCGTTTGCTTGGACTCCTGTTCGTTTCTTCCTGACTTACTATTACGGTCCTCCCCCTCCTCCTCCTCCTCCTCCTCCTCCTCCTCCTCCTCCTCCTCCTCCTCCTCCTCCTCTTCTCCCCACCTCCTCCTCAGCATCATCAGCACCGCCATCAGGGGTTTGTTGGTCTGTAGAGCTGGACGGACTCTTGTTAGTTCTTGATTCTTCCATTGTTCCTGCCATGCAGTTTCTTTCCTGGGTTCTCTTGGTTCAGACTTTCTTCCTTTTCTGTATTTAGGATTCCTTTAAGTTTCTTTTGTAATAACTGCGTCCTTGATGCTTGAGCAACAAAGTAACAGTTTTTCAGGAGAAAAGTAGAGTTGCCTTGGCAAAGATTGGTGAGCAAAACTGCATATAGCATGCAATTAGATTTTATATCAAAATTTTCTCTGGACTGTAGTGGTGCACGCCTTTTATCCCAGCACTCGGGAGGCAGAGGCAGGCAGATCTCTGTGAGCTTGAGGCCAGCCTGGTCTACAGAGTGAGTTCCAGGAAGCCAGGGCCACACAGAGAAATCCTGTCTTGAAAAACCAAATTTTTTTTTTCATGTAAGTATAATTGTATTTGGTTATATCAATTAAAATTTGCACAGTCCTTTAGGTACAACTATAAGGGATTATAAACAAATAAGGTATTATAGGATATAGTCAAATCTTACTTGAGCTTGGAACATCTTAGTACCATAGGCAAGGAAAGTACTTTCAATTACCAGCTTACTCAGGAAGACCCGGGAGCAGGGAGTTGAGTCTTGTGCTTGCAGAGCCAACACTGGAGTCCAGGTCTTCGCTTTCCTTGTGCAGCTCTGTCTGCACTAACATGCTGCTCGCAGAAGTGCAGTGGGAGCTCCTTCTTAGAGGCTTTCCTCTCCTGCACAGCTGCACGCTCCGTCTCATCGTCTGTGCTTACACTGGCCAAGGATGCTTGTAGTTTCCTAGATTCTTGTTCAACGGCAAGCTGAGTAAAATGACTTTGAGAGGGAGTGGCACCTACGATTGTCAATTTTTGTTTTATGTTTCTCAACAGTTCTAGCCTAGGCAGCTCTGGTAATTTGTTTTTTGCAGTGAATATATGCAACCCATCATTGAAAGGCACACATGATACCTATGACTGGAGAAACTCAAGAGTGTGTTAGGTTTTTCTCAGTTGGGATGAAACAGCTCTAAAATCTTTTGAGCTTAGATTAATTATCTAGATATAATTTTGTTCACATTTATTTAAAAAAATCTCTGATTATTTATGTAAAATATTTCCAGAAAGTAAAATGATTTACGAAACCTGTATGTGCTCTTGCTTATAGATGTCCTTGTGTCTATTTCAGATATTGTGGAAGCTCTGAAGCCCGATTACGTGGCCCCTCTAGTACTTTGGCTTTGCCATGAGAGCTGTGAGGAAAATGGCGGTTTGTTTGAGGTATTTTGAGACTTTGTTTTTCTTCTAAAGCCTTGTTTACCTAATTAAATTTTAAAAAGATTGCATATTAGTATTTCCCAGATGCTTACATTTAGAAAAGTCTGTGCTAGTTGTCTGACTTGATTTGTGAAATATTATGTATATGTTGTTAGGGAACAAGGGTTAAACCAGAAAAGGTGGCATATGCTGTCTACACTGTTACATGTAGTCAGCACTCTGGAGGCCGAGGCAGGGGGACCTGAGTTTGTGTTCTGCTGGGCTACATAGCAAGACCCTGTTTTGAACAGACAAGTGTGGATCCATGCCCCCTTTTTAAAATTTTTTTTAAAATGTGACATTATCATTATAAATTCTTTTTTCGAAGCTGTTTGTTTTTAATATATTTTTTTTCTAATTGCACTGTGGCTTATTTGATGTGTTTCGTAAAATATAAAGTCTCTTGATTTAAGAAGCTGAATGATAATGCAGACAGTTCGAGTCAACTAGGCAGGCTTTGAACGTTTGACCTAACACTCGCCAGCTTGCAGGGTCACGGTGTAAATTAACCCTGCAGAGCTTTCGTTTTCTTGGGGTCATTGTGACAATTATAAATCATTAAAGACCCTTGGCATGGGAGCCTAGTACTTCCTTCCTCCACGTTTAGTTATAAATCATATTTGAGTGTGACAGATCAATACATTCAGCTTGTTTATTTTAAATTCAGCAGTAAGCTTTTCTATTTTTCCCTATTATGAAGCTTTCCACGTTTATTATAAAAACAAAAGCTACACACAGTCCCATCATTTGTTGGAATCATTTGTACTGCTAGGGATTGAATTGAAGGCCTTATGCAAGGCAAGGGCTCTTTCACCATCTCAGCTCTATTATGTTTATATTTTTATTTTTAGACAGGGTCTCACCTAGGCCAGCCTTTAACTTAGTTCGTAGCCCCAGGTAGGCCTTGAACTTGAGCTCTTCCTGTCTCAACTGCTCAGGAAGGTGGGATAAACAGATGCACATCACTAGACCTAGCTAATTTACATATTTTAAATGTCCATTTGTGTCTGATCTTATTTTAGCCTAAAGTGTTGTATATTAGATCTCTCCTTACTCCATTTTTGATACTCTGGCAATAATGAACCTATAATGTATAGATTATAGCATTCAAAAAATACTTTTTTTTTTTGGTTTTTTGAGACAGGGTTTCTCTGTGTAGCTTTGTGCCTTTCCTGGATCTCGCTCTGTAGACCAGGCTGGCCTCGAACTCACAGAGATCCACCTGCCTCTTGCCTCCCAAGTGCTGGGATTAAAGGTGTGCACCACCACCGCCTGGCTTCAAAATACTTCTTAATAGCAAAAGAACCTGCCTCAGTTTGAAGTAATATATTATTAGCCAATTTCATTTGAATTAAAAGCTGATGATGAATGAAGGAGAAAAGGTCTCTATATATTTGAGCACAGCTATATGCCTCCACCTTTCTAATCATACCAACTGAATGTAAATTATGGAAATTAAACATAGGAAGAACTTTGCTCTCTTAATTTTACAGGATAGAAAAGTTTAATGATATTGAGCCACTTAGAACTTGAAATTTGGTCTGACCTCTTTTTACCTAGCTAGGAATCAAAATATTACTTATTTCTTTATAATTATGTTATTATTAACTGCACAAAATAGTATATCATCTTTGTGGAAATCTTAAATACATAGGAATGTAAATAGAAGAAAAATAAAACCATACATCAATTACTATCCAGAGAACTACTATTAATTTTTTTTAATATCTCCTTCCAGTCTTCTATTAGGTGTACATTTTACATAGACTGTTCTTTTAGGCGGATACTTTATATACATCCTCATCTCTGTAACCATACAACTGAGATCATGCTTACATATAAATTCTTATGTTGTTATTTTCAGAGTGGACTTTTTTAAAAAATGAGTAATATTTGATGTATATAATTGAAAAATATAGTAAGAAATATATGTAATGACCTGAGTTTAAACTTGAAAGTATGCTTTGCTCAGTTCTGATGGATTCCTGGAGTTGTTCGTGGTAGATGCAGATTGTCCAACTGCTGCAGTTACTTTGGCCTCTGATAAGAGTCTGTAGTTTGTTACTTCACTCACAATATGGTTAAAGGCGATGTCATTACCAGATTGCTGGAGAAACACCTCAGTCAGGTGGGGTGGTCCCAAGTTAGAGATGCTGACCCTTGACCACCTCCCGAAGAGCTAACAGGCAACCAGAGGCAAGGCTTAGTAAGATTCTAATGAGATGGAAGGCAAGACATGAAGTCTACTTGGCAAGAACAGAAGTCGGGCCAGCTGAGGAGGAATGAAGAACCACCTGCTGTGAGAAGGGTTGCTCATAGTGTTTGCTGAGGTGGGCAATGGAACTGTTTTGCCCAGGATGACTTGAGCCTTGAGCAGGAAAAGTGCCCCGTGTCTTCCAGCTAGCAGAGGAGAATAACCACGTTTTGCTATGTCCGCTTTCACTTTGTGGTCAGCTAAGGTGATTCCATGTAGTCCCAAATTTAGAATGAATGTTTAGGAGGAAATATCTAGCCCTATTGTTTACTTTAAAGCTTTGGTCAGTCAGAAAGGTGCCCAGTGCAGGCATGCTTTTAAGTAACCAGTCCAAACAGTTTAAGGATTGTTCATTGAAAGGCTGATGTTTGAAAGTTTGAAGTTGCCTTCTTAAGAATCTGTCTCTTTCCCTGATTCCCCATCACCCTTACCTGTGGTCAAAACTGAAGCTGATTAAGCCACTATTAGTTGGATATATTATAAAAGGTGTGAGCACATTGTCTTTGTTTGGGTTTCTGTTGCTGTGAAGAGACACCATGACCATGGCAACTCTTACAAAGGAAAGCATTTAATTGCTACTGCCTTGCAGTTCAGAGGTGTAGTCCATAATCATCATGGCAGGAAACATGGTGGCATGCAGGCAGACATGGTGTGGAGAGGTAGCTGAGAGTTCTACATCTTGATCCACAGGCAGCAGAAGGGGACTGTGTACCACACTAGGCATATATAGCTTGAGGATGTAAGACCTCAAAGCCCACACCTATAATGACATACTTCTACCAACAAGGCCACACCTCCTAATAGTGCCCCTCCCTATTGTCCAAGAATTCAAACACGAGTCTATGGGGGCCATACCTATTTAAACCAGCCCACACAGTAAAGGCAAAAGGTTATGAAACTTCTTAATGGTGGATCTAGGTCCACTATGTTGTCTGCTATTCATATGTTTCTTCTGTTATGCATGAGGAATTCCGATAAGTTCTGGCCAATAGTAGTGTGTGAAAGTATATGTTTCCTCAATCAGATACTTTCCTCCCCCCACCCCCAAGGTTTACCTGAATGACCTCTAAAATATTGCAGAAAGAAAACGTAGTATCTCTTCCTGTGGAAATAGAATGTGATCTTTTGCCTTATCTCACCTCATGCATCCCCACAGCTTTGCCTGTGGCAGGCTTCTGCTTTGATGCTGTCAGCATTGCGAAGGCTTAGACCAGGGGTGTTGTGCAGAGCTTAAAGCCTCATTCACTGTCATCTAGTGTCCTAGTCCTCCGCATAACTAAAACGTTCTCTTAATGATTTACATCAGGTGATTTTTTTTTTCCCTTCTTTTTGTTAGGTTGGAGCAGGCTGGATTGGAAAATGTAAGTCTCTGTTGGGTTTTGGCTTGTGATAGATTTTTTTTTTAATTTTATAATCTGTCTAACCATTAGAGCTGGATAAGGATTTTGCTTAATCACTAGTGTTCACATACTCAGACTTGAATACTGTTCCAGCAAAACGTACTAAAGCATGGGCGTCATTCTGCAGCCTCTTGTACTCTTAAGGACTTGTCTGCCGTCCCATAGACAGACAAGTTTGTCTTACTCTCTTCAGATAGTGTGGTTTCTTTTGTGTGGACGTTTATACTCCCTCCAGTGACTCTGGCATTCCGCATGCTTCTTGCTGTTCCATCAGAACAGTGAGTCGAAGAGAGAGCTGTCTGAAAGGTGGGAGGAGCCCATTCTAGATGGACAGGCAGATTCTCCAATTCTCTCATGTAATTCTCTTCTGTTCAGATATCAGGAGTAACAGAATATAGTGGACAGCTTTCAGGGACAGAAGCTGCAGCTGGTCTGTGGGATTTGTTTCCCCCACAGGAAATTCATTTGCTTCACTCTTGATGATTTCTTTCTTAAACCTTCTGAGCTTCAAATATTGTAGTTGCTTTATAGAGTTAAAAAATGTGGAAAATTGCCGGGTGTGATGGTGTACTCCTTTAGTCCCAGCACTCAGAGGCACAGGCAGGTGGATCTAGGACAGCCAGGGCTGCATGGAGAAACCTTGTCTTGAAAAACAAAGTAAAACAAAACAAAAAAGTAGAAAATTCAGAATCTCAGCTTGCTTTTAGTTGTCTGCTGGTATCACAATTAATCACAGAATTAACTGAGTTATTTAGGAGACTTATCACTGGAGGACATTGGTACACATATTGTAGAATACATACATACATACATACATACATACATACATGTATATATGCATGCATCAGTGTTTGAGTCGAGTTAAACATAAAGTGACTTATAGTTCTCAAGCATTTTATTATCTTTTTTTTTTTTTTTTTTTTTTTTTTTTTTTTTTTAAAGATTTATTTATTTATTATGTACACAGAAGAGGGCACCAGATCTCATTACAGATAGTTGTAAGCCACCATGTGGGTGCTGGGAATTGAACTCAGGACCTCTGGAAGAGCAGTCAGTGCTTTTAACCTCTGAGCCATCTCTCCAGCCCCCATTTTATTATCTTAATGGCATTTAAATAGCATTTAAAATAGCAAGGTTAATGTTGCAGTAACAGCTGCATATGGGAACTTTTACAGGAAGAAAAAAAAGTCTAGAAACTTGGCATCTTTTTCACTGCTTTAGGATGTCTGAAATTGAGTGGCCACCAGTGCCCGCTCGCCATCATGTTCCAGTGTTATTAGCAGTTAGTTATGCCTGCGGAATGTTGAAAAAAGAAAACAATGTTAAATTTCTCAAGAGAACTTAAGAGCACCGGTACTTCCTGTGACCCTGCAAGGTTCTGTGGGGCTGTGGAGATGCAGGGCCAGCAAAGGAAGGTTGAAGGAGAGTTGTTGGTGGCTGTGTAGTCCAGGATTTGTAACTGGAACCTCTGCTTGCTGCCACATCTAGTTCTCGGTGGGCAGCAGCAGACACTGTCCTGCCAGTCGTCACCTATAAACAAGGAAAGTGGGGTGTCTTTTGCTAAGGGATCTGTGGTGGGTGTGACTACATGTGACTGAGTCTCCAGGTTCAACAGGAGACTGTGCAATTAGCAGTTCCTGACAGAGAAGTCTTCTCTTTGGCTTCAGATATTTCTTTTTTCAATTGAAATTTAATTTAATTTTGTGTTATTTAACTTGGCATATGAAGTGGTAGGTTTTACTACAGCATTATCCTCCATTTACGTTCTTATGCTTCATGTCTATTCATTTCCCCCTGCCCTTCAGCTGCAGATCTTCTTCTAAAAACCGGACATTTCTGCTAATGGGCTTTTAAAGAGAAATGTATTCTCAGGTTTTTGGTAGAGCTCTTCAGAAGCCGGAATGTCTTTCCTCTAGGATTTTCCTTTCTCGTGAAGATGGCTCTCCAACACCTTATGTTCTGTCCATCAAGCTATGTGCTCAGTGTCTTAGTCTTGTCTCCCTAACCAGTGCGCTGGGAGCGGACCCTTGGAGCCATCGTCCGACAGAGGAACCAGCCCATGACTCCCGAGGCAGTGAGGGCCAACTGGGAGAAGATCTGTGACTTCAACAATGCCAGCAAGCCACAGACTGTTCAAGGTACAGTCCCAGCCATTTGGTCCTGGTCAGGGAGCAGAGGCGACAAGCTGTCTTCTCGATAAGTAGTTTCATCTGTTCCAGCTGTGCTGATGCAGACACTTGGGTCTCGGGCACATATGTAGTTTCTGCTCCACTGGGTGCTAGGACTCTTCATCCTTAGGAGAGCATTGATGCTCTCATAGGCAGTTTGCTCAGTGTTTCTCGGTCCTGTGTTTGGTTGGTGGGTTTCTGGTGGATGGACAGTAGTGGGGCGTGTATTCATTTGTACTATATGCACTTTCTCCCCAAATGGTGCTTAGTTTTGGAGTCCTCCATTTTCTAGCCATATGCTCTTTTTATTTTTATATTTCTTTTTAAGTGTGTGTGTGTGTGTGTGCGCAGGTGCCTTTGGAGTTCAGAAGAGGACATCAGATGTCCTGCAGCTGGAGTTAAAGGTTGTGAACTCGCCAGTGTGGGTGTTGGGGACTGAACTCAGGTCCTCCATAAGAGCAGAATGTACTCTTAACCTTGGAGCCATCTCCCCTAGCCACATGCTCTTAGGCGGATGCAGTTTTCTCCATCGCCCTCAATGTGCACTCATCTGGTTTTTGCTCCCGCTTAGCTCTCTTGTTTAGTTATCGAGGTGGCACTGAGTCAGCACATTGGTTTGCTCTTCTCCCTTCCGTCCCGGCTCCTCCTCCTTTTCTCACCTGGACATAGTTTTAGGACTTCAGAAAAGGTCAGACCTCGATTGTTCGGCAAGATTTTCCCAGATATTCTGAGCCATGTTGTTCTTCTGTTAGCTGGACTCCTGCCATGTGAACAGCTAATGTAACTGTTCTTACTGCCTTTGTTTCCGAGGTCTGCCTTATTAACTGCATGCTAAGTTCCTTTGAGGCAGAGACCATTTTACATGTATTTATTTTATGTGGTGCTGAGGGTAGAACCCAGTACCTTGGGCATGCTGGGCAAGCACTGTACCACCAAGTAGAATCCAGTTTATGTGGAATACTTTTTTTTTTTTTGAGACAGGGTTTCTCTGTGTAGCTTTGTTGCTTTTCCTGGATCTCACTCTGTAGAGCAGGCTGGCCTCGAACTCACAGAGATCCACCTGCCTCTGCCTCCCGAGTGCTGGGATTAAAGGCATGCGCCACTACCGCCTGGCTATGTGGAATACCTTTAAAAATATTTTTTAAATTAATTCTTTGGAAATTCCATGTATGTGTACCATGTTTTTTGGTCGTATTTACCCACTCCATCCTTCAACGGCTCCTATATTCGCCTTCTAAGCTCTCACCCTTACCCCAGTCTCAACTTCATGTCCGCTTTGTTGTTGTTTTCCTAACCCATCTAGTTCGGTACCGTGGTTGTGGGGCCACCCACTGGAATGGGAGGGCCAGTGGGAGTGTGTGGTAGATGTTCTCTAGCATATTGTAGTTTTCTTTACTCAGATTTTACAGCAAAGCTCTATCTTTTCTTGTCTTTTTAATTGTAGAATCAACGAGTGGTATAATAGAAGTTTTACATAAGGTAGATTCCGAAGGAGTCTCACAAAATCATACCAGTCACGCGGCATCTACAGCCACACCGGAATTTGTAAGTAGGGGAAGTGCCTGAAGCTTGCCTACAGACCCATCCTCCCATCTTTTCCCGCTTAGCCTTTCCCCTGGAAACAGTCACTCTTTCGTTGATCATGGAGACAGTCAGTGGTGTGTCTTCAGAAGCCGTTTATGACTGTCTTTGGAATAAGATTGAGTTTGAAATATAAGGAATTCATGATGACCACATGAGCATGTGGCTTGAAGTCAATTCTGAAGCTATCCAGATAACTCTGTTCTTCTTTTCCACTTTTCTTTTATCTTGTACTCTGAGAGTTTTCTGGGATGTACCATGCTTTTTGCTTTGATGGAGATCTGTCTTGAGAGGAGGGGATTTGGGTATTGCTTTCCAAAGGTCTTCTTAGTGTGTGAGTTGGAGTAGGAGAGTGGAAGGTACCAGTTCAGCTTCTGCCCTTGGAGTTTCTATGTGATAGGTATAGGAGCTGAAAGCTTTTCTCTGTTTTCAGGGGGATCGTTTTGTGTGTAATTTTTGATAGTCTTTCTTTGGAGTTGTGATTAATCAAGTTAGTTGCCCAGTTGATGTGTTGACTAGCCACACCTTCCTTGCTATTTGAAAAGTAACCCAGGGAAATACTAGATGGAAAACAGAGAAAGCGGTTACCTCTACTGCTGATGTAAAGGACCTGAGATGATGTGGGATCTAGTGGTGATGTGTGGTTCTCCTGTGAGTCTGCCATGATGTGGGATCTAGTGGTGATTGTGGTGCTCCTGTGAGTCTGCCATGATGTGGGATCTAGTGGTGATGTGTGGTTCTCCTGTGAGTCTGCCGTGACGTGGAATCTAGTGGTGATGTGTGGTGCTCCTGTGAGTCTGCCATGATGTGGGATCTAGTGGTGATGTGTGGTGCTCCTGTGAGTCTGCCATGATGTGGGATCTAGTGGTGATGTGTGGTGCTCCTGTGAGTCTGCCGTGACGTGGAATCTAGTGGTGATGTGTGGTGCTCCTGTGAGTCTGCCATGATGTGAGATCTAGTGGTGATGTGTGTGCAGCTGGAGAATTTCTCTCCAGGTCCCGCCACCAAGTCCCGCCAGTCCCAGAGCCCGCTTATAAAATAAACACACAGACTCTTACATTATTTAAACTGCTTGGCCATTAGCTCAGGCCTGTCATTGTCTAGCTCTTACTCTTATATTTAGCCCATTTCTATTAATCTTTACTTTGCCACGTGGCTCATGGCTTACCGGTACTTTACATCTTCCTTGTCCTGGCGGCAGCTCCCGGCAGTCTCTCCCTTCCCATCCTGTTCCCTCAATTCTTTTCTCTGTTAGTCCCGCCTATACTTCCTGTCTGGCTATTGGCCAATCAGAGTTTATTTACATATAGCGATATCCACAGCACTTCCCCTTTCCTTCTTTTTTTTGAAAAGGAAGGTTTTAACTTTAACATAGTAAAATTACATATAACAAAACAATTATCAAGCAAGAATTATAGTTACAATATTAAAGAAGAGATCCTATGGAGCAGACATGTCTCACTGTCCAGAAAGTCTAAATTTTTAAAACATTTTAAATGCCATATTCTGTAGGTCTTTGAAGTGTTTGAAGACTACCTATCTATCTGAAATATATCTATGTATACCTAGAAGACTTAACTAACATGGCTACAAATATGATTATCATAGATGACTAACTATTAATCTATTTTTTAATTATCTGTTACAATTTTAAATGAGTTACATAACATAATACCTCAAACAAGAATAGAAATATATATACAGTATAACAAAATTAAGTTTAAATTTGTATCAATAAACTAAAATCTATAGCAATGTAAAACATTTTAAACAAGTTGTTACTCTTTAAAAGTAGGTTCATTAATCTACCCTTTCATCCTATCATATCTAAACTATCCCCTTTTTTTTTCTTTAGAAAGAGATTGTATTTATAATCAACCTGCTTTAAATAAAAATATTGGTTTTTTTCTGTCCCACACCAGAGGGCTCTTCTGATTTGGGACACAAGAATCTCTTAACCATTTTTTTTTTTTTTTAAAGCAATATGTCTGGGTTTAGAGGGGGAGTGAGCCAATTCCATCTCTAAAGCCAGCTTGGTATATTTGGGAATTTGGGCGTAGCTTCTCTTACTACTTCTTGTTGGAGGGGGCCGCTGTATCTTATGGGGACACAAAGAATATTTTAGGATTATGGAGTAGTCCATGAGGCTGTATTGTCTGAGCCAGTTGCCTGAAGCCGTTTTGGATGTTGGATCATCTGGGCCATGGTGTCATTGGAGACCTTTCAGGCGGTCTTGGCTGGTCAAACCTGATGTATCTTAATCTGGAACAAATCCATAGCCTCTGGCTTTCTGTGGAAACAAAAGCAGAGACTCTTTTCCAAAGCAACATATCCTTATATCCAAATTTTGAAGTCAAGGTACCTTTAAAATTTACATTTTGGCATAATTCAACAGCTTTTGTAATCAAATGTTTTTCTTCAGTTACGAATATCAAAGACAATATAATCCAGATTTTCTGTGTGATAGCCATCTTTACGTGGCTTATTACCTTTAATGTTTTTTAAAGACTTTATTTTTAAAAACTATCTATTTGTTTATATAACTGTATATATATTTTTTCCTTTTAAGCCTACGTACATTTTACACATATTGTAAAGTATTCCATCTGAATCAGTCTTATTGTGAACCTACTCCTTTAAACTGCAGCATTCTAAGACTGAAACAGCCCTGTGGCTGCTGGCTCTGCCCACTTTAGCTTCCCAACATGGTGGTGGTCCGTTTTTTCCCCCAGCTCTGGGAGCCGTAACTCTCAGAAATAGTGGGTCTACGCTTTTATCAAAGTAGCGTGTAGCCCAGAAACCTCTTTTTTTTTTTTAATATATACTAGTAAAGACTAAATCTACCACACAGTGTAATGTGCTGCTGGCAGACGCCTTATTCCTGCCATTCTGCCGGTCAAACGCAGGCCAGGAACCCGCCAGTAGTTCAAACCCGCGTTTTGTGGCGTCTAGCTGCCTGTATGAGACATGAAGCAGGAACCTGGTTTTGGCTCTGTTTAGAATTGGTTATTAAATATTCTCAGGTTTAAGGTGGAAACTCGAGCCGTTGGGCGCCATTTGCAGCTGGAGAATTTCTCTCCAGCTCCCGCCACCAAGTCCCGCCAGTCCCAGAGCCCACTTATAAAATAAACACACAAACTCTTACATTATTTAAACTGCTTGGCCATTAGCTCAGGCCTATCATTGTCTAGCTCTTACTCTTATATTTAGCCCATTTCTATTAATCTTTACTTTGCCACGTGGCTCATGGCTTACCAGTACCTTACATCTTCCTTGTCCTGGCGGCAGCTCCCGGCAGTCTCTCCCTTCCCATCCTGTTCCCTCAATTCTCTTCTCTGTTAGTCCCGCCTATACTTCCTGTCTGGCTATTGGCCAATCAGAGTTTATTTACATATAGCGATATCCACAGCCTGTGTGGTTCTCCTGTGAGTCTGCCGTGACGTGGAATCTAGTGGTGATTGTGGTGCTCCTGTGAGTCTGCCATGATGTGGGATCTAGTGGTGATTGTGGTGCTCCTGTGAGTCTGTCGTGATGTGGGATCTAGTGGTGATTGTGGTGCTCCTGTGAGTCTGCCGTGACGTGGAATCTAGTGGTGATTGTGGTGCTCCTGTGAGTCTGCTGTGACGTGGAATCTAGTGGTGATTGTGGTGCTCCTGTGAGTCTGTTGTGATGTGGGATCTAGTGGTGATTGTGGTGCTCCTGTCTGTTACTCTGCCTCCATGTGCAGTCCTTCTTCTGACCACTCACACTCCCTATCTCTTCATGGCTAACTTTAAATGCTTTGGAAATAGATTTGAATATTTTGACATATTTTGGGGGAGATGGCATCCATAGCTTATGGGGTGTCTGTGCTACAGGTTCTTGGTCATGTTCTTCTTTCTCCTGCCAACCAGAAGCATCACCTCTGTGCTGAAAATGGCTGAATCAATAACACTTAGAAATTTAAATAATTCCAAAACATTTTTAACAAAATGATTCCTTAAGCCATTATTGAAAAATAAGTGACTTTTTGTGAACTATGCCCTAAATGTAGATGGAATGAACACACAAAAGCTGAACATTAAAGTATAACTTTCTTTTTTGTTGTTTTCTTGGCCATTAGTAACCCCTCTTCAGTCACAATTTTTCTAAAATTTTGGAAAAGGATCTTCATTTTAATGGTTCTTCCCCCCCCCCTTTTTTTTTTTTTTTTTGGCTAGCTAAGCCAGATCTTTTCAGGGACAGCATTGATAAACTGTATTACAAAATGTTGACATGGTTGTCAGCCAGAGGCCCCTCACTGTGTGAGGAATAGGACTATGAGTAAGGTTCTAGCTCTTGCTCTGTGACATTTGTCAGTTTACTGTTCACTGGATGTAATGTCAGGTCAGGAGATACAAATATATATATGTATGTATAATTTATGTACATATAGAGTTTTTTATTTTATTATATATATAAAACTAATATAAGATATATCTAATTTTTATTATATAAATATATATTACATATATATGTATATATATTTCTCTCTCTCTTTTTTTTTTTTTTTTTAGAGATTGATCTTTATTCAAAACTCTGATCTACCAAGTTAGCGTTTTCCACCAGCTCAGGAGCAGAGACCTTCACAGGTTTCACAATCTCTTGTTTAGGTGCTGCTTCGGTAGGGGCCTGGGCAGCAGCCCTTGCTGTCTTCTTGGACGCCTGCTCAGCCTTTTCTGCTTCCTCGGCAGCCCTGATAATCGCCTGTTCTCGCTGAGCTTTCCTAACTTCTGGTTTCCGACTCCTCCTGGCCATTATATCAGTAGGAGACGCACCAGTGACAGCCCGCTGGAATTCAACTGCAGGGCGGGTTCTTTGCTTTTGAATTCCTTCCGACTGCCCCTTCTTGTGTTTTCTTCTGCAGAGGACAGTCCAGTTTATCTGCCGAAGATTCCTTTTTTTTTTTTATCTGCCGAGGACAGTCCAGTTTATCTGCCGAGGGTTCCTTATTTTTATTATATATATATTATATATGTATTTCTCTCTTTTTAGCCTACATGTGCTTGATGTATATATTATGGCTTCCAGTTTAATGTTTTTATGGGGATACTGAGTGTGTGAGTGAGTGGGTCTCTGTGTCTATGTCTGCTTCTTGGGCTTTTTCTTCTGTTTCTTTTGTCCTAGTCTGATGTGTTAGTTTTTGCTTTATTCTATCACATTACATTATTTATCATATTATTTATTTATTTATTTACTTATCCCTTAGAAGCCCTGTTTGTTTTCTAATGAGAGACAAATGGGGTGGCTCTGGATGGGAGGGGAGGCAGGGAGGAAGTGGGAGGAGTAGAGGGAGGGAAACCATAATTAGGGTATATTATGTGAGAAAAAAAAATCTATTTTCAATCAAAGGAAAAAAGTGTAGTAGACAAGAAGAAATCATTTTTTTTATTTATTGCCCTGGTATTTTGTGACCCAGGAAGATGTAGTTATGTTAGAAATCTGGCTTTAAGCCTGAGAATATTACTAGCTATAGGTACGATTTGAAGTCCAGCCGTCAGATACTGCTGTGGAGGGTAATAGTCTACCTGTTTTTCTCCTAGACTAGTGGTATTGGCTATAGGCTTCCTTCATTTTCCTCTTCATACACGGAACTGGAGAGTATCATGTATGCCCTTGGAGTAGGAGCGTCAATCAAGAATCCAAAGGATTTGAAGTTTGTGTATGAAGGAAGTGATGACTTTTCCTGTTTGCCCACCTTTGGTGTTGTTATTGCCCAGAAGTCCATGATGAGTGGAGGACTAGCAGAGGTTCCTGGGCTGTCAGTCAACTTTGCAAAGGTATGCCTGCTAAGAAACTTTAGTTGGCTTTTTTTTTTCTTGTTTGTTTGTTTGTTTGTTTATTTATTTATTTATTTATTATGTTTTTGATAAATGTCTCATACTGTATTGAGGGAGACCTGTTCCCTCTTATTCCCCCAGGGTACTCTTGAGCAGGGAGAAATGAGGAATTTGTAGATATAAGGATATATATAGAGAAAGACAGACAGAAACACAGGATAGCCTCAGGAGGGCCTGGGTCCCAACCCACTAGCTCCTTCTGTCTCTACTGAAGGACTGTTTAAAAGAATGCCAAGGGGTGACACAAAAGACCTCCCTGCAGCACAGCCAAATGTAGAACATTCCAGACACTTGGTGACCATGCACGTGGTCAAGCCATCCCCTAGTGCAGCCCTGTAACTGGAGTATTCCTGTGTCCACTCGGCTCCTGTAGCTGCTCAGGCCCAATTAAACACACAGAGACTTACATTATTTATAAACTGTATGGCTGTGGCAGGCTTCTTGCTATCTGTTCTTCTATCTTAAATTAACCCATTTCTATTAATCTATAAGTTGCCATGTGGCTCGTGGCTTACCGGTATCTTTACATGTTGCTTCTCATCGTGGTGGCTGGCAGCGTCTCTCTGACTCAGCCTTTCACTTCCCAGAATTCTCCTCCCTCTTTGTCCCACCTATACTTCCTGCCTAGCTACTGGCTAATCAGCGTTTTATTTATCAATCAATCATAGCAACATATATTCACAGCATACAGGACATCCCACAGCACTGCCCTACTGTATAAAGCAAGCTCAGATCTCAGTAGAAAACCTTTGTGGGCTCCCACATTGTGTTACACACTACATATATATATATATATATATATATATATATATATATATATATATATATAATTAATACATTATATGAATACATGAATACACATACATATATAAAAAGATTATATAAATTATTTCTATTAAAGTAAAATCGACTAAGGTGGTTGGCTTAGGAATAATGTTTAGTATATCTTTTGATTTTTCTTTTCATGACTAAAAGAGGGGAGAGTTAGTTTAAAATTCCAGGAAGAAAATACTTCTGTATAGTCTCGTAATCCTGGAATAGTGTTGTTAATTCTCTCTCCACCATTCACTCGTTACTGTAATTGTAAGTAACTGCCCCAGGCTTTGGCTTCTTTACCCAGAGAGTGGATAGGCTATCTTTACCTCATGACACTGATGAAGGGGAACACCCACTAATTATCTGGGGGAAGGATCTCTAGGACAGAGAAAACAAGTGTGAACAGGCCCGGAGGGAGCATGTACTTGACTTGTTTTGAAACAGCAAGGCATCAGTCTTAACTGGGTGCAGAAGAGGCTCTGTTCATGGCTGTAGGAGAAGGAAGCCTGTGGCAATTAAAGGGTGTTGGTTTACACTCTTTTTGCCCTGTAAGATTTCTTTTTTCAAAACTTTTTTCTTTAGTTCTTTGACAGTTTCATACAATGTGTTTTGATCGTATTCATTCCTGCACCCCCAACTCTTCCCAGATTCACCTCCCATTCTCTACCCACCCAATTCTGGGTCTCTCTCTTTTTTTAAAGCCCAACCAGACAAATTTGTGCTGCCCACATATTATTGGATGTGTGGTCTTCAGCTGAAGCCTGGCTAATGTACCAGGGCTGTGCTCTTGGGGAAAACTCTTTCCTCCCAGCAGCTAACAGTTGCCAACAGCTCCCTGGCTAGCGGTGGGAATGTATGTCTGGCTTCCCTTCAGCTGATGCTGTTCATGAGCATGGGAAGCAGTTTGTGGCCCTTTAAACTGAGGAATGATGTGAACCAGATATGTTCACTTTCTGACTCAATCTTCCTGTGTGGAGAAGGGTATGAGAGGCAAGTGCAGAAGCTGAGAAACCATTAAGGAGTCTATTGTAGTAATCCAAGCAAAGCTCTAAATAAAAGGACAAAGAAGGTAAGGAGGAAGGTGTTTGTTTCAAACAACAGAAATCATGTAGATATAATTATGTATAGATGTATGTATATATGCCCAATATATATAGTATTTGCATATGATATATTATATACAGTCATATAGTTATATACCTTCTGCTTACATGGTTTGAGACAGAGTTTTGCTATATAGCTCCATTCTGTCTTTAAACTTGGAATCCTCTTGTCTCAGCTGTCTGAGTGCTAGAATTATAGGCATGTTCTGTCACTCATAATTTCCCAAACCTTTTTTGTAGTATACATGTGCATGTGGGTACATACATGTATGGGTTCACACAGAGGCCAGAGGTCAATGTAAGGTGCCATTTCTCAGGTGCTATCTACCTTGTTTTTTGAGACAGGGTCTCATTGGTCTGGAGTTTGCTGATAGACTAGGCTGGTTGGCAGCAAGCCCCAGGGATCTGCCTGTGTTCACCCTCTCAGCACCGTGATTCCAAGCATTCACTGCCGTAGCTGGATATTTTACATGGGCTCTGGGCAAACTCAGACCTACATGCTTTTATAGCAAGGACTTTGCCTTCATGTACTTGTTTTAAGGGAGGATGGTCAGGAGATTGTTTAGGACAAGCTTGAGCTGCCTGGTACTTATTTAAGTGGAGATGAAGGAGGCGTAGTTGATTGTGTCTAAAGTGGTAAGGAAAGATCTAACCAGGATCTTCCACATTCAGGTAATGTTTAAAAGTGTGGGACCAGCTAAAATCACCTACTCTGTGAATTTAAGTAGAGAAGACACCTGAGTTTAGGGCCTCTGAAGTGTTTGGAGGTTGAAGAGCAAATCAGATAGGGTAGGACAGCCCATGACATCAGCAGCATGACGTTAAAGAAGCCAGAAGAAAGTGTTTCAAGAAGGAAGAAGTAACTGAAGAAAACTTGAAATCTGCACGGTCTGTTTTAGTGCCTTATGTAGGTGTGAGCTGCCTCCAGCAGTGGTCACTGAATCAGAGCTATGAGCAGGTTTCTGTCTAGTTGAACTGATCAGCGCGTTGCTGATGGCTTTCCTGTCGGAGTAATGGGATCTCATTTTGTTAGAATATTTGATAACGTTGGAAGGAAAGGCTGGAGGCCTGTGTTGGGCACTTTGCCTTTTTTTTTTTTTTTTTTTTTTTGGTTTCTCGAGACAGGGTTTCTCTGTGTAGCTTTGCGCCTTTCCTGGAACTCACTTGGTTGCCCAGGCTGGCCTCGAACTCGCAGAGATCCGCCTGGCTGTGTCTCCCGAGTGCTGGGATTAAAGGCGTGGGCCTCCACCGCCCGGCTCAGTTTGCCTTTTTAATCTCTCTCCTGTGTGATACATGAATCAGGTAAGACGCTCGCTTTCTGTGACCAGGAGTGATAGCCATCTGGAAACCTGCTTCTCAGTTTCCCTAGCTTTGGGATTCAAGGTAGCCTGGCACAGTGAGGAAGGCCCTCCTTCCTGTTTCCCATCGCCCTCGCTGCTCTCTCTCCCTCCCTTCCTTCCGGATTGGGGGCAGGGTTGAAAGCTGTCCTACTGTAGTAGGGTGTGGAGACTCTGCTCAGGTTCACTTGCCACGTGGAGACTCCGCTCAGGTTCACTTGCCACGTGGAGACTCCGCTCAGGTTCACTTGGCACGTGGAGACCCCGCTCAGGTTTACTGGCATGTGGAGACTCCGCTCAGGTTCACTTGGCACGTGGAGACTCTGCTCAGGTTCACTGACACGTGGGGACTCTGCTCAGGTTTACGTGCATGTGGGACTTTGCTGTACTGAGTGCAGGTTGCTGGTTCCTTGCGGTGTGTTTGGTTTCTGCTCAGATAACACAAAGGGAATGTTGACATTAATGATGTTTTTGCCTTTGGATAGGTTTATAAGGTTTGTCTTTGTGTTTTAGTTGAGTCATCTCTATTTAGCTTGTGTTACTTGAAGTTACCAGCTCTGGCCCATTGGTTCATTTTTACCGAGTGGATACTTGCTGAATGCCTATTATATTCTAGGCATTATGATAAGCGCTTGGAACAGAGCCTGATTGATTGGCTCCATTGATAAATCATATATAGTCAATAAGGATCCCTGGATTCTAAGAACACAAATATATCTTATCTCATCCAAAAGATCTGTTTGTCTGTATGTTGCTGTACTAATTATTTCTGCATTGCATGATTAAGAAGTGAAAACTATACTGAGATAGATGACACAGGAAGAACACTGATGTGGGACTTGGATAGTAAAATGTTACCTGTGCTTAGCAGTACCCAAAGGTAGACACTGGTATAAGAAAGTTTGCTAATAAATTGCATTTGTTGTAACATAGGTTCTTCATGGGGAGCAATACTTGGAGTTGTATAAACCATTTCCTCGATCAGGTGAGTTTATGTGAACTAATTGCCTAATATTATGCTTTAATTTTCTGATTAACACCCGAAGCTATCCCATTGTGTTAAACTGACATAGTCCAACCCATCAAGATTTCAGCAGCTTCCATGTGTGTGACCTTAGAGTAGATGATGTTAACCAGTCCCTGACTGTCTTCCACTAACAGTCAAATTATTGATTTAATACTACCGGTTTATCTGTATTGACATATGCACCATTATGATTGTGTGTCAGTTATGGTTCCTGTGGTTGTTTATCTTGATACTGATTTGCATAAAGCAAACAACGCTGAAAGATACAACATTTGTAATTTTTTTCCTATTCCCTTGGAAGAGAAGAAAACCAAACCTGCCTAATCATTTTTTTCTTTTCTTAGTAATACTTTGGATGTTCACAAAAGCTTATCTATCTATCTATCTATCTATCTATCTATCTATCTATCTATCTATCTATCTATCTATCCGTCCATCCATCCATCCACCCATCTATCTAACTATCCATCTCGCTATACTTTTTTGAGATAAGGCCTCTTGTGGCCCAGGGTTTTTTTTTTCCACTAGCAGAGGATGACCTTGAACTTCTGACCCTCCTCCTACTTTCTGATTACTGGGATTAAGGCTTGAGCTACTACACAAGGTTTGTGTGGTGCTTGGAATGGAACCAAGGGGTTTTGTGTGGTAGGCAGCACCCTGCTGACTGTACTATATCCCCAGCTCCATTTTTTCATTTAAAATATGTATTTAATTGAAACAATTATATCACCCCCAGCCCTTTAGTACCTCCCAGCTACCTTCCTTTGAACTTCTGCCATGTTTCCCAACTCTCAAGTTGATGATAGCCTTTACCTTTGACTATTGTTACATATGTATATATACAAATACATAGGAATATAACCCACTGAGTTAGTTTTTGTTGTTTGTGTATATATGGATTCAGGACTGACCACTCCTAGTGGACATCCAAAAGGGGACTCACCCCTGGGAAAGTATGGCTTTCCTCCTTAACAGTCAATAGTTGCCTATAGTTCTTTGTCTGGGAATGGGACTCTGGAATTTCCCTCCTGTGTTAACGTGTCCATTGAGAGTGCCATTGCTCTAGTCCTCTGTATTCAGTCATCTCTAGGAGATTTCCTGAAATTCTGTTCTGGCTCTTTCAATCTTTGTGCCCCCTTCTTCATGATGTCCCTTGAGTTAGAGATGCAGAAATTGTGATGTAGATGTTTGCATTGGGGCTGGGTTTTCCATGATCAGTTGATCATGTGATGTAGATGTAATTATTGGGGCTTGGATCTCCACAATCCATTGATTTGTGCATTGTGTCCAGTTGTGGTTTTCTGTGATCACCTTCATTTGCTATAAAGAGAGGCTTCTTTGATGAAGGGTGGTAGCTACACTCCCTAGGGGTATAAGGATAAGAATTAGAATGTAGTAAGGAATTTATGCTGGTCTGGAAAAATTGGGGTAGTAAGTAGATTCTTTTCTAATGTCCATGACCTCGCTAGCCCGACAAAGTTGGCTAGATTTTCAGTACCAGGCACAATTTCTCTCATATTGAGTGATCCTTAGTCTAATTAGACAGCTGTTGGTTACCACAAACCTCTAAGCACCCTTATTACACCTTTATGCATGTCTTGCCATGCTAGCAATTGCCATGGTTTATAGGTGTTGCATCTGTGTAGAACTGTTTAACTGCCTCCCTCCCTTAGTCGTTTGCATTTTCTGGAATCATGGGAGCTAGAATGCAGGAAAAGATGTTCAGGTTAGGTCCAGGTCAAATCATTCAATCTTGTGCTCTAAGTGTGTGATGTCTTCAGCAATAGGGGCCCACCTTCAACCCCTAAGAGGCAACCAAGCCCTACCTCAGTAATATATGTTGTTTTGCGAGTTACTTGAATTACCCTGACCAGCCATTCAGAAGGAGGTTTCTTGTGCCCAGTACTGGGGGTTTTGTTAGTTTATGGTTCTTGTGGGGACCATTGTCAGCCCAAGTAACTAATTTCTTTTACTACTTTTTGCAGGTATTTATATGTGTATGCATATACATTCGTATGTATTATATAGAACTTTAGGTAAATAGAAAATAGTGTGATGCCTTGAGGCTTTATCAAACATCCTTAGTGCTGTTGGCCCCTCTTCCTGCCCCTCTTCCTTCTGTCTGATCTCTCCCTCCTTTGCAGTTGGAACCCCTTCCTCATTATTCCATTTTCTGCTTCTTATCACCTGTATTCTGCTGTTCCACTCCCATCCCCCTACTCTCCAGTTATTCCTTTATACTTCCCAACTTCTGTGGTCATTACTCCATGTTGTAGGCTTATATCTGAGGATTTGGAGCTGGGAACCACAGATGAGAGAGAACATGTACCCAACCCATATTTTTATTCTTTCACAATAATTTTATGTATTTTTTGATGTCAAAATGTTTGTATATTATATATGTATATTATATAATGTATATATATTATATAATATATATTACCAAATAAGATTGTTAAAAACAAAGGAAGATTTGGTATCTTTTCACATCATATAATGTAGAAGTCAGCAAGTAGACCCCCCTCCCCCCAGCCTTTCTATTTTACAAAAACTTTGAGCTTTGTAACTGCTTTTAAAGTGTAATGGCTTTGTTTCCTTATATTGCAGAATGCATTTCTAGTCTGTTTATTTAGTCTGAGCCAATACACAGTTGGTGGTGACTGTAGGATGCTCACCATTTTCAAGGTATAGCATCAGGTATTAGATGCTTTTTTTTAAAAAACCTGGCTATGTCTGCTATTTTAGTGAAATATAAAATCTGCACCTCAGGTCTTGTGTGTGTGTGCACATGCTTGTATCTCTCTCTCTCTCTCTGTGTGTGTGTGGGAGAGAGGGAGAGGGAGAGAGAGAGAGAGAGAGAGAGAGAGAGAGAGAGAGAGAGAGAGAGAGAGGGAGGTCATTTCATAAAGGTCCCTGCATGTTTCATGTGTAGCCAGCCTAGTGGGTTCCTTTAGGGAACCATTGTTAAAGTAAGTAGATTTGTATTACATATTGCTCTTTGGGATTTTATAATATGAAAAGGGAGTAGATATATACTCCAAATGATTATAATTATATACTGATATAATAGGAACATATGGATAATACTTTTCTTGATTTCTTATACATTTTTATCCTCAAGTTATATTTCTTGGTAGTTCTTTGTCTTCATTAGTGTCTTTTTTTTTTTTTTAAAGATTTATTTATTTATTATGTATACAGTGTTCTGCCTGCATGTATATCTGCAGGCCAGAAGAGGGCACCAGATCTCATTACAGATGGTTGTGAGCCACCATGTGGTTGCTGGGAATTGAACTCAG
The DNA here is from genome assembly GCF_949786415.1 of Peromyscus eremicus. NCBI lineage: Eukaryota > Metazoa > Chordata > Mammalia > Rodentia > Cricetidae > Peromyscus > Peromyscus eremicus. The sequence goes on from NC_081435.1 coordinate 38,550,496, forward strand.
GACCTCTGGAAGAGCAGTCAGTGCTCTTAACCTCTGAGCCATCTCTCCAGCCCTCATTAGTGTCTTTGTGTGTTTGTTATATAGTTTTCTTTAGGAAGTAAGAATACTGATTTAAGATGCAAGCCAGACATGGGAGTACCATTTTAATCCTAGCACTCTGGAGATAGAGGCTGTTGGGGGATCTGAAGACAGTTTTCCCTAACTTGAGGATGAATTGTGAGTGTAGCAAGATTTGAGAATAAAGAAGCAAGAAGGGTTGTCATAGGCCTTGAAACTCAGATTAAGAAGTTTAGGCTCCTTTCAGAAGGCACTGAGGACTTTACTGAAGAGTCATAAACAGATCGTTTTGGGAAGCATCACACCGACGACCTTTGTGATGCTTTTTTCTCTTTCACCATCTCCCACCAGTAGATACTTGGGAAGTTATTTGGTTCTCTGTGCATCTGGAATCTTTGCTTTCTGTTCATCTGCATGCCCACTCCTTGCTGACTTTGTCCCCCCTCACCTTCCCAGTGTCCTCTGCCTCCATTCCTGTTCCGCAAGGGACTTTCACCTCACTGCAGCCATAGTGCTGAATCTCAGATGCAAACGTGTTTGCTGTTTTCCTATTAAATCCTCAGATAGCTATCCACGGACTTTGGGATTAAGTTAAAAGTGTACCAGTCTCTGTATATTCAAGTATTAACACGGATTTGCTTTCTGTGAGTCAAAGCTGACATTCAAGTTGTGTGGTCGGGGGCTGGGTGTTAGTCTCAGTTGTGTAGAAAAAAGAGAAAAAAGGTCTCAAGGAAATGAATTTTTTTCTTTGACAGTTTCGTACTTGTATATAGTACTGTCTGGTAATCTTCACTCCCTTCTTCTGTTCTCCCACCCTTCCCCACTTCCTCCTTCCCACAGCCCCCCCCCCCCAGTTGTTATTTATATTTTTGTGATTGATTTTGTTATGTTGCCCACGGAGTTTAACCAGTTAGTGAGGAATAAATGTTCAGAAAAGAATGCTTCGAAAGTGTTTCCCAGAAGCCGTAGAGATTTCAGAAGGAATGGGCTAAATGGGATTGGTGCTCACCCAATATTTAGATGCCAGCTGGACATTGCAAGAGGAGTCACTGGAAAATATTTAAAACCATAACTTTTTAGCTTTGCTGAAGTAAGTGGAAACCATGGGAAATTCCTTGATGGCTTAATGTAATTATTTATCTTACTTTGATTTTAGGAGAATTGAAAAGTGAAACAGTTATTGCTGACATCTTGGATAAAGGATCTGGCATAGTGATTGTTGTGGACGGTAACACGTTTATAATTCTTATAACAACATTGTTAGATTGATAGGCTTTGTATGTAACATATTTCATCACAGAGAATGATCCAGTTTGTATTCATTTTATAATTTGTAAGAGAGCAAAGTAAGCATTTTAAAATTTCATAGGGTGTTTAAGAAAAGTGAGGGAGGAGGGGGGCACACCGGGGCTAAGGCTGGGGCAGGTGGGTTGAAACAACATAACCAAAGCACAGAAGTGAGATGCATGTCCCTGTACCAATCTTAGGAAGAGTTGTGCCTGCTGCAGTAGGGTTGATGCAGCTGGGCTACGTCATTGATGCCCTTTTAAGATTTACTAATTTACCATGTATACAGTGGTCTGCCTGCATGTATGCCTGCATGCCACAAGAGGGCACCAGATCTCATTACAGATGGTTGTGAGCCACCTTGTGGTGCTGGGAATTGAACTCAGGACCTCTGGAAGAGCAGCCAGTGCTCTTAACCGCTAAGCCATCTCTCCAGTCCATTGATGCTCTTTTATGTGTTAGCTATTCAGAACTTGATTATTCTAGATTGCAGTTGGGTTTCTCAACTGCATTTAAGACTGTTGAACTCATAATATGGTTTAAACACCATAGCCACATTTTATCTGGGGTAGGAAAAAAGCTTATGGTAGTTTATAAGTATTGGGTTAATAAAGTGTAAGTAATTAAACATAAGCTAAAGACAGTGAAAAAACTTAATTAAGTTTAAGAAGAGGAAAAGAAATAGAGGTGTAAAAGTTTGCTCCTAAGAATAGTAGAAATGTCAGCTCTGCCTGACATGTCGTTTCTGAGGGAAATACTGGAGACCATGCCCATGGTCTTTGACTTACCATGGGGTTGCATCCTGTAAATACATTGAAGTTGAAATATCATTGGTTAAACTGCATTAAAAGCCATGAATGATTGCATGATAATGATCTCAGCATTCAGTTGGCTGAGGCAGGAGGAACCTTTTTTGTATCGGGCACTCTTTTTCTTAGGGATAGAGTAGTGAACAAAACAGGCAGGATGGCATCCCTGGGGCCACTCCTCTGTCTCCGTTCCTGGTCACTGTCTCCTGAAGTCCCATGCTCTTAGTGCTTTGACAGTATTTCAGAGTTTGAGTGTGGTAGATTGAATTGTCTTGAGGAATTGTTTGAAATGTTAGTGGCAGATAAAACTTGAGATATAGGTGGTAGTTGGGGGATTTAAGAGGTCAAATTCCCCACTGTTCATGGTGAAGGGCTGGGGAGCTCTTCCTGCCTTCAGAGACTGGAGGTGAACACACTGCACTAGAGCTTTGCAAACGCCCATGCTCGTTGGAAATGCTGACCTTGGCACTGGCTGTATCTGATTTTTTTAACTAGTAAAGGAAGTGTTAAGCCCATCTTCATTAGCTAGACGTATTTTGTGTAATAATTCTTTTTTCTCTTTTGCTTCTTTTATAGTCCATTCTTATTCTGGGAAGGAACTTATATGCTACAATCAGTTCACTGTCTTTGTTGTTGGCTCTGGGGGCTTTGGTGGAAAACGGACATCAGAAAAACTCAAAGTAAGATTCTTTTGAGATATAATATTTATACATTTTTATGGGGCATATTATAGCAACTCAGTATATGTGTTCAGTGTATGTCAGGAAAAAGCATTTGCATGTCCTGGAACATCGATCGTTCGTGTGTCTTGGGAATTTCATACTCTGGATGTGTGTTGCTTGACCTCCCTACTCTCCTGGTCCCCACTGGCTGCTGGTCATGCCATTGCATTCCTTCCCACCACTCTTTCCTGTCTAGTGACCGCTGTCTACTTTCCCTTTGGAAACCCACTTTTCATTATGTGTGGGTATGTGCGGGTGTCTGGGGAAGCAGAGGCAGCATCCTCCGGAGGGTGCTGGGAATCAAACTGGAGTCCCTTGCAAGAGCCGTATATACTTCATCTCCTGGGCTGCCTCTCTAGCCCCACCCCATTTTTGTTTTTTGTAGAGGAAATCTAATTCTATAGAGCAGGTTGGCTTCAAATTTGTAGTGATCCTCGTGCCTCAGCTTCCCAGGGTGCTAGGGTTGTAGGAGTGAGCCACTGTACCCAGCTTCCTTCACTCCTCTATAAGGCTGACTTAGTCTCCCAGTGAGTCTGTCTGTGGTAACTTTCCTCTCCCCCTTCCCTTCTCCCTCTCCTTCCCGCCCTCCCCCCCCCACACTTAAAAGTGAGTGAAAAGTCTTCTTTGAAAAGCAGCAGCCTCTTACTGTAGAGGTAACCTCTTTCCTCGTGGCCTATAATGTAATTCCAATTACAGGGGAACCTGATGTCTCTGGCCTCCATGTGCACTTTCATTCCTATGCACACTCCACATAATTAATAATAAAAAATCAAATTTTAAAAAGCTGACAAAAATGTATTATTTTGTTAACATGGCAAATTTAAAATATGTAAATTGTTTAATTCTTAGAGTTGTTATCGTCTTTTTACACAGGAAAAACTGTCTTTTTACACAGGAAAAACTGTCTTTTGTCCTCTGTGACCTGGAGAATAGTTCTGATAATATTTCTTATATTGAAAAGAGTCATTTTAGGGAAATTGTAATTTATAAAAAGCTAGGAGTTATGAAATTTTAAATGTCATTTTTCTCTGTGTATAAAATATTAAAAAACCCTTTATCCAGTTTGCAGCGTTTATTATAATGACACATGGTTGTCTATTGGATGTCAGTTTTGTTAGAGAATCACATATATTTAAGTTGATACACAAGGTCTTTTGATTTCAGGCAGCTGTCGCTGTACCGAAACGACCTCCTGATGCTGTACTGAGAGATACCACCTCACTCAATCAGGTGAGAAGTGCTGATCCACCCGGCTATGATACTGCTTTGTTGAAAGTGTGGACACTCTACTTCTGTGTGTCTCTAGTGGAGTAACTAAGGCATCTTATTCCAAGCAAGGAAAAATGAAACACCAGCCTTTGCTCTGTAGAGTAAGTTCTCAGAGAAGGGCACTCCATTGAGTGATAGGCAGAAAGGTTTGCCCGTAATGATTGGCTTTGCAGAAAGATGGTGTATGGATGTTTCCTCCTCAGAGATGGAGGGCTTTCAGTTTGTCAGGGAAGAGGTTGAGAAGTATGGCAGAGGAGGAAGCGTGATGCATGTCAGGGTGTGTGAAGGGTGAAGTCACATTTACATTAGCGGGTAATGGAGGACAATGTGTATGGGCAGATCTTTACAAAAAAAAAATGGAAAAATTGTGCCACTAGAGAATAAACTTTGTGCTGGGTTTTATACATTAGTAAATTTTAGTCAGCAAGTAAACTCAACTGTATAGTTTTAGCTCTACAAATGTTACTTCTTGGATATACTGTTTAAATGTCTATAGGAGAGTTTCTTCACTGGTAGTTGGCTTGACTGTACAAGTAAAACAAGTGTTTCATGAAGACTAGATTTCTGTGCAGTGATGTAAAAAGGTCAAACAGTGAACAGCTCTCAATACCAGGCATTGCATTTGAGGAGAATGAGAAACAAACTGTAGTCTCACAGATTCGTGTCTAATGCTAATTATATTGTTAGGATTTCAGTTGTTGTTGAGTAGGTTGTACTTTCCATTAAAATACAGTTCTTTATTAAAATCGCCACTGTGCTAAATTGAAAGCAGATATGACCTCAAAATCAGTTTTTCTTTTGGGGTATCCTTTCAGATTTAGGCCATCCCTTTGTAGGGCTGAAAATTAAAGCTATCACAAATGCATCATAGGGTCACTTGCATGGACCAGGAAATGGGAATTTTCAGTAAGTTGTACTGAAAGGGATGCTGGTGAAATCTTTAGACATTAAAGATGATTGAAAGACAACAGTGAAGTAACTTGCAGAAGTAGATGGGCATCAGATTTCTCCAGAGCAGGGCAGGGATGGGGCACCATTCTTGAAAAAGAAAAGTTTGTGTCAACCCAGCTGTCCTTCAGGAACGTTCCACACGAAGGAGGGACTTCATCTAACCAAGTACTGCCTGAGGAACCCTGACAGAGGGATGAATGGCCAAGTGCAAACCCAGGACTAGGCTAGAGACTGCAAGGGCAGAAGTGACGCTCGAGAGAGTACAAGTGATACATCCCTATGGGAGCCATAAAAGGGATCCGGAGACGCACTGCTCTTAAGGACCCATGGGAGGTGAACGGCAGCAATTAAAAACAAACACAACTGAGTAATAAGTTGAGAAACTGAGGAAGAAAAAGAACAATGAAATAGAAAATGAAGGGGATTGGAGAGATGGCTCAGGGGTTAAGAGCACTGGCTGCTCTTCCAGAGGACCCAGGGTCAATTCCCAGCTCCCTTGTGGTAGTGGTAGCTCACAACCTTCTGTAACTCCAGTTCCAGGGGACCCAGCAGTTTCTTTTGGCCTCTGTGGGCACTAGGCATGCATGTAGTGCACAGACATACATGCAGGCCAAGTGTCCATACAAATAAAACTAAGTCAGTCCAAGAGAAAAGAAAATCAGAACAGGAACTGAGAGGATAGGTCGAGAATAGTTGGGAGAAAGACTCAAAAGGATCCAGTGTCCTAGATAGAGAGAAAACTGTCAGCAGCTGTGAGAACAACACTGAGATGCAGTCCTGTAAAACTACACATCTGTTTACCTCTGTGTACGCCGTTCATAACGGTGATGGCTTGGCTTCCAAGATTGCTAGTTTGGAACTGTGGCATCCTTTCCCCATAGCAAAGGGCTGTTTGCTAGTTCCTTAATGGATGGCTGTAGGGAGTACTGTAGGGAGGTGTTTTGCTTTGGAAAGGTTTTTTTTTTTTTTAAGCTCTCTATGTCTCGCAGGGCCTCAGATTCCCCTTGGTGCTTTCCATTCATCAGGCAGCTCTTAGGGAATATTTTTGTCTCATCCTCTTCTCCAAAAGAGAAGCTTTCTGGGGCTTGCATCCACAGGCATGCATACTTTGTCCTCTGTGTAGACAGGGCTCTAATCAAGTGCTAATCAGAGACTTTGTTGACTTACACTGTTGCTAAAGCCTTATAAAAAGATTTAGAAATTGCTAATGTTCACCGAGGCAATACCCATGAGTTTTGATCTCATTTAATTTCTCCAGTTGTTCTTTGAAATTGAGTCTTCTTAGCTTGAGGCTTATCTTGGTAGAGAAACTTGCTTAGCAGTGATAGGGATGGATGTGAACCCAGCTCCCTCTGGAATCAAAGCCCATTATGTAGCTCATGTCTGACATCTTCCCTTTGTGGCCCTGAGATGTGTTGATTTTCATAGTATACACACTAGTGAGTAGTGCATAGTTTCCTAGTGTTTACTGTTTGTATACAGCTTTTGAAAAAACAGCCATTTAATTTTCTAACACACCGAATCTTACATTTAAAAGACCACAACTGCAGGAAAGAATACTGAGCCACTGACAAGTGAAGTTTTCTCAAAAGGAGACTTGTGAAGGAAAAGATGTTGAGGCAGGTCCGACGAACTGTAACAAGCTATTATAAAGATGCATAACACCCAGCTGCCGGTGAATCTCTTCCCTTCAATTCTGGAGAGCACTCTAGTTTAAAACCTCACAGTTTAAATACCAGAAAAGGACGGCTTTCCCTGTTGTTGCCTACGTTTTCCTGCTATTCTTGTCTTACCTATGTAAATTAGTAGTGTGAAGTCTGAGCTATACATTCAGAGTCAGACTGACAAGCTATGGGTTTGTTTTTGTGCATGAGTTGAAATTCAGGATTTAATGTGCCAGAAAGATGAAAGTTTGTGAGAAGTCTTTGACATTTATCTATCTGTCCATTATTATGTTATAGACTGAAAATTAAAAAAAAAAAACCATTAAGAAAATTGGCAGATTCTGATTGGCTAAAAGAAACTTTAATGCCTTACCTGTCTACATTGGGTTTTCGCTTTCTGTGAATTTTCTCTTAGGCAGTGGGGTGTAATTCTTGTCTTCCTTTCTTATTGCTTTAATCCCTCACTACTGATTACAGCAAAAGACCTATTAAAACTTAAAGTTACAGATAATCTTGTTTTGTAAAAATTAGTTATCTTTTAGATCACAGTCTAGATTTATGTGCATTATATATTTTAATCAATAGTTGGCCATGCTTCCTGTCCTACACTGAATGCTTTCTCAGGAAACACTGAATTACAGTGATAGTTTTTCTCTGCAGGCTGCTTTGTACCGCCTCAGTGGAGACTGGAATCCTTTACACATTGACCCTAACTTTGCTAGGATTGCTGGTGAGTTGTAAATTCTGTGAGTCACTGAACAGTATTAACTCAGTTAACTACCTATACACTTAAAGAAAGTGCTGCTTATGACTGGTAATTTGAATAACATTTAGAAGATACTTCTTGTGTTTATTCAAAGGCTGTAGAAAGGTATGAAGTATTCAGAAAATGGTGTGTGGTTTGCTTGAAATTCAGATGGTGGATTGAAGCTGCTGCTGTTGTAGGCCTAGGATAAAGCTTTGGGGAAGGATGTGAGCTCTCAAAGTGGTGGGGGGCAAGGTCATTAGGGGGAACATGAGCTTGAAAGGTTAGAAAGGTATGTGAAATCACTCACTGTGATTTGTTTCACACAAAATGAAATGAAAAAGTTCTTTGTGTTCCCAAGATTTTTCAAAAATAGTTTTTGTCATTTATAATCTTAATTTTTCCCTAGGAAGGAGTAAGTACTGTTTACAGAACTTTTTTTATTTTATTTTAAAGATACAGTCTCAATCTGTAGCCTGGCTAGGTTAGAACTTACTGTGTAGGCCAGGCTGGCCTTCAACTTAGAGAGCTCCGCCTGCCTCTGTCTCCCCAGTGCTGTGATGAAAGGAGGTGCCATCTGTCCTGGCATGTTCTTTTTGTTAATACATGGTATAATTCATGGTAAAATTGCAATTTAAAAGACACTCAAATGTTCAAATATATACTTAGATATAGCACTTTTCATGTATAAAAATTATCCCATTTTTTTTAGGTTTTGAGAAGCCCATATTACATGGATTATGTACCTTTGGATTTTCTGCAAGGCATGTTTTGCAGCAGTTTGCAGATAATGATGTGTCAAGATTCAAGGCAATTAAGGTATATGTCTCTTGCATAATTTTTTTTTTTTTGTGGGGTAGGGCAGATTGAGACAGGATTTCTCTGTGTAGTCTTGAATGTCCTGGAACTCACTCTGTAGACCAGGCTGGCCATGAACTCACAGAGATTCACCTGCTTCTGCCTCTGGAGTGCTGTGATTAAAGGTGTAGACCACCCCTGCCCAGCCTCACGTATGTACTTTTAAACTCTATATTGGCCTTAACAGAAGATGTTGGGGGCTGAGTTTGAACTCTGTAACACCGCCTGCAGCACTGATGGGACTTAACCATTTCAGTTTTGTGCTTACCAGTTGATTTCAAGATTTTACTGTTTACTCACTTGGTTAATAACAAAGGAAAATGTTTCTGCCTACAGTATTTCTGTCTGAGTCATAAATTGTGTGCTCGAAAGGCCCTATGGCAGTGTCAAATGGCTTTCAAAGTATTTATTAGTTTATTCTCCATGCAAGAGCGATGATACATTTTCTGATGCCTGGACCTTAATAACACTCATTATTTTCATGCTTTTTATGTAATCACAATTAGTTTTTTTAGTTCAGTAATGTGAGTATAGATTCACACAGTAGCATAAATGATCCTGCTCTAAAATGTGGAAATATTTTGTTCTGTGTACTCACTGACGACTTCAGCTCCCAGATTAATTAGTACTACTTTGAACTCCAAATTGTTCTGGTGGTTGCCGGTATCACTACCTAATAGGATTATGGTTTTGGTTTGTCATGAGAAAATGCTGCTCACTGATGCTGCCTTTTCTTTTATTTTTTTCCAGTGTTGGGAATTGAATTTACCATAACCTGGGCAAGCACTTGCTCCACCAGTGAGCTGCATCCCCAGCCCTGGTTCTCTTGTTCTGAGAGAAAAGAACTAGCTTGTTGTGTGTGCGTTACTGTCAGCGTCCTTTATTAATTTCTACATTTTTGATATCTTCTATGAAGCTTAATATATTTAAATCTCTACTTTTTTCCTTTTATGCTGGCCTTCCCTGACATTTCGCTTCCAAGGAGAAGAGTTTCATTTAAAAATATTTTTAATGCTAAAACTCTTATTTTAATAGGTTCGTTTTGCCAAACCAGTGTATCCCGGACAAACTCTACAAACTGAGATGTGGAAGGAAGGAAACAGAATTCATTTTCAAACCAAGGTATGAATCATGGAGTTGGAAGTATGTGCCGTGTGACCCTTCACCACACACTGTCATTTTGTTTCCTGCTAGTATTTTGTGGTTTGTAATAGGAATCTCTGAGAGAGAAACTTGGGAGTACTTTTAAAGTTAATGCTGACTTTTAGTTGAAACTAAGATTCCTCATGTACCTTTTAAATTCTTTTTTCTCCCCCTAATGAAAGATCTTGCAGCTTAGCTCAAGAGAATCGGAACAGAGTTTATCTAGTTTAACAGGAAAGGCATTTGAAACACATTTTTACTGTGTTAGAGGTACCGCTACTGTGTTCTAGAGAACTGTGAGGTTGGAGCCTTTAGTTTTGCCCTGGACAGAAACCATGTGTTTTTGATCACACACACACAATCTATAAATTAATATTTGTATCATAGAGCCTGGGCCTAATTAATAATCGCCAAGCCAATCAAGGTGTATCTCTGTTGATTTAAGTAATTTTGAGGGAGACTTAGTGGTTTCCAGAAAAGCAACTAAAAGGACATTCAACTTTGTGTCATTATTAACAGTTTACAAAGCAACTTTTGTTGCCACAGTTAAGCAGCTAATAGCTTTCTGTCGTTTCTCTGTGTTCATAGAGCAGGCTTAAGTACTCCAGTAATGGCAGTAATGCTTCTCTTGATGGAGACGCTGTAAACACTGTTGTCTTCAATAGTAACTTTCAGTAACAAGTCTGCATTGAAGCATAAGAAAGTCTTGATGTTGCTAATGACTTGCTGATGGCCACACAGAGGGCGTTTAAGCAGGTGCACACACCCAGCTCCACCTGGCCCCAATGCAGGTGCACACACCCAGCTCCATGTGGCCCCCAAACTTTTTGCTGTAGTTTATTCCTCCAGGAACTGGTAAGTTAGCAGAATTATGCTTTAGTTCAATGCCTTCCTGCTGCTGACAACATGTTCATGTTTTAGGGATATCATTTATTTTGCAAATTTCTTCAATATTAAAGAACTCAGTATGAGTTTTGCCTTACCCTAGGACAGTCTCTCTGATTTTTTTTTTGAAATTTGAACTGAATCGTGTTCTGTAAACCAGGCTGCCCCATTAGAACTTTCAATCCTCCCAATCCTGTCTCTGCCTTCAAAGTGCTGGCAATGCACACATGCACTACCCAGCCCAGCTCCTGTCGTACCTTACACACTAGCCTTCATTCCCACTTTTACGTGCACACGCCCTGGCTTTCTCTGAAGCCTCATTTCACTCAAATCTTTGCCTCTTGTTCTTCAACTCTCTCATTTTCTAATTGTCTTACCTATAAGGTTTGTGGTGGAGTCAGGGTTTTGGACTGGTACTGGGGATTGAACCCAGGGCGTTGCCCATGTTAGGCAAATACTGTATAACCCCAGCCCCAGGGTTCAGAATCTTTCTTGAAAATTAACATGTGCCAATGGGCTAGGAATGTAGCTCAGTGACAGAGCACTTATCTGTTGTGCACTAGGCCCTGGGTTCAGTCCCTGGCACCGTGAAGAAAGCAAGAAAGACACAGACCCAAAAGAACATGAACTCCAAAGTGTGTGGACCAGGACACCACATGAAACGTTATAGGTTTTTGTTTTCACACAACCCCAGCATTAATAGTGCATGGGCACTTTCCGTGAGCTTAAAGAGCTGAGAAATAACCTAAATGTAGTGCATTCTTCCCATTTTAAATGGCTCTAAACGTGCTTTCTCTTTGCAGAGTATTTTCTCCTTCCCCAGTAATTACAGGGACATAGAAGACTCCCACTTCGATTCCCTGCTTTCCAGTGTATTTTAAGAAACATTTAAAACAAGTATTTCAGAACTCTATGCTGATGTGCTTACAAAAAAGCAATTTGCTAAAGTGTATTTTGTTTTTTCCTTAATTGTGTCTGTGCTTTTTACTGCACACACACACACACACACACACACACACATTTTTTAAAAAGAGCACATTGCTGGGAAGGTATTTTCCCTCCTTTCAAGAATGAGAGGAGGGGACTGGAGAGATGGCTCAGAGGTTAAGAGCACTGGTTGTTTTTCCAGAGGTCCTGAGTTCAATTCCCAGCACCCACATGATGACTCACAACCATCTGTAATGAGATCCAGTGCCCTCTTCTGGCCTGCAGGCAGAACACTATATACAAAATAAATAAATCTTAAAAAAAAAAAAAATGAAGGGAGGTAGTAAAGGGGGATTAGTTAAAATCAAAGTTGTAACAATTGCTACCTTCACTTTTGGAAACGTGTTCTCTATATTGTAAATCCTTTGTTTTCTTATGAGATGGTGTTTTGCTATAGCACAGTATGTACAGAAACATGCTTTCATAGTCCTGGCTGGCCTGGAACTTGAAGTTTTCTTGCTTTAGCCTTTTTTTTTCTTCATTTTACATACCAACCACAGTTTCCCCTCTCATCCCTCCTCCTGCTCACCCCTCACCCCCTCCTCTAAAAGGATAAATTCTCCCATGAGGGTACAGTGAAGCCTGGTACATGCAGTTGAGGCAGGACCAAGCCCCTCCCCCCTGCATCAAGGCTGAGCAAGGCATCCCACCATAGGTAATGGGCTCCAAAAAGCCAGCTCATGCACCACGGATAGATCCTGATCACACTGTCAGGGGCCCCTCAAACAGACCCAGCTACACAACTGTCTGTCATATGCAGAGGGCCTAGTCCAGTCTCATGCAGGTTCCACAGCTGTTGGTCTTAAATTCATGAGTTCCCATGAGCTTGGTTCAGTTATGTCTGTAGAATTCCCCATCATGATCTTGACCTCCTCCTTGCTCATATAATCCCTCTTCCCTCTCTTCGACCAGGAGGACTCCTGGAGTGCCTCCTGGTACTTAGTTGTGGATCTCTGCATCTGCTCGATGAAGGCTCTGTGATGACAGGGTATTTACCAATCTGATTACCAGGGTAGGCTAGTTCAGGCACCCTCTCCACTATTGCTAGTAGTCTAGTCTGGGGTCATCCTTGTGGATTCCTGGCAATTTCCCTAGCACCAGGTTTCTCCCTAACCACATACTGTCTCCCTCTATCAAGAGATCTCTTTCATTGCTCTCCCACTCTGTCCCTCCCTAAGCTTGACCATCCTGCTCCCTCATGTTCTCATCCCCTCCCCTCTATTGGCCCCTTCCTCATCCCCAGTTTACTCATGGAGATTTCCTGTTTCCCCTTCCCTAAGTGATCCATGCATCCCTGTTAGGGTCCTCCTTGTTTCCTAGCTTCTCTGAAGCTGTGGGCTGCAGTCTAGTTATCCTTTGCTTTACATCTAGTACCCACTTATGAGTGAGTACATACCATGTTTGTCTTTCTGAGTCTGGGTTACCTCACTCAGGATGGTATTTTCTAGTTCCATCCATTTGCCTGCAAATTTCATTATGTCATTGTTTTTTACTTGCTTCAGCCTTTTGGGTGCTAACATTACAAGCCTGGCTGACAGTATTATTCTTACGGAAGAATAGTTACTGAAATAATTTGAAATACAGGATTAGGAATGAGAGTTTCTCTAATGGCAGGTATAAAAGGTTATTTGGATATTTACTTCATGCGTATACACTTGTGACTTGAAATAAGATCCAGAATTATGACTTTACAAACACTATCATCTGTTCATAGCCTGTTTTAACCTATGTCAACAGAACAAATTTGCTCCATATGGGGGTATCATGACACACCCTCTACTATTTCAACACTTGACAGCTCACTCTGGCTCCCCTCAAAATACATTGGGCTTGGGAAAAGAAAATCTCCAAAATACCAGAGCCCAGGCTCTATCCTAGATCATTTAAATTAGTATTTAGGCTTTAAAAATTTTGTTTTTATTACTTTTAAATTATGTGTAGGTGTGTGTTTCTGTATATGGGTATGTGCACGTGAGTGCAGGTGCTCACAGAAGCCTGAGGGGTCGGATTGCCTGGTGCTCAAGTTGCAGATGATTGTGAGCTGCCTGATGTGGGTGTTGGGAACTAAACTGGGGTCTTCAGCAAGAGTAAGCAGAAAATGCTCTTAGTCACCGAGCCATCTCTCCAGCTCCATTAATTGGTGTTTTGGAAGATGAAACCTGATCATGGTTTTTCTCTCTCTTTTCCCCTTCTTTAAAGGTTACCAATTGATTCTATATCCAGGCTTAGTAACAATTGCATTAATTCAGAAAAATGTTCATGTTTATTATTTTGTTATTTACAACATTGACCTTCTGTTTTATTTGGCTCACTAGTTTTTTTGGTTTCAAAGATAAGTGTGAGGTTTCCTTAAAACGACTGTAGCGTTTCAGGATGGAGCTGTCAACAGTCAGAGTGAACTGTCTTTCTTCCTACCCTGCTTCTGTTCTTCAGGTCCAAGAGACTGGAGACATTGTCATTTCCAATGCATATGTGGATCTTGTGCCTACATCTGGGGTTTCAGCTCAGACACCTTCTAAGGTAGGCTGCAAAGGCTGGCACCCAGTCACTTCTGGTGTGCGAGTCTTAATGTCACTTCAGGATGTTCAGGCTACTTCCTGTAGCTATGAAAAGCCTCTTGAAGGAATGACATAATTTAAAATGATTGGAATGAAATAAATATTTTTACAACTTAGAGTTTTAAAAACCTTTGCAGAATATTGGGATAATTTTAAGAGGAAATAGTTCTCTGTTTTAGTGAGAAATCTTGAAAAGTATTTGGAGAAAAAAAGGTGAAAAGCTAAGTAACCTATTCTTTTTTCTTGATTTAAAGGTTTGTATGCAGATATGAAGACAATAGCATGTCTTATTTATTAAAATATTAATATTTTATAAGGTTAAGGCTTTTGACAAAAATATTTATATCCTATGTCCAAAATATTAACTTAATAATGTTGAGACATTCACATCCATGATCTTTTACCTTCATAAACTATGTTATTAGATAACTAACAAGAATTAACATCCTTGTAAGAATAATCTAAGGTCCAAGCCTATGACATCTTCCAGCCAGAAGAAATTAAAGGCTTCATGGAATTTACTCCTGATTATTTGCTCAGGGTTTTTGAGAACTTAATTAGACCTAGGAGGACAGTTTACTTTTTTCCATTAGTTGACTTGTGTGGGGAGTGAGCAGGCACACATGCAGAGGTTGTCATCAGATGTCTTCCTCATTGCTTCTCCCCCTTATGTTTTAGACGAGGTGCCTCACTGAACCTGGACCATACCATTTTAGCTAGACTGGCTTCCCAGGGAACCCTCGACCAGTGCTGGGGATAGAACATGCACTTCCATGACCAGCTTTTGACATGGGTGCTTGGGATTCAATCAGGACCTCATGGTTATACAGGAGGCACTTTACCCCATATTTCTAATATTATTTTCAGCTTATGGTTAAAAATAGAATTTTCTGAGAAGGTAAACCAGTTCTGGGTTGTATAATACAAGGAAAATGTGCAATAAGCCTAGTGTGAAGAAAATAGTTTAGCTGTGTTATTTTTGAACCGGATAAAAATCACTTCGATTGCAGGTGTTTGTAATAATTTCTTTGTGAAGTTTTCCAATAAACTTTCCTCTTTTTGTCAGGGTGGGGAGCTTCAGAGTGCTCTCGTGTTTGGGGAAATAGGTCGCCGCCTTAAGGACGTTGGACATGAGGTGGTAAAGAAAGTAAATGCTGTGTTTGAATGGCATATCACAAAAGGTGGAAATATTGCAGCCAAGTGGAGTAAGTAATATTTCTGATTTTATGTTAGTCTAAGGTAACTTTTAGTGGAGATAAAGTATATTTTATAATTGGTAAATCTGACCTACATAGTTTTTTGTTTTCAATGAGAACTAATAGGTCTCAGGACATTTAAAGGCATGCATTTTTTTTCCTTAAATTACATACGTCATTTGGCAATTTCATGCACATATATAATGCATTCTAATTATGCTGACCCACCCTAACCTTTTAAACCTCTCCTTCTCCCTACCAATTCCTCACCCACATCCGTATCTTTTTGTTTTGTGACCCACTGACTTTAAGCAACACTGTCCATGTGAGCATAGGTGTGGAGCTATCCACTCCGGTGGTGCACTCACTAGTGGCTGATAACTGAAGACATGATTATGATTCCCCCACCTCCCAGCATCCATGAGTAGCCAGTAGTTCCCCAGGGAGGGCTAGGACCCCAAAAGAATGCCCCCATCCACTACTGGCTGTTGACTAGCCCTGTCTTGTGTAGGTCCAGTGCATATAGACACAGCTGCTGTGAGCTCATGATTCTATTATAATACCTAAAATCAGTACACTTGGCATTCCATATCCCTGGTTTCAGTCAGCGAGTGATTGACAGTGCATGAGGCCATGTGATGATTAGCCCTGGTACTGTTTTCTAAAGAAAGAAAAATTGGAAAATTTAAAAAGAGTGAAACATATTTCTAGATCTTTAGCATGTGCTGTACAGTTTTATCTTTATTCTATCCTGTAGGAATGTGGGAGAAATCAGGCTGATCAGTGAATACTCCCGGGGACGTTTTGCTTACTCCTAGCTTTTGTCCTGGAAGCCCAAGGACACAATATTTTCACTGGAAGTCTAGCAGCTTTTTTCTCCTAAATCTCCATAGTAACACAGGAAAAGTGGCCTACAGGGTATTTTTAGAAAAGGACTTTTCCCACATAGGTGCTGTGGCATGCATGCCCCCCATCCATAAATTTATAAAGGATTTTTAAGTTTTATTTTTAACTGAGAAAATGAGATTCCCATGTAGTTTAGGTTGCTATGAGCCCCTGAAAGGGGCTGGAGAGATAGCCTAGCAGTTAAGAGCAGTTGTTGCTCTTCCAGAGGACCCAGGTTCAATTCCCAGAAACCACATGGCAGCTCACAATTATTTGTAACTCCAATTCCAGAGAATCTGATGCCCTTTTCTGGTGTCTGCGTGTACTGCTTGCCTGTGGTGCATAGCCACACTCAGGCAAAACTCAAATACACATTAAAAGTGTAAATAAGTAAGGCTTAAAAAAGAAAAAAAGCCCACGCAATCCCGTGAAAGCCTGGAGGAGGCCTGGGATTTGCTTAGACTGTAGACCTGTGCAGACTTTTAGGTTCAGCTTGGTTTTGGTAGTAATCCTCCAGAAACAGTATATTACATGCAACACTTAACTAATCGACTGTGTTCATGACTGAGAGCAAGAAGACTGTACTTTGGATAGCCCACAGCTGATGGATGGGACCTCCTTTAAACTAGGATTTTTGTATTACATACCATGTGGGCAATGTGCTGGTGCATATTAATGAAAATGTGTGTGTTTGGTTTTTTACTTGGTAGCTATTGAGAGAACATGTTTAGGGCTCAAGATGTACTGTATGAAGATGCTTAGCTACCATGCAGAGGCCTTGGGTTTGATCTGTAGCACTGGAGGAAGAAAATAGTTCCCACTTGGGTCCTTTAAAATCACACAGTTCATTATTCATTACAACTCATACACCTAAAGCTTGTCTAAATCATTTAGAACTTTGATTTTCTATTTCTTGTTCTTTTTAACATTTACTGTTTCTTTTAGGCAGCGTATGTCCACTGTATAAAACATAGTCTGTATTAATAAAAGAGGAAAAAGCAACAGTGTGTCTGCTAAAAAGAAAAACCACAGGTCGTCTGTTGGTTTTTCCTTAAGGGAAATGTGCTTGCAGTGGGTTAGTTGAGAAAGGAGAGGAAGGAAGGCAGAAGAGGAAGAGTCTGCCTTCCCCAGATTTCGGCTTGCCTCATGGTTTCTGAGCTAGGTTAACAGTGTGCATAACTGCTGTTGCATGCTCTCCTTTTTTCTTTTTTCCATTTTTCCCCGTGGTGGAAGTCAACTTTCCTCTATGGAAAAAGTACACTAGCAGCTGAGTTGCAGAGCATAGGCTTAGTGAAGAGTGAGCGCCACAGGAACAAGAAAAGGGCGACAAGTATGAGTCTCGAAGCTGGCAGTATACTATAGGGCTTCATATTGAAGACAAGTGATTGACCTAGGCAAGCAGGTCTGTTTCCTGCAGTATGATGTAAGTGGTTAATAACTAACTAAGATTTCATTTGGAAGAGAATGTGCTTACATTGGAAAGTTACCTGTTGTTAACACAAAAAGTTTCCCCCATTAATTTCCATTAGAAATAAATGAGACTATTGGAG
The DNA here is from genome assembly GCF_949786415.1 of Peromyscus eremicus. Taxonomy (NCBI): domain Eukaryota; kingdom Metazoa; phylum Chordata; class Mammalia; order Rodentia; family Cricetidae; genus Peromyscus; species Peromyscus eremicus. Next base: position 38,568,062 of record NC_081435.1, read on the forward strand.
TCTTGTTCATTGCTGCCTGCCATCAGTTCTCTGCAGCTTTTGTGTGTCTTCGTGTCTCTCCAGGTCCTTACCTAGCAAAGCCAGCAGTGACAGGCTCTAGACCTCCCCTGAAAGGGTTCGTCTTTCCCTGTGCTCGATTGCCTTTGTCTGTCAGCTTGGCTTGATACACAGCTGTGAAACTGTTTTCCCACCAGTCTTTGTGTCTCTGACATAAACCACCGCATTTGGCTGCAGTGAGAATCCCTTTTGGCAGCCCTGTGGTGCTTACTGATACAGAATAGGTATTTAAAGGCTACCTTAGGGAATACCTTGCCTCTACTTTTTCCCCCACAAGCGGTTTTAAGATGTTTTGCCAAATGCTGAAGTACCAAATATTGTGTGTTTTATATTGTTGATATAAGCCCAGCCACGCTCATATTATGGCACACCAGAAACAGGGTAGAGAGAATGGAAATGAGCATACAGGCTGGGTGTGCTATCATTGTCATTGAGCAAATGTAGGAACTGATGGGTCACATTCCAACCCAAAGATCCCAGACCACGCCCATCTCTTCCTTTCCCTCCCTGGCAGAATGTGTGTGTGTATTGGGGGAATTTTTTCAAATCCAATTAAATCTAGATCTGGAGAGGATGTGGGTATCAGCTGAGACACTGTTGGTGTTGATTGTGGAGACAGAGGAGTCATAGGTGTGCCTTGAAGTTTGCCACGTCTAAGGCCCAGCACATATTGTTAGGTAGGAACAGGAGGGCTGCCTGAGTGAGGGCGGTGTTGCCTCTGCTGGCAGGGCTGCTGAGAAAATCTAAAGCCTCTCCTCCTGCCAATGAAAGGGGAGAGGTAAAGCCCCTGGTTAATATAGCAAGTCAGAAAGGGCCTCGGTGCAGGCAGGGCTTTGGGGAGGGAAGGCAATCTGTGTCATGCTTTCATTTTCATACCTCAGGGGCAGTGTTTAGTCACAGCAATATTCATAGATAGGACATCCTTAAGCTAGGGGCCAAGTTCACACTTGTCTTTCTTCAAGAACAGTGACTGTTAGTGTCATTTTATTACATATGGAATAAATAATTGGAGCTGAATGTCTGGACATAAACAGTCATTTCCAAGGTTCTAGGTCATTCGTGGTTTCACCTTTGAATAAAGGCCATCCTTTATTTTTCTAGGGATCTTTGATGGGGCTGAAAATGTGAGTAAAGAAGTCTCTGAGTCCCCTTGGAACAGACTCTTGCTTGTCCTGATACCCTGTTGTACTTTGGTCGTTTCTAGTTACATGTCCCTTTTCGTCTGACCTTGGGCTTAACTCTGAGAAAGGACTGCACTCAGTCTGTTGGCAGCTCCTAGTCAGGTCTGTAGCACATGTCCAGTATGTACCGGCTCAGGCTGGTAAGTGCTAAAATCCATATGGGAGTCACAGGGATGAGATCATTGTCCTTTTGGAAGAACAAAAATGGATGCTTGTTTTCTGTTGTGTAGTGGGGAAATGTACCATTGAAACATTTTACCAGCAACGATCTTATTTATTTCTAAAACCATCCAGAAATTGTCTAGGAAGCTATTTGGTCCTATTCTGGTATTCTGTTAACAGTAAAGTTTAGAGGAATGAAAGTTGGCAGAATAAGCAGCTTAGTCGCAGGAGGCCCTGGGTTCCATTTCCAGCACCCACAACAAAGAAAGGAAGAGTAGGAGGCTTTAGGTTCTACAGAATCATTTGTGGCTGAAAATTAAAGCAGTTATTCTGATCTGAAATTTGGAAGCAGAAAAATTTGAAGGTAGAAAACTTTCCTCTTAGAACTCACTGCTAACAAAACTTGACCCCAGCTTAGGTGGTATTACTGCCTTTCTTTACTTCACCTAGTGTCAATTAGAGTGCAGAAATAATATACTTGGTTATATAATGTTGCATCACTGAGGGGTCTTTTTTAATTCAAAATAACTAAAATCAGAACAATTCTAAATTCTAAACACATCCAGGCTGGAAATTGAGATTCAGAATTACAGACCTGCACATGTGCATGGGGACCACAGGTGATAGATAGAGGCCTGGAAAAGATGAGCTTGGCTTCAGAGGATTGGAAAACTGGCTCACTCAGGGACAAGTTCAGTATTTATGTGCCATGCCCCCTCTGGGTATGAAAAGACCAGAAGGAAGGCAGACCCGAGTTAGTCATGATGATAATGGAGAGAGAGGAGAGGACCGATGGGAAACCATTGCTAGGGTAGAACCAACCTCCGTGACCACTGTTTAGGTCTGACTATCAGAAGAAATGAAGACAACTGGGTAAACTGAGGTTTTGAACCCGTACCCTTGAGAATGGTGACTCATTAGTGAAGAGCAAAATGGGGAAGAGGAAGGAGTTTGTAGAGAGAAAATGAACTGTGGTGCCAGAACTAGGGCTAGATTGTATGGGCTGTGTGCCTCCTGTGGCTCATGGCTGAGTGACCGCTGTAAGCAGAGTCCATTGGCTTTGCCACCTTGATAATGTCATGCAAAAGGAAAATGGAATGGGACTTTGGCTGTGGAGGATTGTCTGCCATTCCTGTCACATAGAATTTGGCTTACAAATTTTCACTGTATAATTTATTGTAATGCTAAGTACTTAATACATGTTTCCAATTAATTTGTTTGTTGCTTGAATATTTATAGTTATAGGATACATTCAAACTATTGAAACTTAACAAGTACTTATTATAGACTAAAGACACCATGTTGTTGAACATAATGTGTTCCATATTTCTCAGAGTGATAGGTTTAAGCAAATGGCTTGGAACAGGTTGGTTTCTCTCCAATCTCATATCTGTAATCTTTTACATTGTATGAACATGTATAAAAATTTAATCTAGATACCACGATCATACAGATACTATGCATTTTTGAGTATTGTTTGGTGAAGTGAATTGGTTGAGTTTTAATGATATATATTTTAATTAAGTGTCCAGAACTAACTGTGTATCTGGACCGAATCCAGGCGTCTCTTGTGCACTGTATCACAGTGACTGGATGACGATGCTCTTTGAATGTTCGTGTTCATACATTTTGGAAACTTGTCACCATGTGGAAGGAAGTGTAGAGATTTGAGAACTGGCATTCCTTGCAGATGAGACTCCAACCTTCTTGAGGAAGCCATCTGATCAGAACCTATAAGCTCTGGGTTGCAATTCATCTTCTGAAGTCAAATTGGATTATCCTTTATCTTTTAAGGCCAGATCTTGCTTTGTAGCCTTTATAGCCCAGGCTGGCCTTAAACCTGAAACTCTCCTGCCTTAAGCTTCGTAAGTGGTTGGAGTATAGGCCCTATACACTAAAATTTAAAGATGCCAGATTTGGGATTGAGATTCATAAATGTCTCATGAATTTGAAGAAAACAGTTTGTGTTTGGAAAGACTCTGCTATCTCTTCATCAGTTAAGGGTTTCCCCAACCATGAACAGCCGCTCCCCTCCAGAGCAGTTCCTGACTCCGTGCCCTCAGAACAGCACCGCTTCACAGGCCGTCAGTCCTCTCTGTATGCAACATGTCCTAACATCATTTGCAATTTTTTTTTTAACAGTAAATTCTGACATAGAGATAAAACTGCAAAAATTATAAAGAGAAGTAACAGTTATCTTTCATCTAGTACTTCAAACTGTTAAAATTTTACCCCATTTTGTAAAAGTTAGAGTACTTTAGAGTAACTTGAAGACTTCGTATTGTAAGGGTAAAGGCTACTCTATTATTTCAAGAACAAAGACATTCTCTGACCACAGAGTAGTTATCAATGTCAGGAAGTTAACATTTATATACTGTTCTTATCTCCTCTACCACCTTATTAATGCTTCACCATTTGTCCCAATAGTGTCATTTAAAGCAAAGGAGTAATAACAGTAATAGTAGCAACAGTAGAAGTGAAGAGATAGAGGGGATGAATGCTCCCTGACTGGCTTGCTCACACTCTGCATTTAAGTCCCTAGCTGCTGGAGCCCAGATACATTGTCTGTCTTATTTATCATCTTGATGTTTGGGAAAAGGTATTTTGAAAAATATTCTTTATGATTAGGTTTATGAATTTTTGGACAGAATAGTAGCAAAGTATTATGTCCTTACTATCTCTTTTTTTTTTCTTCTTCTAAAAAACTTATATTTTAGTAGGGAGTGGTGGCTCCCTTCTAGCTCTGGGCTTACACAAGTGCCAGTTCCATCATTTTCACACATGTGTGGGGACTTGAACCCAGCAACGTAGACTTAAACAGCAAGAGCTCTCAACTACTGAGCCGTCTCTCCAGACAGCTCCTCCCCACCCCACCCCATTTTTCAAAAGGGTGGCCTTGCTCCGTAGTCTCCCAGCATTTAGGAGGCAGAGGTAGGAGGGATAACCCATGAGTTTGAGGACAGCCTAGGCTCCTGTGTGAAAGGTTTTCATTTGCTGCTACTCTTTGGGGGCATAGAGAGCCTTCTTATGCCCTTTCACTTACTTAACACTTCCGAAACATTCTCTTCAAAGAAGTATATGGGATTAGGTGACAAGATGGGTCTGCGCCCACAAAGACTTGCTGTCTTAGGCATTGGAGGCAGAAGCAGCGCTTTTTTTTTCTGTAGCCCCTTTTGTGATTTTACCTCACCCCTTCTCTGGAAAGGCTGTAAATTCTAGTGGAAATTTCCCTCAACTCTTTTAGAAACTTGATGATCATAAATTTGAATTATAATCATTCAAACACAGTCACCTCTGCCACTGGGTGGAGGTGCAATTTTTTTATTCTTACAGAAGACTAGTAGTGACCTATAGGCATCTAGGCATCTGGATTCTAATGATTCCAGTGGATGCTTCTCCCACCAAAGCCCCTGCGCATTTGAGTGTTTTGCTCCTTTACCCCAAATGTCTACATTCTTGCTAAGCACCATCTTTCTTGTATCAGTGTAGCCGTTAGCTTCTCACACCCTCAAGTCTCACGTCTGCGATGGTGAGTTGATAAGTGTGAGGGAAAGTGTGACTGAACAACCATGGGTTACTGTTGACTGGAGACTTACCCCTTTACTCTAGTGTTAATGTGTGCAAATTACAGTTTTATTACTGAGCAGAATTTTCATGTACATCCCGGCCCAGTGAGTGGGGCCTGGGCAGAGTTGTGCAGAATTAAAACCACAGATTGTAAGTCTACTGGTTGGCAGAGGTTTGCTTTCCTTTAAACTTTACCATACCCCCTCCTTCCTGTCCCCTTCTGTTACCTTTCTTTTTGATCATAGAAATAATACACACGATGAAAGTGTACTCATGGACGTCCCAGTGAGAATAGGGCCTTTGTTCTTCATGTTATACTCCTAGTACCTCTGATACCTTTTCTAATAGTCACACTGGAAACGTCCAATAAGGAAGTGCGTGAAGTCTCCAAAGCAAAATGGGCCTTCCTCGCTCTTTACCTTCCTAGATTAAGCGTTAAGTTTTTATTTTTATTTTTTTCCTTAAACTTTTTGTTTGCTTGCTTGGCAGAATTCTCTTCTGTAGAGACCTGGGTGGTTCACTTTTCCTTTTTTAGCACTTGGTAACAGGAAGCTAATTAAGCATTCTGGATGTTCTTATGGACCTTCAGCTTGCCTTATGAAAGTTGGGAGTTCTTTACATCCTCTAGGAGGGTTGATGTAGCTGCAACAACCTGACCCCAGTGTCATGAGGCTGACCCTGAAGATGCTGATTGGCTTTTCCTGTAAGCATGATAGCAATCATAGGGGAGACAACTCAGACTTTGTACTGTAACTTCGGTAAAGTTCTGTAAGTGTTACAGAAACCGTCAAGTTAAACTGGTGAAGAGTTTTCTCAACTACTAAGCCTGTTTCTGAGATAGTTAACCTTTCTACAAAAAGTTTGTTAATGGAAGAAAAGCTAGTTAAAATAATGAACAACCTAGCATCTTCTTGAAGTAGATGGTAATTAACACAGAGACCTACAACTGGACAACACACCAAGAGTGAGAGACTCCAGAGCACCCAGTCCTAAATGAGAGGACTTCATCAAACCCCTCCCGTCAAGGCTCAGGAGGGGTGTGGAGGTGGGAAGATTCTAAGAGCCAGAGGTGATGGATGACTTCAAGGAAACCATGTCTTTCAGACATAACAGGACTGCTGAGCATCTGAACTCAGAGACTGGCAGCACACACACTGCCTGGCCTGCACAGGTTCAAACCAGATGCTGTCCCAGCACTAAGAGGGGAAGTGGATGCAAAGTTCCACCCCGACCCTTTTTTTAAATTTTTATTTTTTTAAACAGGGTCTTTCTACATAGCCCTGGCTGTCCTAAAACTCACTATGTAGACCAGGCTGGCCTCAAACTCACAGAGATACACCTGCCTTCTGAATGCTAGGATTAAAAGTATGTGCCGCCATGCCCAGCCTAAGAAGCCATTTGCAATTGCATTTGATTCCTGCTGGAAAAGGGAAAGTCAGTTTTCTCCGATAGTGTCAGGTACATTAATCAATTAACTAAAAGTCTTTGCTGACTGCATTTTAAAGACCCTAGTTAGATACAGTCCAGCAACTTCACTTCTTGTTAGTAACTTATTCGACATTTAATTAACATTTATATGAGTATTTCTATCATGAAATTCTTCATTAATAAAAAACTATTATTGACTTGACTGTTTCAAAGAACTTTATAAAAGGTCGCATCTAAAACAGATTTACACTGGATGGTGCCCACTGCAGGAGGATTGCTGTGAGTTCAAGGCCAGTCTTGGTAACTGGGTGAGACCCTGTCTCAACAACAACAAAGCTTTTCTAAGTGCCAGGGAGTACGGGTTCTAGAAGTAGAGCACGAGTAGAATACAGGAACGTTGCCACAGTGTCCATTTTAGTTCACTTCGTGCTATGATGATTTTGAGAAAAAAGTGACACACATTGTTTTCTTGTTTTCCCAGCCATCGACCTGAAGAGCGGCTCTGGAGACGTGTACCAAGGCCCTGCAAAAGGTTCCGCTGATACGACCATCATAATTTCCGATGAAGATTTCATGGAAGTGGTCATGGGCAAGCTTGACCCTCAGAAGGTAATGAAGGTTATACTTATATTCTCATTAGCAAGTCATATTTTAAAAATTACTATTTCAGTTATAGTTTTGAAAAAAATTTTTTGGGGGGTGTAAGTCCTGCTTGCCATTTACTAAAATAATTTAAAACCCACACTAGGCATTTTGAATATATAGTTTGAGGTATAAAACTTGTATGTGATACAAGTTGAATATTTCTTACTTGTAATTTCTGTTGTGTTTCAACTTTTAGCTAGTGGATTTTGGGATATTTGCACAGATTTTACTGGGTTAGAATCTCTAGTCCAAAAATTTGAAATCTGAAATGCTCCAAAATTAAAAAAATTAAAACAAAACCTTGATTTGCTTTTTTCAGGAAGTTTCAATTTTTGAAGCATTTAGGAAGTCTTAGTTTTGTGTTAGTGACATCCAGCCAATATAAATATTAATAACTCATTGAAAACCTAGAAATAGGCTATTTAACTAATAGTCACTGTGTCATGGAAGTTGAAGCATTCCAAGGCATTTCAGTGAAAATCATCAGAAAGACAGGAGTGCCTTCTGTTGACATTAATTTTTAATATTTTCACGCACAAAATTGAAGTAGCCAATGTAGTAATTTGCATAAAGGAGAAAAACTAGTTATTTTCAGTTTGTGATGGTCCTTACAATGAATGGTCTCAGACTGTTTGAATGGACTAGTATTAAAACATAACTTCCACACAGTAGCAAAACTCATGAGATGAAAGAACTGAAGAAAGCCTGTTTAAAAGTTACATACTTATATGCTATATAAAAACCTGTTTATAAGTTATTTTCGAAATTTGAAAACTTTCTTAGAAATGCAACTTCCACTCAGTCCCTGGTGAGAATTGGGAACAAACAACAAAACCAACCCTGGCTGTTGTTTCCTTCCCCAGGGTTCACAGCTAGGGGTTTGGGGGTGTCTGCACCCCCAACAGTGGAGAAGGGGAATTGTAACTTGTTGTTGCTCCACCTTGTGGGCCTCCGCTGCTCCTCTCCCTTACTGATCGGGGGCTGCTGACAAAGCTGCATGTGAATACAACCAAGTGTCTCCTGTGAAACCCCTGGGCTTGTGCCAGCGTTACTGCTTCAGGCACTCATCACTGGGAGCAGCCAGTCCCAGAGACCCTTTCAAGTACCAAAGCCAGTATTAACAGTCAGTGCATGCCCCTGCTAGAAGTCACTGCTCCATCATTACACACAGTGTGCGCCCACTCTGCTGTCTAGACCACACCCATCCGGATAGCTTGAGTCCCCCAACTATTCCACAATCTGCAGCGACAGTAGTTCTCTGACTCAAGCATGTTGTACTGCCCAAACACTAATGATGGTCAAAAGAACCTACAAGAACCCATGGTGCCAAACTCAAAATTGCATAACAAACCAGAATCCCAAGACACATTTTCAGGAGAAATTTGCTTTCTAAGAAGACCATCCCATGAAAGTAGTAGGGATATCCATTCTACCACACAACATAAATCTCAATATAACACATATGAGAAACAAACACTATACTATGATACCCCCTGACTGTGACAGCTCCTTAGTAACGGGTCCTAAAGATGCTAAAGTAGATGGGGTTAGAGAGATGAGTGGTTAAGAACACTCTCCGCTGCTGGAGAGGACCCAGATTCAGTTTCCAGCACCCATATCAGGTGGCTATGAGTTACCTGTAACTCCAGTTCCAAGGTATCTGATGCCCTCTGGCCTCTTCAAACACCATACACATGTGGTACACATAAACATAATAAATCAACCAATAATCTTTTTAATAAAAGAGCTCATAAGATCATAGTTGAATGAAATTAGGAATACATGCAGGATATAAATGAGATAATTCTGCAAATAGGAAATCTTGGAAAATAAAGAGCTCAATAACACAGATAAAAACTTTAGTCAAAGCCTAAATGAGATAATTCTGCAAATAGGAAATCTTGGAAAACAAAGAGCTCAATAACACAGATAAAAACTTTAGTCAAAGCCTTCAACTAGATCAAGTATAAAAAAGAATATTAGCTTGAAGATAGGTCTTTCAAAATGTCACATTCAGACAGAAAGAAACAAAATAAAGAATTAAGAGACTCAGTATGTGTGAGACACCATGAAAACACTGAACTTTTGCATCAATATACTTACTTAGAAGTTCAGGTTACAGACATAGAAACTACTCAGTCCAATTGTGGTTGAAAACTTCCCTAATGTTGGGAAAGACATGAACATCCAGATACAGGATTCATTCCCACTCACTGTGATATAGTCAGACTGTCAAACTACAGGGCAAAGGAGGATTCTTTAAACCTGAGAAAGTGCCAAATCACATGTGAGTGCTAACAGCCCCATTAGACTGATAGCAGACTTCTGAGCAGAAACACCACAGGGCAGGAGAACTGGAAGGATGCATTTCAAGGCCTGAAAAGAAGTAACTGCCAACTAAAGTTACAATATCAGTAAAGCTCTCCTTCAGAATGGGAGGAGAAGTGGAGCCCTTTGGAGGTAAGCAGCAGTGAAGAAGATGGACTACCCATCATACCTAGAAGTGGGGAGGAGTTAGGAAAGTAAATCCTATTAGACAAGCAGACTTATAAAAGAATAAAAACATTGTCAGTACAGTCAATCATAACTATAAATCATTGTAAGAAAGAAAAAAATTAGCAGAAAATTCCAATAGAAGAAAATCAACACATGATAAATATAAATCTATACCATCCAGTAGTGACCAAGTGTAAATGGTTATAATTCACCATCTAAAAGATATGGAATAAGGTCTAACAATGTTCTGCCTACAAGAAACTCATCTTACTAAGTAAAATCCCAAAATGAACTGAAAGAAAAATTGGAAGATGACATTCTGAAGTAAATAGAAATGCTGAGTGGGAATGTGTGTAGCTATATTTACATCTGACAAAGGAGACAAAAATAAAAGCAGATGAAGCTCACTGTACAGTGACCAAAGGCCAATTCATCAAAGAGTGGGATGATTATGAATGAATGTGTATCTATTATTAGAGCACTGAGTTTTAGAAAACAAACACTGTTAGACTAAAGGGAAAGACAGACTTCAATACATTAAGTAGTGGGAAAGTTCTACACCCCATATAACAGTGAATAGATAGATTACTCATTAAAAAAAAAACAGAGTTAAACTCTACTATAGATCAACTGTATCATAGATCAAATGACTTTACCCATTCTTCTCACTAGGATATGGAACTTTCTCTAGAATAGACAAAATATTAAGCTATAAAATAAATGTTAACCATGAATAACATTTCTGATAAGAGTGAAAAACCTAGGATCAGATGACTTCCCTACTGAATTTCATCCTACTTTTAAACAAGAACTAACGTCAGTGTTTGCAAGGGCTGGAGTCCTTCAAACTCATTGAGGACAGCATCACTCTGTGACTCAGACCTGACAAAGACATACATGCATATATCATTGTCCCAGATGAACAGAATAGTTCTCAACAAAAACACTAGGAAAGCAAACTCAACAGCCTGTGTATGTATCTAAGTGAGCACACAGCCAAAGGGGGGGGGAGATGAATTTAATTCCAGGCATGCAAGATGATTCAACATATGCTAATATGTCATATCAACAGAAGGAAGGGAAAAATCATATGAATATGACCATCTGTAAATGCATTAAAAGCATTTGGTAAAATGCAACACACCTTTCATGATAATATGAGCCCCAATCAAATTCTATATAGAAGGATCAAATTCCAGCATAGTAAAGGGTCATATGACAAACCCACAGGCACTATCACATGGAATGGGGAAAGGCTGAAAGCATTTACCAGCATGAGCAGTACCTGGGTGTTACTCTCCCCTACTCTTAATAGTACTGTTAGCCAGAACACGAGGACACCAGGAAGACATAAAAGATGTACATAGACTACATCTAGGAAGTCTCATCAATACAGCTCCTAAACAAGACCTGAAGGAAAATACTAAGAGATATGCTAACATGGAAGGGAAAATCTCATGGGGCCTCAACCCTAACGAAGAACTACAGTCAAATAAGGGATACTGAGAGCGGGAGAACTGGTCTTACTCAGGGAAGAGCCCTCAAAGTGGTTATCCAGTACCAAGTGGTCAGCCCTGAAAACATACCTACAAGTAACATATGGGCTGAGCAGGTTGTTTTTATATATTTAGGAATAGACTTTGTGTGTTTGTGTGTATGCATGTGTTTAACCACAATTAAAGAAATAGATGCCATAAATTTGAGAAAGAGCAAAGTATGTGAATGGAAAGGGTAGAGGGAGGACAAAGAAGAGAAGAAATTATGTATTTTAATTTCAAGGCCTACCTTTAAAAAGAAACGTACATAGAGGACACGAGAAAGTTAAAACATTCTTTTTGGCAGATTCTATCAAGACTTAGAAATATTAAAATGTTCAGAGTTTACAAAATTTATTTAACATGTCAGCCTTCTGCTTGGCTTCTTACAATCTTACCATATACCCTGCACATTATTTAACTCACATGACAAAGGTGTGTTACTTCAGTGCTGCCGTCTCGAGTTTTCATAGATGTAGAGATTAACTGGTTTGCCCAAGTTAACACTGCTGATGAGTGACAGAGCCTGGACTTAACCCCAGGGTTCCTGTGCTGTTATCTATTCACCGAAGTGTGCTACTCTCTTATTTTGACATTATATGGCCTCTGTATGATAGGGATGTAATTAACATCTTCAGTCTGCTCCCCAAGTTCTGAGTAGAATAGTCTTTTATCCAGGCATTCCCAACTCCACGTGCAATAACAGAGTAAAGCCAGAGTGCAGATTCAGACAGAACTGCCAGGCCTGTCAAGTCTTATGACATAATCTTATGACAAAAATCATACTTAGTCTATGATTTTTATAAACACACAGGAGTCCTTTTCTTAGCTAAAATTATGTATGCTCTCCATACCTGTTCAATTCTACAGCCAGCCTGGAGCCGCCTTTGTTGTCCAGTCCCTAACTTACCTGCTGTCCATCTGAACAAGTGTCCTTCTGGAAAAAGGTCCAGTGCCAGGGTAACAGCTGTTCTCTCTCCCCTGTCCCTTTGCAGGCCTTCTTCAGTGGCAGACTGAAGGCCAGAGGGAACATCATGCTGAGCCAGAAGCTTCAGATGATTCTTAAAGACTATGCCAAGCTCTGAAGGGCCTGCTGTTCTGTTACCGTGACTCACTAACTACTCTCCGTCCAATTATGCTCCAATATTCTGTGATGTGATCAACAGTAACATGCAGCAGAAATCACTTAACATTTTCAGATTTCAGATAACTCAGATTTTCATTTTCTACTAATTTTTCACACATTATTTTTACAAGGAACTGTAATCTAGCTAGCAAGGAATTGTTCTGTTCATAGATCTGTATCTTAATAAAAATTTTTCAACTAAGTCTGGTTCCTTTAGAATTTGTAATAGCGTTAGTATGTTGAAAGGAAAATTGAATGAATAAAAGCCACTTTAATTCTCATCTCACTTTCTTTTCTCTTCATTGATATCCCGTATTTCATGAATTTCCCAGTATGTACTCATTTTCCACTGTTAGAATAGTGCTGTGCTTCAGAACAAAGTCTTTGTGCTCTCAAATCATCCTTTGATCCCCTCTGCTTGAAACTTTATATTTTTCATCATGTTTTTAAATCCACCAAAGAGAGGACATTTTTGCTTCATTGGTAGCCTGAATTCATAAAGATAGTTACTAGCAAGTATGATCACAAAGCTCTTTCCCCCTACAGTTCCTTCAGATGCAGTGTGTGGGAATGTGCTGTTGGTGGCTTGTCTGCAACGGACAAAGGGAAGTGTGGATGGTAAGGCTGGGATGGAGTAAGCTTCAGTTTTGTTGCATTCAGAGTTCCCATTCTTAGCTGATTCTTTGAGAATCAGACTTTGCAGTGGAGATTTCATGGGTAGAAAGTTGATGTGGCTTGGTTTATCCAGTAACTGTTGGAATCAGATGCAGAGATCCACAACCAAGCACCAGGCCGAGCTCTGGGAGTCCAGTTGAAGACAGGGAAGGAGGATTATATGAGCAAGGGTGGGTCAAGATCATGATGGGGAAATCTACAGAGACAACTGAACCAAGCTCAAAGGAACCCACGAACTTTAGACCGACAGCTGTGGAACCTGCATGGGACCAGACTAGAGTCTCTGCATACAGGAGACAATTGTGTATCTGGGTCTGTTTGGGGGGCCCCTGGTAGTGAGATCAGGATCTATCCCTGGTGCATGAGCTGGCTTTCTGGATCCCATTACCTATGGAGGAACACCTTACTCACCCTTGAGGCAGGGTGGAGGGGCTTGGTCCTGCCTCAACTGAATGTACCAGGCTTAGCTGTCCCCCCATGGGAGAACTTACCCTTTTGGAGGAGGGGATGAGGGGGGGCTAAATGGGGGTGGGGGAGTGGGAGGAGGGATGAGGGGGATATGTGGTTAGTATGTAAAATGAATAAAAAATTTTTTTTTAATGAAAAAAAGTGGGCTCAGTGCAAAGAACATTACACAGCCTCAGATTTTCTTTGAAGGCATTTCTGAAGCTGGGATATTCCTTAAGAGGTATCCTGAGGCAACTAATAATTGACTATGGTCAGTCTTGAAGAGGGTTGTGACCTTGGGCCAAGGGGCAAAGGAATTCCTGGAGTAGGCTTACCGTCACTTGTCTTCCCTGCGGCTGAGGAAGTGGGTCCCTCAGTCTTGACCTTAGTGCAGAGTGCTCTACTTTCTGCCAATTTAATTTTATTAAAGCCATGGCAGTCTTACAGTGTTGGTCTTTATTATACTAAACTCCTGCTCGGGATGAGCTTGGGAATGGTATACCAGTAGAAATAGCTTACCTAGTCAAATGTCACAGTTCACTAATAAAAGTGTTGATTATTAGATGCTGAATTCTTGTCTTAAGTAAGTTGTGTTTTAATCATCTTATCTACCTCTCTGTCAGTCTCAAAGGGCAGAGAACTACTAATATCCAGATAAGAAAGCATATTATTAGCCTTACATTCCTTAGCAGTTTGGGATTATTTAATATTGTTGAATGATTATATTCTTTATATAATATATATATAATATATATATATATATATATAATCATTATATACCAATGATTATATTCTCCAATAAGCAATATATAAAATTTCAATGAACCTCTATGACTTCTATTTGTCTCTTATTTTTGTCTACAATCAAAGTTTATTAGACATTTGGCATTCAGTGTTTTTACTGGGAAATGTGCATATATTCCTTCCTCAGCATATCAAAACTAAACGGAAGGAAAGCAGGCATGTAGTATAAGCTTTATTACTGGTACATACTGTGGGGTACAGCGTCAGTAAGAGAGTGGTCAGAACTATTTCCCTTGATGCTCCTAGAGAGCAGATGAGGTGGGGCATGCAGGAACATCGTCTCATAAAGACTTTCTCAAGGGCAGTTGTGTTCTCTCATCTACAGTGTTAAGATTGGTCCCACTCAAGCAACATACCCTAAAACCAATCACCATTGCCCACTCCAGAGGCTGTTTAACATTTCTCAGTGAGGATGAGTTCAGGGACATTGTGATCAAAACTAAATTCTGGAAGCAACTTTGCAGGCACATATAGAAGTGTTTTTTACTAATTTCTCTCACTCTTATTAAATTGACAATTAAGATTAACCATCATAATAGCCAAAGAGACACTGAGCATGATAATGAAGCTGGAGGTGTGAGAATGCCCATGACAATGCCTGTCTACAAAATAACAGAACATCATCACACACGGACAAATGAAGCCAAATAGAGAAACCAGACATTAATCCACATAATTGGGCCAGCTGACCTTTAACAAGATCTCCACGAACATCCAATGGAAAGTGAGCAGTTTTTGGGGTCATACGGATATATATTTACAGAGAAGTGGAATAGGATGGCTTCCCTTACATTATACAAAAATCAACTCCATGGAACAAAGTTCCAAATGTTCAATTGGAAATGAAGAAATTGCTAGAAGAAACATTGGGGAAACTTCAGACAATGTATGTAATAATCTTTCTAGATGGGCCTCAAAAAGCATGTCCATCAAACAAAAATAGACAAATGGGGTTATATCAAACTCAGAAACATTTGCACAGCAAATAAACACTAAAAGGCAACCTATAGGATGAAAATCTTTTTACACTTGTCATCTGACAAAAGATTTATCCAGAAATAAAAAGAACAGAAAAACTGAGCAATAGAAAAAAAACTGAGTTAAAATATGCTGATGATCTGAACATAAAAAAAAAATGACAAGCAAATGGATAACAAATAGTGAGAAAACATTCCATGTCACCAACTATTAGGGAATTGCAAATTAAAACCACAGTAAGATACCATCTTACTTCAGTGAGAATGACTACCGCCAAATAAACTCCAACAAATTCTAGTGAGGATGTAGAAAAAGAGAACTCAGTACACTTAGGAGCAGACATAAGTACAGTCACTATGGAAAACAGTGGAGAATCATTTAAAAGCTAAAATGTAGACCTGCCATGTGTATGGTGATATTTTATTTGTGCTGAAATGTGGTGATGTTTTATTTGTATGTTAATAATAAAGTTTTCCTGGAGATCAGAGTTCATAGCCAGCCATAAACAAAAGTCAGGTGATCGTAGCACATGCCCTTAATCTGATCACATGGCAAGCAGAGTCTCTGTGTGTTCAAGGACATAGCCAAGCGTGCTAACACATGCCTTTAATCCCAGTATCAACCATAAAGACCAGGAGGTCTGTATAGACAAGCAGTGACGAGGAAGTGATGTGGCTGGGCTAAGAGCCAAAGAGAAGGCAGAACAGCAAGGCAATAAAGGCGCAGGTTAGACAGGAAGAAGCTGGTTCTGTGGTAAGCTAAGGTTAGTTGGTGGCTATTCCTATTTCTCTGATCTCTACGGCTTTCACCCCTGGATTTGGCTCTGTGTTTCTTATTTAATAAGACTGTTTAGAAATTGGTCTACACATGTGAGTCACCATTTTTATTAGTGGGCATCCAAATGAAATGAAATAGTTGTATCAAAATGATAGCTGCACTCTCGTGTTTATGGCAGTATTGCCCATAGTAGCTAAGATATGAAGTCAACTAGATGCCATCAGTGGATGAATGAAGAAACTATGATCATATATATATATATATATATATATATATATATATATATATATATATATATATATGAATGAATATTCTGTTATAAAAAGGACAGTCTGTCATTTGCAGCAACAAAATGGTACAGCAGGATATCATTATGTTAAGTGGAATTAGCCAGGCACAAATAGACAAACGGCACATGCCACATCTTCTCACTTGTTTGTAGAAATGAGTAAGCTGATCTTACAGAACAGAACAGAATGTTGGTCATTAGAGAGTGGGAAGGGCAGAGGAAGGAGGACAGAAAGTTCCTAAATAAGGGCACCAAAAATGAGAAGAGGACCTGCCCTGCTTTTCTACCAGAATAGGGAACGATTCAAACTTACTGGGTGGGTCCCAAATTTCTCTCTCTAGGTGTCTCTGTGTCTGTCTGTCTGTCTGTCTGTCTGTCTGTCTCTCTCTCTCTCTCTCACACACACACACACACACACACACACACACACACACACACGAGCAAAGGAGATGGCAAAGTCATCTTTAAATTGCTGCTTAAGCACATGGATAAGATTCTGGTTCCCAGAGCCTATGTAAACACTGGGTGGATGTGGCAGTTTTCTGTAATCCCATTCTAGAGGGTGGGGCCTTCATTCCCAGAACAAGCTGACTAGTGAGAGGAGCCATATAGGCAAACTCTGGGTTTGACTGAGACTCTTGCCTCATTGATTAAGGTGCAAGAGCAATCAGGAATGATTTTTTTTTTTTTTTGAGACAGGGTTTCTCTGTGTAGCTTTGCGCCTTTCCTGGAACTCACTTTGGAGACCAGGCTGGCCTCGAACTCACAGAGATCCGCCTGCCTCTGCCTCCTGAGTGCTGGGATTAAAGGAGTATGCCACCACCGCCCGGCTCAGGAATGGTTCCTGACAGCAATCTGGGGCCTCTGCATTTGTGTTGGTGCATGTACATGTAAACAAGCACAAATACACACATATACATATGAACATAGAAAAATGATTGCTGTTTTTAGAGACAGAAATTCTCACTGCTCTTGATTATTATTCAGTGTGTGTAAGTATAAAGTTAATATGCCCCATAAAATTCATATAAATACATCCCAATAAAAAAATAACAACAATCCCACAATGTGTTATCTTCTCACACAAAGTGGCTGTTGTTGACTGAAGACACGATTCTAGTGAGAAGGACACCTGAACAATATAGTCCTTCTGGATGGAGACCTGGGACACTAGAGGGAGGTCTGCTTGTACTC
Source organism: Peromyscus eremicus (assembly GCF_949786415.1). NCBI lineage: Eukaryota > Metazoa > Chordata > Mammalia > Rodentia > Cricetidae > Peromyscus > Peromyscus eremicus. The sequence continues at coordinate 38,585,423 of NC_081435.1, forward strand.
TTCCTTTCTGGCCCACTACACACTGCACACCAGTCTGTTTCTCTCTGTTTCTCCCTCCCTACCCGTCCCGTCCCTCCCTCTCCTATTAAAGAGTATACCAGCCTAATTGTGTGGGTTAAGACAGAGGAGAAGAACCCCCCCCCCCCCCTGAATGCGCCATGTTTCTGCTTCATTTGGGGGTATTCTTTTTAGGTGTGTGTGTGTGTGTGTGTGTGTGTGTGTGTGTGTGTGTGTGTGTGTGTGTGACATGTGTGCAGGTGTCTGAGGAGGCTAGAGGAGCACCTGGGAACTCCATGGAGCTGGTGGTTGTGGGTCCTCCACAGGAGCAGCAAGTGCTCTTAACCATTGAACCATCTCTCTAGCCTCCCATATTGTTTCCTAAACAGACCAGGAACTGTTTTAATGGACTGAGTAGTTAGTTCAACTAATCTATTGTATAACAGGAATTTAGATGTCAATAAGAAAAACATCCTACTTTAAATAGCTGATAATATTCAATAAGTAAATGTAATTTTATTGTACTTTTTCCCCATGCTATCAATCATATGTTTTATTTTTAAAAATTCTTTTTATTCTTTGTGTGTGTCTTCCACATCATGCCGATCCTACCCACCTCTTGCCCCACCCCAAAATAAAACAAAATAAAATTTAAGAGAAAAAAAGAAAAAAATAATAAAAAGAAAGGAAGAAGGGGAAAATCTCATCGTGGGAGCTGGAGTGTGACACAGTAAGTCACACAGAAAACCCCTTTATCCACATATTTTTATATGCAGGCATTTACCAAAAGCAATCCGGGTTTGGTTCAAGGCCCCTAGTCTCTGCTACACCACTGATGCTGGGCCCTCCTTCAGCAGGATTCCCTGAGCTCGGGCTAATGTGATGAGCCCAACTTGGCCCAGCAAAGTGACTAGGACATCATGGGTATCCTGCACTACTGGAGATGAGTTCTGCAATGTGACAGTGAATATAGGGAGCCACCCTCAAGAACCAGATCAGGGTGTTAGCCCTCTGAGACCAAATGTCTGGATAGCTTTGTGTGGACTCATACCAGTGTCAAAAATGAAAATAAATGCCCGTGCAGTTCCCAGAACATCTCCTCACTGAGTCATACTCAGCTGCCTGCTTCTGAAGGACGGGAAAGGAAAAACTATGATTACCAGCCCTGACCCTCCTCTAAAGGAGAGTGTGAAAGAAAACTTAAGCATCTGTGAGGTTCTGATTATTGTCCTGCCCCCAGACACAGCAGTCTAAGTGAGGGAAGACTGTAACTTTGCCCAGCTCTAGCCAACATCCTACTTTGAGTTGTCCACTACAGCTGAAGGAATGTGGAGGTCAGTTCCCTGGTTACCAATCCGTCTCTAGCCACGCATGTTCAAAGGCATCCTAGAGAAGAACTTGGCCTAGTTCCAGCTAACATCCCATTCCTGGGCAAGCTCTACTACTGCAGCAACAGAGAGAAATACTGTATTTCCTGCTGCCACCATATTTGTACAGTTGCCTCTGTTGCCCTGTCCCCAAGCTGTCTCAGTATGCACCAACATCATAATGGAGTGTGAACACTATAGAGGGGATACTTTGGTCTCCATCACTGCCTCTGTCCATATAACACCTGAGCTTGTACTACTGACTGGTCATGAGGCACACGTGTCAGGTCCCCTACCACTTCTGGTGTTGTCAAGGCCATGGGCCCTTGTTAGCAGTAGCACTTGTGGGGACAGTTCTGAAGAAAAGTTCCATTGCATTATGGGGCCACCATACACAATTTATGAATAGCTGCACAGTGAGCCCAAACACACACTGAAAAGCAAGTAAGCAAACAAGCAAGAAGAGAACATTCAAACTGTCCAGGACATCATAAATGGAACAAAAATATGAATCTTTGAGATACTCAAAGGTCAAGATGGTAAGGAAAACGAAGCTAGTAGCAGAGAAAACATTTTTGTACAGGAACATTGCATAACCTGAATAAATATGACCAGAGAAGACCCTAGTGATAAAATTTTATAGTTCAACTTTCAAAAGTACAAGACAAAGAAAAAAAGTCCAACTTCCATGCTAGAAAGTGCAAAATCACACTTAAGAACATCTTCATTAGACTACTAGTAGATTTCTTAGAAGATTTGGAGGAAATGGGATTATATATTCTCAGTCCTGAAACCTAATAACTGCCACTCAAGATTATTATACCTTACAAAACTACCCTTCATGATGAATAAGAAATCGTAAACCTTTGAAGACATAAAAACTGAATGAAGTTTTGAGATCCAGATCAGCTTTATAAAAGATGCTTAAGAGAGGACTAGGGAGATGGCTTGGTGGGTAGATTGTTTTCAGGGCAAGCATGAGGACCTGAGTTTTGGTTCCCAGTACCTGTATAAAGAGCTGGGTTTGGTGACATGAACCTGTAACTCTATACTGGGAGTGATGGGGGCATGGAGAGAGGAAGATATGTATGTATTAGGGGTTTGCCTGGCCAGCCAGTCTGGATGAATCAGAATTGGTAAATTCCATTTTCAGTGAGAGATCCTGTCTAAGAATAAATAGTGACATGGGTATATCAACCTCCACAGAACAGGCTGCTCATCTTCAGAAGTAGTTGAGCAACATATAATGAATGCCACAGTGTGTGTGTGTGTGTGTGTGTGTGTGTGTGTGTGTGTGTGTGTGTGTGCTTTTATTTGGTTACATTTTCGTGTTGTTTTTCCTTTTGGGTGTAGTTTTGTTTTCTTGATTTTGGGGGGCTTTATTGTATTGGGTTTTTGATTTTTTTTTGTGAAAGAACTTAAGGTTGGGTGGGGAGGCAAGGATCTGGAAGAACTTAGGGTAGGGGAAGAACATGATCAAAATATATTTAAATTTAAAAACTGTTTTAAATAGTAAAAAAATTAATGATGAAAGAGGCTACAATGTAATAAAATGAGCAAGATAAACTCACACAGGCAACACATACAAATAAATAATACATGAAAAATAAAAAAATGGTGGGGAGTGACAGAAGATGACAACCTAAAGTAACCTATAGACTTTATACATGCATGCACAAGTGTCCATATCCCCACTAACATGTACACACATGCATGTACCATATGCATGCACAAGTGTCCATATCGCAACTAACATGTACACACATGCATGTACCATATGCATGCCCAAGTGTCCATATCCCCACTAACATGGACAAACATGCATGTGCCATATGCATGCACAAGTGTCCATATCCCCACTAACATGGACACACATGCATGTGCCATATGCATGTGTACACACACAACACAATAATAGTAAAGATGCTTAAGGGCGTTCTACATCCAAAGTGAAAAACCATTACTAGCATAAACTATAAATTCCATTAGAAGAGAAGAAAAAGAGAAAAGAATCAGAATCAATTATTATCTACACAGTAAACCATTAAACTACAAAAGTGAATAAGGAATAAGAGAAAAAATGTTTGAAATTATTAGAAGTAAAGTAAGACAAAGATGGAAAGAAGTCTTAACTATTAATAAGAACCTGAGATGCAAATGGAACAGTTTATGTTGTTAAAAGATACAAACTAGAAGAATGGAATAAAAAATAAGACTCAACAACATACTATCTCAGAGAAATTCACTTCAGCAGTAAAGAGATGTGACTGATAGCAGAAGAATGGAAAACAGTATTCCAGACAGATGTGAACATAAAGTGTAGAGGTATTGCTATACTTACATCTCACAAGATAGGGTTTGAGGTGAGGTTGGAAGAAAAGACAGAAAAGGTCATTACATATGATCAAGGGCCATAATTCAACAAGAGCCATAATAATCAGAAACCTTTATCTACTTAATGTTGGAGTATCCAATCTTAGAAAACAAATAAATACCAATAGGTCTATTAATTGTGATTGAAATAATATTTTATATATTGTTCTGATTACAATGGACTAAAATGAAAAGACAAAAACAAAAGAAATTTCAGAATGTATACAAATACTTGGTGCCTGACAGGACATTTTTGGATGTACTATAGGTAATCAAGGAAATCAGAATGGAAATGAAACATTTTGGAGTATGAAATGGAAATATATCAAAAATATAAGATACAAAAAAGAAACTATAGCATGAGTGATTACATATTAAAATAGAAGAATTCAAATAAACAGCATAACTTTCCTCATGGACAAATGAAACATGAAATTAGTTGAAGAAATAGAAAAATCAGAGAAGAAATAGATGAAAGAGACTGAAAACACCAAAGACAAAATCAATTGGTTATAGGAAAAGATAAATAAAATTGGCAAATTAGCTAGACTGACTAACTGACATGGAAGCATTTTCTAGATATTCATATATTAAACTTGATAAAACAAGAAGACCAAGCCGGGCAGTGGTGGTGCATGCCTTTAATCCCAGCACTCCGGAGGCAGAGCCAGGCAGATCTCTGTGAGTTCAAGGCAAGCCTGGTCTACAGAGTGAGATTCAGGACAGGCACCAAAGCTACACAGAGAAACCCTGTCTCAAAAACAACAACAACAACAATCAAAAGAAGAAAGAAAACCATGTCCTAAATAAATAATATTAAGATTAAAAATGAGATATTATAATCAATATATAAAAATAAAAAAAACAATTAGAAATTAATATGGAAAACTATGTGATAACATTTTATAAAATCTAGAAGACATGGAAGCATTTTCTAGACATTGATTATGAATTAAACTTGAATCATGAAGATATAAAAAATCCTAAATATACCAATAACAAGTAATGAAATTGAGTCAGTAGTAAAAAGTCTCCCAGTGAGGAAAAGTTCAGGATCAGCTGGGTTCATTGCTGCCTCTTACCATGCTTTAAGAATTAATGCTGATTTTTCTCAAACTATTCCACAGGATTACAAGGGAGGGAACCCTTCCAAACTCATTGTATGAGGCAACTATTGTTACCCAAACGGGAGAACATAAGAAAAGGAGACTATGGACTATGATAGCAATAGGTGTAAACATTCTTAACAAGATATTAGCATGTCATATTCAATAGCACATCAAATTGGCCATTCCATGCAGCCAAGTTATTTTCATCCCAGGGATACAAGGATGCTTCAGTATATGGAAACCAATGTGAGTGTGGTACTTTTTAATCTATAAAATGAAATATAAAAAGTTGTATCACCATCTGAATGGATGCAGAAAATCATTTCTTAAATTTCAGCATTCCTTCCTGGTAAAATCCCTGAACATTTTAAGTACAGAAGGCTCACACTTCAAAGTAACAAGGCTATATATGAAGGCCCCAGCCAAAGCACTATGCTGACTGAGAAAAAGCTGAAAGATTTCCTGTAAGAGCCAGAACAAGAGTGGAGTTTACTCTCATTATTCTTATCAATATACTAGTAGAGGTTTAAGCCAGAGCAATTTCCCAAGAGAAAGAAATGAAAGACATGCAAATAAGATGGAAAGAACTCAAATTATCATCTGTCTGCAGATGATTCTGTACTTAGTAAAAGCTTCAATCAAACCAAACCAAACCAACAAAAAGCAAGCAAACAAACAAAAAACCCTATAAGAATGAGTAAATTCATTAAAGCTGCATGAACAAAACCAGTATATAAATTATTAGCTTTTCCATACACAATCAGGAATTTGCTGAAAAAGAAATCATAAAAGCATTCCTGTTCAAATAGCTACAGAAAGATCCCAAGAAATAACTTTAACCTACTAAATAAAAGATGTACACCATGCAAATGACAACACATGGAAGAAAGAAAGTGAGGAAAACACAAAGGGATGGAATGATCTTCCAAGTTCATGGATTGGAAGATTAATGTTGATACACTGAAAGCAATACAAAGACTCAATGTATTACCCATTCCAGTTACAATGACATCTTCACAGAGCTAGAAAAATTGGTCCCAGAATTGACAAGGAAGTAAAATGGACCACAAATAGACAAAGCAATACTTAGCAAAAAGAACAAAATTGGAGACATCATTGGAGCTATAGCGCCATAGCAATCAAAACACCATGATACTGGCATAAAAATAGATACATAAACCAACAGAATATGGATCCCAGAAATAGAGATATGTATTTACAGTCAACAAATTCTCATTAATGATGCTAGAAACATGCATTGGAGATGGGATAGCTTCTTTAATAAACGGAGCTGTGAAAAATGGGTTATCTGTAAAAACATTGAAACTTGACTCACTCTCTAGCTCTACCCATAAATCAACTCGATGGACTAAAACTTGAAACATGAAACGAAATAGAGAAAGATTTAGGGGAAATACTTGAAGACATTGGGACAGGCAGTGATTTTTAAAGTAAGATCTCCCAAAATACATACAGAAAATAAACAAAAAAATTGACAAATAGCATTATGTCAAAATAAAAAGCTTTCCCACAGCAATTAAAATGGTGAAGAGATGACCAATAATAAGCAACTGTACATCTGGCAGATGTCTAGTTTCTAGACTATATAAATAAACGCAAAAACTTAATAAAACACAAGCAATTCATAAAATGGGGAGATGATGTGATTAGGGAAAATACAAATGACTAATAAACATATAAACAAATGCTTAATACCATTAGCTATCACGGAAATACAGATTAAAACTACAGATACCATTGTCCTCAGTTAGAATGATATTCTGTTGTAAAGAATAAAGGCTTGTTAGAGTGTGGGACATGAGGTGCTCTGGTACATGGATGGATGGGATGTAAACTAATCTATCCATTTTTCAGAACAGTATAAATGTTCTTCAAAATCCAAGGAATTTCACAAGCAGAATTTTTACTGATTCTATTAAAAAAAAGTAAGATTTTATAATAAGGAATGCAGAGCTGATATTTAAAGGACATTTTTTAAGAGTTTAGTTAAACGGAAAAAGAAAATTTTTAAAAAGGTTAAAGACAATTCTTTTGTAAAGATGTCTTTGGGCAAGAAATATACCTGGGATCAGTATTGTTCTAGTTTAAGGACGCTAAAGCTATGAATCAATAGAATTAAATGCATGAGGTCTACCCAATGAATGTTAATCCCTTTGTCAACATCCATGACAAGTGGTTGTGAAACCTTCTTTCCTTTCCTCCAGTGCTGGAGAACCTCATTGGTGCTAAGGCTGCAGGGGACTGAACTAGGAAAGTATAGTGTTGTGTTAGGAAACTCAGTGCTGTATTTTTTATTTTATTTTATAATTTAATATTTTACATTTCAGCCATGGATTCCCCTGTCCTCCCTCCCCCCAACCCACCCCCCATCTTCTCCAGGGCAAGGACTCCCCTGGAGATTCAGCTCAGCCTGGTAGATTCAGTCGAGGCAGGTCCAGTCCCCTCCTCCCTTCACCCAGGCTGCTGTATTAACATGTTACCTGCTAGAATCTGTTGACTCTGGTTTTTGCTTAATGAAACAGGAGAGGATAAAGCTCTCCTGTCTTAGAGAGTTGGCTGAAATCCATTCCACAAAAGAATACATTCTATCAAGGATGGCTAAGACCTGGCTTTCTGGACCACACGGTTTGATACATGGATGTTCTTTTGTCTCATTTCCATGAAGTGAGTTAGATGAGAATGAGTATGAAAATCTGATAACTCTGCCTTATTGTCCTGTGCTTCACGTTTCATGAAGATGGTGTTGGACAGTGGTCTGAGTGTAGGTGAATGAAAATAGTCTTCCATTATAAAGATACTGTTTCATCCTATATGAACCCTCGAGCCCTGAAGATGTGAGTTGGTCTCTGTGGGATGACGCTGTGTTCTGCCTGCCAAAGATCTGATGCCAGGGGAGGAAACATACATCATGGCATGTGTGTAAATGGCTCTGCTTCTTCTAGGCTGGTGACATTTTTCCACCTTGAGACCCTCTACCCCAGAGAATTTCTTAACCTAGGACCCTTCCGCAACCTTTTGTCTGCTTTGCCCAGGAGGCCTGGCCCTGACCTGACTCCAACAGGCAAATCAGGTCAGTGGGATGCTTCTTAGCTCTGTCCAATGTTCCCAGGAGAGACTTGAACCCTATCCTGGTAGTGAAGGGCCTCCCCGCTAGAACAGATTTCTAGGGTTCAACCTTTACTCACTCTTTTTTTTCCCCCATTGGTAGCTTAGTTTTTTTTTTTTTGATGTCTTTTAAGGATGGATTTGTCCAATATCCAACAACTTTCTAAATAATACATCATTTTCCTAAACTTCTGAGACACTGTATCTTAGACCAGTGGTTCTAAAATAGAGTTCCTGAGCTAGTCAGACCAACATCTCCTGGGAACTTGTTAGAAAGGAAAGGTTTCAGGCTTCACTCCAGACCTATTGGATCAGAAACTCTGGGGTGAGGTCCAGAAATATGCTTTAACAAGCTCTCTAGGGGACTGTGATGCACAGTAATGTTTGAGAATTCTGTCTTTGACTTTTGCATGGTCCTTTGTGGACACAGGTGAGGCCACTTTATTTCCTCTTCCTCTCTGTCCTAGTCAGTGTTGGTTGCTCTGCATTGCATCTCCACAGTCTCCTGAAATGCAGCAGGAGGACCACCATTGTATTTACGGACTGATGAATAGCAGGTCACAGTTACCATGAGACCACCATGAGCCACATATCTGATGCTGTGATTCAGGCATCACTTCCTATTGACATTAAAATAGACATGCACACATCATGGCAAGTAATATACAACTCTTTCAGAAAAGATGAGAGTGGTGGGTTGAAGATCCCAGGTAAGGGAAGGAGGTCAAGATGATTCCCCATTTCACACAGAATAACTTCTCTTTATTTCCCCCCTTTCTTCTTTTTCCTTCTAGCTATGGCATGCTTTCTTCCTAAAGGAACAGGTGAGCACTTTGACAACGTTATTAGCTAATGAATAGAAGAGAACAGTGTATTATTTATAGATCAGGGTGTTAAATGTGAGAACTAAGGGGACTCTTCAGGGTCGCTACTCAATTTCCTCAGAAATAACTATGGGGAAACTACAATACATCTTTGTTTGGAAGCCATGGTTTTCATTAAATTTAATTAAGTCTCTCCACAAGCTTTAAATTTAAGATGACTTCAAAATGCAGGTGGCTTCTGTTAAGTATAATTATGTTCCCTTTATAGCCACAGTTTGGGAAAGCTGGGGCATCAGGCATTGACTCTATAATGAGTGCCAGATCTCTGGTAGGTGCGTCCATTCCTCAGCATGTCTTTCCTTCCCTCGGCCTCTCTTTCTACTCTTCTTCCTTTGTCCCCTTTGGCAGATGCCCAAAGCGAATGTGAACTTAACAAGAGCTGTCCAGCCACACTTACCACTTTGCTAATTAGTTGCTAGCATTTCAGAGGTTCTCCAAGGGAGTCTAGGTTTGGTTGATCACTGGGCTGGTGTTAAGTATTTGATTTCAAATTTTATTTTGTACAAGAAAGCCACAAGACCTGGGAACAGGCAAGAACGAAAATATGGGGCAAAAGCAAATCCAGAGAGTGGATGGGACCCTGAATACACCGAGTGCCCGCTTGCCTTGTGTTTAGTCCTTTGTCCTCCAAACCAAGTTCATTGTTCTGGTTCCATTTTAGAAAGGAATTGGTAAGTAGTTCTTGTGTTCAGTGCAGGAGTACTGCAGAAAGCCTTCTTATGTAACCAGCAGTGTTTCCTAAATGACAATCTGAGTCATGGAAGCAATTTACTCAAGGTCACACAGAATAGAATATCTGTTTTCTCAAACCTAGACTATGTGCAGTCTTCTAAATTGAGATGGTTTAGGGAGTAGGAAGAGAAGGGAATGGTGTTAGTAAATAGCTATGATGTGCAAAATAGGCCTCAGGGACCCAACATTTCCACATGAAAAGAATTCCCCTTCGAGATTCCAGAACTGTATTTTCTGCAACCACTCAAGTCTTATATCAGCATTTTTTTTTTTTTTTAGACCTAAGAGCATAATCAACCATTGCCACAGTAATGAAAGCAGGCTGTCAGTTTGATGTACTCTTAGATTCGACTACACCTCCCTCAGCCTGGAAGCAGATTATCTAGGTCAATTTGGTTTCTTTTGAAACAGACATTTCCCTTTAAAGCTGCAGGCAGTATTACTCATACACACTTTACTTGATTCTAACCCTAATCTGGCACATATTTAATGACATGAAAAATTGTTATTGTGATCTCTGGTTGTTAGGGACAAGTGTCAGAAAGTTGGAAAAGATTGTTTTAGTGTTTTTTTTTTTTAACAAACAAAATGTGGGTTTTTTGATTTTCCTTGATAATTCTTTAGTATCTATAATTGGTGTTACTATAAACAATTTTAAAATCAAACCTCATGACATTATTGAAAAGTAAAACATTTCAATTCAGGACTGAATATAGACTGGGTTTTAGTTGAATTAAATGATTTTATTATATGTACTAATGCTTCTGTAGATGTTAAAATGTTTCCATTATTAGCTTTAAAGTAAAGGATGACCATGGTACAATCCATGGCCCCAGAGAGGATAGGTGTCAAGGAAGGCCCAAAGGGGGATAGGAATACATGGATTTCCCTGGGAAGGGGAAATAGAAGAGATCTCCTGGGTAGACTGGGGGCCAGCAGAAATAGGAACACGAGGGATTGTTTTGTTGCGGGGTGGGGGTGGGGGTGAATGGAAGGGGAAAGTAATGAAAGAGACATATTGATGGGGGACATTTTGGAGTCAGGTAGAAACCTGGTGCAAGGGAAATTCCCATGTATCTAAAGGATGACCCCAGCTAAGACTCCTAGCACTGGTGGATAGGTAGCCTGAACTGGCCAACTCCTGTAATGTGGGGCGTTTACCCAACCACCCCCACAGTTCCCCAGAGTTTTCTTGAGTGCGAGCAGCAGGAAATATTAGATAGAAGGATTTATTGCGGAGAATATTGCGGAGATAAACAGATAGAAAATAAAGGATAGCCTCGAGAGGGCCTGGAACCTATTCCAACGGGCCCTGACTGTCTCTGCCCCAGGGTTTTTATAGAGACGCCAAGGGGTGGAGCAAAAGACCTCCTCCCCCAGCACAGCCAAGTGCAGACCATCCCGGACACCTGCACTTAGGCCCGTGGTCTAATCATCCTCTATGCGGACCTGCTGGGTAAAGCCACGAGGAACCCGAGAACGGGCTCCCACACTGTAATCGGAGTAACTACCCCAATTGTCATCAGAGAACCTTCCTCCAGTGACTGATGGAAACTGACAGAGATTTACAGCCAAGCACTGGACCGAGCCCGGGGAATCCTGTCGGAGAGAGGGAGGAAGGATTGTACGAGTGGGGTGGGGGTGGGGGCAGTGTCAAGGTCATCACAAGAGAACTCACAGAAACAACTAACCTGGGCTCACAGGAGCTCACAGACTCTGGACTCATAGCTAGGGAGCCTGCATGGGACCGACCTGGGCCTCTACATATGTGTGACAGTTGCATAGCTTGATCTTCTTGTGAGACTCCTAGTACTGGAAGCAAGGCCTGTCCCTCATGCTTTGGCTGGCTTCCAGGAACCTATTCTTCTTTATACTGACTTGCCTTGCCCAGCCTTAATACAAGGGGAGGAGCTTAGTCCTACCTCAACTTGATATGCCATGCTTTGTGGACACACATGGGAGGCCTGCCCCTTTCTGAATAGACACAGAGGAGGAGTGGGCTGGGGGTGGGCAGCGGGGAGGGAGAAGGCCATGGGAGGAGAGAAGGGAGAGGGAACTGTGGTCAACATGTAAAACGAATAAGTAAACTTAATTAGTAATAACAAAGGACACATAAAATGTTTCCATGTTACAGAATGTGTGCTGACTTGTGTAATATGATGGTTGATTATTTTGTTCTCTCTGCTTTCTTTGTGTATTTGAACAGGTCATGAAAGCAAGATAGCCCTCTAGTAAATGCGCTTTAAAACAGAGACTAGGTCTGATCTGCACCGAGAATGTGATCCAAATACAGCCTGAAACAAAGATGGCTGTCTTTGCTGGGATACTCAACTGCTTTTTGGGGAGGGTTTTCCTGTAGCCCTTGATATTCTTAACGCAAAGTCATATTCCCTCTGATAATTCCTGGGCTTATAGGACACAGTTGCAAAGCTTAGGTAAAAAATTTCGTTTATAGGTTGTAGCAGATCTAAACTGCATTTCCAGTTCTATTTACCTGAAATCCCTCATTTAGGGAAATCACTGTACATCAGTGTTACCCAACAAAGACAATTGGTAGAATAGCCTGCCACCCTTGATATGTCCATAAAGGATGAAGAAGGAAGCCTGGGAAATGTTACTACCAAGCTCTTTTGACAACTGGACAACCCTCCCCCTACCATGTCTAAACTGGTTCAGGACCTTGGCATTTGTATCACTAGATCCAAAGTGGGTGGGTGAGAAAGGAGAGGCTTGGTGTCCTCATTCAGGCTGAAACAGTCTGAAGGCTGGAGTACTCATTCATGAGGAAGGCAGGGATGGAGTCTTCAAGGCTGTGCCTATGGCATGCCACTTTGCTTTGCCTTAAGCCTTTCACCCAATTACTTATATTTATAAAACACCTTAACTGCTCTCCACAATATTTCCCTCCATTTACTTGCATGCTTATAAAGAAATGTCTTAACTGTGATAAAACACCTGGTGGTAAACCATCTTATTAACACGAAGCATTGGGATTCACTTGTCCTGAAGGACAGGTGAGTCCTAAGCCATGGTATCAGAGCCTTTCCTAACGAAGGGGAAAGCACCGGTGTGCGTGATGTGTGGATTATCTGCTTCAGTTGCTCCTCACTCATTATGTGGACCAATGACGCTTTTCTCTCTTCTGTGGTCCTACATGCTTCAGGCATGGAAGACCTGAGGGGAAACCTGATGTGTGTTTTTGAAGCCTGAAGAATCCCTGTTATATGTGGCTCAAGGAAACCTGTCTCACCAGTATGAGATTTTCTTTCTCTAAATGCAATGGAGAAAGAGGCCCAAGACCCCCATAAAAGAGTAGATTAGAACCTGGGAGAAAGGCAAGAGTGGCTGACATGTTTTCTCTGCCGTTGGGTGCTAAGAGGGTCACTTCGTTCTGTGTTTATTTAGTTTTTAACAAACGAGTTTCTTTCTCTGAGTCTGTTGCATAGAGATTGGGGTTGCAGAAGTGAAAACAGGAGAGCTACAATTCCCAGCACAGGTTTTTTTTTTTTGTTTGTTTGTTTTTTGTTTTTGCTTGCGCTTTTAAGTCTCTTCCATAAATTTCTTGTGGTTATTAGCATGCTTTGAGATTATGTGCAATAGTTAGGTGGCTGGGAGGGTTACTAAAATATTTTTTAAATATTTCATGACTGTTCCTTAAGCTATCTCACATGTAGTATCAGATACAAGGTAATCAACACTTTATTTTACTCCATAATGAAAATAATAAGGGCTGTGTTTGGGGCTTATCTGTGCTAGGGATCCTGGCAGAGCATAAGTTGCATATTAAGCACGTTTGAAAGTGGATTAGGGGCTGGAGAGATGGCTCAGGGGTTAAGAGCACTGACTGCTCTTCCAGAGGTCCTGAGTTCAATTCCCAGCAACCACATGGTGGCTCACAACCATCTGTAATGAGATCTGGTGCCTTCTTCTGGCCTGCAGGCATACGTGCAGACAGAACACTGTATACATAATAAATAAATAAATAAATCTTAAAAAAAATAATTCTTAAAAAAAAAAAAGAAAGTGAATTAGAATCAGAAATAAGATGCTGATGATGAGTGCGTATGTTCCAATGCAATGGCTCCTCTTCTGGTTGATCAGTCTCCATTGTAGCCATTTAACTCATTGAGGACCATGGAAAACCCCTGACTTTCTCATTATTGATCATAAGCTTTAAAGCAATCACAGGGGTGGAAGCCAATGTAAGTCTTTTCTCTCAGTGAATGTGGAGATGTTTAAAAATGTGTATGGGGCTGGCAGAAGGGCTCAGTGGGTAAGAGTGCTTGCTGCACAAGTGTGCCCCTTGAGTCCAACTGTCTGAACCCATATTAAGCAAACTGGCTTTGGTGGCACTCATCTGTAATCCCAGCTCTCCTACCATGAAGAGGTAGGCAGAGAGAGAAGACTCTCCCAGGAACTCACAGGCCAGCTAGACTACAGTACACCATCCGGCAGAAACAAGAGAGAGTCTACATCAAAAACAAGATGAGAGGAAAGAACTGACTTTTAAAAGTTTTCTTCTGACCTCCATACACATGTGCACATAGGCATGTACATGCTCATATTTATACACACACACATATACTGCAGAGAGCGGGGGGGGGGGGGGGGGGATGGGTCTAATAATAAATTTTACAATGTATGGGGACTTATTAAATTGCTAATAATAATTACCTCTTAAAAGCACTTTTTAGATTAAGGGTAACTGGATGAACAAGTTATATCTGCCTTCCCAAAATGGCTAATTTTTCTCTTCATTGGGCTTTTGTCTGAATCAGAAGATAAACAACAGGCCAAAAACTGGATCCTGAGGATTTTAGCCCTGTAGAAGGTCTTCTTAACCTTTGAAGTAGACACGGACTTAGGAAAGGTAGTTTCTTCTAAAAATCTGGGAGATACCTTTTCTTTGCCATATAAAATATTTCTGGCAGCTGGTGAGAAGGCTCAATGGGCAACATGCTGGCCACACAAGCCTGGAAACTGGAGTTTGATCCAAGGAACACATGCAGAATTGATACGAGAGAGCCAGTTTTACAAGTTAGATTCACATTTGTGCTGTGGCATGTGCTCCCTCCGACCATCTCTCTCTCTCTCTTCCTCTCTCTCTGTCTGTCTCTCTGTCTCTGTCTCTCTGTCTCTCTGTCTCTGTCTCTCTCTCTCTCTCTCTCTCTCTCTCTCTCTCTCTCTCTCTCTCTCTCTCTCTCACACACACACACACACACACACACCCCACCCCCACACACATACCCACCCAAATAAAAAAATTGGAAAAATACTTCTGGACCTAAGAAGGGAGAAAAAACAAAAAGGATGATTCCAAGAAACATTAACTCACAGACTTGATTTAGGATTACCAAGTTGACAATATGACAATCCCTACACTCCAAGGGGAACTTATTTGATGATATTGGATACATGCTATCCTAGATTAAATGCATAATATAAACATATTAATTGAATGTGTCATAGAAAATTAAACTTGGGTGGGTAATCAATAAAATTGTTAAAATTTCTATATAGGCGGTTGTCCTCTGCAAAGATTTCACTGTTAACTCTGCACAAATGAGAGATAGGATGAAAGTCACCTGTAACTGTCACAGGATTACTATAGCCTAGTGTAACTTGGAGAAGTTACATTTGGGGGGTCCATGTTCAGAATTCAATGGTACATGTAGAAATATGAAGTCTTTCTTAAAATAATCCGGTGGGCAAAGTTATCCTGCAGTAAGTTTGATTCATTCACTAAGGTGCAAACAGTCAATGGAATACAGAACCTTATGTGGAATACAGAACCTTATGTGGAATACAGAACCTTATGTGGAATACAGAACCTTATGCATCTTTCCTTTCATCAATGTGACCAGCAGCACAGTTCTTTGTGGGTGGTCGCATAGCAATGTTCTCTTCCTTTCTCCAAGCAATAATAGAAAGAAAGCCATACCACGTGAAGAGTAAGTAAACTATGTGATTACAGACAACTTAAAAAAAAATACAACAAGCAATGCTGACCTCAAGCAAAGCCCAAGGCTTTTGAAAATGAAATACTTTATATAGATAAGGGAGGAACCATTACCTTTGGGATCTTGGACTCTTGTTCCCCTTCCCTCTTGTATATAATGTGCTGAACTAATGACCCTTTGTTGAGTATCATTTTGACCAGATTATCTATCATGAATGGTTTGAAATGGTGAATAGTCAAACTGTTTAGAAAGGGAAGTTGGAATCCTAGCACTCAGGAGGCGGAGGCAAGAGGATTTCTCTGAATTCGAGGTTAGCCTGGTCGATGCAGTAAGTTCCAGACCAGGCAGGACTGCATAGTAAGACCTTGTTGCAAAACAAAACAAAATTAAAAAACAAAAACAAAATAAAAGAACAACAAAAGCAAAACAAAAAACAAAAAATGAAAGAAAAGTTGGACACAGACTAGAAAAAGATTCCTCAGTTCCTCATATATTTACTCCATGACTTATTATTTCCATTACATATTTTAGAAATAATGAGTCTGATTTCCATATGCTGTTTTGATAAACTCTAGTCTTTTAAATAAAATATGTGCTTTCTGCTCTTAGATATCCAGAAAAAAATGAAGTAATATATCTTCTTTTGAGTTCTAGTCAGGAGTCTTTTATGTTAATGCATTTTTAAACAAATGAAGCTTCAGGACTTCAGGATAAAAGTCCATTTAGCATTATCTTTGGGAAATAAACGTGAAGCAACAAATTGGAATCAGAAATACATTCAGAAAACATGACTAGCTCTTAACAAGCATAGGTTTTTTCCAACCCCATGGGATGTAAACCCACATGTAAAACATAATATTATAATAGTGTTTTAAAAATGTAGTTATACAATATTTCATAGTTATGTATTATATATGGTTAACTATATGTAGGCAGAAATAACAGGTAACTATAACAACAGATAAGGAAAACTATCACTATATCTATACACTTATGTGGTTATGTAAGCTACTCCCTATTGTAGGCTAACCAAACAATTTATCATTCACAGTGAAGGAAGAACATTGTACTTATACTTTAGACATTGAAAGGTATGATGTAGGAAACAAGGGGTTATTGCCCAGAATATAAAATATTTAAATAGCTCACTACAACTCTCTCTCTCTCTCTCTCTCTCTCTCTCTCTCTCTCTCTCTCACACACACACACACACACACACACACACACTAATTTTAAGATGATAAATGACATGAATAGACATTGCTCAAGAGAATAAGAGGGTGTAATATGGCCAAAAAGCTTATAAAAACGCTTTCCATCACTAAAATTACCAGTGAAAAGTAAGTAAAAATTTATCGCAGTATCATCTTACTTACCCAGTCAGAATAGCTACTATTACAAAGAGGAACACAGCAAATTCTGGTGAGGAGTCACCAGAAGGGACAACTCTATAACAACTTAATGCAGCTATGGTTGTATTGTTGGTACAACTATAAATTATTATAGTTACTACAAAAAGCACCATGCAAGTTCTTTAAGAACAAAACAATGTTATGATCCAGAACTCCTATAACCACAAATACATATTCAAAGGAAATGAAATCAGTGTCTTGGAGAAATATTACCACTGACTTGCTGACTACTCAAGCTTGTTTCCAGTTGCTGTGATAAAACACTGTGATGGAAAGCAACTTGAGCAAGAAAGAGTTTATTTTGTTTTATATTTTCAGGTTGCAGTCCATCATTGAGGGTATAAAGTCAAGCAGGAACTGAAGCAGAAACCTCAGAGGAAATTCTGCGTATTGACTCACTTCTCAGCTTGCTCTCTGCTGGCTTTCTTATACAGTCCAGGACTATCTGCTTAGAGATGGTGCTGCCCACAGTGTGCTTGGGTCCTCTCACATCAATCACCAATCAAGACAATTCCTCAAAGACATGATAACAGGGGATTTTGATTGAAGCAATTCTTCAACAGAGGTTCCCTTGCTATGGGATAATGCTTTTGTACACTGGTTTAATAAAACGCTGATTGGCCAGTAGCCAGGCAGAAAGTATAGGCAGGGCATTAATTTTGGTTCACAGTTTCATGCAGGTAGGTGTGGCAGATGAGATTCTGTCTGTGGTAATGGGAGCAGGTGACACGACCTATTTTATTTCCCAGATCAGAAAACATAGGCCTTGGGCTGGAAGGCATAACCCCCTCCCCCTGTTGATATGGCCTTGTGTCTTTCAGTTAGGCTCCATGTCCCAGAGTTTACACAACCTCCCCAGATAGAACTACCAGTTGGGGACTAAGTATTCAAATACATGAACCTGTGGGTGACACTTTACCATCAAATCATAACAATAATTAATTTGCTTAAAGTGTTAGATACTTAAAGTCTACACTTCATCATAATAAATACTCATTCCTTTCAAGGATTCAAGCACATTTATAAAACATGGGGTATTTATTAGGCATTGATAAAAGTCAGAGGATCAATAAAATAGTGCCATAAAATGAGAAATTGAGCCAAAGCACAGAAAAAAATCACATGTAGAGGGACTTAGTTGCATATTAAATAACCTTTGAAAGAAAAGCATAAAAGTTTCATAAAAACTATGAAATAATTAAGATCAGTGGATTGTGGGGAGCCCAGCACCAGTGGATAGATCTATATCACAGCTTCTGTATCTATGGCTCAGGGAACATCATGGAAGAGTGGGCAGAAAGATTCTAAGACCTAGAATATCAGAAAGTCTTTTGTGAAACATTGTCTCTTAGAGATGGCTGCATAAACAAGTCAGGAACAACATACTATCAGTGGGATGTTAATGTGGAAGGGGGAAATTTCACAGGGTCCCACTCCTAGACTAAACACTACAGGAAACTAATAACTTCTAGGAAAGGGAGAACCAGCAGGTTATATTTATGCATATATGGTATATGTATTATATTATATATATATGATATCTATCTACCTATCTATCTATCTATCTATCTATCTATCTATCTATCTATCTATCTATCTATCTACCTACCTACCTACCTACCTACCACCTGTCTGTCTGTCTGTCTATCTATCAAACAAAGAAAAAGAGTCCATGGATTTCTGAGGGCCCAAGAGGCACATAGGAGGAGTTGGAGTGACAAAGTTGAAGAAGAGAAACGAGGTAATTATATTTTAACTTGAAACTCAAGTCTATTGATGCTAGCGAAAGAGTTCCTCAAGGCTGCAGGACACTGTCAGTCTACAAAAGTGTATTTGCAATGAAAAAAATAAGATTAAGAAAACAATTCCATCTTGAATAGCATCACAAGAATAAAGCACTCAGGAATAAATTTAACCAAACAGCAAGTCCTGTATAGCAAAACTATAAAACACCATCAAAATCCTAAGTCAATGAAAAGACATTTTTTTTTTTTTGGTTTGGCTTTTTTTTTTTCTTTCTGAGACAGGGTCTCTCTAGATAGTCTTGGCTGTCCTGAAACCCACTATGTAGACCAGACAGACCTCGAACTCATGGAGATCTGCCTACTTCTTCCTCCCAATTGCTGGGATTAAAAGCCCGTGCCACCATGATGGTGAGAAGACATTTCTTGTTTGTAGATGGAAGATACGTTAAGGTGGAACTGTTCCCCCAAATGACATACACGTCACTGGACTGTCTACTGAAACGTTGGCTACCATCCTCGTAGAAATGGAAGGTGTTCAGCTTGAAAGGCCACATACTGTGTGATATCTCATTTCTATGAACTATCTAGGCTGTGGTAGAATCATCTCTGCAGACAGGAGGAAGCTTAGCGGCAGACAGAGGCTGCGAGAAAGCAGGAAACAGCAAGTGAGGGCTGATGGGAAGAGGGGCTTTGGGGGTAAAAATGTTCTGAAATTGGATAGTGCTAAGACTTACCTAATAAAACTAATACACAAACCACTGGCTCAAATGGCTTTATGGTATACAAATTCCACATAGTTAAAAAAAACGAAATAAAAAGTTGATTGATAAAACTGAAAGCAATTTGATAAGATTGACAAACTTATGGCAACAGAGAGGAAAGTGAATAAAATTAAATACAACACAGAAAGATGATGGCCAAATACATACCAATACGATAAGAATAATTAAGAGGAACGACACTGACAACGTGAATTTAATGGCCTGGGATTGGTGCCCTTATCATCTCCCTGTCCTCAAATGGTGGTGGGCTCATGTTGACCTTTTTGGGGAACAACAAGAAGTCACTTCCGTGGAAGTCTTAAAGGCAGTAGGCATTCCTTTGGCCTAACCCTGCAGCAGCAGACAATTGAGTGTGTGCTCACCACACTGAACTCTGGGAATTGTCGCGGATCTGCGTTAGCCATTGTTCTAGAAGCTGTCCCGTCAATATCCAAACCAGAGAGAAAAGCTACCACTAGGTGGCAGCACAGGGCAACACACTGCAGCTCTCCAGGCTAAACCTGCGCTAAGTAACTCCTGAAACTTCTGGGCATTTCATCAATTTCATAATCAGACATTCCCTCATTTATAGGTTCAATATTTTTCCAGCAACAAATAAGCAAACATTGACCAGAACCATAAATGTTAAATAAATTGAAATGGTGTTTAATAACTTCCCCTCCTTTGAACTCCAGACTCCAATGGTTTCACTGGAAAGTTCTGCTGACCTTTTAAGAAACAGTTGATTTCTCACGCAGATTAAGCTGGGAAACAGAAAATAATGAAAACCGTTTATGGGTCTAGAGTGATGAACATGATCCTCAGAGCACAGGCAGGGGACGTCCTCTACCAGGGTGTGAGGTGTCTTTAGTACTGGCTGCTCTTGGAAGCCTGGACAACGCTCACGGTGCATAAAAGTGTGCCACAGGGTCCCAGGCGCCTTGCTTCACCCCGTGTGGCCCAGAGGATGAACATGCAGTGTGTTCCTGCCCAAGGAGTCTCTCTCTCTCTCTCTCTCTCTCTCTCTCTCTCTCTCTCTCTCTCTCTCTCTCTCTATATATATATATATATATATATATATATATATGTGTGTGTGTGTGTGTGGTATGTATGTATGTATGTATGTATGTATGTATGTATATCAGGCCCAGGGCACTGAATATCATCCTAGCACTTCCCTTGACAGGAATTTGGTTTCATGCACAGGTGTGGTTTCGAGGGTGAGACTGTGTGATTAAGCAGGCACTCAAGAAACTGGCAATCACCAAATGACAGATTTGAAGTGCCTACAGAGATCTTCGTATTGGTTTCCAGACAGCAAGGGCATCATTTCTCTCTGATCAGGCTGAGGGAACGCTCTCTTTACTGGAGTGAGGTCACAGGTTATTTGGTAGCCACGCCCTCCTAACAGCGGCCTCAAACCTCTCTCCTTACATTCCCCTGAAATCTGCTGCTTGCAGGCAGGTACCGCCTGGGAAAGGATAAGCCAAGAGTGCCGGATGTGGAAACTGAGCATCAACTGGCCAGGAAAAAAAAAAAAAAAAAAAAAGGACTCGTTGGATCTTAGGTGCTTTGGTACTGGGTGACCAGGTTCTGGGAAGGGTCAAGTTGCCACAGAACTAGGACTTAAGTCAGATGGAGGCCAGATATGGGTAGAATAGAACCCTGAGGAGACAGGTGAGTGGGCAGTTGGAGTAGTTATTTTGTTTCTAGCTGATGTTGTTGGGTGGTACATGGTGTTAGGATGTTAATGTGCTGAGGGAAGTCATACTAATCAGAGCCTTCTGTAAAACTGGAATTATTTCTGTGTCTCTATCCAGGAAACACTTGAATACAGACCGAATTTAATTCATTCAAGAATGCACAGGAACCCTATAAAATACAAGTTCAATCTGTAACTGACAGAAAGAATAAATAATAAATGGAGAGATGCTCCTTGGGCAAGACAAGATAACAGGGTAGGTAGGTGTGTGTGTTTCTAAGTTATTATAATAACTTTACATATTTTGTAGTTAAAGTTGTTTTTGGTGAACTTGATTTCTTTGCTTTAAAATTTACTTAGGAAAATGGAAGTTCACAAATACTAAGTTAGCTTTTTTAAAAGTAATTTAAAAACACCTATCTATCCATCCATCCATCCATCCATCCATCCATCAATCTAACTTTCATTAATCTATGAGGAAAGGTCTTATTAAAAGTTTAGGCTGGTCTTGAACTCAAGTGATCCTTCAGCCTCAGTCTCCAAGTGTGTTCTACTTACAAGTGTGTTCTTTTGTGTGCAGCAAGCCAGCTATTTCAAGAGATAAACATATGAGACCAATCTCCCGGTGGAGGTGTGATCCAGCCCCATCAAGTCTTTTTTTTTTTTTTTGCCTTTAATGCAGCAAATCAATTTTGGAAAAGAGAAACAGGATATCATGTCCCGGCAAATGTTAAGACAGCCCATAAAACTGGTGAAAAACAGTGTTACCCTGGTACAAAGAAGCCAAACTGATCAGCAAGGCAAAGAAGAGCCAACAAAAACCTCATAAGCAGACTGGAAGAAAACAAAGCCAGGCGGTGGTGGTGCACACCTTTCATCCCAGCACTTCGGAGGCAGAGACAGGCAGATCTCCATGAGTTCGAGGTCAGCCTTGTCTACAGAGTGAGTGCCAGGATAGCCAAAGCTACACATTTGAATTTTTATTTAATAAATCCTTCCTACCTAAAGGTCAGAAAGCTAATTCTTCACTTTATTTCCAATTCACTTCCTGGTTTTGACATTCATATTTGTCAAAAACATTGTCTCAAGAAAAAACAAAACAAAACAGACTGGAAGAAAATATAGTGAGGTGGGACCCTGGTCCACGGGGAAGGAGGACAGCAGCAGTAGATGTGGCCAGACGAACAGGATCATTACAGGCAGAAGATCGAGCTTTACACCTTGTATAAAGGTAGGGCTCAGATGGCTTAAAGTTACAAATATGAATGTCAAAACCAGGAAGTGAATTGGAAATAAAGTGAAGAATTAGCTTTCTGACCTTTAGGTAGGAAGGATTTATTAAATAAAAATTCAAATGTGACATCTATAGGAAGAAGTTGATTTCGATTACAGCTAAGCAACATTGTTAGAAAGATCTGAATGTTAATAGACTATAAATCAAGTTTCTAATGCCAGCAAGGGACTAGTATCCAGTACACCTAGGAGAACTAAATTAATAAGAAAAAGAAACTAATCTCAGTGGAAAGAGCTAACTCTAGGAAACCAAAATGCATAAAATATGCACAAAATTTGTAAGACTATATACAAATAATAGAACTTTTATATTTATCTATGAAGATGGAGGGAAATTCTAGTATGATGTGGGGATTTAAAACATACGTGGGGCCCAGTGAGATGGCCCAGCAGGTGAAGGTGCTTGCTGCCTAGCTTGATGACCCGAGTTTGATTCCCAGGCCTCACATGGTATAAAGAGGGAACAGACTCCTTGCAAATTGTCCTGTGGGCTCCACATGTGTGTGGTGGTACCCATGGGCCCGTGGGCCCCCCACAAATAAATAAACGCAATAAAACATACACATGGGGAAAAGCAAAAGGATTAAGGAGTAAGTAAGAGATGGGGCCGGTGTAGACCAATAACCTGAGTACTTTACCTTTGCCAACAGACACCCAAAGAGAAAATAAAAATGATATTATTCTTTTTTAAGCTTGAAGGCAACTCCTCCCCCTTTCCAAGCTTTATCTATTGAAGCCATGTGACCATCTTCCCTTTTAATTAGGTAGCCCACGGGGCCTTGCTGATGACTGCCTAAACTCGTGTATACAGGACACCTGGTCCAGAAGTGTACCCAAATGCTAGATTTTCTTTTTTCAATGTTTTTTCATTTCATTTGCTTCCTCCCTATTAGTCCTTGATTTTTAAATTTAACAAATTGAGTTTTTGGAAGTATGTTTTTGTTTGGAGACATGGTCTTTCCCTGTAGCCCAGGCTGGCCTCAAATTTGAGATCTCTCTGCTCTCCCCATTCCTGAGCCTAGAGATTACAGGTGTTTATCATTACTTTGTTTCCCACAACTCTCTGAAAACTTAAAAGCAATCCTTACCTGTTGAGTTCATTTTCCTCTGTTTTTCTGTGTTGAAGTGCAGTCACTCTGGCTTACTCCAGGTAACTCCCCTGCCTACCTCTTTATGGAGATGGCGGGGGTTGAATGCAGTCCTAGGAAGCACAGGTAATTTCTGTAGCCACACCACCAGATGACCGTATCGTGACTGGCCACCATTTGCCATCATTCAGCCAGAAATTTGTCCTGGCACTCACGCTGCTACAGCCTTCGCTTTCTGAGCCTTTCCTAAGGAAAATGTCCCATGGAATTAGAGTAGATGGCAGGCAAAGATGACAGCCCTCCATTGTGGAGTTACCCAAGGCAGGGAGAATGGGCGGAGTATGTGTGCCCACTAATGATATACAAAGGAAAAGGGGCCGGATCAGCTTAAGTTCATAACAACTGCCTCAAGCAGCCCTTTAAAGGAAACAGCTGATTGGGTAGAGCAAACCTGTAATCCCCAACACGTGGGAGGCTGAGTCAGAAGGAGGATTGATGGGAATTTGAAGTTGTTGGGCTATAAAATGAGTTCAAGGTCAGTCGCGGATACAGCAAAACACTTTTTCAAGTCTGCTTTGCCCAAAGGAAACATCTGAAAAGCTGGGGAGCCCGTTGTGCTAGGTGGGAGTGACGCCTCTGAGTTTTGTCTAGACACCAGCTTAAGCCCCTGCGTAGGTATAGGACTAGGACTGTGGAAAGAAGGATCTGGCTTCTGCTACAACTAAACCAAATGAAAAGACTTGACTATACTCCAAAACAAAGGAAAGCTTAATAAAAACAAAACCAAACAAAACACAGGCTGTTCTGCAAATGAATTTCCACAAGGATGCTTGTCATTGGAGATTCCAAATGTGGCCCCTGATCAAGCTGGGCTGCCACAGTCCTGTGGCTCTCAGTTCCTGCCATGCTGGAACAAAGGTTTTTAAACTGCTCAGAGCTTGTCCCCTCCCCTAAGGTATTTTTTTATAATTGATGTGGCATGGGAACATACATCCAGTTTCTCTTTTAGAAGCTCCCAAGGCGAATCCAATGTGGCCCACAGAGCTAAGAACATCTAATTGTAAGAAAAACTGCAAAGCCTAGGCTGCAAAAGTTGGATGTGATGGCCCCACTTCCCCCTTTGATTTCTGAAATTCTGTTATTTTAACTTCAAGTTCTGAATAAGGATTGGTATTTAGGTACTTTTGGATGCTTTACTCCATTTTTCTCCCCATGTTTTCTGCTATGGAGGCATTCTTCCTGTGTTCACACTGGAGCTGAATGCGCAAAGTGGCCTCAGCAGTTGCAATTGCTTTTAAAAACTCCTGGGCACTGAGTTATTTTGCTCCCTCTGAGATCAATTGCCTTAAAGTACCCTGTTACCCCTCAAATTGGAAATCACAGCACTTTCTCCAAAGCCATAATGTGTATACAATTGGCTATTTAAATGGGAGCACAAGATTGAAGACAGCACATTTAACTACGAAAAGATTATCCACAGTGTATGGGTTTTCTGGTCCTTATGTTGAGTTGGTTTAGAAAACTCCAGAATCTTGTTAACTTGTCAGTTGGAAGAAACTAAAGGACAATTTCGAGAGCCTTGGCCACACGTGCTGGTTAATTATCTGCATCCTGCAGAGAAGGGGGCGAGGATGGGTGGTGAATACTGGCTGGGAGAAAGCTGTTGCCGCTCTTCTGCCTGCAGTGAGAAGTCACCACCTGAAGGCCCTTCAGAATCTGCCTTTATTTTTCTGCAGAATGAACTTTTCATCAAATCTGAGTCCCCAAATGCCTTGTGTCCTTTTCAGCCTTGTCTGTACTTATCTCCCTCAAGGGCAGATAGGTAGGCTGGCTTCCCTGTGCTACAGTGCCATTTTATTGAGTTAATTCTTATGTCTCCTGCCTCCTTTGAAGAAAAAGATCAGGGCTTGACATTATAACAGACCCCCTTTAAATACTCACGGGAGAAGAAAGATCACAAAAACATAATCAGTTGCTTCTAGATGAATAACAGCAATTCTTGCTCCCAAACCTTAACCTTCCAGCTATTAAAATGTTAAGTGTAAACAAGTTAGACCCATAGGTTGCCTCAGATAAATGCCTTCTTTTGAGTGAAAGTTCTCTCTCAGATAGAATTTTCCAGCGAGTTTCATAACTTCTGGCAATCCAGTGGTTGTCCATGTTGACTCCCTCCTGAATTCTCACACTGTGGGCAGTGGGGTGCATGGGAGAATTTTTTTTTTTAAGGCATGAAGGAAATTCTGTGTTCTGACTGCCTTACTTTTGAATGCTCATGGTTTCCTGCAGTTGCAGTGACCAGGCCAGCTCCTGACTGAAAGTGTGGATGAAGAGGCCGATACTCATACAAGGCCCAACCAGCGTGTTCCTTTCCCAGTGACCTGTTGTGTAGCATCAACCTGGCTCCTCAAGAAACTCACCAAGTGACAGGATTGGGAAGAAGTTTTCCCTTTGGCCTTGCTCTTAATGACAATCAGGTACTTCAATTCAGAAAACCCACTTCCTCCTATAACTGAAGGGGAATATATTCTTTTAATTCTGGGAGTTCATTTTATCAGTTCTAAGTGCTTTTGGGGATCATCTGTATGACATGGGAATCTTGACCTAAAGAATTTCTGTGTTACACAGTGTCCCGGTATGGTTATAAATACCTAAGACAATGAACTTAAAGAGAGGAAACGTTTATTTTGTCTCTCTGACAGTTTCAGTCCACTGTGCATTGGACTGTTGCTTGGGGCCTGTAGGAATGGAGTATATCATGTGGGAGTGTGCCACAGAAGAAGTGCTTTTTCTGTATGGCCAGAAATGAAAGAGAGAAAGGGACCACGGTTCTGCAATTTCTTTTGAAAGCCCACCCCAAACCTAAGTATTTCCCTGTAGGCTGCTATGGACCAAAGCTTTAACATCTGGACCTTTGGATGACTTTTGGCATCCAGTCTGTAGCAACTTCTTAACCAAGGACCAGTACCCTGTAGCCTGGTGAAGGCTGACAACGTTGGCATGACCAGTGTGGTAGATTCACAACCTTCCTTGAGCCTTCTGGGAGCCTTTCTACATAGGCCCAGGCACCATAGCCATGGAAAGAAAACTACTACAACCAAAAAGACTTCTTTGTGTATTGGCTGGTGGTCAGTAAGTTCAATGTAGTTCCCTAACTCTTAGATTTTGAGTTTGTTTGAAACTTTTGATTAACAACCACTAAACAAAACATATATGCAAGTCAGCTCCTGTTGTATATGTCAGTGCCTTCAGGAATCACAGAGCAGATGTGAAGGGAATGAGTTTTATTAACTATAAACTTTTGAACTGTATAGTTCAGCCAAAATCATATCATACCCACTTGACAAATAGATTATGAACACAGTACATGTTAGTATGTATTTGTCTTACAGTTGAATAAAATTTCATATTTATATACCAATCATGGGTCTTATGTAGCCATAGTCATTTTAAGTTCAAGCACTTTTCTTATATGTTTTTACTTCCATACAACCTGCTATGGAAACCAAAACATGGATGCCCCTGATTTAGAACTGCCTGGCTTCTGATTTTTTTTTTGCTTTTGCCTGTGGTATTCTTTCATTGTAGAACTGACTTATGAGGGTTGTTATGCACCACATTTCTGTGGGAGGTCCCCTCTGTGTACTGGTTGTTGTTTTTTTTTTTTTTTTTTTTTTTTTTTTTTTTTTTGTCAATTTGACACAAACCTAGACCTATCAGGGAAGAGGGAATCTCAATTGAGAAAATGCTTCCATAAGATTGGCCTATAGGAGGTAAGTTTGTTGGAAATTTTCTTGATTAATGATTGATGTAAGAGGGCCTGGATCACTGTGAGCAGTGCAGCCCCTGGGCAGGTGGTCCTGGATTGTTCAAGAAACCAATTCCTGAAGATCAAGTCAGTAAGCAGCATTTCCCCTTGGCCCCTGCTTCAGTTCCTTCCTACAGATTCCTGCCTTGTGTTCCTGCCCAGAATTCCCTCCGGGATAGACTGTGACCTGAGAACTGGGAGATGAAATGAACCAGTGGGATGAGTTCAATTAGTGGAAGACATTAATGATGGGAGAGGGGTGGAGTGAGGAGAAAGAGAGAAGCTGGGGTATTCTCCCCTTCTTCTGTTCTGCCTTGAGTGATTCTTGTACATCAGCTAAATTTATTCCATGCTCCAGTTCTCATAGGGTCAGCCCATCACTGCTTCAGCCTCTGTAAGATTATTGACCTGCCTATGTTCTGGAGTACCAGTGCTTCTGTCTAATGTGGTATTGGCTTCCTGTTGTTGCTAATATCTGAGTTACTACATCACATCACCCTGGCTGTCAACTTCTCTATGACCTGTGTAAATCATTCTGTACACTAGGTTCCCTCTGTTACAAATATTTACAGTGGTACATACTTACCCTGCTCATTTTATATGGCAGGAATTTGAAGTCTGTATGCTCCCTGAGGTTATCTAGAAGACATGTTTCTTACATTTCAATCACTGACAATGCAGTTTGAATTGACACTAAAACTATATTGTTAATGTAAGTAGCTGTAGAAAAGGGCTTTGCACCAGTACCCACGTACCAGCCCTTTTGAACAGACCATGGTTCAGTCTGCTATTTCTGTTTTGTTAGGCAATTATTCAAGTTGCTTTCACTATTAAGTTATCCAAAGAAACTGGTGCTCGTATTTGACTGGTGACCACATTACTCCTCTGGTGTTATTTCATTCAACAGAACTCTCTCAGCCCAGAACAATGAATTCATCTCTCCAGACATCCAATTTACTATTAACTAGGGAATCAGCAAGTGGAAGGAATCTGGGTCAACAATTCATAGACCACAGTGAATTGAAACATCAGTACAGAGTACTAAATAAATTAGGGGTTTAATTTTTCTCATGCAATGAGAATCTAGAGGTGATATGTTTGAAGCAGGGCTTGGAAGGTTACTTGTAGTGGGTAGCTGTTCCAGCTTTGACCTGGAAGTACTGCCCCCACTGAGGCTTCCGGTAACTGTCACACCTATGAGGCAGAGCCGAGACAGGAGCCCTTAAGACCTAAGATCCAGATGTGCCAGCTCTCTTGGTTCCTGGATCTTGGATGCTGGAGGTAGACTGAGCAGAGTTCTCCAGAGAACACCGCCGCCGGCGGACTGCACTTCACCTCTCCCAGACCCTGTAACCTATCCCTTTACTTGTAAGTTACCCCACAAAATAAAACTTCCTTTTAACTACGTGGAGTTGCCTTAATACTGCTACCAATAGTTGCTGGCAGTAATTCTAGCACTAAGATATCAGAGCTAACACCTTCACTGCAGTAGAAGCCGTGATCATGGAGGTGCAGGGCTCCAGTCTCCTTTCAATGAAGAATTTGTCATCCTGAGAAACCACCAAATTCATTGTCTTTTGGATATTCCTCAACTTTGGAACAAAGGCTACAATTTCTTTAGGAATATTCCAGGTAGTAGTGGAATATGGCAGGAGACACTTGGCTAGGCCATATCTGTTCAATGTAGGCTAACAGGCAATCTTTGCTCAGGAAGTTTTCTCTGGGTTTGGTGAAATATGGTGGGTTGGCCACATTTCAGCTTAACGCACCTCCTGCCAAATGTTGCCTTTTTGCATTTTCTTCTTTCACAGGCATTGTGGTGGTCTGAATGACAGCGGTTCCCAAAGCTCACATGTTTGAATAGTTTCCAGCTGATGGAATTGTTTGGGAAAGTATCAGAGGTATGGTTTGTTGAAGGAGGTGTATCACTCAGCCTTTGAGGTTTCAAAAGCCCACACCATTCCCAGTTAGCTCTCTCTGCCTTGTGCTTGTGCATTTTGATGTAAGCTCTCGGCTAGTGCTCCAGCACCATGCCTGCCTGACTGCTGCCATGCTCCCCGCCATGATGGCCAGTTTCCTCGGTCATTGTGTTTTGTCACAGTGATGGAAAGGGGAAATAGCATAGATAGTTATGGATGGCTGGGGGAGGGGCTGGAACAGGAGGATCAAATGGGGAGGGGTAGAGAGGAGGACAGTGTGGGGGGACTACAGGGAGGGACAGCTAAATATTGAAAACTAAGGGCCATTTGAGGGCTTGTGTGGAAACCTAATACAGCAGAAGCTTCCTAAATGATACACATATATGATGTCAACTTAAATGAAATTGCCAAATAACAGAGAAGTCAGAGCCCCAAGTGGGCATCTCTCATCACCAAACAGAGCTTCCAGTACCAGAAATGTGTTACATCTCATTGAGCTGTTAATCAAAAGGGTCCCATGGGAATCCCCGAACAACCCAGGCTATTACCAAGGCTATTAGTTACACTCCACAAACTGATGGTAAGACCCTATTGCTAAAGACAACATCCACACAACTCATTGAACATGAAGAAGTCTAACTGGTGCCTAGGTAGAGCCTTCACCTCTATGTGTTAGTATCTTTGGTACAGGAAGGTACTCTGCGTGTTACCAATGGGGAAACATAAACATCAACCCAGACACAAACCCTGTGATCTTCAGTGATATTCTGCCTGCAAGATACACTGATGCAGTAGTGGCACAGAGCTTGTGGGAACAACCAACCAATATCTGACTGGATTTAATGCCCACTCCATGAGATGGAATCCATGCTTAACACTGTTCAGGTGGCCAAGAACCTGAGACTAGATAGGTCAGGGACCTAGAGGAAAACCAAATACGACTGTCCTGCTAAAAGGAATGTAGCAATAAACTGACTCCTAAAGGACATTCTTCTATACTCATAGATCAGTGTTTTGCTCAGTCATAACCAGAGAAGCTTCCTTCTGCAGTAGATGGGAACAAATATAAAGATCCACAGCCAAACATCATGTCAAGAGTGAGAGACCTTGGGACACTCAGCCCTTAACAGGATGTCTCCATTAAATCGTTCCCCTCAAGGCTCAGGGAACCCTGTGAAAGAGGAGGCCAGAAGGGATGGAGAACACTGCCTGACTGACGCACATATGAACTCACAGAGTATGTGGCAGCATGCACAAGACATTCACGGGTCTGCATCAGGTGGGGTCCTGGAGATGAGAGGAGAGGTAGACACATGCTCCCATACCTAACCCAGAAGCTGTCTCCAATTGGTAACCACTTGCAAATGAAAAATCAGTTTTTTTCTGATTTTTCACGTGAGTGTCACTGGGGAAACAACCCCCTCTTAAGGGTGGGCCCCATGCCCAGCAGGAGATGGCCAACACAAAACGAACTAAATGTCATCTTTGCATATTTGGCATTTTTGGGGGTTCTTTGTCTCATAATTGTGTCTCAAGTATTTTATTTAACTTTGCATGTCCTTTACATATATATTATGGCTTCCAGTTTTTATGTTTTTATGGGATTCCTGTGTATGAATGTGTGTGTATGTAAACCTGTGTGTGTCTGCATTGTGTGTGTTTCTCATGATTTTTCTTTTAGTCTTTTTCTTCTGATGGTTTTGTCCCATCCCAACTTGTCTGTTTTTTGTTTTATCTGTTAAAAATTATTATTCCTTAGGTGCCTGTCCCCCCGCCCCTCAAGGAAAGACAGAAAAGGTGTGGATCCAGAATGGGAGGGGAAGGGAGAGAAGGAGAAAATGGGAGGGGTTAGGGGAGGGGAAATAGCAATCAGAATATATTGTATGAAAAAAACCCCTATTTTCAGCAGACCCCAGCAGCTGGCCAACAGGTGAGAGACCTGCAGGCAGGCCGTACCACCAATGCTGCCACCCACTGGACTCTGTTCCCACAAGACCCACTCTGCTGCCCAAACCCACTTACTCCAGTGTCCTCCCCAAGGACAGTGCTCTCTGGCGATATCAGCAGACCCTATAGGCACAAGTGCCACCCACACCAATTGGAAGAACAAGTGAGTGACTGGTCTCCCAGCGAAACCACCCCAATCTCTAGGCCCTAAACCCCAGGCAAATCCTGTGCCCCTCCCTTGTGAACATTTTTGACTGTCATATCTAAATGTGCATAATAAAAGTTTTACTTTTTTTTTACACAATCACTTCAGATGAAGATAGATCTTTTCTAAAGATGCTATTAATTAATGTACTTTGGAATTTTTCCTACTCAAGTTGTTTCGAGCTAGTTTACTGTCTCTAGGTTGGTATATTTTATTATTAGGAGTGCCGGAACAATGCCACAGACCCTACTTCACTCATATATACCCTGTTGGAAATTTAAACATTTTTTAAAAAATATTTAATTTTACTTATTTACGTGTATGTGTGTGTGTGTGTGTGTGTGTGTGTGTGTGTGTGTGTGTATGTGTAAATGCAAGTGTACAAGTGCAATGGTATACAGGTGGGGTCAAAATATAACCTCAGATGTCTATCCTTACCACCCGTGTTGGAGACAGTGTTCATCAATGCATTCACCTGGCTATCTGGCCTGGGAGTGTTGGAATACAGTCCAAGAATGGAGTCATGTGAGGAGACTTCTGAGTGCTTATGAGAAAACTCCTAGAAACCAAGACAAGAGTCTTGTGACCTCAGTTTCTTCAAAAACAGGGAATTTTTCTTGGATGATGCTTTCATACTCCATCCAGGTGTAGCAGACAGGAGTGAGTTTGCTTCAGATTATCTACTACAATTGGCTATGGCTATTTATTTATACGCCTCTATGGAAAACCACGTTTTTGCCACATGCAGCTTGTCAGCCATGTGTGTGCCCTTGCGACTGTACACTTTACTTATGTGATTCTTCTTAACTCTCAGAGTAGAAATTGCCTAATGCTCTGAATAAAGTTGGTTACTCTATGAGACTTTGGTCTACCTCATTTATTGGCTCCATTCTCCCAGATCCCACCAACTCTACAGCAGGGCACATGAGCCTCTGAGAATTCTGTGTCTCTCGCCCATCCTGTGTGGGAGCACTGGGATTACGTGTGCACCATGCACACTCAATTTTACATAGGTTCTGGGGATTCGAACTCAGGTCCTTACACTCACACAGCATGGACTTTACTCTTGAGCCATCTCTCCACCAAAGTATGACCCTTTATTTTGGCAGGTATTTAGATACTTCTTTGTAGAAAGATTGATCTTGAAACAAATTCTTGGAATTTATAGGTGTGGATAAAATATTTCATTGTAAAATAATTATAGAAATATACATATTTTTCCTTTGGATTTTTACCACTTGCAAGAACATGCTCAAGACCAAAATCTCTGTTGATAAAACAAAATAAAAACTTGTTGATTTACTTTGGTATTTTATCTTTTGATATTTTTAAAAGAAATAGCTATAAACATCTTGTAGAATGCCAATTTGGGAGGTAGTCTAGCAAGACAATTCTTTATTTCGACTACAGATCAAAGAACAACTCTATAATTAGATGGGCTTACAAATTAGAAATACTACACACTTATATGTGTCCATTTTTCCAGGTCTTAAAAATACCATAAAGGAGCTAATTATAGGTAGCAGAGTTTAGCAAGGATGGAATGATATAGCTGTTAGTAAGATGTGATGCTATAAAAGTTTAAAGTTTTTTTTTTTCTTTAAAAGGGGAGGAAAAACAAATTTCCTTCTATTCTCCTAAGTTATTGACTGGAACCTTCATAACAAAAACATATTCCTAAGTAAAAACAATGAAGTTGAACATGTATGTTTCAAATATATGTGGAGAAACATGGGAATTGAAAAACACAAGTTCATCTAGCCTATTCTGTAGTTGTAATTCTGAATGGTGTTAATAAGAAACACAGAGCCAAATGTAGAGTTAAAAGCCAAGAGGTCAGAGCAGCAGCCAAGAGCTAAGACCAAGACCGTCTTTGTTGTCCTTCCCCTCAGAAAGAGACCTACTTCCTGTATGTCTGTATTTTTATTGACTTTCTGTTCTGCCTTCTCATTAGTTGTAAACCCAACCACATGACCTCCTCGTCACTGCCTGTCTATACAGACCTCCAGGTCTCTATGGTTGGTATTGAGATTAAAGGTGTGTGTCTCCAAGCTGGCTATGTCCTTGACCACACAGACTCTGCCTGCCATGTGATTGGATTAAGGGCGTGTGCTACCACTGCCAGACTTCTGCTAAATGGCCTGCTCTTAGCTCTGACCCCCAGGCAACTTTATTTATTAACATACAAATAAAATCACATTTCAGCACAAATAAAATACCACCATACTACTCAATATTTTTAGGGATGTCACAAGCTAAAGAAGAAGGAGCTTAGTCTTTAGGGCCAGCAAAATTTGAGAACATTATTATGTGGGAAATTAGTGGGAGGGTAGAGCAGTTGGTAAATGTGAGCATTTTTTTGGAGTATCCCCAGGTTGGCAATGATCTACAACTGTGTCAGTGATGAAATTTTGCGAATTTGTGTCCTTTTAGCAAAATGTTTAGGGTGGGGGGGCATAGAACTCTTCTGTTTTTGAGTTCCTTTTGGCTCAAATAATCCTGATACCGAAGTGGCATACTTTGGGGTATGTACTCTACAGTCCTTCACCTTGTTAGGCACAGAATACTTTCAAAATCAACTGGGAATTTGTTCAAATTGTAATGAAAGCTGAAGAGAACGTAGTTATGGTTCATTCAAAATATATTTCAATGTTTGAATAAATTATCAAGGATATTACTCAGATGTAGCATTTGACACATTACCTGAAGGCATTTGTTATAGCTATTAAGGAGGAGATATGTTTACAATGATAATATCAGTGCAATTTTATGTTAAATGCAGGCGATCTCAAAATGGTTTGGCTGGTGTCAGATGAGGAACAATGATGTCGAAGCTATGCAAATGAAGAACAGTATTAGCCATGGTAGCTTGTCTTCCCCGTTAGGTAATTTGTATGTATCTTGCCTCTCGGAAGCCTTCACTCTCCTCTGCTTTTACTACTGGGTTGAAGTATTGCCAAACCTTACCCTTCATTATGGAGTCCATCTCCTCTATGAGCTCTGCTTTGAACTTCTCCAGCTGCAGATATCTCTCTCTCTAGACCTGTGACCCTGGGAAAGTGTGTATTTGTCTTATGACATCTGTTTTCTGCCTTGTAGTCTTGTCAAGACTATTTCATAAGCCTACACCCATGTTAGACTTAGCCAGTATGCAGGCAGTTTCTAATATTATGCTATTACATTAACTAATAGGAACAAAATCCCAATCTATCTACTACTTTTAAGTATCCTCATATACATAGCAATTGCTAAGGACAAAAGAATCACTTCAGTTCGTTTTTTTCTTTCTTTCTTGGCTTTAGTATTGATGTTCTCATCAACTATCTTGTACCAGAGGAAGAAATTAAAGTATGGCTATCATTCCATCATTGTGCCTCTAAGAGGCAACACTAAATTAACTAACAAAATATTATCATTATATTTATTGTATAGTCTATGTTTTACTGTGGTTGTTTTAGGGTGTTTAAATTGTGGCAGCTGTCTGGCTTAAACAAATAAACAAAAGCTAAGGATGCTATGAAATAAGACCATTTACAAGGTCCATTACCTTTTGACTTTGAGTAATTGCCTAATTATCTTATGTTCCAAGCTAATTCATGGAATTACGTCTAATAATACCTTACATTTGTCTAGTGTTCTGAGGTTTACAAGGTACTTTCATTTGCAGGACTTGTTCAATCAATCAATCAACTACTCAATTAACAAATCAGTACTTTAATAGAAATTTCTTTGAAACCATAGCAGGACAAACATCAGTAATCTTGATCTGAGTCTTCTTAAGATATGTACCACAAATGTCTTGCTCTTCAAAGCTTTAAGTCTAGTTGAAGAAGAAGGAAATATCAAGAAATAAATGGGCTAAAATGTTGGCTGCATACATTTTGTGGGAGCACAATGTGAAAGCAGGGGCTGTTCCCACTGGCGGGAGGGGGGCAAGGGGCAAGTGGATAAAAAGCATTCATAGAGGGGATGCAATGGAATGAAGTCTTAGATGACTCTTGCTAAGTTTTCTGTTATCCAGGCTGATGGGATAGAGGATCCTGATTCACAGGGAGGGCTTAAGCATCTTCTTGGAGTTACTCCTAGGATTTCAAAGGAACTTTCCTCCTCTACAGCATTTCCTACCCTGCCCCATACAGTTCCTGGAATGCAAATCATGTTTTAGCTGGGATGAGAAAGAGAAGTCTGAAATGGAGAATTATGCTTATAGAAAGAGCCTGGTCTCCTATTCCTTGTTCTCCCTCTCTGTTGTTGATCCAGCTGGGATCTCCCGCTCCCCCAAGCTCTCTTTCCCTTGACCCTCGCCCTTCATTACCCCCACTCATGTCCAGGCTGTTCATGTAGATCTCTTCCATTTCTCCGTCATTGGGTGATCCTCGTGTCTTTCTTGGGGTCCTGTTTTTCAGGTAGCCTCCCTGGTGATGTGAGTAGCAGTCCAGTTATCCTTGTTCCACATCTAGTATCCTCCTATGAGTGAGTACATACCATGTTTGTCTTTCTGAGTCTGGGTTACCTCACTCAGGATGATTTTTTCTAGATCCATCTATTTGCCTGCAAACCTCATGATGTCATTGTTTTTCTCTGCTGAGTAGTATTCCATTGTGTATATGTACCACATTTTGTTTATCCATTCTTTAGTTGAAGGGCATCTAGGTTGTTTCCATGTTCTGTCTATTACAAACAATGCTGATATGAACATAGCTGAACAAGTGCTCTTGTGGTGTGATTGAGCATTCCTTGGGTATATGCCCAAGGAATAGGAGACCATGGTAAATGAAGACCACATGAGAATAGGAAGAAGCAAAGTGCTAGAGAGGCCCACAGAAATCCACAAAGATACCCCCACAACAGACTGCTGGCAATGGTCGAGAGACAGCCTGAACTGACCTACTCTGGTGATGGGATGGCCAAACACCCTAATTGTCATGCTAGAAACCCCATCCAACTACTGAGGGATCTGGATGCAGAGATCCATGGCTAGGCCCCGGGTGGATCTCTGGGAGTCCAATTAGCGAGAATGAGGAGGGTTTATATGAGTGAGAATTGTTGAGACCAAGGTTGGATAAAGCACAGGGACAAATAGCCAAATGAATGGAAACACATAAACTATGAACCAATGGCTGAGGGGTCACCAACTGGATGAGGCCCTCTGAATGGGTGAGACAGTTGATTGGCTTGATCTGTTTGGGAGGCATCCAGGCAGTGGGACCAGGTCCTGTGCTCATTGCATGAGTTGGCTGTTTGAAACCTGGGGCCTATGCAGGATCGCTTGGCTCGGCCTGGGAGGAGGGGACTGGACCTACCTGGACTGAGCCTACCAGGTTGATCTCAGTCCGCGGGGGAGGCTTTGCCCTGGAGGAGGTGGGAATGGGGGGTGGGCTAGGGGAAAGGTGAGGGGGGCCGGAGGGGGGAGAACAAGGGAATCCGTGGCTGATATGTAGAACTGAATTGTATAGCAAAATAAAAATAAAAATTTAAAAAAAAAAAGAGCCTGGTTCCCAGAGTAACAAGAGAAACAACTTGATTGAAAAGGTTATTCATCCATAACTGAAGAAAGAATGCCAAACCCAAATGCAGGAAATAAGTGCTTTGCTAAGACCCATAGTCTTGGGGGTTCTCAGTTGCATATGGTATTAAGGCAAGTTATTCAAAAAGTATTCAGATTACTGCAGCATCACTTCCTGTAGGTCCGTGGTCCTCAACCTTCCTAATGCTGTGACCCTTTAATACAGTTCTTCACATTGTGGTGACCCACAATCATAAGATTATTTCATTGCTAACTCATAACTGTAATTTTTCTACTGTTGTGAATTGCAATGTAGATATCTGCTATGCGACCCCTGTGGGGTTAGAGGCCCACAGGTTGAGAACTACCGCTGTAGTTATGGAAACACATTTTGGAGGTGGGACTTCTGTTAGCACGAATTCTCTAAGGAAGCGGGATTTAAAAGAATGATCCGCTTCTGCCGTCACCATCCACAGACTCTAATCTAATTTCTTCCTTTCTCAGTTCACTAAAAGCCACTGGTGTTTGTTTGTTTTTTATAGGAAAGATGTTTCTCTTTTATCACACTTTTTGTATGTGAAGCCACACGTCACTAAGTTGGTGCATTGAAGAGAACAGCAAAAGCAATTTCGTATTGGTACATATTCTCTTTGTTTTCTGAAAGAAATCTTGATTTTGGATTCTAGTATGTAGCATCCATCAAAGATTTCCAGTATGAGCTGTGACTGCCAGAAGACTAGTGGGAGGGTTTTGGTCTGTATCTTTCTGACCCCCATATTTCATGTGACCACAGAAGAATGAGGAACTAGAATGGCTCACTGGATAACTGATTCGATTTGACTACCAACAGCTAGGTTGCCATGTTAACTCACCCATAAACTTGTTTCTGTTTTTCCAATGAACCAAGCAATTGGATCCCTTATAGGAAAATAAAGCTTTCAAACAATCTGTTCTGACCCTCATGAGAATGCAGGGAAGAGGTAGGTATTAAAAGAGATTATCTGCAAGATTATTTATAATTTATGAAGGAACTGCGGCCAAGATAGGCTAAGGGTAGGCTCTATGATAATGCATATTTTTTTTTAATGTTCTGAACCAGCTTTCCTTAGTTACACATATTATATATAACGCGTTTTTACATAGTGATTCTGTCAAGGGCACAGACTCCCTCTAACCCTGACCTAGTCTTTCTGAAGTGTATGTGATCAACTGCAAGAGAAACTGAAGGAGAAAACAGGTGATTCAGTACCAACCTCTTACACCGCTATGAAAAGAAACCAAATCCGTGTATCTCAGCAGAACAATAATGTGAATGACGAAACTCTAAGTACCAAAATCAAAATTTCCCACCCTCCTGGGAACTACAAAGAGTGGAGTTAGTTGGGATAAACAGCCTGCTAGAGATCCTCATCATAACTCTGTAGGGAGTTCAAATTACAGAGGAAGAAAAGGTGGTGTCAGGTCTCAAGCCCAGGACAAATGGCTAACTGAGGTGCCTATTTAACACATCAAGGCAGACCTGGTTGCCAGGTTTCCCAGCATCCCTCAGTCCCTACCTGTTATAGGGTATGGATGGCATACCACACCCCCTACCCTAAACTTCTCCAATCCAGGGGCTGGGCTGCCCTTCCCTCAGCTGCCCTTCCCTGTATAATCCAGCCATTAAGGTTATGGAGTCTTTTTATCTACCCTTTACTCTCCTGACTCCTCCCTCTCTCCTCCCCCATTTCCTCACATGGCTCTGGTTCATGTTCACTCCGGAATTTCCCAGAAGTCTTTGTCTCTGTCTCTGACTATGCTCTCCCTCAAATATGCAATAAACTTCTCCACCATACCTAGGAGCAGTCATGTCCTTCCTTTTTATTTCTTTCTATTATTCAGATGGGAGTGTTTCTAATGCAGATATCGTTTCTCAGGTCATAGAAGCCTGTAGCTTGAGAGAGTCAGATCAATGGTAATATCACACAACTTTAGCTTTTGATTTCTCTGTTGATTACACATCATGTTACTCCTATTCACCCCAGTGGACTCCCCCAGGGGCTTTCTTACATGTGTTTCCTAGTTCTACCAAACACCCTGAGGAGTTTAGAATGCATATTTTTCATTTTCCTGCATCAGGCCCCATGGTGTCAGGATGGCTACCCTCGTAAGGGACACATCCTCTACTTTCAGCTGGTAGCCAGTAGTTGGCAGCCTCCCTGGCTACCATGTCTGTCTCTAACTTTTGTTTCCTTCCTTGAGGTCTTGATGTGGGCCAGGCTGAAGCAGCTTTTCATTATATTTTTCTCTTTATTTCTTGATTATACGGGTGTTTCTGTTTTTAGTACCAAGAGCTGAGCCTATGAGAGTAGATAGGCATGAACAAAGCTGGAAAAATATTAAATGCTGTAGACCCCTTGTCTTCTCTTTGGCCCCATGCAAATGGACTTTAACCTCATTTCTCTAATGGTCTGCTAGAGGGGCCCATTGAGAACAAAATCTATCAGTACTTTGTGCTCAACTCAGGACTGATGTATTTTCTGTTTTCCCATTCTCTCTCTCTCTCTCTCTCTCTCTCTCTCTCTCTCTCTCTCTCTCTCTCTGTCTCCTCTCCTCTCTTGCATTCTTGATTTCTGTTTCTCTTGATAAAGGAAATTGCTTTGTAAAACAAACTCCTTAGGTCAGATCTGTCTCTGTGAGAGAAAAGAAGAAAATGACAGAATCAGACTGGAGCAGTTACATCTTTCCAATCAGAAGACGGACAGGCTATTTCCCTCTGGTAGTAAGTGACATCAACTCAACTGAGAAGGGCTACTCACTTCTACTCACTTTCTGGAGCTAAGAAATCAGGAATCTGGAGCTCAGTTTCCTTGTACATATACAACAAAACAAACCTAAATGGATCTATGAAAAGAGATATTTAAAATTAGCCAAGGGAACTATCTCTGTTACCCTAGACCCCAACACTCAGGGTCACTCTTAGCACTGCAACAGAACACCAGCTGCAGACCCCCCCACCCCCCATCATCCATACCTTCTGTGGATCCCATAGACCGCCTCCCCCCCCCAGCCTTCCCTCCCTGCCTCATTGCTGTGTCCCAGCCCCAAACTTAAGCACACACCCCTGCTCAACCACAGGCCACAGCTGCCAGATGACCAGGTATGCTGTCTGTGGAATTCTCCATTCATCTCTGTTCGCCCAGACCTAATTCTCAGGATCACCCCTAGTGATGCAACAGACCATCTCCCCTTGGCCTCCCCTTTTCCTAGTGTCCAACACTAGCAAGCTCCCCCCTACACTGTGAACACACCAGCCTAGCAGGCCAGTAAAACAGGCAACATAGTGCTAACACACTCTGAAAATCCAGAGAAGAAACAGAAATCAAGGAACAGAATACCCGCCCAATAAAGATGACACTGAGATTTAGAGTCATCCAAACTCAGATGCCTAGTGTAAGAAGACAATAACAGTTAGGACAATATGTCTCCACCAGAGTGCAGCAACCCTACCCCAGTAGGGCCTGAATATTCATTCCCACATAGCTGAAACACAAGAAAAAGACCTTAAAACCAACTATATGAAGATAATAGAAGTTCTTAAAAAGGAAATGAATAAATTCCTTAAAGAAATCCAGGAAAACACAAACCAACAGTGGAAGGAAATGAATAAATCCTCAGAGAAAGCCAAGAACAACCAAACGACAAGTAAACAAATACAACTGTTCCAGACCTGAAAAATGGAAATAGAAGCAATAAAGAAAACATGAACTGAGGGAATCCTGGAAATGAAAAATTTAGAAATTCAAAAGGAACCACAGAGGCAAGCTTCACCCATAGAATACAAGAGATGGAAGAGAGAATCTCAGACATTGAAGATCCAATAGAAGAAATGAATACATCAGTCAGAGAAAATGCTAAATCTAAAAAATTCCTGACACAAAATATTCAGGAAATCTGGGACACCATGAAAAGACCAAACCTAAGAATATTAGGAATAGAAGAAGGAGAAGAATCTCAGCTCAAATATCCAGAAAATATTTTTAACAAAGTCACAGAAGAAAAAATTCCTAATCTAAAGAAGGAGATGCCTATGAATGTACAAGAAGTATACAGAACACCAAATAGACTGGACCAGAAAAGAAAGTCTCCTCTGTGGGAGAAGTGAGGTAGGGGTATGGCAGGGAGGGTTGGAGGGAGGGAAAACTGTGATAGGGATGTATTATTATATGACAGAAGAATCTATTTTCAATTAAAAAAAATAAATAAAATTGGCCAAGGGAGCCAGAACTGGCTGGATTTGAATAACTGGGCAACACATCTAGGTTGTATACACTACTAAATACACTACTTCTGTATTTAGAGGGGGATGAAAGCTTCCCAGTCTGAACTGGGCCTCCTAGGAAAATTTGCTGGGGGTGACATCCTTTCCATTCAGTCAATCACCTCCAACTACACTGATCCCACAGACACTGCAAAGAAAAGCAGATACCAGCTGATAGTGTGCAACCTAATTGTAGGAAGGTGATTTTAAAAAGCAGAAAATATGGGGACAAAAATGCAGTGAACAATTTTCAAAAGATCTGACATTTTTACTGTGTCAGTATTAACTATGTCAGCTTTTCAGGGAAACCCCTCTCTCTACCTGTCTGCCTTTGGAAAGAAGCTTGGTTTCCATGGTCCCTTTTTTAAAATCCTGAGTTCACGTTTGTGTAATAGAATATATCATTGCATCCTATAATTTTCTTAGATCCCAGTGGAAAGTTTCTGAGTATAAGCAGAGATGTTTCCCCCTACAATATTGATTATCTCTCATGATACTGTGCAAGGCACCATTTACATGTGTCATTAAATACATCATGATGATGATGATGATGATGAAAAATGCTTATGGAGCACTTAATCCAGCAACTTCTAATCAGTTTGCATGTATTCACTCATTAAATACTCATCACAAATTGTGGGAAATTGATACTCTTATAGACTTCATTTTGGAGATGATCATATGAACCTTGAAGAAACAAAACAAGTAACCCAAGCCCTACAACTGACCTCAGCATTCAGAGGCAACTGTCTTCTTTCAGATGAAGAAACCGAGGTTCAAGAGATGATGGGGACGGGGAATGGCCTGCCTGTGATGCCTGGAAGTCAAGTTGAGACCTAACTGTTCCTTCAGATTTGCTTCTGTGCCTTCCTAGAGTCAGTGTTGCTTTGTCCTGAGCTGCAGAGCATGGCACTTTTAATGAAAGGGAAGTTTACAAAATGACTAATGAGATATTTGGGATGTTTAGCAGTAAATAAACCTCTTTCAGAATTCTCATCATCTCCCACTCAAGTTGCTAAAGCCATAACAGTTAACCATTACTTCAGTCTGTCTGAAGCAGTGTGGGAGTGGACCATCTTCATTTTACTGCTCAGGGTGGACGCTGGAGACCAACAAAATTTTCCTTTAGCTTGCTAAAGCATAGGTCAGAAATTGGATATATTAGATGCTGCCTTTCCCCATCAGCCTCATCTGACCCCTCCTGTTAGAGCTGTGTCTTGGAACACCATTATTTTGGGAGAGAAATAGAGCTTAAAATTGGGTCAACTTTAAATATGTAAGAAATGTCAATGCCAACCTATTTTCCAAATAGATTAGACCTAGTGTGTGAGTTCAGTGTGTCTGTCTGGGATATGAGGAGGGCAATGGTTTTTCCCTCCTCTGTAATAATAATAATAATAATAATAATAATAATAATAATAATAGGTAATCTTATATACTCATGACTTGGAATTTTCAAACATCCCCTGTGAAAGTGAGAGATCAGAATGGAAATCTGATTATTTCTAAATGATATACAATCAAGCCTGAAGCCAGATGCTCACATTAGTATTCAAGAAGAATGTGGGTGTCTATTCAGGCTAGATGTTGGGGAGATGGGGAGTATGAAGACAAGCGAGTGCTAGTTTGTCTCTGTTAAGGGGTGTGAGGTGTAAGCTGGTGCAACCTGTGCTTATGGGAGGATGTGCCACTCCTTAGCTGTCTTCTGACTCTTCACAGGCACTGTAGCAGACACTTCACAGAAGGACAGGACATGAATGAAAGGGCATCTTCATTTGGGTAGGAAACTGAGGTACCCTGGGATAACTGCTGTTCACTAGTGTGGCTGTGATTCAAACCCAGATGATTCCAATGACAGGCCTGCATTTCCTTCTTACATTTTACCATGAACTAGGAAGGATACACTTGACAATTGTTTAACACATCCTATACCCTGTTATGGGGGATAAAAGCTTATATAGTTAACTTGTTAAGTTGCATACTAGTTTAAGATGACCATTTTTTTTTAAATCTGGAGACTTTTAAGAAAATTTTGAGCAAATAAAGTGATTTTTACATTTTTAAGCGTGAAAAAGAAAAGCTAGCAAATGCTAGCAAGGATACGGGAGGAAGAGGGACTGTGTTCACTCTTGCTGAAGTGAAAACTGGTATAACCACTGTGGAAGCCAGCAAGGAGGTCCCTCAGGAAGCTAGAAATAGTCAGATGGTGATGGCTTATGCCTTTAACCCCAGTACTTGGGAGGCAGAGGCAGGTGGATCTCTGTGAGTTTGAGGCCAGCCTGGTCTAGACAGTAAATTCCAAGATGGCCAGGGATACACAGTGGAAACCCAAAGCTACAAATACTGTATGGCCCAGATATACCATTGCTAGGCATATACCCAAAGGACTCATACTGTACTATAGAGATACTTGCATATCCCTGTTCACTGCTGCTCTAGTCACAAGAGTCAGGAAATGGAATCATTCTAGATTTCCACCAACTGGCGACTAGATAATGAAAATGTTGTACCTTTATATAACAGGATTTTACTCCACTATAAATAAAAGTGAAATTTGCAGGTAAATGGATGCAAATGGAGAAAATTATACTGAGTGACATAACCTATATACACAAAGAAAAATGTCACACATTATCTCTTTTACATGGATCCTATCTTCAAATATGTAGATTTATAGGTTTAATTTCGAGACTCTGTAGAAGCCTGGAAGCTAGGGGGAGGCCACTGCAGTGGGTAGCAGGAAGGAAGATCTTAAGGGAGTGTGTGGTAGAGCACAATTTGTATGGAGGCAGAAATGGGAATAATGGGGAGAGGGGAAAGGTTTAAGAAAGGAGGTGATGGGAATGTAGTGAAAAAGGGTAAAGTGGGGGAGGGATCATGTTAAGGATGCTTGAAAAAGTCATATGGAAACCTACTGTCTTATAAGCTTACTAACATATAATAATGATAATAAAAATAGACTTTGAGTACCAGTATCCTACGTGACAGTCACATCACTAACAATTTTACTCAGTTGTGAAACCTGTGAACTACAGTGACAACCAGCATGGCGAGCCCGTTCGTGCACCAATGACATGATTGTTACAAGGTTAACCAAATCTGATCGGATTTAAGTCCTACCCCACAGGAAAAAAACTCATACCTAGTATTGTAAATCCGGTCAACAACTTGTGGCTAAGTGGTGGGTAGTCAGTCACAGGCCCCATGAGAGAACTTATTATCATTAGGTTTCAGACTGCCTTTAAATATTTATCTTTACACTCTGGTATTAAAACACCCTGGTTTTGGCTGGGCGGTGGTGGCGCACGCCTTTAATCCCAGCATTCGG
This sequence comes from Peromyscus eremicus, assembly GCF_949786415.1. Lineage (NCBI taxonomy): Eukaryota > Metazoa > Chordata > Mammalia > Rodentia > Cricetidae > Peromyscus > Peromyscus eremicus. Next base: position 38,629,982 of record NC_081435.1, read on the forward strand.
GAGGCAGAGCCAGGCGAATCTCTGTGAGTTCGAGGCCAGCCTGGGCTACCGAGTGAGTTCCAGGAGAGGAGCAAAGCTACACAGAGAAACCTTGTCTCGAAAAACCAAAAAAAAAAAAAAAAAAAAAAAAACCACAAAAAAACCAAAAAAAAAAAAACCACTCTGGTTTTAACACTAATTCTTCAGCAGTAGGGTAGATGAATTTGCTTGCAATCAGGAGAGTGAGGGGAAGCAGGCAAAAAGCAAAAGCATCCTTCTTACAGGTCCTTTTATATGGGTTTCCATCAGAAGGTGTGGCCCAGATTTAGGGTGAGTCTTCTCATCTCAAATGATCCAGATTTAGGGTGGGTCTTCTCATCTCAAATGATCCAGATTTAGGGTTGGTCTTCTACCTTAAATGATCCAGATTTAGGGTGGGTCTTCTCATCTCAAATTATCCAATCAAGGAAACCCTTCACAGGTGTGCCCAGCTGCCTGGGTTTTAGTTCGTTCTAGATGCAGTCAAGTTGACAACCTAAGTCAGCCATCACAGGTTGCAAGGAAGTAGATTTGTCCTTACAAGAAAGAATTCTCAGTTATACCTGCCCAAATATGGAGTTTTCTATAAACAATGATGACTCATGACCACCAAAGATGTTTGATGAGTCAGAGAATTACTCGAAAGAACCATTTTTCAGGAAATTCAAGGGTATCAGGAGACTGGATTTCACAATCGTTGTAGTTCTTCCCAACTTGGAGCATCCCAGAAGCTGCTAGACTGTCTGAGACTTTGCCTACACTTCAGCCACTGTGGTCAGGCTATGCTTTGGAAGGCTGATGTTAGGAAGGGAAGGGAAGCATCCACAGTGACAGTAGTTACTTTGTTTTGACATTTGCCTATTCTGTGACCTCTATATGTCTGTCTTAGATTGTGAGCCCTGTAGGTGTGTATTTAATGAACTTTCACTTAGTACACCAACTCATCTAGCTGAATTAATTATTTTTCTTTTCCAAAAAATATGTATGGGTATTTTGCCTAAATGCACGACTGTGCAGCATGTGTGTGCAGTGCCCTCAGAGGCCAGAAGAGGGCATTGGATTCTCTGGACTGGAGTTACAGACAGTTGTGAGCTGCCATGTGAGTGCTGTGAATTGAATCCGATTCTGTGCAAGAGCAGTCAATACTCTTGTTTGTTGATCTATCTTTCCAGGCCCCCCAACTGAGATTTTATAAATGCCATTAAATAACACTTTTTTCAGACCTTAAATATTGTCAGGCCCCAACAGAATTTGCACTCATAGACTTTCTCTGGGGAAAGAATGGATTTCAGTTATTTACAGCATTTCTAAGATATGGAAATCTTGGGGCTCTCAAGAGACAGAGAACCAGTTAGAGCTTCCATACACACTTTAAAATAGTTCTAAAAATCACCCATGAGCAAGAATACTGCTTCCTACTGTACACCAGGCCAGAATTTCCAACTGTTAAAATAGTCTAAGGGCTCTGATCCCTTTTTTCCCTCTCAAGGACAAACTGTGAATGATAGGATGTTTTTGCTCATAGCCTACAACTGAATTCCTGTAGTGACATGCAGTAAATATTCTGGAAAGAGAAGTACTAGGATGACCATTTTAATGCCTTCCTTAGGACAGACAAGACCCTGCTGTGTGCTCATGGCAGCCAACATCAGTTCAGTGATCACATTGGTACACATAGGGGCACATTTTCCCCTTGATCTTTTGTAGGACTATCTATATACAGCAGGAAGACAACATTTATGAATTGAAAGACGTTTCAAGCACTAGGTTTTCCAGTGGTTCAGGTTGTTCCCTCACTGTGGATATACTGCTGACCTTGAAGGAGAGATGCCAAGACATTGGCCAGGGTGCAACGATCCCCTTCACATCTGGGAACTGATGTCCAGGGCATGTGGTCCATGTAGGAAATTTCCAAAACCCTACAAAGTGGGCTTAAAGGAAGATGAGGTCCAGCTGAGATGAATCTTTTGAATTAGGAGTTTCTCTTGGGCCCAGCAGTTCCATGATGTTCTTTCTAACTAAGACTTGCTTTTCTTACTTATAATTTGCACACATCAGTTAAGTTCCTGATGGGAAGATTTTTTTCACAGTGAGGGGTTTTACCCTAATCTCAGAGCTCCTTACATAATTACATAATCGCAGTGTGGCTATTTGAACTCTCATGAGTCTCAATTAACATCTTAACATTATTAATTTGGCTATATATGTATATTTATATACTGCTATTAGTACACTGTCTCACTCTGGGGTACTATTTCAGGAAGATTGGTCAATAGATAATTCTTAAGGAAGTTGAATATTTATTTAATTTTGGTACTTCCTCGACACCTTCCTCATTACTCTATTTCTTCTTTGTCCTTTATCTACATCTCTTATTCAAAAATAGCCTAATTTTATGTGTTTTGTCCACTAGTCCTTGCTTAAATGCAGGCTGATAGTGATTTAAAGTCTCAATTTTCATCATGATATTTATATACAAAGAAAACAATTCAAGGCTTAACACCCCACATGCTAATTCTCTATAGTTAAATTTTAGGTAGTGAAGTCGGTGGCAGAGAGGAAGGGAGTCAGGTTAGTTACACAGGACAGTTGGGGCTCTCCCTTTCTCATTTTGGATCAGATAATTGGTGTGACGACAGACCTGGGGAATGGCAGTTCTTCCAGATGAATGTAGAGATAACGCACGTGTGTGTGTGTGTGTGTGTGTGTGTGTGTGTGTGTGTGTGTGTGTGTAGAGGGGGGATGGAAGAAGACCAGATTGGAATACTGTCTGGGCAAGGGAGAAGCAAGAGCAATGCTTTCACTGTTTAAGTATTTTGTTTTAGGGGTTAGGTGTATAAGAGGTTGGGACCAGAAAGATGTAATGCTTTCACTGTTTAAGTATTTTGTTTAGGGGGTGGATGTGTATAATAGGTTTGGAGAAGCAAGATGCAGTCAACGCTTTCACTAAGTGTCTTGTTTGTGGTGGGTGTTATATAAGAGGTCGGGAGTAGCAAGATGCAATGCTTTCAGTATTTAAGTATTTTGTTTTGGGGTGGTGGTGTATAGGGAAAGTAAATGCAGAGAACTGTGAGAATCAGGAGAAAAGGAACCCAGCCGCTATTTTTAAAGACTCATCTGTGTTGCAGAACTGACTCCAGAGAAGTCACAGGAACCACTAATGTCCTTTGGAAACTGAGAGTGTGGGCCCCTCCTTAAGGAGTTTCTGGGAAGATTCTTAGAAAAAAAATGCCCTTTCAGATTGTGTTTGAAAAATCTGTGCAATCAAAGGTTGGGACTCAGGCAAAGGCTTGAGCTCCGTTTGAGGTGGGAAGTTTGGCTAAATTAAGTGAAAGCTAAAAGGTGAGTGTTGTGTTGTAGGCTTGAAAAAGGCACAGGGCTTTGAAGGTTTGGTTGACCGTTTCAGACTTGGTTGCTCTCATCTTAGAACGCCATTTAAGATCAGAGCAAAGGGGGTAATAGTCTCTGAAAAGCAACACTGACCAGTAGTGATTAAAGGAAGAGAATGGCACCGTCATTTCCCCACAATTTGGGAAAGCGCGGAAGAGTGCCTCTGATCTATCAGGTGTGTATGGGATGTGGAGGAACAGAAATAAGCAGCTTATTGTAATGAGTAAATCCTTCTTCCACAGATGCGTTGCTTTTCATCATGGAACAAATATTTGGCAGTCAAGTTATCTTTAAAGTAATAACAGAAAAACTATTTGGCATACGTTTCTGAGGCATTTGTTTTTTCGCACAGACCTATGAGCAAATAGGAGAGCAGCAAGCATTTACGGTTGCATGTGCCTCTGCAGAGGCTGCCTTGCAGTTGCAGACACTTTTATCTCAGCTAAAACTGTGGGGCTGCAGCCACCACCATTATTCACAGACTTAGGAGTGTCAACAAGATAATCGAAATAGCAAAGTGGGAATCAAGAGTTTTCCAGCCATTCCTTGAAGTCTTGGAAACATTGTTTCCTGTGTATTCAGACTACAAAAGCCTCCCAGATAGCTAATCTTTTTAGCTCTATCACTTTTGATGGAAGGAACTGAAATTACGTTCCTGTTTCTTTTCAGTTTAAGGCCAAGTGTTTTAAGGACTTCCAGACATCCTTTCCTGAATTTATTATGAAAAAAGTAAAACAAACAAAGGCTCCATCCTTGCATATAAACCCTAACAGTGCATGGCAGGAAGGATCACCGTCTAACAGATAATTGCAGACCTCGCTTTGCAGATGCACAGCTTGGTCAATTGTATTTCCTGGTTACTGATTTTTGAGTGGCTGTGACAGCTATGACTTCTAGGCCAAAACATTTAATGCCAATGGGAGACCTTCTAGTACTGTCTTTCCTTCGTAACCCTACTATCAGTTTTCCGGACGGTAGTGGCTTTCTCAAGCCTAGAAGTCTAGAAGTAAGGACAACCAAGAGCAGAGTTCCTGGCTGACTGACAGTGGACACTTAGCACGAGCAAGGAAACTCATTTTAAGTTACTGAGATTTGGGGGAAATCTCTCTCTCTCTCTCTCTCTCTCTCTCTCTCTCTCTCTCTCTCTCTCTCTGTGAATGGATAAGCTTCTTTTTGATTGATAAAAATACGGTAAGTGGATAAGAAAAGTCTTCCCTAAATTAAAATTAAACTAAAAAAGATCCATTTAATTTATTTTATGTTTAAGAGTATTTTGTCTGCATGCATGTTTGTTTACCTCATGCATACCTGTTGTCCATAGGAGCAAGAAGACTTCAGATACCCTGGAACTGGAGTTACAAATGCTTATAAACCACTGTGCGGCTGCTGGGAACCAAGCCAGGATCCTCTGCAAAAGCAAGTGCTCTGAACTGTGGAATCATCCCTCTGGCAGCTAATTTAAAAATTCAGAGACCTTCTTTGGCCACTTTCTTTCCCCCTTTGTTCCTTTCTTAACCACTGGCAGACACTAGTCATTTTTCTTCTATAATTCGTCATTTCAGTCACGTTTCATAAATAGAATGACATAGCATAAAAACTTTCTGGATTATCTTACTCCCAATTCTGCCTAATTTGATGAAGATTCACCTAAGGTCAGTTGTTTTAACTTTTGAGCAGCATTTCCCAGTATGAACACACTATGGTTTAACCACTCACCCACTGTAAGATGTCTGAGTTGTTTGCAATTTTGGGCTATGACGAACTCTCAGTTTTAAACATTTAAAAATAAGATTGCTTTTGTGTATATATAAGCTTTTCCTTTCATTGGGATAACCCCCCTCCCAAGGAAGTAATTTCTGGGTCACTTGGTAGTTACATTAATTTTTTAAAAAATTTTTTAATTTTTTAATTTTTATTTTATGTGCATTGGTATTTTGCCTGCATGTATGTCTGTGTGAGGGTGTCAAATTCCCTGGAGATAGAGTTACAGGCAGTTTTTAGCTGCCATGTGGGTGCTGGGAATTGAACCCAGGTCCTCTGGAAGAACAGCCAGTGCTCTTAGCCACTGAGCCATCTCTCCAGCCCCTACCTTAATTTTTAAAATGATTATTCTCTTCTGTCTCAGTTAGGGCTTCTATTGCTGTCAAGAGACACCATGACCACTGCAACTCTTATAAATGAAAACCATTTAATAGGGTGGCTTACAGTTATAGAAATTGAGTCCATTATCATCATGGTTGGACATGGTGGCATGTAGGCAGACATGGTGCTGGAGCTGAGAGTCTTACATCTTGATCAGCAGGCAACAGGAAGTGAACTGTCTCACTGGGTGTGACTTGAGCATATATGAGACCTCAAAGCCCACCTCCACAGTAACACACTTCCTCCAACAAGGCCACACTTCCTCCAACAAGGCCACACCTCCCAAAAGTACCACTCTCTATGAGCTTATGGGGGTTAATTACTTTCAAACTACCACATCTTCAGAAGGTATTATTTGGTATTCTTTCCAGCAGTGTAGAGCAGACCCAGCCCCTTTACACTCCTGTTAGAACATGCCATGGCCACTAGAGTGTCTTTTGTTTTTTTTGGATAGTTTCTTAGTGATTCCTCACCATGGTTGAAATGTACATTTTCCTAATGGCCAATGGTATTGAATAACATACCATGTGATTATGTACTATGTTCATCTAATCCCCAGGAATTCATCTCTTCACGTCTTTTGTTCATTTTCTAACTGGATTAGTTAAATGCTTGGCTTTGAAACTTTTAAACAATATATTGTAGATATTAATCCTTTGGGGGATACATAGTTTACAAATACAAATTATCAGTCTACAGATCTCTTTTTTCATTATTAATGGGATCTTTTCCTAGCAAGTGGTTTTAGTTTTGATGCAGCCTAATTTGTTGATCTTTTTACTGTATGGATTACGTTTTTAGTTTTAGGTTTAAGGACATTCACATTGATGCATGCCCTCCTGCACGTTACTGATGTCTCAGATTCTGAAGATTGCCTTCTCATTTTCTTCCCTAAAAGTTGGGTGGTTTTATTCCAAGGTCATGATCTATTACTTTACTAGCTTTTTGCAATTCCACCAGTCCACAGAGTTAACTTTTGTATAGAGTATGACGTTTAGATGGCCATTCATTTCTTTTTCTTATGGGTATCCGATTGCTTCAGTACCATTTATTGAAATGGCTATCTTTTCCCTGTTGAATTACTTTTGCAGTTTTGTCAAAAAATCACTTGGTATATTTGCAGAAGTTTATCTGTACAATTTCTATTCTGTCCAATTGATTTATGTGTCCATATCTTGGTCCGTATCACACAGTCTTGATTATTGCAGAAAATAATGCCCTAAAATAGGGTAAGTTTTATTCCTTTTCAAAATTGTTTTACTTACTCTGGTTCCTTTTCCTTTACATATACATAAAAACCCATGTCTGTAACTACAAAAATTATTCTGGGAATTTGATAGGAATTATACTAAATCTGTATATTAATTTGCAGAGGATTGCATGGTACTGAGCCACAGTTCTCTGTTTTACAACTTTACAGTCTTACACATTATTTGTTAATTTTACAACTGCTTAATTACTTATGCAGTTATAAGTGGTATTGTTTTGTTTTTGGTGGTCACCTGTCCATTGATAATACACAGAAGTACAACTCAGCCTCTATACTTCTGGGATCCTAGTGATGGATTGTCGGTTCTGAACATGTACAGATGATGGCTTTTGCTTGTCATAATTTCCACCTCATTAACAGTGTGTATTATAACACATGGCATATTGTGTATTATAAGGTGTCTAGAGAACACTACAGGAGGTTGTGTATATCGTGGACATTTGCCATCCTTTCATTGGAGAGTCTTGAGCATTTGTACATATTTTAATTTGCAGGAAGTCTAAGAACCAGTTCCCCAGGGATGCTGACAGGCGATTGTGGTAAGTTTATCTTCTACCCTGTGATCCTAATTAATTCACTTAATTATGTTTAGGAGTTCCCTCTTCCTCCACAGCTCCCTTTCTTCCTCCTCCTCTCATTCCCTCTACACTGCTTATCTTTTCTTAGCATGTCTTATTTTCCTACAGTTTTTTTTTAATCCAATGATATTAGCTGCAAATGGGAACCATTTTATTTCCCTCATCTCGTCTGTGTAGATTTTCTTTGTTCACGCCTTATTTGACTGGCCATACCCTTCATCTTTATCCTAAGAAAATCATTATCAAAAGCAGTGAATGCAGACAAATTTACTGTGTTGCATTCTTATGGGGGAAAATGTTCAGTAGTTTATTATTAAGTCTATTATAATCTTAGCAGTAGATTTTATATCGATCTCTTTATTGAGCTTGGAAGTTTCCCTTTGCTCATATTTATATGAGACTTAAAAAAAAACCACAATAGGTATTTTCAAATGATTTTGTTGTACCAGTGGCAATGAGTGGTAGCCAGTTTTTGTTAGTATAACACAATGTATGACCAAGCCTTTCATAAAGTTTCTTTCCTCCACAGTCTAGTGATCCAAAGTCTAGGATTGGGCTCTTGCCTGTTGAATAGGTTCAGCCTCCCTTGAAGGCCTAACAAGAGACAGCCCTATCACAGTGGTGGTGCAAGGGAGAACAAAAATGGCATCTCGACCAGGAAGCATAGAACCTGGTGTCTGACCTATCCCTCTTCTGACAGCTACCATCATTATGCAAACTACCTGGTTCCCTTCTGATGGTATTTTCCCAGGGACTTAGGCCCCTTTTCCATTACCTCTAGAATTCTCTGGTGGAATCATGTGATCATGGATATTTCATTTGAAAGTTTAGCAACCGTACATTTGACTTCCTTTATAGTTACAGAGTTGTGCAATTTATTTTATGTTGTATGAGTTGCAATTGATTGTGTTTTCTGAGAAATTGGTCTATTTCATTCAGGTTATCAAATTTATATATAGAGAATTTGTTGTCTTAACTTTTTTTAAAAAAAAATGTCTATAGGGTATGTGGTGTCTTCTTTTTCATTTTTGATGATGCTGATTTCCTGGGTGTGGAAGGATATCTGGTCTGGTTTTAATATTTGTACATTTGCACACAAATTACATGTTGGTATATTCTTGTCATAACATTTGAATAATTTATGTCAAGAGTGATGTATTTTTCCTGTCCTTTCTACACATTCCTCTTCTCTCACTTCTCGACCCAAAATGACAAGTGTTTGTAGTAACAAGTATATTTCTAGGTTTGATACTCTGATTCTGAGTAGCATATGGATGCCTAGGAGATGCTTTCTCCAGATTCTTCAAAGATCACGTGGAGAAATTGGTAGAGGAAGTCAGAGTGAGGTAGAGCAGAAGGAGAAGCCATCATTGTCTTAAAGGTGACAGATAAAGTAAAATGGCTCCTCAATGCTAATTTTGGTCTTTGACATCATGTTTGGTACTTGAAGGAAAGCTAGTGCCACGTGGTACAGACATATCTTGCTCCAAGTCACATTATCAAGAACTTTCTCTGTATTTTTCCCCCTCATATATCTTAGCCTTGCCATTCTTGCTCTTAGTAGCAGATAATTAGCCTCATAACTATATCAGACTATATTCTCCAGAACAAGGCAAAAATCACTCTGTGATTACTTCCAACCAACAAATAGTCTGATTTTGAGGATGAGTTGTAATCTCACTAGATCTGCCTTGTATCTAGGCTCTTCAGTCCACAGTGTGCCCACATGTTCCCAAGGCTGCTCCCTAAAAGTCCCTAAAAGGGAGTGGCTTCACTTGGCTCCCTAAAAATCCCTAAAAGGGAGTGGCTTCACTTGGTGGGTGTTAGATACAGGAGTAGTCTTTCTGCTTTACCCCTGGGGAATGTCTAGCTTGTGTGCAAGAAACTGCATGCCGTTTTCCCCCTCACATTTTCACTTGACTGTCACTTCAAGCTTTGGTCCTGTTCATACTTTGTGTGTATTTCCACCCATTTCTCTTTGGAAATCATGCAGGACTGTAGCTTTGAGTGCCCACCAGAGTACCTGATTGCCATGGCTCCTGTACTTTAAGTAGGACAGGTTGGCATGGTTCTCTTATTTGAACAACACAGCAGTCTCCTTTTGACATTTTTTGTATCTATGTCCTAAGCTATACATCAAGGCCCTTCTTTTCCATGGTTTACATATAACTTTGACCTAATTGGTACTTTTCACACCTTCAGTAGAATAAGAAGAAAGTGAATCTAAAATAATTCCGCCTATGCTATATTTCTGGTCCAATATTTTGTTTTCTGCAAAGTTTGGGGCTCTAGGGACAATTTATCAACAATTTCAGCCCTGCCAATATCTCTGCTCTGAGAAATGAACAATGAACACAAGGCCTGCTACCTGCTTAAGGACAGAAATGAAAGGGTGAAATAACAGGAGAAGAGGAAAAAAAATGAAATAGAAACATGTTAACATCTAAAAATATTCTGCCTCAATTGAGAGACGAGAGTTGAATACCTTAGAGAGATTCCATTGGGGAAGAGGAATTATTCTTTCAAAGAGGGTTTCTGAAGCTGCAAAGGCTATGTTAGGCTGAGGTCCATAGAATGCTCTGATGTCATCATTGAGAATCCTCCAGTAGGCCTGTGACCTTTGACCCTTAACAGCCATGCAGCGTAGTGAACACTGGACAGGGCTGCTGTTTGATTAAGTGACCTGAGTTCTTCAGCCAGTTAAGATACTTGATTATTTTTTAATTTGTGTCCACTAATCTCAACGGATTTCCTGAAGGTCAAAAAGGGCCAGCCAACCTGTAGGGAAACGGTGAAACTGGACTTTAAGTATCCTTCAAGGGACTATTTTGGCCGACACTATGAAAAGACGACAAAAGAGGAAACATCTGGAAATTGAAGACTCCCAGGAAGGTGATGAGGAGGCAAGAGGTATGTGCTGGGCAGCTTGTCTGAGGGTACAAGGGATGCTGGTCAGCTTGAGCTGACCAGAAGTGATTGAGGAGGATTTAGGTGAAGTGGAGAAGCAGAGATCTGCTGATGCTGCCAGATCTGTCTCTAGAGTTTCACTGGCGGGGAGACAGTGCAGAGAGTCCAGATGCCCACGGCAGAAAGATAGTCAGTTGTGCTGTTTTATGAACTTCCCTCTTGGCATTGGCATTTCCCAGGCACTGGCATTTGGAGCTATGGACTCCAAGCTAGCTGAGGTCCCAGCTATATGACTCAGAGGTGCAGATTTTCAGAGATCCCTTTCTGAGTGCATATCTCTTATTCTTTTTTGTTTCCCCCTTGGAACCATGGGTTGGAGATGTGATGGGGGTTGCTAAAAAAGTGAGTTTCATCGAGTCTTTTAGGAAAGAGTAAAAAGTAGCCTAATGAGTAAAAGGGCCTGAGAAGTATTTTGAGAAATAAAATGCTTATTCAAAAGGTTAAGAGTTTGTCTAGGGTTGATGTCATATTGAGACCATGAAGATTTTATTCCTTGAGTAGAAAGAATTTATAAGTGGTCCATTAGAGTTTGTGGATGTACAGGTTTTAGACTTTCCAGAGGAAATGAAAAAAAGAAAAAAAAAAAAAGGGAAGGATCTGATCAGAGACCACAGTCATAATAGATGGGGTGAAACTCACCAGGACTCTAGAGAAAGCAGAGGACATTAATAGTTGCTGGCTTGTTTCCTAAGATGCATGATAACTGCAATTACTACCTTTGAAAACATAACCTGTGGTCTGGAGAGATGGCTCAGTGGTTAAGAAGACTTATTGCTCTTGCAAGAGAACCTGGGGTCCATTCCCATAACCCACACAGTGGCTCACTACCATTGGTAACTCCAGGTCCAGGGGATCAGTGCCCTCTTCTGACCTCCTTGGGCACCAGGAATTTAAATGGTGGTGCACATACATACAAGCAGGCAAAACACTCGTACACATAAAATAAATATAAATACATTAAAATTAAAAAAATAAGTGGCTTGCTGTAAAAGGGTTGTCAGGTGTAGGAAGTGAGGCAGAATAGTGGCCAGCCTAGATGCTCAGATAGAGGCTTTTGCTCAAAGTAGAGCCCATCAGCTGCCATGGGCCCTGGGACCTGAAGACTGTGGGCTGCGCCCAGAGAACAGTGGTTCAAAGCACTGTCAAATTTTCACTGGCAGTTACAGGAAAGTGAAGAGGTTTTTGGTTCCCCCACTTAGCTGCATATTTTAGAATGTTTTGCCCAGGTATCCTTATTGGGAGGAGAAATAGTAGGTGTTTGGGTGAGAGAGTATCACTAACTGTAAAGCATGTAAGGTGAAGTTATTGTATTCTTGTCTGGACCTGGCTGCCACTCAGTATATGCGATAATACATACAAAGCTCTTGTAAGGGTCTTCCATGAGACAGCCACACATTTCCCATATGAACTCTGATACAGAAAGATGTCCCATACCTTCATACTTTGAGACCATGTAGCTATATAAACACACCATCTCTTTACCACAGGCACACACAGCCCATGCATACATGACAGTCTTCTCTTCACACACTAAGTTCTACTGTGAGTGTGTGCATGCATGAGAGGGAGGAAGGGAGAGAGGGAGGGAGGGAGGGAGGGAGGGAGGGAGGGAGGGAGAGAGAGAGAGAGAGAGAGAGAGAGAGAGAGAGAGAGAGAGAGAGAGAGAGAGAGGCAGAGAGAGAGAGAGGCAGAGAGACAGACAGACCCACATAAACATAAATACTCTAAGATATTCTTAAATATCATATAAGGATCAGTCACATGTTATTATATGTCACATCTGAGGAAAACTATACATGTAATAATACCAGGCCTGTTTTGTACAAACCACAATAAAACACAGAATCATCTGTACCTTTTATTAAGGTTGCCAAATAAAATATAAACTATACTTAAATTTGAATTTCAAAAAAGTTGCAAATGATCGTTTAGTATGAATGTGTATTAAATACTGTATAGGACATATTTACTCAAAAAATGTGTGACTTACTTGAAATTCTAACTTAACTGGATACGAGACATTTTTGTTTATTGCATCTGGTAACCCTTATATACTGACCATAAGCTGACCTAATATATAATTACTTATTTCTGCTCAGTTCTTACCTTTCAAGACTAAAATGGAAAGTCCAATTTGAAGATGGACTTAAGCTCAGTATTCTCAGAGCCTAGAAAAGTGCCTCATATATAATAGCTATTTATTAAATATTGCTTCAGTGAATGAAACCCACTTAACAGATATGGACCACATAGGAAAGCTTACATATTTCCTAACTGCTGATTCTCTAGATAGAGACCATATTTCTACTGTTTTTACCACATTGATCTCACAATTATTAAAGGCTGCCTTATACAATCACTGTTATACTCTTATTTTTAAAATTTTATTTATTTTTATGTGTATGGTTTTTTTTAATGCATGTATATCTATGCATCATGAGCATGCATGATGCCTACAGAGGCCTGAAGAGGGCATTGGATCCTCTGGGGCTGGAGTTACAGATAGTTGTGAGCTAAGATGTGGGCTCTGGGAATCAAACCCAGGTCCTCTGCAAGAGTAGCCAGTATTCTCAACCACTGAGCCATCTCTCCAGCCCCTTCTCTTACATTTTTAGTGAAGACACTAATAAAACAACTTGTGGCTGTGATTAAGAACTAGAATATCCATTAGGGCCAGATTCCAAGCCATGTGTACTGGCCGTAATTGCTAATTCTGTCAGACACCAGTAAGTATTTGCTGGATGGGTAAACGATGTACAAACATGGCCAACTGCCATATCTTTGTGTCTCTTATATCTCTCTCAGGAATTTCAAAGTCACAAGAGGATATCTCTCAGCCTGAATCTACTGGAGTGGCCAAAGCCCAAAGCCCAGGGGTAGGGGAGGTCTCCTCTGCCTCAGAATACTTCTCCTGTGTTTCTTCTCCACACAAGCTCATCCATCGTAGTAAGGGTGCGAGGCTCCTTGGGTGCGACATGCTTTGGGCATGGGGCTTCTTGGGTGAAACTCTTTGGGTATGGGGCTCAGGGTGCAGTGCAGAAGGCATGTAGATTCAAGGATAAGGCTGAGAGGAAGCCCAGGGAAGTTGGAGTTGCTCAGGGCTCTGTAGAGGAGCCTAGATAGATTTCAGAGCTACTAAGGGAGTTGGAATTTGGTGTGGGAGATCCGAAGCCACAGCTTCATCATGGCGAGAAGTCATGAAACAGTGGATAGAAGGGTCTGGGCTTAGGGCAGCAGGCTAAGAAGCCAGATAAGTACCTTTAGAAGAACTGTGTGGTTTCTGCCTTTGGATTCTCATTTAGAGCTCTGCATAGTTGCTCAGCACAGATGTTAGGGCAGTGGGACTAAGCACAGACTCAAAGACTTCACACATAGGCATACTCCACACAGATTTGTAATTCTCTGGACACATACAACATGAAAATGTATGACCCATGATGCTGTCCTTGAACACGATAGCCTGCATCCCACAAATAACACATCGATGAGGTCACAGGCTCCCATCTTTACTGCATATACACTTTGCCTACACTTCGTACACTCTTCACTCCTCACTACCACACTCCACACTCCTAAGTACATGCCATCTGCTAATATCCCCATACATAATAAAACCACAGCATATACACTGCCCAATAAAGCAAACAATAAACACCAAGCTCATCCTTTAATCACATCACCCCAAGGCCTCTTCTCCTGTGTCACACTCTCACTCACGTTTCCTCAGCTCTCTCTCTGAAGATGCTCTTCTATTTCTAATTTCAATGACCAGGAACCCGGAAACTACAACAAGACAGTTCCAAGCCTAGATCATCCCGAGACCAGGTTCCCGAAGGAGTGGCAACGAACAACCCCTCACAGCACGCCTCCTCATCCTGCCCATCCTACAAGACTTGCGTGTCCTCTCTGTGTACAAACAAAAGGGGGAAAGGGGATGAAAATATACTACATGAAGGTGAAAATGAAAAAGGGTGTGGCCATCTCCTGGGAAACGAAGGAAACCTCAGAGTCCCTAGAGAAGCAGCCAAGGATGGAAGAAGCCACCCTTCCCGAGGGTGTGTGGGTAGGCGCTCCACCCTCCGATGTGTCCACCAGAAACCTCCTGTCGGACAGTGAACCCAGTGGGGAAGAGAAAGAACATGAAGAAAAGCCAGAGTCAGACAGCCCACCAGCGTCACCCACGGTGGAAGAGAGACCCAGGGCCAAGACTCCTGACTGGCTGGTGACCATGGAGACTGGATTAAGGTGCATGGCCTGTTGCAGAGTCTTTACCACCATGGAGAACCTCCAAGAGCACGTGCAGTTTGGGATCAGGGAGGGCTTCAGCTGCCACGTCTTCCACCTCACCATGGCGCAGCTGATCGGCAATGCGGAATCAGAGAGCATCCAGGAGGAGGAAGAAGACAACGCAGAGGAGAAAGAGAGAAGCAAGGAAAAGACGTCGGAAGAGCAGCAGTCCACAGAGGAAGACGGGGCGAAGAGAAACCCTGGAGCCAGTGTCCAGGCTGTATGTTTGATTCTCCAAAGGACAGAAGTGAGCAAGGGCTGGGTCTGCTGAGCAATCTGTGCCTCCAATGCAGACTGGCACCTCCATCAGGAAGAGAGGGGTGTTTGTCAGCTCTGGGAATGATGGAAGGGTAACCAGGCCCTCTGCTTCTTGCTCAGGAATCTTACATTACTGTAAATTGGGATGTGTCCCGGGCTTTTCAGCTCCTGCAGGAAGTTCAGATCATTTCTAAGGGCCGACAGAGCCCCTTGCCTCCTTAAGAAGCGTACTTATTTTGGTTTCCACGCACCAACTGAGATTCCTGGGTTAGAGGATCCTGGAAGATGGGGTGGCCTTCTCTTGGGAGAGGTAAGGCCCACAGGAATAGAAACCTCACAGAACAGGGAGCTCACAGAACAGAGGGCAGGGCTGTGCTGGGCTGTTTGGAGGCACACCCAGTTCTCCTAGGGAAACTGACCTTTAACAAGCGAGAAACTGGGGAGTTTTGCCTGGAAACTTTCTCTGTTCCTACACGATTGTCCTCTACTTTAAGAGGAAATAGTGTTGTCCCTCTGGGCAGATAGCTCAGCACAGCCTCAGGGAACAGGAACGACCTGGAGAGAGGATGGGGACCCACATAGCAGCAGGATGAGAGGTTTGGGTCTTAAACTCTTCAGTCTGAGCTGAGAGCTCATTGGCCCACTGGCCCATTAGCCCTGTGGGGAAAATGGAGCCGTAAAGAGAGGAAAAGGAGCCCCGTGGAAGTGAGGTCTCAAGAAACCTGGGCATGTTCTAGAACTTTCTGCTGCAGTGGAGCTGGCCATGAACTCCCTGTGGTATGCGCGCGACTGTGGAGTTCAGATACAAGGAAAGGGTAATTTGCTAGCAGTAGTCACGGCACTTCTCATCTCCTCCTGTTCTGCTGTATTTCTTCTTTTCTCCACCCCAGGAAGAAGAAAGGACCATCCAGACAGCAGTGGAAGCAGACAGAACGCGCCACTTGTGTAAAGGGAGACGAAAAGAGCAACACTCAGTCCAAGACATAATCGTATGCAATAAAGATTGTTTTCCAAACCGCGCCTGGCTGCGTTCTTAGCAAAGTAATCTAGCTGCCCATCCAGCCACCCACCTCTAGAAGTTGATCAGCGGGGTTTCACTACAACATTCATGCCTGTCTGTCTTTGACTGTGGGTCCCGCAGACTGAGATTGCAACTGTGTGTTTGAAAATCTTCCATTTAGCACATTGTCTCCTTCAGATGAGATGAAATTTTTTTTGCCTTTATTATTACTATTATTTTTTATACATTCGTATACTGGTCTTTTAAAATCTGACCCCAGCACCTCTGAGCTAACCACTGCTACCAGCCACTGGAACCAGGGTTATTGGTACTGAAGACGATTATGATGCTGGTTGTGAGGTTGTCCACGGTCTTTGGAAGGCGAGGGACAGTAACATAGTAACATGTCTCTGAATCTGAATAGAGCAAAGAATGAACCTAGAGTGTCCTCTAGGGTTAGAAACAGTGTAAAGTCCAGAGTTTGTTAGTTTAAATACAATTAATATCTAACTCCAAAGTCTAAGGAGTTGCTTATGGCCTGCTCAGTGGGAGGGAATTCATGCCTGGGCACGGGAGGAGCTGGATAGGGTATGGGCATGGGGTAGAAATTATGTAAAAAAAAAATACACGTATGAAATTCTCAACATAATAAAAAAAATTAAAAAAAGAAATAATGTAAAGCCCGTTCTCTGAAGTCCAGTCAAGTAGACCCCACAGTGGCCTGTAATTCTGAGCATTTTCCTCTCACCGGTCCTTCCTCACAGTGTGAGATGCCCATTTGCCAGCCCAAGGCTCCTAGTTCTAGGGCTCTTGTTTGAATACGTTTTTCTTGGGAAATAGTTCAGATGTGTGTGACGTTTTTAATGATAAGCACCAGTGGCTCCACCCTGCAGCCATGGTAACTTCATGATGTTGTGTCTTTTGCTGAAGTGGGTTTGAATTGAAAAGGATTTCAGATACAAGCAAACCCCACTTTCTCACACTTTCTCATTGCCTTCCATACATGCATACCTGCTATAAAATCCTGCAACCTATTTGCCACTCTGAAGCATGTTTTGGGGGTTTCCAGCTTTTTTTTCCCAGTATGTTCAGTATGGTAGTTGTTTGTTTAGTTTAGTTTTTATAATTCATCCTATCAATATGTTAATCTTACATTTACTTTCTTTATCTCTTATTTGTTATTTACTTAAATATTTTTCACGCAATATACTTTTTATCACATTTCCTCCATTCCCCCTATATCTCTCAGGGTCTACCCATTTTACCCATTCCACTTTATGTTCTCTCTCTCTCTGCTTCTCAAAAAAGAAGCTCCACAAAAAATGAAAATCAAGACAAAAACAATAAGACAAAAAATATCTCAAAATTAAATGACACAAAAGAACATAGGAAGCAGTGCAGGGTATGTCTGCTGGGGCAGATAGGCTTCACGCCTGTGATCTCGGTGGTACCAGGTCGAGAAAGTTAGTTCTTTTTCTTGGAAATTTATAGTTACTTTGCTGTGTGTGTCTGGGGTGCTTGTGTCATAGAACGTGTGTGGAGGCCAGGTAACAGCGTCGTGGAGTTGGTTCTCTCCTTCCACTGTGGATTTTCCCCCAAAAAGTACCCAGGTACTCACGCTTGTGTGGCAAGACCTGCCTCTGCTGAGCTATCGCACTCACCCCTATTTTTTTTTTTAAATTTAAACTTCATCATAAAAAACATTGCAAAAAAAAAAAATCAAATCACACACTGAAATTAACCAGACCCAGAGACTATATAACTTTATTAGAATAGCCATTCAGAACAAAAACCATGAAGCTTCACATTGGATGTTATACTTTTACTATCAAATATATATTGTGTACTTAAGCACCTAACCTTTTAATGAATGAAACTTTCATAAAATTTTCTGTTTTAAAAATTGTGACCAGGATGCTGAAGTATAGCTCTCCACAATTGACTTCTGGCAGCCGGTGCAGGTGGGGACGGACTCAGTTATCTTTAAGGAGCTGGCCACTGGGAATTTGACCATGCTCCAGTGAGTATATGGGCAACACAAATTGGATTTTTACTTCTTCATCTTTTTTTTTTTGGGGGGGGGAGGTCACAAGGATTGGGGGACAGACCTGGGAGGACTGGAAAATGAGTGAGGTTGGGGTGCATGATGTGAAATTACCAAATAATCAATAAAAATATTATGTTGGAAACAAACAAACAAATAAAGCATGCCCTGTAGGCTGGAGACCCCATTCTCTCCTGAGGGCCTATTAACTGTTAATGGCTTCTGGAGGAGGGGTTTATGTATCATTTTCTTTAATGGTGTAGCCATTGTGGGACTAATTGAGAAGAAAAAGGGAGGGGGTAGAGGGAAAGAAAGGGGAAACAGTAAAGTAGCTGTGGGAAATGAATATAATCAATATTCTGTGTGTATGCATGCACGCAACTGTATTGAAAAACCTATGGGCTATGTTTTAATTATTTTAGTGATAATTTCAATTTGTTATTTAAGGTTTTTTATTTCTTTTGAAAGAACATCACAGTGTTCTGTTTATTTTCTATATTATTTCAAACAAATTTATTGGTACAAAGTCACTCATGACTTTTTCATAGTAATCTTTCTCTGGGAAACAGTTTGGTTGGTAGAGTGCTTGCTAGTCTGTATGAAGCCCTGGGTTATACTCCTAATAACGTGAAATCAGATGTGATCTTCATCACCTGGAATTCCAGTATTTGATGTAGAGGTAGGACTATTACACATTTTAGGTCACCTTTGGCTATGGAGCAAGTTCAAGTCCAGGCTGGGATGGTTACATGAGACCCAGGCTCAAAACAAAACAAAACACCCAAATCCTCCATTTTAAATGTATGCTACTGTAGTGGCTTGAAAGAGAATGGCCCACGTAGATATATGTGATTGAATATTTGGTCCTCAATTATGGAACTGTTTAGGAAGGGCAAGGGGGTGTATCCTTGTTGGAGGAGGTATGTCACTGGGGTGGGCTTGAGGTTTCCAAAGACTGTGTCATTGCCAGATTTCCCTTTCTGTCTCCCACTTGCAGGTAACGATGTGTGCTTTCAGCTGCCTGCTGACATGCTTTCATTTCACCATCCTAGATTCTAACCCTCTGGCTCTGTAAGCCCCTTTGAACGCTTTCTTTTGTATGTTGCCGTGGTCATGGTATTTTGTCATAGCAACAGGAAAGTAACTAATACTGCTACTTTTATGTTCAAATATTGTCATTTATTCACCTTCTCACTTGCTCTACCTCATTAGTTTTATCAAAATTTTCCATTTAAATAATGGAAACTGGATGCTCTGGCAATACTGGTATTTTGTGTTATTTCCTTATCTTTTTTTTTTTTCCGGTTTTTCGAGACAGGGTTTCTCTGTGTAGCTTTGTGCCTTTCCTGGAACTCACTTGGTAGCCCAGGCTGGCCTCGAACTCACAGAGATCCGCCTGCCTCTGCCTCTTGAGTGCTGGGATTAAAGGCGTGCGCCACCACCGCCCGGCTCTATTTCTTTATCTTTAATTATATCTTCAACTCTTTACTTCTTTATTATTCTACTCAACTTTTAAAATTTTTACATAGTATTTATGGGACAACTGACTTACTGATTTTTAAATATTTGTATTTTAAAAACTCCATTTACAGTTTTTATTTTACAATTGGTGTCCAACTTTATCCCAGCACTCAAAAGGCAGAGGCAAGTGGATCTCTGTGAGTTTGAGGCCAGGTAGGGCTCTTCTCTCAAAAACAAAAGCAAAAACATCCCCCTTTAAAAAGAACTCAAAAAACAAGAAAGAAAGAAAACAACCCTGAATTTAAAGCTATGCAAAATTGTTCAAAAGGGCATTTTGTGGTATTCCACAAGCTTGGTGTATTATGCTTACTGTGGTGGTTTGAATAGGAATGGCTCCCACAGACTCATGTGTTTGAGTGCTTGGTCCATAGGGAGTGTGGCACTAGTAGGAGGTGTGGCCTTGTTGGAGGAAGTGTGTCACTATGGAGGCAGGCTTTGAGGTTTCATATGCTCAAGCCATGCCCAGTGTGGCACACAGTCTCCTTCTGCTGCCTGTGGATCAAGATGTAGAACTCTCAGTTCCTTCTCCAGCACCATGTCAGCCCACATGCTGCCATGTTTCCAGCCATGGTGATAATGGACTAAATCTTGGAACTGTAATCCACCCCAGATAAATGTTTTCCTTTATAAGTGTTGCAGTGGTCATGATGTCTCTTCACAGAAATAAAACTCTAAGACACTTACATTGCCATTTATCTCTAAATATATCATTGTTCTTATTATGATATTCTCTTTGAGCCATGAATCACTGAGGAAGACTTTTTTTTTTTTGTTTTTGTTTTTTTGTTTTTTTGAGACAGGGTTTCTCTGTGTAGCTTTGCACCTTTCCTGGAACTCACTTGGTAGTCCAGGCTGGCCTCGAACTCACAGAGATCCGCCTGGCTCTGCCTCCCAAGTGCTGGGATTAAAGGCGTGCGCCACCACCGCCCGGCCCACGAGGAAGACATTTTAAAGTTGCTAACATCTCATTGTTACCTGGCACATAGTCAGTGTTCTAAATGTGTCCTCTATGGAGGACGAAGAGCAAGATATTGGCTAAGTGGGATCTGTTAGTGATTTCATATATATATATATATATATATATATAATATATATATATATATATATATATATATAAACAGTTCTTCACATTCAAGCTGTCTTCACAAAAGCTAAGGAAACTACAATGACTACAGTAGAACTTGCTTTTACTATAAAAAAAAACCCAGAAAGACAATGAAGAAGGCTGAGAGGAAGGAGTTGTCTACCTCATGCCTCCTCCAGTTTTCAGCAGCCCATTTTGGGGAGGAAGAGGGAATTAAATGCAGGCCTTCTATTTGAAGTCCATTACTAGGCTTTCTAACATGAGACCCAGTGCCGAGCAAAGCTTTACACACTCCAATGCCAGGCTCATTCTCTCAGATTCAGCTGCTAGAACTGCATTAGACCAGGCTGCTAACTGCCCTTGACCCTCGTGGATCAACCGTTAGCAGTAGAGTAGGCAGCAATGCTCTACACGTTGGTGGAGCAGAGCATCAAAGGGAACAGGGCTTTCTTTGTCTTGGAACTCAATGCCAAGCTTGCTGCAGTTAAGACCCAGGATTTGGTAGAAACTGCAAGTCTGGTACATAGGCCAGTACCATCAGAGAATTTAGGGTTGACAATGGCACCAGGCCGTTGAGACACACTGAAGGTTTAGCTACCATTATTTCCTGGCTTGGAGTGGGCTTGAGGCCTCTTGTTTTTCTCAGATCACTGTAAAAGTCCAGCACGAGAGTTTCACAATACAGAAGGAAAAACGGTCAGTGCGACTGAATACCAGGCAAAGCTGCTATTTAGAGATGAAGAAGCAGACACATTGCCATATAAAGAAAAGCTAAAAGAGATCCTCCCAACTAAAAGAAAACCACTTCAGGAGCAAGAAGAAAAGACAGGACGCTGTAAAACTCACCAGGAAAAGCAATTACACAAACTACTCCCAGATGTTCTAACATGGTATATGTGGTGGGTAAACTACTCAGATTTCTAGTATAAAGACTTTAAGCTAAAAAATTTTGAAACAATAACTACACCCTAAGGGATGAGATAGGCAATCAGGAAATCTGCAATTCAAAATGTGAGACGGTACAGACTGCATTTTTTTAAAGGATATTTTCTCTTGTTCATTTGTTTGTGCCTATTCTTATAGGGTCATGGTAAGTTGCTAGCATTTCAAAAATAGTTTCATAATCAAAAGATGTTTTTCTGGAAGCTTAATGGCAAAAATATTCACTAGACAAACCAAAAATAACAAGGAAGAAATCATAACACACTAATACACTCAATCATTTCACCACAGAGGGGGATTGTAATGTAAGGAAAAAAGGAAGAATAACAACAAAATACCCCAGCAAAATAAAAACCCAACAAACAGAGAAACAAACCCACAAAACAATCCTAGTGGAATTTTTGCCTTAATTTTAATGCTTAAATGAGGACTTCCTAGTTTTATCTTGGTAAACAAAGACCCTGGGAGTCGTCACTCCCAAATTTACAAGAAAGACCCAGACAAATTGAAGTCAGACTTTTCTCGGACTTAGAGAAACTGAATTCACAGAGTAAATCTCCTCTAGGCAATTTGGAGAGGTAAGGGCATTAACGAGGCACATTTAAGAGCTTACGGCTCTGAGAAAGAGTCTCTTCAGCCTTCAGTGTCCTATAAACACTTACATGGTGGCTTTTTTTTGTTTTGTTTTTGTTTTTTTGTTTTTTTGTTTTTTTTTTAATCACTCAGGGTTGAGTGTAGACTAGCTTCAGAGAAAGAAATTGGTGGGGAACACGTCCCTAGGAGCTTCCTACAATATTAGGGAATTTGCCTCTAAAAAACCCAAGCACATTCTGACATTGAAAGTTCTAGGAAGACCTCTGTGGGGTTCTTTTAGAGGAGAGGAAATATTTCCATTGTGAATATTCTCAGAGCTTACTCTATAGCCAAGGCCTGTCGTCCAGGTGAAAAGTCATTACCATAGTCATAGCTCAGCTAGGAGAACGTTCTTCATATTCCATCTCCCTCTGATTTTTATTGTCTTCTAAAGATTCAAAGTCAACAGGGTTGAGGGAATCAAATAATATACTAGAAATATTGCTGTCAGAGAAGCAAGCAAGGGACAGGAGATTAATTCACCTTCATCACTTATGAAAAAGATCATGATCATAGCTTCAGTGTACAGACAGACACACTAAAGGCTGAAGTTTGATAAGTTTACAGCATAAATATAACAGCCTTTTCCAACAACTTTGTACAACAAAGAACTCCAGTACATAAGAGTAGACAAAAACTTAGAGAGCTACAGGACAAGGATTCTCTCTGGAAAAATTACTTTAGAAAACCAAATATTAAGAAGGTAGGAAGCACATAGACACACACACACACACACACACACACACACACACACACATTGGAAGCACATAGACACACACACACACACACACACACACACACACAGAGAGAGAGAGAGAGAGAGAGAGAGAGAGAGAGAGAGAGAGAGAGAGAGAGAGAGAGAGAGAGAATATCAGAAATTCACCAGGAAGAAAAGCTAAGGGTAAACAGTCTTCAGAAATAAACAAACCTTCAGATCTTACCTCTACAGAGAGAGATGGAGAGAGGAAGAGATAAAGTGAAGGGGATGGGGCACGGAGATTGAGATTTTGAGATTGGGACCTTGTTAAAAATGGTGGTGGTTTAGGAATGCTGCGGAATATTTATGAGATGAAGCTTCACTGGAGGAGATCAGCCAATGGGAGTCTTTATAGCCAGATCCCACTTCCTGTTCATTCTCCTTTTAGATTATAATGTATTATGTAACTAGATGGCCTCTTCCCACTACCATCCTTTCTTCTCTTCCTGCTGTTATGTTCTCCTTGCAGCAGTGGAGTGATGCCCTTGAAAGGTAAAGGTAAGCCAAAGTAAACCCGTCCTTGCTTACGCCGTTTCTTGTTAGGTATTTGGCTACAGTACTGAGGAAAGTAACTAATACAGAAAATTGTGGAGGGTAGGGTCATTGTTGGCATAAATATAACCATATGGGTCGTAGGCTTTGGAACCAATTTGTAAAAGGCATGTAGAATTTGCAGCTGTGAGCTATAGAAGCCCTAAATTGCTCTAAGCAGAGCTTAATGGACCATTGTAGTGGAAAAGTGGAATACTAAGAAATGTGGACAGTAGAGGCCTGGCTCACGAGATATTTGGTGTGTGTGTGTGTGTGTGTGTGTGTGTGTGTGTGTGTGTGTGTGTGTGCGGGGTATAGATTCTATTATAAACTGGCCTAGAAGCCATTCCTGTATTAGTATGACAAAGAACTTGGCTGCATTCTGCCCAGGTCCTGAGAACTTGTATGTGGCTAGACTAAAATGTAGTGGACTTTCTTTTGTGTAGGAAATTTCAAGACAGGCTAGTGTTCCTGATGTGGCATGTGTGAGAGGTGGTAAAAAAAAAAATAGGAAAAACATAAAATCTAGAGCAAGTTTAAGTTGTAGACAACAGGCAGGTAAAGCTCCTTCATATGAAATTATGACTACATTTGAAAGCAGAGCCTCTGAGAAAGCCATGGAAAGGGTTCCCTGTCCCCATCTACAGAGAGTTTTCTAGGGTCAGCCTGGAAAGCACATGGAGTTCACTGAAACTGTAGTTCAGGATGGGTAGGGTATTTTTCAAGCTGGCAATCCAACATGATGACAATATCCATGTTGTACTGGTTTTACATGCATGAATAAGTCTAAGTTGAGGGGGATGTGTAGTCTTATGTCACTGTTTCTGAGAACCAGGTGTGGTGGTTCCAACATTATTCAAAAGTCTCTTCTGAGGCTCAAATATTTTAACTGTGATTCCTTGTATAATCAAAATCAAATTATATGCTTCCAACCACTTAGTGGCACAGAGAAAATATCCCTTCTTCAAAGGAGAAGATCAAACTGAAACAATATCCAAACCCAGCAAAGCAAACATCAAAACCTACAGCTCCATGTCCAGTGCTTGGTGTTCTGATGGAATCATCTGGGCCTACAGCACACATTGTCTCTCTCAGACTAGCTCTGCTCCAAATACTTGAGCCTCAAAAGAGCCTTTTGACTTCTGAATAATGTTGGAACTTGTAGTGGCTTGAATAAAAATGACCCCCATAGGCTCATACATTGTAATGCTTGGTCACCAGCGAGTGGCACTATTTAGGTTATGAGACATGGCCTTGTTGGTGTAGGTGTGGCCTTGTTTGAGGAACTGTGTTACTGGGAGTGGGCTTTGAGGTTTCTGGAGCTCAAGCCAGGCCCATTGGCTCTCTCTTGCAGCTGCTCATGGACCCAGATGTAGAACTCTCAGCTACATCTCCAGCACCATGTCTGCCTACATGCTGCCTTGCTCCCTCCCACAATGACAATGGATTGAAATCTCTGAAACTGTAAGCAAGCCCCCAATTAAATTATTTCCTTCATAAGAGTTGCGGTGGCCATTGAGTCTCTTCATAGCAATAGAACACCAAGATAGGACTGCGAAACAATGAAGAATTTTGAAGTTGCAAACAAATGCATTTTGTATCATGAGATGGCCATTAACTTATGGGGGAAAGGGATGGAATGTTGTGGTTTGAATGTATAATGTCCCCCCATAGGCTCATGCATTTGAACAATTAGTTCCAAACTTGTGGTGTGTTTGGGAAGGTTATAGAATCTTTATGAGATGGAGCTTGTTGGAGGAAGTAGGTCACAAGGGATGGGCCTTGAGGTTTGTAGTTTATTCTCACTTTCTGTTTACTGCCTCCTTTTTGACTGTGGGCACAAGATGACTTAGCCAACCTCCTGCTTCTCCTGCTATGCAGTTCCTTTCTGCTTGCTGCTACAATTTTCCTGGCATAAATGAATAATCCATTAGAGCTGTGTGTCACATAATAAATAATACCTAAATAATAAATGCTACAATAAATTCAACCATGTTATTTACATAATATGCAAAATTTGAGCTGTTCAATCAGATCGCTGAAGATGTGAATCCACATGTAGCTATATATCATTCAGCAAAGCACCTAGCTTCTCTTTATCTCACTTGCTATTACAAAATAGCAATAATAGCAATATTTATTTTATGGAGCTCTTTTAGGAACTACATTAATTAATCTATTAAAGTGCTCAGTTGAGTATCTGGAGTGTGTGTGTGTGTGTGTGTGTGTGTGTGTGTGTGTGTGTGTGTGTGTTTGTGCTCTTACTCATTGTTACTGTTATTTTAATTATCAGATGGCCTTCCTTCTGAGACAGGAAAGGAAAAGGATAAGAAAAGAAAGCCAGATCTCAGTGTATGACAATATCAACACTATCAGGTACGTCATGATGTTCAGAGCTATCCTAGCACCCAGAGTCAGATCATGATGTTCTCCTGCTGAAACTAATCACATGGGACATGGATATCAGGCAAGATCACTCTAGAAATATAATGAGCTGACACGAAATGATTAAATGATGACCTCATTAGAGACCAGACAAAAACAAGATTATAGTACTAACCCAAGATTACAAAACGTCCTTTTCTTCCAGATAACAAGAATAATGATGGCTTCTTTGTCAAGTACAGGCATTCCTTCACATTTATCTTTCCCCTTAATAGATAATATTTGATAGAATACCCAGTCAGCTTGTTTTTGATATTATCCAATCTAGCACAAACCCTGTTTTCCTGAACTCTTCTCAAAAGTCACCCGGCAGTTTTACAGATCCTATTGTACCTATACTGTGTGCTCTTTCTCATTAAATAACCCAATAATTCCAACATTATTTGACTCTCCATATATTTTGCAGAGTGGTTGGAGGCCTTGATACTTGCATTTCCCATACTTCATGTATACTGGGCATTTCATGGAAGGCTTTCAGATAAATAAATTAACTCTCGATTCAGTCTAGTTCTAAACAATTTTTTACAGTGCCTAATGGATGAAACTGATTGTGTTCATGTTTACAGTCGGTGAAATAATTGGTAAAAGATATTACTGGACATAGCATAATCATGCTCTACATATATAATCAGCACTCCTTTGGATATTAATTGTAGTAATGAAGAATAGTAAGTAAAGTTTCCTGATGAAACTCTAAAATCACAAACCAGTACAGGCAATGGGAAAGATCTCGTTACAAATCAGAGCTGTCATCTTTCTGTATGCACTGTATAGAAAGAACTGTGTAAAAAGAGAATCCCTGGGGCTGGAGATATGGCTCAGTTGTTAAAAGCAAGTACCACTCTCACAGAGGATTAGAGTGATTAGAGTGTGGTTCCCAGCACCTACACCTGGTGGCTCACATTGACCTGTATTTTAGTTACATGGGAATCCAATGTCTCTGGCCTCTACATGCTCCTGCACTCACACGCACATGTCCACATATAGGCATATGTGTATAAGTAATCAAAAACCCTTTAAGAGGATATTCCCTGGTTTTCATAGTACTCTTGGAAGTGAAGGTGTGAACTACTGTGGATTTGGTGCAAGGGCAGTTTTCCGTCTGGGATAGAGCTGGAACCAGGGAAAAACAAATTGATAGAGTGACTGAAAACTCCAAGACCTTTGTTCAGTAACAATTTAAGACACTTAACTGGGGAAGGGTATGTAAGCAAGCTATAAAATATGTATAATGTTTTTGTAAGTAGCAAAAGCAGTAGGAAAACAGCTGTATACTCATCATACAAGGAAGCTAAAGTCCATTTCTGGACAATAATAAGCTTATAATTCTACATCTGTCCTTCAAATGTACTCTACATTGAAGTCAGATGCCTATTAACTGAGGCTCTGACTATGAGATGGTCTCATTGATGATATAATTGTTGAAAATAAATCATCAACTTTTTTGAGAGGATCTCACTATGTAACCCAGCCTGGCCTTTGAAGTCATAATCCATATGTTTCAGCATTCTCTGTTTTGGGATTATATGTGTGCTACCCTGCATAGCAATATTATTATTTATATAAGTTAGATATTTTATTATTATTATTGTAACTGTATTACAATGTCATTATTGTGGTATATGTGTGTGTGTGTGTGTGTGTGTGTGTGTGTGTGTGTGTGTATATGTATGGGAGAGTGTGCTCTTGGAAGCAACAAAAAGTAATGATAAAATTCTTAGTTCATACTTTAATGTCATCATGTTTTACTTGACTAATATACTGAATAACATTTTAGGAACTAGTTACTAATTACTAATTCTAATTACAGGCTATTGTGCTAAAGGAAAAACAGACAATTAAGACTATTCCTGAATTAAACATTCAAATACATCCATAGCCAAGTTTGGTGAATAGTTAATATTATATTTAAATTATATATATATAATTTAATATATATAATTATATATATATATAAAGATTACTCAACATTTTTAACTATAGGTGTAATGCATTTCAAAAGTACACTGAGATTTCTTCTCAGTTCAGTCAGAATGGCTATTATTAAAAAAAAATAAGAAATGCTGGCAGGGTATATGTGAAACCAAACCCTTATTATTAGTATGAATGTAAATTGATAACATTACTATGAAAAACATTATGAAGGTTCTCCAGAGAATAAAACAAAGCTACTACATAATCCATCTATACCACTCTCCATATATGGGAAGGAAGTGAAGGCAACATACATAAGGAAATCCAACATACAGGTTGATTGTGGCATTAGTCATAATGGCCAATCTATGGAGCCAGCTTAAGTGTCCATTAACAGGTGAATGTGGCATACATACACAATGGAAGTTTATTCAGTCAGATGGGACTGCTATGGCAAGGCTAAGAGGACGGAGAGAGGAGAGGGCCAGAGAGACTGGTTAGATTGGCGTGAATAGGATCAATGTACCATATACATGTGCGGAAATGTCATAGTGAAGCCCATTATATATATCTCAATTATAATGAAAGGTACAAGTATAACACCATTTTTTCAAAATTATTATCTTCTATAAATAATTCTACAGAACATGAATTTTTAGTTAGAATTACCATACTAATTAAATGCCCTTAACCTCAAGGAAGTCATTTACATGCCATTATTCTAGGATACATTTCTTTCATACTACTTTGTTTTTCTTGTGACTTTTAATTTTTAAAAACAATAATGAACCAGAATGGCAGTCTTAAGAATACACATAACAAATGAATGGTAAAATTATACAGACAAAAAGGAAGCTTTACACACAGCTAGTGGGAACATTAACTAGTGCAGATATGTGGAAATTAGTATGATAGTTTCTAAGCAAAAATCTAAAAATAAATCTATTATAAAGTCCAGCCACACTAGTCCTGTATATTAACCAAGGGACTCCAGGTGAACATAACATAGAGATACTTGACCATTACTGCAGTATTATTCACAGTAGCTAAATTAAGGAACCAATTAGGTAGCTGTCAATAGAGGAATGAATATAAAAGTCTGGTGTATATACATTATGGATTTTTTCAGTCACAAGGAAGAAGAGAATTATGTCATTTGCAAGAAAATAGATGCGCCTAGAGACAATTATAATAAGTGAATTAAGTCACTCCCAGAAGGATGACTATCATGTTTTCTTTCATTTGTGGCTCCAAGATGTTATAGATATATACAATCATATTTATACATATAATATGAAAATAGAAGCAATACTATCAAAGGGAATATTTCATGGGAGGCATGAGGAGGGAGAAGAGAAGGGTATTGTGTGTGTGTGTGTGTGAATACATTTAAAGTATATTGTATACTTGTTGGATAATTTTCTAGGTAACTCAGTACCATATGCACTGAAGAAATAGATGAGAATAATAAAAAGAATAAAGAATTTAAAAAATCCTGGACTTCCAGGATGAAGAATTTTTATACATTTTAACAGTTCCTTGTATAGTTTAACAACACATGGGAGAGTTCACAGCACAAACACAAATTTTCTTTTCTTTTTGAATTAATTGAATTTGTTCTTTGCTAATTTAATACATGTATATAATACATTCTGATTGCTCTTACCTCTACCCTCCCTGGTCTACCTCTCCTTTTTACTATTAATCTCTTTCCCACATTTATGTCTTTTTGCATTGTTTGTGTCTCTCTGGGCTTGACCATGGCTGCCTGTGTGGCTACAGAACTATCCAATGGAGTTTGATGGGTTTACCAGTGGGTACAGAGCTGAAGACAACAATTTCCCCTCCCTGAGTCTATTAGTAGGCAATAGTTCATCAGTGAGGGGTAGTGTTCCATGCATCCATTTTACTTCCTCATCCATGACAGATTGTTAAGAGGGCTTGTCTTATGCAGGCCCAGTGCATGTAAATGTAGATGTTGTGAGTTCATGATGACATTGGTTGTACAAACACTATTTTCAGCAAAGACAAGGAAAATCCAAGCTTCTGAAGTATGCATGCAGGCTGTCATAACCTGAGGAGGTTAAAGGAATGGGTGAGAAAATTCTATAGGTTTAATTCAGAGCAATCTGGCTAAGAACTCATGGTTGATCACTCAAAGACTCCAGCACAAGTCCAGCACTACTATTTTGCTGAATGACATAGTATGAAACATCCCTCTAATTCATATAATTATAGATTAATAAAGTTCTCTGATCTCATCAGAGAGTTTCTATGTGCAATGTACAGCACTTAACATAGAAACTCACAACTAGTAAAAGTGCAGAGTATTAGTGGAGTGGTTAACCACTAATAGGACATCTAGATCACATCCTTTCCTCTCAAGGCTCAGGGACCAGTGCACATGATGAGATAGAAAGGTTTACTATAGGAGTCAGAGGTCATGGAGGACCAGAGTCAAACACTGTCTTCTGGACATGACAGGGCCACGGTACTCATAAACTCATAGCAGCTGTGGTTGTCTGTATGAGATCTGTACAAGAAGCAGCCAATCAACATTCTGACATGGAGGGGAGAGAGGATCATGAGCCCCCACCTCTAACTCGGAAGTTATTGACAATTGATGGCTTCTGGAGGATGGATAACCAGTTTTATTTAAGGATGTAGTCCCTGGCAGGTCAACCACATCCAGTGGATGGCACCACACCAATGAAAACTTGTGTAGCACAAACTGGAGCCAGTGGGCTACAACAAAAGAGGACACACTGTTGAAAGGGAGTGGTATCTTAGTTAAGGTTTCTATTGCTGTGAAGAGACACCATGACACTGTAACTCTTATAAAGGAAAACATTTAATTGGAGCCGACTTACAGTTTCAACAGTTTAGTCCATTCTCATGGCTGGAAACCTGGTAGCATGTAGGCAGGCATGGTACTAGAGAAGGAGCTGAGAGTTCTACATCTTGATCCGCAGGCAGCAGAAAGTGAATTGTCTACCACACTGGGCATAGTTTGAGCATATATGAGACCCAAAAGTCTGCCCCCACAGTGACACATTTCCTCCAACAAGGCACACCTACTCCAACAAAGCCACACCTTCTAATAGCGCCATTCCCTATAGGCCAAACATTCAAACACATGAGTCCATGGATGCCATTTCTATTCAAACCACCACAGGTGGAGAGGAGGGAATGGATCTGGGAGAAGTAGTTATGGAGAGCTATGATTCAAAAATATTATATGCATGTATGAAATTCCCAAAGAATCAATAGAAGTATTACATGGGAGAGGTGGAGGGAGGACAGGAACGGAGGAAGAGATGTAATTATATTTTAAAAAATGTTTAAATAAAAGTTAAAATATTACACTAACATCATTTTGTGAAGTAGGAGTTCAACCTTGTGTTCAAGAGTATATTGTCTGAGGTCATGTGACCAAGGCAGTGGAAAGAAACCAGCCCTTTTCCGACTCTACTCCACAAAACAAGTACAGGAAGTCTGTATAGGCCAAGATGCCTTTGGGAAACCCCAATAACATCAAAGAATCTTGAGAAACACTTGAGAGAAAAAAAATGAAAAAGAAAATGCTTATATAAAATATCTCTGATGAGAGCGTCATAACTATGATGTCACAAGACGGGCAAGGGAACAAGAAGAAAACAGATGTTATCTGTGTCATCCCCTCAGCAGGAACCACTACTTTCCTTCCTGGTTTTTTGCATCACTCAGGTAACCAATAGCTGTCCCCAACCAGGAGTCACAGAGGGGCAACCTGAAACACGCCCCTTTTCTCTCAAGGAGTAACTGCTGATCAGCTACTTAATGAACCCAGCCAACATCTAATGTCTTCATGTAGGCCTACTCTCCAAGGACCAGCCACCTGTGAATTCCTGGGCTCAAGACCCAGGTTCTGTGGATGTGCAGGTCCCTTCTTAGGGGCTAGAACAATTGCCATCTTCAGCTAGTTGCCACCTGGGTCTCAGAGACAGAGTCTCTGAATCTTTCTGTCTTCTGGAGATCAGCTAAGCTGGCATGGGGAGTTAGGTTGGCCCTTATTCAGGAGATGTAGTGATACAATAATAGTTACATATGCAAGATATATAATTATATAATAATATAATAGTAAACAATTAGAGACTAAAATTAAGATATCAATGTCCCCAACTTGGTTAAACATATTATAATGCATATGTGTGAAAACACCGCATTCTGTACCATAAACACTTGCAATTTTTATGTTTATGTACCCGTTAAAATAAATTTAATTTAAAAATTAAATCAGAACTATAAAATACCTAATAAGAAATGACAGAGGAAATGAAAGCCCTGAACATTGAAATGAGTCTTTAGCTGCAAAAAATTAAAAGATATCTAAATATGTGGAGACATATTCTGTGTTTACAGGCCTGAAGTTATTGTTGCTAATGGGTCAATTCCCTCTGAATTGATACAGCTTCAAAGCAATCCCTATCAAATTCCCAGAAGGCATCTTTACAGAAACTGACAGGGTGGACACTTAAATTTATACAGTAATATAAATAACAGAATTTCCAAAAACAGCTTTGAAAGAAAAAAAAACAAAATTGGGGGAATTACACTAGCAATCTTTCAGCTTATCATAAAGCCACCCCTATGTAGGCATGTGCTACTGATATAGCAATAGACACATGGATCAATGGAATAAAACAGAATGTTTGGAAATAAACCCTTACTTTATAGTCCATTGATTTTCAACAATGATTAGAAAGAAATCTGTTGGAGAAAGTATATCGTTTACAAAAATAATGCTGGGATACCTATATTAGGTATCCACACAAGCTCTTGTGTTGCTCCATACACAAAAATTAACTTAAAAAATCTTATGTTATGGTCAACTGATTCTCGCTAAATGTGTCATTTATAATTAGATGAGTAGAGAGAATTTTACTTGCAAAAATTGTACTTGGTCAATTAGGTAACCACTTGCAAAAACCAAAACTTTGGCCTTTACCTTTTGTAAATTTGTGACTTTGAATTGACCATAGACATAAAAATAAGAGTTTAAAAATAACATTTCAGAAGAAAACCTAGGAAAAACGCAGGGACATGGCATAGACAATTTGTTTAGATAACAATCCATGGAAGAAACATGCAAATTATATTTCATCAAAACAGAAAAACATTTCCCCTTAAAAACACAATTAGTTAAACTGATTGATAAACTATAGAATGGAAGAAAACATTTGCAACTCATGTGTTTAAAAATAAGTTATATCTATAAGAGAGCTCTTACAACTCAATCATAAGATAAATGATGTACTTTAAAATGGATGATATATTTCATCAAATAAGATATATAGATGATTAGATATTTCTCCAAAGATATACATAAATGACAAGCACAAATAATGTTTTGTATCATTAGTCATTAGAGAGCTAAAAACTGAAACCACAAGGAGTCTATAACAAAAAGACCAAGCATTCCGAGTATTTGCAAAAATATGGAAAACCTTCAATATTAATAACCCCTGGTAGGTTGTGAAATGGTGTGTGGTTAAAAAATGACACTCAGCAGTTTCTTAAAAAGTTAATCATGTTTACTGTAAAATGTTGCAATTTTACTCACATATATCAGCTCAAGAAATGTTAAAACATGTGCTTAAATGCAGTTACATGTGAATATTCGTAGAAATATTGTTAAGGACAACCTTATAATGGAAGTGATCTAGTGTCAATGAAAAAAATGAATGGATAAAAGGAAGATTAAACAAACACACATACAATATATACATATATAACATATGTAAAAATAAACTATATACTCTATAGCACATGTAATCTCAAAATCTTGCTAATGGAGACCCACACAAAAGAGTTCATATTATATGGTATATTTTTTCTATGAAATTTCTTAATAGACAAACCTATACAGAGAGAAAATTTAAGTGGATGTCACCTAGGGTGGAGGACTCACTTCACACAAGCACAAAAAGGAGCCTTTTTGCAGGTGGTGGGAATAATTCTAGATCTAGGTACTGGTGATGGTTACACACTCACAGAATAAAAAGAAAATTATTTCACTGTGGTCTTTTGGTGGCTGAATTTCATGACTATGAAGATTATATATAATAAAGCTGTTTTAGAAAAAAAGAGAAACAGAAGGAGCCAAGATCAAAGGAAGGCTTATTTTGAAGGTTGTATGAAAAATGATAATTCCACGGTCTCCAAAGGAGGAATTGGAGCTCATGTATGCAAGGGGACTATGTATGTATATTTTATTCCTTAAAAAGGAAAATTTGCTGATTGCTCCTCTTAAGACAAACAGCCTAAACTCTTAGAAGACTGTTCTTCATTCCTTGAAGGTTAGCATTATCTATGAAGAGTTTTCTGAAACCACATTAGGAAGAAAACTGCAGTGCATTGGCACCCAGATGCCTCTCAGAGTTGCCACATTATGCATCTGAAGCTTCATAATATTAAAGCACCCACAGTTACCAATGTTGCTCCACTAGTCCTACTGTGTGCTATATAAAGCTACTTTGAGGGGCAATTGCTTGTCCCTCAACTGACTAGGATGCATTTAGCTGCTTTCCTGTCCTAATCCATCCAAACTCCATGTTGACCTGACTCCTGCTTTTGACAAGGCTGGTGACTCAGGTCTCAGTTTTATAGATAAGAAATTCTACCTACATTTTAAATTGTGGGTTATGGGGACAGCCCATATTTCTTCAAAAGGAGACAAAGTTCCTTTTGTCTGGATTTTAAGTGAATTAGTAAAAATGAAGGAATTCTAGGAGTTCCTGTCACAAGAAGAGTCTATATTAAATGCCGTGAGACCTGTGGAAAACAAACTATCCCAGTTATCACACAGAATAACTGTGATGTTTATAATGAGCTAAACATTACAAACAACATTTTTGACATTTACTAGAGGAAATCCCGTCACTGACATAAACAAAAGCAGCAAACGGCCCTGAACTTAATTTTTTCCCAGATGTTTGTTCAATGAAGGTGGATAAAATTCCAACTTAGATAAAAAAGAAGGTCCTCTAATCTCACAGGACTTTTATAATTAGAAATTACATTATGAAATATTTATCCAGTTGAAGTTCAAGTTAGAGGAATGTTTTTGACCGAGTTTCTAGAACATAAACCACCCTGCATTCTGGTGGGAAGCAGAAATTACTATATAAGTTGAATATAAAATTCATGAACATCTGGAAGTTTGCTAATTGCAGACAGAATGTCACATTAAACAAGAAATCAAAGTGCTTCTTTCTGGTTCATA
This sequence comes from Peromyscus eremicus, assembly GCF_949786415.1. Classification (NCBI taxonomy): domain Eukaryota; kingdom Metazoa; phylum Chordata; class Mammalia; order Rodentia; family Cricetidae; genus Peromyscus; species Peromyscus eremicus. Next base: position 38,665,027 of record NC_081435.1, read on the forward strand.
TGTCTTTAGGAGGCAGAAATCACTTTCCTTGGCACGAGCACATGGACTTAATTGACAAATGTCGAGATGGCAGATTTTGCCATATGCCCTTCCACGGATCCAGTCAAGTCTCACGAACACTGGAGTCATAAACTGCATTTGGTACGGGGTTGAATGTGGTAAATTCTTAAATCAGTGGCAATAAAAGATGTGGAGCAGAAGCTTAAATACAGCAAACAGGAGTTTGAGCTGCCTTGGTCAACTGGGATAAAGTAAACTCCTATTTGCTACTGTTAGTCCAGGGAGCAGGGAAATCACTTTCTTTAGACATGTCCCCATTGATGACACCATCAGATTCCAATGGACACTTCCAATCCAATACTCACACAGATGGCCTTGATTAAACTAAATGGCTCACTAAGCAAAACTAGAAGTCATGAATCTGGGGAAAGGATGGGTAGGGGCTTGGGATGGGGCTGATATGAATGGGAAGGAGATAGGGGAGGGAGTAATCAAAATACATGATATATATTCATAAAATCACCAAACAACAAAAACCAATAAAACCACAACCCATCTAAAGGCATTGGGTGCCAGGTCTCCAGTGGTTAGAGAAATATCAGTTCCATTGTGATATTGCAAAAGCCATATTATGCCTCTATGACTGCTTTAACTGGCCAAGAGGCTTTCCTTCTAAATTTGAGCCAATATTTTAAAATTGAAGATTGTTCTAGAGAAATGCTTCTGCTTTTTTTTTTTTTTTGCTTTTAAAAAAAGATTTATTTGTCTATGGCCACACCACCTTGAACACACCTGATCTTGTCTCAAAAAGATTTATTTTATTTTTAAGTGTGTGTGTGTGTGTGTGTGTGTGTGTGTGTGTGTGTGTGTGTATGTATGTATGTATGTATGTGTATGTGTGTGACTGTGATATGAATGCATGCAGGTGCCCATGGAGATCAGAAAATAGCACTGGACTCCCAGGAACTGAAGTTGTAGGTGATTGTGATGGGCCCAATGTTGGTGCTGGGAACCCAACCTGGGTCCATTTCATGAAATGTGTGTTCTTAATGGTTGACTCATATCTCCATCCATCTTCTGCTTTCTGTTTAATGTAAAAAGTTTTATTAATTTAGTCATAACTGCATCTTGCTAGTCTTATGCATCACAACTTCCAATGCCATGGGACCTGTGCTCCTCTTCAGTTCACATGGTACTCTACAGCCCTAGTTATCAGTGCTGCTTGCAGTGAGCACACACCCACCTTTTGTACCTTTCATGTACTCACTTGGCTTTTATAAGCCTTTGAGGCCATGATGCTTATTTCTGTGGTTCTGTGACACATGTCCCCAGTTTTATTCTGCTTTTGATGATCCAGTTTTCCTCTACTATCTCTGAATGTCTGATGCCTCCTAAATTGCTTTCCTAGAGGACTGCCCTTCTGTTGCCCTAACTGTTCCTTCATCTCTTGTCTGTTAAAGCTTCAGGGGTGTTAATCACACTTTTAATAACACTGTGAAGTTGAAACATAAACTAATGAGTCGAGGTTCTGGATGTAAAAGCTCAACTCTATTACTCATAATGTTGGACTGAAGAACATCATTGAGCTAAGTTTCATCTTGATTTGATTTTAATCCCACCCCCCAGATTCAGACCTCTTTGCTTCAGGGACAGGCTGTATCCTGGCACCAAACTGATAGTGCTTGGGTCCTCTTCCAAATTTATTGATTCTAGAAGCTATAACTTGAACCTTGGTAATGAGCAAGGGATGTAGGGGAAAAGCTATAAGAGTTTCAGTGCTTCCCTTTATTGAGATTGGAATACTTTTTTCCAACATAAAATTGAATAGGGAACAAAGTCCCCTGCCACACACACATATTTCCTCATTTTTTGTTCTCTTCACTTACTTGGTTTAGCAATCATGTAAATGATCAGTGAAGGATTTCTCATTGCTTTAGGCACAAAGCCTTCTCCACAAACACCAACCAACCACTCTACTGCACCAATTCAGCTTTTCCAATGAATATATAGATTGAGAAAGAAAACACCAGGTAAAATAATTTCAAAGTTCTCTCATAATGAAGACTGAAAATGAGTTTTCAATCCTCATTTGTCCATTATATGTCACTAGAGTTCACATACTGAAATCCAACAGAATCATAATTGTTCTCCAAAAGATCAACTACAACAGCATACAGACACTCGAACTTAGGTATAAATAGTCTCCTCTATGAAGTTCTCAGAAAGAAATTAAAGTCCCAGTGACAGATATCTCCAGTTTTTAAATTAAATACAAAAATAAATATAAATTTTTAAAAATAAAAAATATAAAGACTGAAAAGTATTTCTTAAAGTGTTCTCCATAGACTTCAGAGAAGGTCTAAGTTGTGTTGTGGGCTGGGCTATGATTCATGAGAATGAGTGGTGACATTCAATATACCAGGAGGTAAATTCTTTTTCTTATGGCTTCCACTATTAACAAAAGTCGAGTTGAGAGAACATTTAAAAAAAATCACTGCAATTGTAGTTTAAAACATCATAATCCTAGCTCCAAAGTTATTATTTCCAGTTAAAAATGTCATTAGGACCAGGATCTGACATGTATTGTCCCCAGAGATCAAGGCAGAGGCTTGGTGCTAAGGAAAGGAGTAGGAATGCAAAAATCACTCGCTTTGCATTGTATTTGGCACCCAGATTTTCATTAATGTCTGTGGTCCAAAATCAGTGAATTATACAATCTGCCATAAGTTGATTAATTATATTTAAAAAGTATGGAAGGGAGGAAAATCCACTCATGCGTTTTCTGTCCTTTATTGAAAAGTAAGAGCAAATGCTTGGCCACGTTTTGAAGGCTACAGTAGTTATGACCTTAGTTCATAGTAAATTTAGTTTTGCTCCATGAAGGCGAGGGGTAGGGGAAAATAGTACATTAAATAAATTAAATTTACCAAATTTTATTGAAATTCCTTTGGTCTATCAAAGCCTTTTAATTTCATATCCTCTTGAGGTCTTGGTTTTATCCTCTAGCCCCATCCCAAGTCTGTGTGTGCCCATGAGATCTGTGCAGATGGGAATCTGATTCACAGAGACTATTGCTGCTTTTTTTTTAGTGTCTGATGCCCATAATACTTGCATATTTCTGAAGTTTGTCCTTACTCCCTCACCTTGGTTTCTGCTACAGAGCCATGCTCTGTAGTCTTGTCTTTATCTTTTAAGTGTTTCAAACAACATAACGGTTCTTTCTGCAGCAGCAATAGTTTTTCCTGCTTTATTTCTGTCCAATGTTCTACTGTTAGAAGGCTCAAATTAGTCATTTCTTTAGCTGCTCTTCTTCTCTACCACATAAGCAGCTATTCATAAGACCTAGGTAATCATTTAGCCTTTTCTTCCCTCTTGCTTTTAAGCTCAATTTTCTGCTTTTATGACATAATTTTCTCCAAGTTCTATCTCAGAAGATGGCTTCCTAGAGATAAGTACAGTCAGTTCTCATGCTAAAAATCCATTGTGCAAACAAATCTTGTCCTCCCCTTGTGGGTGGAATAATCCCATCACTGTCTTTGTTTTCATTGGCAGTGACTGGATCAGCTTAATATTTAGACTTTTAGTTTAGGCAGATTTTAAAATCATTTTTATGAAAATCTATCCAAATATTTTTACAACCATACCCATAATTCCCACTAAAAACTATCTACATTTTTTAAGAGGGCTTGTTTTGAAAATTAAGTAGGTAAGTCTGGGACCCCTTAGTGTAGAAATTCTAATATGCTCTGTAATTTGCTATGATGTTACAATTATGCTTCATTAGACCTCGATTACCCTCTTCAATCCTATATTAACTAGAACAATTTCCACCTTTATAGTCCAGCAATTAAGTTGGAACTTCATTCTTTTCTAAAACTTATCACTCCTATCTAGTTGGACCCCTAAGATTTCAATCATTCTCCAAAGAAAACGCCTCTCCCCTCCTAATTGAATGTGCCTGATCTATTTCAGCTTTCTCTCATTCTTCCTAAAATTCTTGTTCTAATAATAAAACCAAAGCACATTTTTAAACGGAGACGTTCTTTCTGAATTCTGAATAAAGGCATTCCATAGAGTAGATGAAGCAGTATTTTAATTGTGATTTTAAAGTTTGGACTCACAGTAATTTGTTTGCTTTTGGCATTACGTACTATATGCTAAGAGAATTTAGCCTTTTTAATTTGAAATACATTTCTATGGATAAATCAGAAAAGTGACTCTGAAGTAAAAAGTCACTGCCAGGCTTGATGTTGCTGCCATTTCCGAGCTCATGTGAGTCAGTGAAGTGGTTGGGAACTGAGAACTTTTAGAGTACAATTTATGTGGCTCTAAGCAGTTAGCAGATAGCTCCTCCATTGGTGCCAATTGCAGTGGAGAATAGCATAAATAGAAATGCAATTTGGGGCAGCTGATTAAGCACTGCCTTGGTGTGCCAGGCATAAAATTCTTGCTAGGTATTTGTAGCCTACATAGATTTAGCTGTCTTTACAAACCTTCATAGAGCCAGCTAAGAAAGGTGGAAAAATCAGCATAATTATTCCACCCACCAATGCTTATTAAGCATGTATGCTGAAGCTCTGTTTTGATGTGAGCATAAGCATGAAGCAAAAGAACATTTTTCTTTGGATGGGAATCAGAAATGAACCTAAGATGCCTAGAGTGTTAGTCTTCTATTCAGTTAACTCAGCAATAAACAGGAGGATCTTTTGACTTTCAAATGTTTAAGATGTTAAAACTTTTAAAACAACAAATTAAATAATATATTGTTTAGGTATATATATATAAAATATATATACATATATATGCCTAATGCAAATATTCATGTTTAATATACACTAATTATATTTACCAATGTATATGCTTAGATTTTTGAAAAACAGGGTCTCATATGTGTAGCTGGTTTGGAACATGCTATGCAGACTTGGCTGGACTTGAACTCAGAGAGATCCACTTGCCTTAGTCTCTTGAGTGTTAGGATTAAAGACATGTGAACTATGCTCCACTTTTATCATTAACATATATATCATTAACATATTTATCATTAACATATATATCAATAACACACACACACACACACATATATATAATATGCACACACAATAGGGAGTTACTTTGGGAGAGAAGGAAGAAAAACAGGCTGCAGTGAAGAGATAAGTAAAGTGGGAGTTATTGATAATGATGTACTTTTCAGGTCTGTCATGGTCTTACAGATATTAATTTATTCTGTGATTAATTTGTGTACTAAAGCACAGCAGGAAGAACATACGTACTGTTCACATGCACCGAGAGATTATGTACAGTAGCAGATCTCTGGCCTGTCTAGTCATAGGTTGTTGGCCATGACAACTGTGCCAGGTATGAGTTCCATCTTGTGGAGCAGATCTTAAATCCACAGAGAAAGTGGTTGGCTACTTCCAAGACATTCATGCCACTGCTGCATCAGTGGGCATGCCTTGTCAGACAAGTCATTATTATGAACTCAGGGTTCACAGATAGATACAACTGACGATTTCTTTTCTTCTTTGGTAGAATGTATAATATCTTCCAGCACCATGAAACCTAGCAACTGGAGATAAAACTTTCAGGTGAGTAATAGCTTGATTTCTCCATATTTGAAGGTTACATATGTGGTGTCTTCAGCAATGGGGTCTTTCTGTCATGTTCTGGAGAGAAATGGCATTAGTTTATAATTTTTGAGGTCTACGGGACCTCACTGGCCAACAATTCCAAGACAGGTAACTCATTCCTGACACCGAACTTTTTATTTGTTAGCCACTGGTGTCTAGTAGTGGCATTGCTGCCCCATTTTAGGGTAACCCTATTTAAGCTATTTTTACATATGTATGTTTATATTTTAGGAAGTTTCTGCAGTACTAGTTTTTCACATGACTTTTTGGGAATGTCTTTAGTGTTACTTATCTCTTCCTGTTTCCGTCCTCCACCTTAGCTTCTAACCGCCCCCATTTGATCCTTCTTGTTTCATTATTCCTCCTTCCTCCTTCATATTCCCACATTCTATCTCCTTCTACAGAGATACTTGCTCACCCATATTCATACTGTTCTACTCACAATAGCCAAGAGATGGTAACAGTCTAGATGTCCACCAAAAGGTGAATGAATAATAAAAATGTGGTATATAGGGCTGGAGAAGATGGCTCAGTGGTTTTATTCCTAGCATCTACATGGCAGCTCACAACCATACATAACTATAGTTCCAAGGTATATAACATTTTCTTCTGGCCTCTGTGGGTATCAGGCATGCAAGTGACACATAAATATGAATGTAGGCAAAATACCCATACACATTAAAAAAGTTTTTCACATTTACACAATGGAATACTATTCAGCCATCAAAAACAAAATTATGAAATTCTCAGATAAATGAATGGTACTGGAAACAATTATTCTGAGTGTGTTAATCCTCACCAGAAAAATGTCATCTGTTGTCTCTGATTCATGAATTAGCTTTGAACTTTTAGATGTGTGTGTCTTATTTGAAATACTCACAGACATCAGTAAACTACTAAAAGACCTTCGAGGAGTTTCAATGGAGTGTAGACAGAACAGGGCCATTTTAAAAATACAGGTTCTCACTCATGTATCTCAGGCTGATCTGGAACTTTCTAAGGCAATTGTCTTGGTTTAGCCTCCCAAGTGCCTGGTGTATAGGTATGTAACAACATCCCTATCCATTTTTGTAGTACGGATTGTGAAAGTCTATTTGGACTATAAAACTTCCTTTACACTTGATAACCTTTTATTGCTTAGCGTATCATCAAGGCTTGTTGAGAACCTATGTAGGTTACTTGAAAATAAAAAATAAGCTTCTCACATTCTTTTCTTTCTCTTCATCCCACAGGAGTGATTTAAATAGCATCCACAATGTTATGTCGAGCTGACATTTCAGATGAAGATCAGTGGTGCTAACGGTTGGGAAAGAATCACAGGAGACAAGTGATAACCCGAGTTCTTTAAGCCAACAGTATCATGAAAATAACACTGAGCTACGAGCAGGAAGCCAGCTTCTAGATCTGGCTGTGCTCCTAAGGGTAAGCTTCTTGTCACATTCCTTCATTATTGAATGAGCTCCTTAATCCCCTCAAATTCAAATATATTATGTTTTATAGACCAATACGTACTTTTTAAACAAGACATAGGGAATCTGTATCTTCCTTCAGATTCTATTCAGGCCTATAGCTTTTAATACTAATAATATATTCAAACTAGATAACAAGCAGATGCTAAAGATAGATGCGTGGGACCATCCTAGTCTCCAATTATGATGTTCTAACACGGATTCTTGAACACATAAATAATATGTAGTTGTTTAATGGTACTTCCTATTAAATTTCTAAGGGCTTTAACATTTATGCTTCTAAGATAGTAACTGTCTTTTTTTCTTTCCCCTCAAACTCTGTTAACATGGAAATAAAGGGATATTTTTATTTTGTAAGTTTTCTAAGAATCCATGTCATTTGTATCTCTAAGATTTTAGAAAAATTGATATCCTTGTTGTGAGAACCAGACACATTCTTTTCCGTCAGGAGTCAGATTATGTAACAAAAACCCAGCACAGGCATGAGAAGCCCTCTTTTGAATGATTGGTCAAGGTTGTTTAAGAGACTCCCCAAACATATAGGCTATTGCTACTGTTCTTGGTTACTTCCCAGAGGTGGGAAATAATTCTCTATTGCTGACGACACCATGCAGTTCAGACACGGGGCTTAAAAGCTCCTGATGTGAACTGTCCTGAAAGCCTTTTCCCTGAGGACTAGCTTTATGGAACCAGAAGGAAACTTACAAAGGAGGGAAACAACCAAAGTCCTACCCAGGTAGGATGTCTATGAGCCACAACAGTGACCAGCATGGTAAGATAACCCTAAGGATACAATAATGTGCAGATACCTCAGTGGTAAATGACAGCTTTATAATTGGACTTAAGACTCACTCAACAAGAAGGAAATCATGCCTGGTACAGACAACTAAACCAACTACCCAAGGCTAGTAAAGTTATGGACCTTGGAGGAGAACTTACAATTGCTATTTTATTAAACCAGCATAATCCCCAAGTATAGTTTAAATATTTGTCCTCCTCAACAGGTCCTTTATGTGACAGTAGTGTCATTTAGTAATTTAATCTTAAAATAAAAAATGCTTCTATTGACATATTTTCTGATCTATAGCACTACACAAACTCCGTATACATTATTTAAGTTTAAATTGATGCAAATTAAAATTTCACATATCCTGAGAAAAATAGAAATATCATTTTGAAAGATTTCCCTGAAAGAGACATTCTTTTATGTAACGATTGCAGTATGTTTCCTTGACAACATTGCTGCTAAGACTGTCTCCTTGAGGCAATAAAGAATCTGTGGTGAGTGACTGATGTCGCTGTTAAATATAGAAAATGTGAATGCACCATGTGTAGCTAAACATGTCACTATCGTCATATAACAACATACTAGTTAGTTAGATTAAATGTTTGTTTTAGAAGATAAAACTCACCAAACAGGAAGCTTTGAAAAGTAAAATAATGGAGCAATTTACAGAGTAAATAGATGTGTTAATGTGACTGGCATTTCAAATGGAATCAATACAGACCTCACCTCAGCCTTTTCCAAACAGGAACATAAACACCATTAAATGAGACATTTCTTTAGTGTTGAGCTGTGAACTCAATTTAGGTGCTGTTTGATTGGTAGGAATCTTGGAAGTAATAATTGAATGGAGAAAGGAGTGTGACTCTGTGTAGTGAATAGTACCAACATTCTGCCATCATCTCACTTTCACAGATGAAGACAAGACATTTTAAAATATTAGCTTTCTCTTGCCATGGGGTTGAGACTGAAAGTCATCTGTTTTCTAGATACTTCCCAGGAAGGATTTTCCTAGTGTTACAATCTAATATTTAGTATAATATGTGTGATGAATGCCCCATTTTGGAGTCAGGAAAAATAAAAGGCAGCCAAACTCTTCAATTATGCGAGGAAATCTAGAAAGAAAATACTGTTTTTAAATACTATTTTTTAAAAGCACATACATGACTAACCCATTACAGCTGTACGTTAACACTAAAATGACTATGTTTCAATATGACTTCCTACCATGACGACTTACGGCTGATCCAACAATTACAAAGTACAGAGACCACTGTTGCCTACGGGAAGCAAAATTGTGGATGTGAATAGTTATGGAATAAGAGAAGATGGCACTGGCCTAAAATCACAGTTTTAAAATCACATCAAGGTGATTACCAGCTTGAAGTGGGATAAAAGTACAACGTTAAGCAGGAGTCAAGGCAGATTGTTTTGTGTTGCAAACCTTGAAGCTGCAATGGCTGCTGAAAGTAAAAAGAATGAAAAAAAAGTCCCTTCCACAAAAGGAACTAGCATGCTAGCTCTCTAGTCCTAACCCTCATTCAACAGCAAGAGAGTGCTATCAAATAAGTACTACCCCAGTGATGTCTGTAGGCTTCTTGTGGCTGAAGCAAATGCTTCACTAGCTTCTGAGTTAGCAACTAAAGAGCCTGGTACACAATAGAATCAAAAGAGTTGTTTCAGGCGGTTGTGAGTCTTCCAATCAGGAAGGTGGAACCCAAGAAGGCTACTCATTGACATCCCTGACACTGTTAGCTTACCTGGTTGACATGAAGTTGGGCTAAAATCCAAAAGGTCATACTTATTGGGTGGCTATGCTCACCACTGTACCACCAATGCTATATCATGGCCTAGGTCTTGGCAATCATTTACTTGTATTCTACAATTTTGGTTCATAATTACTAAAATGTTGATTAATATAACTCTTTACCCAAACATCAACGCACTTTTGTATTTTCCCATAAACCCCAATGTATCATTAAGAACCAACCTTTAAAAGTAATATGTTTTTTTAATTATCTGTTTTATTCTTGGAGGATTATAGCATAATTACATAATTTCCCATTCCTGTTTCAATCTTTTTTTTTTTTTTTTGGTTTTTCGAGACAGGGTTTCTCTGTGTAGCGTTGCGCCTTTCCTGGGACTCACTTGGTAGCCCAGGCTGGCCTCGAACTCACAGAGATCCGCCTGGCTCTGCCTCCCGAGTGCTGGGATTAAAGGCGTGCGCCACCACCGCCCGGCTCCTGTTTCAATCTTTAAGCCACTTTTCTTGATTTCTTTCAGAATTGTGGCATCTTTTATCATTAAATATATACACATTCATAAATTCATATACACAACCTGTTCAGTCTGTATAATACTTTCATTTGATAGTACCTAGAACATGTTTACAATGCACCAGGTACTTATTAAAAACGTTCAAAGTATTTACTCATTTAAGTATGAAGGATCTTAAAGAAAGATGAAGGGAGATAAATGTAGTGAGTAAAGCAGAGCAGGATATATAGACTAGGACCTAGGGCATTTGAAAGGCTCATTCCTAGTGATTCCTATAAATGGTAGTAATCTTCAATGTTACATCCAAACTGCTAGGCAATGGTAAATGCCATCCATTTTCTCCATCTACGTGGATGAATAGTCACTACAAGAGAGAGGAGGACTTGGAATCTCACACTGAAACTCTTGCTATAACCTCGTACTTTCAAGTATAGTGAACTGAACATAGTTCTTATTGGCTCAATCACTGTCAAGAAATCAAAGGAATTCTAGTCAGTTTCTGAGTTGAGGCATGCTCTTCATGATTTAGATACATAGATGTGACTAGATGACTAGATATATCTATGTGAATTTAAACATGAAATACAGATTTTATGTTTATATATCTCAATGAGTAGATTTAACTTGATTTTGTTTGAGATGTTTGCAGGAAAACACATAACAAGTCACCTTACAAAAGGCTAATGAAATTAGGCTTAGTTTGGTCTGTTTTGGCTCATGTTACAAAATTCACATTCTATTTATATAGCAAAATATTATTCTGAGTGCACACTGTAAGAATTCCACACTAGAAGGCTTTGTGTACCACCATAAGAGGAAGTCATACGTTTCTCCATAAGTGACACTGTCTTTTGTATTCCTGGACTGTATTTTATGCTTTTAGAAGCATGAAATTTTGAGTTGCATAAAGAATGCATTTTATGAAGAATTTTAATAGGAATTGTTTCATATAGCAATTTCTCCTATAAAATAATGTAAATTATTAACTAATAACTTTTTGTTACAATATATATTTCACAAAGCAATGTATTATCAATACCATCTTAAAAATATTTTCCTTGCCATTAATAAAATGAATTTTTATTCAGCCTAATAATCATAGATTAATAATATTGCCATGCCTTTTTTCTTCCTTCCCTTGATTAATACAGTTATAAGAATTCTGTATTTCATATATTCATAATACATTCCACAATGTGAGCATGTTCCAAACACTCAGTAATTATCTTCATGGCACATGCCATCTATCAAGTAATACTGTCAACATTATGCTATTTTTTTCTTTCTTTGATTAAAATTTTATTGTGTGTGTGTGTGTGTGTGTGTGTGTGTGTGTGTGTGTGTGTGCGCCATGATATGCATGTGGAGGTCAGAGGACAACTGTATGGGTTAGTTCTCTCTTTTTACCAGGGACTAGGGACTGAACTCAGGTCATGAGGCTTCCATGGCAAGCGCCTTTACCTGTTGTGTTATTTTGGCAGCTTCAGTATGCCATTTATTTAGTTACTTACTTATCCAAACAATGTATATTTATCAATTGTACAATATGTGCTGTGTCATAGAGAGGTACTGATGAGCCAAACAGTCATTGTTTCTTCCTTCATAGAGTTTGCATCCTAGCTCTTATGTAGAAATATGACTCTAGAAAGATCTGAGATTGATTTCTTTATTGTAGCCTAGTTCATCAATCAGCGAAAATTATATTTCCCCCCATAATACATATTCTATTTTTAAAACAAAAGAACACAATCATTAATTTGCAATTTCCTTAGAGTATAGGAGATAAGACAAAATACAGTCTTACAAAATTTTGTCATATTCTAAAAAACAATCTTAGTGCACATACAAAAAGCATTGAGTTCCATAAGAACCCAAACAGCAATGATCCTGGTTTTGAAATCTTTTAATCACCCTGCACCTACTGTTATTAAAACCAAGAAATCAGTGTAAAAATCTCCTGAGATAAAATCAGTTATGACATGTTAATAAAACTTGCCTTCATTTGACAAATTTTATGATAATGTCAAGAGTTGTCACTATGTGCTCTTTATCTGAAAATAGATTTTTTCCCATGGTAGCAAAAATTACTGTTCTTGAAGCTATAAGTAGAAACTGAAGCAAATAGTAGTACATTGGTTTCACTGTGTGGACCAAGGATGCCATGGAAACTTGCAGCTTAATGCAATAACGGTTACAAGCTCTGAGAGTTATTCAGTTTCCATGAGTTTGTAGGCTTTTTTTATTTCTTTTGTTGTTGAACTCCAGCTTTAAGGCCATGATGGTCTGATAAGACAGAGAGGGTTGTTTAAATTATTTTGTATCTGTTTAGTCTTGCTTTGTGACCGAGTATGAAGTCAATTTTAGAGAAAGTTCAATCAAGTGCTGAGAAGGAGGTATATTCTTTCGTGTTTGGGTGAAATGTTCTGTTGGTATTTGCTAGGTCCATTTGAGTTGTAACATCAGTTAGTTCCATTATTTCTCTGTTTAGTTTCTGTCTGGATGACCTGCTCATTGGTGAAATTAGGGTGTTGAAGTCTCTCACTATTAATGTATGGGGTTTGATGTGTGATTCAAGGTTTAGTAATTTTTTTTTTTTTTACCACTGTGGGTGCCTTGTACTTGGAGCATGTTAAGAATTGAGATGGCATTTTTGGTGTTTTTTTTTTCCTTTGATAAGTAGGAAGTATCCTTCACCATTTCTACTGATTAATTTGGGTTAGAAGTCTATGTTGTTAAATATCAGAATGGCTACACCAACTTGTTTCTTGGGTCCATTTGCTTGGAATATCTTTTCCAACCCTTTAATCTGAAGTAATATATATTTTTGGTGTTGAGATGTGTTTCTTGTATGCAGCAAAAGGATGGATCCTGTTTTCACATCCATTCTGTTACCCTGTGCCTTTTTAGTGGGGAAGTGAGTCCATCCATACTGAGAGATATTGATGACCATTGATTGTAAATGCCTGTCTCCAATAGAGCAGCAGTCTTATTCCAGAGTTTTGGGATGGGATATGGAGCCCAGGGGAGGGGATGTAGTTGGGGATAACTCGGCAGACTTTAAGAAGTTTTAGCAGGCAATGTGTGGTGTTTACCTCAGGTTCTAGTACCAGTGTGATCTCAGGTAGAGCAGTAGTATTCTTCCAGAGTTTTGGGCTAGGATATGGAGCCCAGGAGAGGAAGCTCAATATCTGTTTTTTTTAAAATTAACTTTTATGGAATATTCCTTTACACTGTGTGAATATATGTCATTGTGATTTGGTTTAATAAAGAAGCTGACTAGCCAATAGCTGAATAGGATAAAGTTAGGCAGGAGAGCTGGTGTGGGATGTCCTTCCGTACGCTGTGAATATGTGTTGCTCTCATTGGTTAATGAATAAAACTGCTTTGGCCTATGGCAAAGGTGAGAAATCCCAACAGAGATAAGAGAGAAGAAGGGTAAAGTCTGAGAGAAGATAAACAGATGCCTACGGAGCAAGATGCCAGCAGAAAGGTAATGCCATGGTCACATGACAATACATAGATTAATAGAAATGGGTTAATACAAGTTTTAAGAGCTAATTCACAATAAGCCTGAGCCATTGGCCAAACACATATAATTAATATAATTTACAATGGCCACTGGACATGGTGAGACAGAAAAGCCTCCCTTACAGAGAGCCAAACTGAGAATGATGGGAAGAAGTGCAGAGTCAGAGAACTCACCAGCAGGTTCAGAAAGAAGCAAGATAGGCATGCCATACTGAGAAAAGGTACCAAATAATGTGGCAAACCATAGATAAGAAATATGGGATAACACAAATTTAAGAGTTAGCTATTAACAAATGAGCTATTGGCCTAGCATTTGTAATTAATATTAAGTCTCCATGTCAGCTATTTGGGAACAGGCAAGTGGGACAGAAACTTCTGCCTACAAAATTTCACTGATAAATAAAAAATTCACAAATGAAAGACCTGATAATGTGGAAAATAACATTGATGCTTTTCATGAAACCAAGACCTACTATCCATGGGATCCACCCAGCAATCACCCTAGTGGATAAACATCCAAAGGAAGCAGCTAGCATGTCAGAGGTTTGCTCACATGCCCACAGCAGGGACATTCAAAATAGCAAAGAAATGGAAGCTGCCAAATGCCTGTCAGCTAGTGAATGAAGAGGGACATGGTGGCCACACAGGGGAAAACTCTTCAGCCACATAAATTTCTAGTTACAAAGCTAGATGCAATGCTAACTTTCAGCAACTACTGAACACTGTCTATACATTAGTAGCAGTAATGTGTGGCTTATATTGTACTTCCTAGTGATGTTTTTCTGTTCACTCTTCTGATGACCACGCTGCTCCATGTTTCAGTTTTAATGCAGATATTCATGGTAACAGGGCCTCTTCCAGAGAATGAACTTCCTAAAGACATAATTTAGGTTCTTTATGGGATGGGAAAGGACAATGAGAGATCTGAATCCTCACCAGCAACCAGTGGGCAGCTAGGCTCACATGACTTACATTGTCAGAAACTTGAAGCTACAGAACCTGGGAGAGATTGGGCAGGCTGGAAAGTGGCACAAATGTTCAGCTCATTGAAAAGCAAATTCATGGGGGAATTTAACCTGAACTACCTGTAACTGAGTTTTAACAGAATTAACACATCAGCATACCATTTGGTGCTAATCTGGATGACTTTAAAATTAACTCCTCTTTATATTCTAAATTCAGGATTTTAATCAGGTTTGGACAGACTTTGTCCTTTCAGCCCCAATAGAGGGTCATACTTTGTGTAGAGAGGACAATTTCTCACAGTAATTAACAGGCAAGTCTGTCTGTATCCAAAGATTGCCACATATAACCTGTGTTTCATAGTGGACAGCCAGAAACAGCCACAGTGAGCCCATGGGGAGAGTTGTGGATACAGCTCTGTATGCTGTGAATGTGTTGCTCTGATGGATTGATAATGCTGATTGGCCAGTAGCCAGGCAGGAAGTATAGTATAGGTGGGACAAGAGACAGGAGAATTCTGGGAAGTGGAAGGCTGAGTCAGGAGACATTGCCAGCCGCCACCATGAGAAGCATGATGTAAGATACTGGTAAGCCATGAGCCACATGGCAAGGTATAGATTTATAGAAATGGCTTAATTTAAGATATAAGAACCAGATAGCAAGAATCCTGAGCCATTAGGCCAAACAGTTTAAATAACATAAGCGTCTGTGTGTTTATTTGGGTCTGAGTGGCTGCGGGCTCAGGTGGGACTGGAGAAAACTCCAGCTACAAGGGAGGATAGCACATGGCCAGGCTCAACACAGGACACAACAGTGGCTACTCCTTCACCTGCTGTAAAAGCCTGTCCTTCCATCAGGCACTCTGACTTCCCACAATCTCCAAATGACACCCACTGGGTCCTCATGCTCATGAGTCATGTTACATGGGAGGCTATCTCAATGCAAACACACACAGTGTGACTCCCTTAAAACATCCTCATGTCAGAAGTTTCACTTTCTGTCTCCAAGGACACAGGGAGGCTAATTCAGGCAAAGATTTCATGCTTTTCTCTATTAATGGCTGGGCCATACAGCATTTTGAGTCATTACAAAGAATGTACAGTGGCCCCATGGTCATGAGTGCCCAGCAATCCCCAGTGGGGGGTGTCATCCTTGTTTATACCTCCACATCCCTTCTTCAGAAACACTGGAAACCTGGTGGATGAGAGACTGTAGCTCCAGTACAACTGAAGCATGGACTTGACAAAGAGTTTCAGGTCAGAGCAGGCTAACAGAACCAGCTAATCACTGCATAACCTATAAGTGCATGGGGACAGAGGGCTTGACACAATTCTGGACAGCATGATCATTCACTCACACAGTTATTTGGGTGGAAGGTTGGCTGAGGATGGCACAAGGAAAAGCAGGTGCTCCCAGGAGTCTATACTTCACAAGCTGGGCTCTGCCTGCTATCGAGGGCTAAAGGGGGTCCAGCCCCTCCATAGTCCCCTCCAAGGGTCCAGGAAGAATCTATAACCAGCTGATATTTTAATCTTTGATGAAATGAAATGAATCTGTGTACACGAAGCTCCTTAGTCCATACACTTTATTGTTCTGTGTCAGTTCTCTCTCTACACAGCTTCTATTCTGCTCGCATGCCCATCTCCTTTCTTGCCTGATTTCTCTCTACATTTGTCTGCTGTCCCCTCTAAGTTCTATCTTAATTCTCTCATATTAGTTCTGTCCCATCTAGGTTCTCATCCATCTAGTTCTTTCCCATTTTAGCTCTTGACTCATCTCCTTCTTTCTCATCTTGTTCTTCCTCATCTTGTTCTTCTCTATCTGTCTCTCCTTAATCTTCCATCTTGTTCCTCTAGTACTCTCTTCTAGCCCTTTAATCTAGTTCCTCTCTAGTTCTTACCCATCTAGTTCTTTCATTCTCTTTTCCATCTCGTCTTCAAGTTTTCTCTTCAAAATCCTCCTCTGCATCTCCTTATACTCCTCAGTTCTTCATCCTCAAGTTCTCTAGGGTATTCAGTTATAAACCCAAGCAATAGCAATCCTCCCCCTCCAGCCAGGTCACCAGGCTTGAATTCCTACAGGGTCATAAAGGCAGGTAAGAATTTTCCTCAGGCAGTGACCACCAGACTTTCTTTTACAACCCAAAAGGGGAGTGGTAAAGGAGGAGCTCAACTGAGAGCTAATGATCGGTTAGTATATCAGAAAAAGGGAATTTGTGTGCTCAAACTACGTTCTTAGAAGTGGTTAGGTAAGAAGTTAGCAGTCTATAATGTTAGTAAGGATGTATAAGAAAGGAGGGTCTTACCTCAAATCGCACAAGAAATAAAGCTATCTGCCTGACTTAGGAGACAGGTGTTGTTTCCTTAAGGGTGTTATCTTAGGTCAGGAGATCATTTGGTGTTGGATGCTTGATAGGTATTTTAGATAAATACACTGTTAGGAGTTCTTGGAAGTACACAAGAAAATCATTTTAGGAACCAGCTTATGTATATACAAAAGCTAAAATATCACCAAGACTTCTTAAGCCATGGCTTCACCTTTGGAAAAGTCCTTGACTTTTCCAAGTAGTAGCTTTTGTGATAGTAGCTGAATTCCATTACGTTTTCCTGTGGTTTGCTGCAGTCTGCAACACCATCTATGGTGATTCCTGCACACAGTATATAGTAATTCACTACTCATCTATGGACTTTTATACTGTTCACTCTGAGTGACAGCAATGAACCATGATGGCTGTACAGAATCTTAGATGATGAGGCAGAGTGTGAAGTTCAGAGATTTGAGACAAGGAAGGAACATTGTCAATTGTGTTCTGTGGTGATATTTTGTGTGTGCTCTAACAAATACAGCTTGCCTGAAGATCAGACGGTAGAGCTAGCCATTAGCTAACCATAGAGGTCTAGAGTTCTGTCTAGACAAGGAGACAGGAAGTAATATGGCTAGGTGGAGAGAGGAATATAAGGCAGGCTGAGACAGATTGGTCCCTGTTTATTCTGAGGAGTTGTGGAGGTAAGAGGTGATTATGGCTGCTCCCTTACTGCTCTTTCAGCATTTACTCCTTTATTTGACTCTGGGTTTTTATTATTGAGACCAAATAGAGTTCCTGCTACATCTGGTGTCCAACTTTGGGGCACAAATTCACAAAAAAGCCATGTGCCTGCGTCTTTGTAGACATCAGCACAGGCCAGAGCTCCACACAGCCAGAGTCACTACCCTGTCAGCTAGGTTTTCCTCTCTTTTTTCCCCCTAGGCCTCTGAGTGAGTTTGGAATGTTTTCTGTAAGAGCCTCTCTGCAAAAAACTTCACAGGTGAGTGGGCTCAATACACTGCTGGAGTTAGCCCCTCAACACCAGCCAGCTCTGCTGTTAGGCAGTTTCTGCCATATGTGTTTCTTCCCCATGACTGCTTGTGTGTGTTTTTCAGACAGCAGGTTCCCTCTCCCGGTGAGTTGTGGGTCTTCTCTGTACTCGTTCCTCAGGCTGCTGCCTTGATACCTGCTCCGGCTTCTATTGTTCTACAGCAGCAGTCAGCCTCATACTTCACCACCATCTGCATTGTCATTATTGGCAGCTTTGGTGAGATAAATGAGATTTCTTAAAGGGAGGAATTAGTTAAAAGAGAATGCTTTTCTCCCATTAAAAAAATGGGAAACGCCGGGCGGTGGTGGTGCACGCCTTTAATCCCAGCACTCGGGAGGCGGAGGCAGGTGGATCTCTGTGAGTTCGAGGCCAGCCTGGGCTACCAAGTGAGTTCCAGGAAAGGCACAAAGCTACACAGAGAAACCCTGTCTCAAAAAACCAAAAAAAAAAAAAAATGGGAAACACTATTATAATGGAGGGAGTTAGGTCTCTGTATGATAATATGCTGGATGGTTTGAAAATAGAACAATTAAATGAGGGGATAATTAATTTAGAGGGATTTATTTAATGTCAATTATAAACATCAGTTTTATCATTTTTGCTTTATCACTAAAATGTTGGTTAATATGAGTGCTAAGATACAAGTTTATAAAAACTTACTAAAACAGATCATAGAGATATTCAGAAACAGGCAGGAATTTAAAGGAGATTCAATCTCAGCATTGCATTATAGGGTTAGAGAGGAATAGCCTCAGGTTTTCAAACAACCAACTTAAATTTATCAAGTAACCTTACAGGAACTGCCAAATGATAGATAACCCAAGGCTGTGTTAGAGCTGATGTACTTTTGTGCAAATGTTAGATTTAAGGAGATTCAAGGAAGTGATAATTTCATATGGCATGCATTTACCTTTTGAGAAGCAGATATTAAACACATGATCAACTTGAAATAGAATTATCCTTCAAGATAATGGAGAGACTTGGCTACATCAGTCTTGGAGCCTGGTCCTCAATTACAGTGGAGGCCCTGGTGGGAAGATAAGGTTAAGACTATTGAACAACAAAATAGGGCTAGAGGTATGGAAGTCTCCCAAGACCAATTTCTTGGAGAGGGAGATTATGCTAATGTACAAAGGCAATCTCTACATGATGACCACACTCTGCATTTATGCCATGCAGCAGCTTTGAATGCTTGGGACAGAATTGAAGAAGTAGAAAAGAAAACTGAGTCATTTAGGTATACAGGATTCAAAAGAACCCTTCACTGATTTCTTACAAAGATTGACCTCAGCAGTAAATAAATAGAATGCTACTAAATTCAGAAGCTAGATAAATAATAATTGAATATCTTGCTTTTGAAAATGCTAATGATCAATGCAAAGAGGTAATTAGGCCATTGAAGGCAAGATCATCACCCTTGGAGGAATGGATCTGAGATACAATAAATAAGGAATCTCATAATCATGATGATACTTGGAAAGGAGAGGTGATTTCCAGAAGTTTGAAGAAAAATCTAAATGTCAAGTGTTTCAATTGTGGTATACAAGGTCACCTAAAAAGGGACTATAAACAGGGTGCTTCTAGAAACAATGTTTTTTTTCTTGGATAATCCAAAGAGAATGCCCTTCCCTTCTGGAGTATGTAGAAGGTGTAACAAAGGCAGACATTGGACTAATGAATGTAGATCAACAGAGGACAGTCAAGGTAACCCTTTGCCATTGGGAAATGTTTTGAAGGGCCTCTTGCTGGCCCCCAGGTCAATTTCAGTTCAGTCATTTTCTATCATCACGGAAGAAACTATTTCCCAGAGCAATTAAAGAACTTATTGCCTATTGTAAAAAACCATACTGCTCTGGATGATAGAACAGCTATAGAAAAGAGAACAAAAATATTCAGGAGATACCATGAAGCAAATATTTTTGCAAACTTCTATAGATGAACAAAGATCAAAATTAAAAATATGAATAAATGATGTCATCATTGAAGGTCTTGTAGACACAGTTACAGATGTAACAATAATTGTAGCAAAATCTTGGCATCCAAATTGGCCTTTTCAGAGAGAATGTACAGTTTTTAGGGATTGGAACACCAGCTCAGAAAAAAACAGAGCATAATAAGGGTTGAATGTATAGGGTCAGAAGGACAGAGAGGAAAATTAAAGCCATATGTGGCTAACATAGCAATGAATTTATGAGGACATGATTTGTTACAGCAATGGAATACCCAGATTAACATTCCTACAATCTCAGAAACAAAAGATAAATTAATGTATGTTTCTGGGAAAAATATTAGAAGGTATTATAAAGAAAAGTCACTGATCATTCAGGTTTCACAAGAAAATGGCATAACAGCTGCTAAACTTAAAAAGGCACCAACAGCCCTACCTTTAAAATGGTTAAAGAACAAGCCTGTATGGGTTGAGTAATGACCTTTAACGTCAGAGAAATTGCAGGCCTTAGAACAGCTGGTACAGGAGCAGCCAAATGCTCAACAGATTGAAGACTCAAACAGCTTTTGGATTTCTCCTGTATTTGTTATTAAAAAGAAATCTGGAAAATGGAGTTAACCAATCTAAGAGCTGTTAATAAGGTAATTAAATGAATGGGTCTCTACAGCCTTGAGTTCCTTTGCCTTTTCTATTACCTAAAAGATAACCTCTTATGGTTATTGATATAAAGATTGTTTCTTCACCATACCTTTACAAGAAAAGGATAGAGAAAAATTTGCCTTCACAGTGCTAACTTATACTAATTCTCAGCCTGTTAAGAGATATCAATGGAAGCTTGTCCCACAGGGAATGTTAAATAGCCCCAGCCTGTGCCAATATTTTATACAACAGCCATTGGAAATGATACATAAGTGTTTTCCTCAACCTATAGTTTACCATTATATGGAGGATATTTTACTAGCTGACTCAAATGTAGATACTTTAGAAAGAATGTTTAAAGAAGTAAAAAAAAAATGTCTTGTTGGGGATTACAAATTGCTCCTGAAAAAATACAAAGAGGAGATTCTCTTAATTACTTAGGGTATAAAATAGGTCTATAAAAAATTCAACCCCAAAAGGCACAAATTAGGAGAGATCAATTGTGGACTCTTAATGACTTTCAAAAACTGCTAGGAGACATTTCCAATCTATGGTCCACTATTGAAGTAACAACTCAATAACTGAGTAATTTGTTCCAAACCTTAAAAGGTGACAAGGACTTAAATAGTCGAAGAGAATTATCAGTGGAAGCTTAGAGAGAAATGGCTTTGGTGGAAAAGAAAGTACAGGATGCATATGTGGATCATTTGGATCCAGAGCTTGATTGCATTCTAGTTATTTTGCCCTCTATGCATTCTCCTACAGGAATATTAATGCAGAGGGAAGATATTATCTTAGAATGGATCCTTTATCACATAAACAGAGCAAAAAATTAAAAACTTATGTGGAAAATGGCTCTGAGTTGATTCTAAAAGGAAAACTGAGACTTCCTCAATTAGCAGGAATAGACCCAGCAGAAATTGTAGTACCTTTTACTAATGCTGAAACTGACTTACTAGGGGATAAAAAAATGAACATTGGCAAAGAGCTTGCAGTAATCTTTGGGGAGAGATTAACAACAAATATACCAAAAGCAAGATAATTCAACTTATAAAGAGAACTGATGGGATTCTTTCTTATATTGTGTGAGGAACACCCATTTCTGGAACCCCTACATTTTATACAGGTACAAACAAATCAGGAAAGGTAGATTATAAATTAGGAAATTTAAGTAAAGTGGCTGAAAGCCCTTATGATTCTGTCCAAAAGTCAGATTAGGTGCTATTCTCATGGTATTAATGGAGTTTACAGAACCTCTTAACATAGTTACTGGTTCTCAATATGCAGAAAGAGTTGTTTTACAGCCAAAGATGCATAACCGTAATGTTGCAGAAGAACCTTGGGTGACTGTCCAGGCAGCCAGCTGTTCCTGTCATTTCTCACATTTTTTTGGAAATCATTGGCTTGCACTTCCTGCTAACTCAGGTAATATTATTTCCTTCTCGGGTCTCTGATAGAGTTGAAGACTTTATAGTTACAGCTATAGTTTTCCTTGTTACCTGATTCAGAAAAGAAATTCACTAAAGAGGTGTAAAATCAGTAGGATTGAGAGACATTAAAAGATAGTTTTGGTAATGCAAGTTAGAATAGAAAGTGAATTAGGTACAACATTTTGGAGTCACCAAAATAGGATCAGTAATAGAGTATTTTCTCAATACATCAAATATTAATGGACTAGACATTGTTGATATATTTATGCCTGTATATATTTCATATATTTATTATATTTATTGTATATAGTTTGCATATATTAGTTATAACCTTTTTATTTTAGACAAAAAGGGGGAAATGTGGTGATATTTTGTTTGTGCTCTAACAAATAAAGATTGCCTGCAGGTCAGAGGGTGGAGCTAGCCATTAGTTAACCAGAGAGGTCTGGAGGTCTGTATGGCCAGGAGACAGGAAATGATATGGCTGGTTGGAGAGAGGATCCCCTTTTCGGTCTGAGGAGTTGTGGAGGTAAAAGGTGACTTTGACTGCTCCTTTACTTCTCTGATCTTTCAACATTTACCCTGATATCTGGCTCCAGGTTCTTATTAAGACCAATTTGAATTAGCACTACAGCGTTCCTTCTCTCAAGGCTGATGGTACCAATGGGAAAATGGAAGGCTGACAGGAGATGCATATAGATGATTCCCAGGGAAGGGTCTATGATAAATGCCTCTACATAATTCCCCAGAGCTAAGTGCTTCTGGGGATGCTTGCAGAGCAGAGAACAAGGATGGGCCATGCTGGGAGAGGCCTGAGACCTGATGTCCTTTGTGATTCTCAGAATGAGG
This sequence comes from Peromyscus eremicus, assembly GCF_949786415.1. Taxonomy (NCBI): domain Eukaryota; kingdom Metazoa; phylum Chordata; class Mammalia; order Rodentia; family Cricetidae; genus Peromyscus; species Peromyscus eremicus. The sequence continues at coordinate 38,687,897 of NC_081435.1, forward strand.
TGAGGTGAGGCCTCTGTGACCTCACAGGGTTAATCCCCGCCCTACTAACAGCAGCAGTCTTGGCCTGAGGCGCAACTCAGTGTCCACAGAGGAGGACTGGGAGTCAAAGCTTGCCCATGTGTCTGGGTAAGTTTGGGCTGTTTCCTAGGACGGACACTACCCAAATTAATTTGGGTGACTCACTCAGTGGGAGGCACTTCTACATTGGGGTTTTAAATGGGGAGACCAAAACATAATGAGGTACTTGAGATGTCTTTTACTTAGAATAGCTCATCCTAAGAAGAGCTGGAAACAGCAGGGATCAGGGGTCCCATAGCAGTGGGAATGGCCACTCAAGTATCTAGAGAGAGAAACCCCTGGACTCACCAGGGAGAGGGGTCTTGGAATGAAGCCACATAGATGTGTCTGGATCAGGACTCCAGCCTCCAGCCTAGGTAAGGAAGGACGGAAGGTTCCTGTTTACATGCCTCAAAATGACCATCATTCATAGTTTGTCTAGGGATGGTAGAGAAAGTCTATGGGGTACTGACGTCTGAGCTTTACTGGCAGTAGCAATCTTTTCATTTGTACTCAGATAGCTGACACAATATGGGAACAAACTCAATGTCACTATCACAGGAACACCATGGTAGCACTCTCCCCTCAAAGTCTGTACTTATATACATATTTTTCCTTAGCATGTGTGTTATTGGTGTGTTCCTGTCTGAAAGTTCACATCCATGTGTGAAAGTGCATGTAGATGATACTGAATAATGTTACATATCTTCCTCTACCAACATATATGAGACAGGGTAAATTTATGCTCAGCCTTTGTTAATAAGACGACATCATCACGTGTACAGGAGCCCACTTGCTAGGACAGTCTGCTCAGCACAGTGTGGAAAAGCATGGTCACACCTCATGCTATACTCATATACACAGGAAAAAGGTGTAGGGAGGTGTGGTCAGGCCTCTGTTACCTCATATAATAGCTCACTGCCATGGTAAAGGCTGTGGTCTCCATGGGAGAGAACTCTATTGGGGTATGCTAGGATTTAGATGGAACTGCGGGTGTGGATGAAAATTTGGGCTGAGTAGTGGGAGAAATCCACACAGGATTTTTGGGATGAAGGCCTAATTTAAACTCCTTGTGCTATTCTATGAGGTGGGGGTTAAAAAAGGTGTGAGACACAATGTGGCCCTTGAAGTGACCTTTAACAGGACCTGTGCTACAGCAGTAGCAAAAGTTGCAGTAAGTATCAGCAGATGTGTTCCAAGGACTAGCCAAACAAGGACTCAAGGAGATCATAGCCACTATTCACCAGAGAATGAGGTCACAGGATGACCCCAGCCTGTACCATGTGAAAAGACTTCAGGTTACAGACTGGGGCAGGATAAAGCTCTGTTGTTATGCCCCAAGCCAGGGACAACTGTCCTCTATGACAGCCCATAGTGTCCAGGCATGTCCACCTCCACCTATATTTTGTCAGAAAAGGTGAGAGCAGCTGAGGCAGAGTCAGCACCCATGTCAGGACTCCAGTTTCCAAACTGCAACAGGACGGAGCTCTGCTGTTACACTGTTCTCCAGTGAGTGGCATTCTCAGAGGTCATTGACTACTATGGGAGAGCCAGGTTGGGAAATTTCATGACAGTCTGCTTTCAGCGCTTTCCTCCTTCAAGATGCATTGAATGGTGGTGAAGGGACAAGCTGAAGGCCATATTTACCACAGGATCCTGCAGATGGCACTCTCCAAGTCTCTTGACTAGAGAAACTTCCTGATAAAATACATCAGCAGGAATGAAAGATCAAGATTTGAATGTTGCACACTGGGGCTGAGTATGACACATCCCCATGGCCTTGCTCTTCCCAGGGGTGGTGATCCCTGCAGGAGAAGAAAAACTGGTTGTGAGCCTGTTCCCCGGAAAGGGTCATAAGGGAAGCCCTTTGGTACTCCCCTTAATACCAGTCCAAAAGACACCCATGTGTTTGGACAGCCTTTGTGCTTTCCCAAACAGAGTGAGGCCTCTGTGACCTCACGTGAGGGTCACTGTCATGGTTATGGCTGTGACTTAGTTCTGAGGGCAGGAGAGTCCATTATAGTGGACTAGGATTTACACCCAGGAGAAGGTGGGTAGGGATCCATTTCAGGTAAATGACTGCAGAAAATTCTTTGGGTGAAAATGTGAGCTCACACCAGTGTGTGTACATGCAGGGGGCTTTATAGGAAAAGGGTGACTAAGTCACAATTCTGTATCATGGCTTTTTGATATACAAGACAGATGTGGTCTTAAGAAGAGTTGCATTAGAAAGGAGCAGAGAGACACCCTCACTGAGCATGGCTATACTTGATATGCAAGGAGAGGACACCATCCCCACACAGGAAAGAGGCCTTGTGAAGATCTGCACAGGCTCCAATGCATTAGCAAGACATCCTCTAGACACACGAAGGACTAAACTCTGTTGCTTCCTTTGACTCCTTGTGATATTCCATCATGGGATCTGATCATAGAATGGGATAAAAGACTGCATGGCCCCTTGTTGGGACTCTCTTAGCTCTCTCTATTAGAAGCAAGAATCTTCCCACATGAGCTCATGAAGCCTCTCCACCACAGGCAGAGGCAGATATACATCAGGAAAGACTTCCCAACCACCTTCTCTCCTACATATTTGATGTATTTGTATAATGTGTAATTTATTTCATCTGGACTGTGTGCTATATGTCTCTGTGTTCCTAAGGGACAGGTCAATGATGGTTTGATTATATTTGACATGACAGAAAAGGACACCAAGTATTTTCCTCTGTTAATATCCACCTGTCTATTTTTATTTTCAGAAAAACTGACCATAGACAAAGGCTAATGACAATGTAGTTTTGAACACACATGGACTCCACTGCCTGAAGCCTGAAGAGAAACAGGTACAGGACCATCCAATGAGGCAATGTACCCAGGCTAAAATCTGAACACTAAAAAGCCAATGTATACCTACTGAAAGTAGTGAAGGCCAAATATGGACCCTGAGAATCCTGAGCTAAAGGTTGAAATGAAAGTACCCCAGGTATAAGCATAAACCTAAAGATACATGATGCATGAACCTCAAGTAAGAGGTGTTTCCTGGTCTATAATTGACCATTGTCCTGCCAAGGCCCAAATGTAGAAGAGAAGTTTGACTGGGACAAATCCTGCATTGAAAGAGGCCTGCCCCCCCCAAAAAAAATTGAGTGGGCTAAAAGTAGAGTCTAAAGAAGCCCAGGCCCAAATCAAGAATAGATTGGGCCTCTGGGCTAATCCCTGAGTATGAAAAGGTCAGTCCTACAGACAGATAATATATTGACATGGGTAAATTATTCAAAAAATAGAGGCCCAGGCCAATCCAAGAAGAGGGATGTGCCTGGGCCAAACTTTGACCCTGTAGAAGCCCAGGTCCAAAGCAAGAAGAAATATGGGCCTGGGCTAATACCTTACCCTGAAGAAGCCCAGGTCCAAAGCAAGAAGAGCTAAGGGCCTGGGCTAATACTGCACCTTTAAGAATCCCAGGCCCAAAGCAAGAAGAGATGTGGGCCTGGGCCATTCCCCGAAACTTAAGATGCCTGGGCCCCAAAAGAGATGATATAAGGGCCTGGGATAATCCCCAAAATAAAGAGGCCCAGGTTAAGCCACAAAAGGAGTATGCCTGAGCCAAACCCTATCCCTGAAGAAGCCCAGGCCCAAAGCAAGAAGGGATGTGGGCCTGGGCCAGTCCCTGAACCTTAAGAAGCCTAGGCTCAGAAAGATGATATACGAGCCTGGGACAATCCCCAAAATAAAGAGGCCCAGGTTAAGCAACAAAAGAAGTATGCCTGAGCCAAACCCTATCCTTGAAGAGGCCTGGGCCCAAAGCAAGGAGATGTGGGCCTGGGCCAGTTCCTGAACCTTAAGATGCCTGGGCCCAGAAAGAGATGATATATGGGACTGGGACAATCCCCAAAATGATAGAGGCCCAGGTTAAACCACAAAAGTAATATGCCTGGGCCAAACCTTAACCCTGAAGAAACCCAGGCCCAAAGCAAGAAGAGTTGTGAGCCTGGGTCAACACCTGAAATGACAGAGGCCCAGGAAACACCAAGAAATGGAGTGAGTGCAACCAAATTCAACCCCTGATTCTCAGTACAATTAGTAAAGTAAAGTCATTCTGGGTTAACCCCTCACCAAAGAGATCTGGGTCCAAACAAAGAGCACTGTGCCCACACCACATCTAAAGTGAAAAACATTGTGGTTAAGAGTATATACCATGAGGCTCTCTGATCCAAGGCCTTAGTTTCAATTGGTATACTACAACCAAGCAGGTATTAATGCAGACATATGCCAGCTTGAACATCAATAACGTTGGACTTGCCCACAATACTTTCTGTACTAATGGCTGATATAAATGGACAACTTGAGTATTTAATATGTGCTTCTAACACATATACTTCATTCAATCCAGGCAACATCCTCAACATGTGACAAAGGAAGATACCCTCACCATAATACAACCAGGGCTCACTAAATAACCTATCAGTGTAGACAGTGTAGATCAGATGTAGACATCAATGTAGACCAAAAAAGGTGCTATGCTTCACTCTGTAGCTGTCTGACACAAGAACTTATCTTGACTTAGATTGATTTTTTTTTTTGGAAACAAATATTTCTTGAATGTACCTCAGGCCACAGCCTGTAATGAAGAATCTTGGACTAATCATAGTTGGTTTTGTTCTAACATTTGGATACATCATATCCCCGAAGACTCAGATCTTTATGATGACCTGATTATCAACACAGGTGCAAGGACTTATACAGACCTCAAAGGAACCCGGCTGCTCCTTGAGCTCCCAAAGCCTGGGCTGATATCATCATCAAGGGTGTGTGGACCACACCCTCTTTCTATGCAATCTAGGACAAAATCCTACCACAAAGGAGTGATGCCTTAAAGGGACCAAACCTCACCTTAATGACCAAAGGAATTGGATATACCCATGACCCTGACCTGGTCTGACCACCAGGTATTACCTTCATGCTAGTTTATTTTGTAGGATATCAATGGAAACTGGGGCCTGTTTGACCACTAAGAACCTTGGGTCAAATTTCAATTGTGTTTGGGCCACACTCACTCTTTTTCCATCCAAGGCTCCATTAACAATACAGGGGAGCCAGGACCAAATGACATCCTTGACTGTGTCCGAGCCACAAATGACCATCAACCAATATGGGCAGACCTTGTACTTAGGGATGTGTGGGCCGCACCCTTATTTCAAGTCTGACCACATGCTGTCTGGACTCCAAGAAATACAGGAGAAGTTAATGTGAGTGTGAGTTAGCCCACAAGAAACCCTCCAACAAGAATGGACCCACTGTACTAACAACAGCATTGATGGTTTAATCATAGAATTTCTACATATTACCTTCAAGATGTATAGACTACCCACACTTTGCACCCAGCTAAGGCAACCATGCTCAAATCAGGGAGTCAAGACTACCTCACAGCCTTCACGACCATCTGGGTCACATTTGAACATCAAATAACATAGGCACACATTGGGATAGAGGGTGTGTGGGCCGCACCCAGGAATCCCCTGTGCCCAGGTTTTATCAGGATTACAACAGATCAAGGACAGCACTTTGATCTCAAGTGTGACTTAGAACACATAGTACTCTAAGAAGGTTGGACACATTTTAACACCATGGGGTGGTGGTCTGCAGAATGACATCATGAAGAAAGACCATAAAGTGATATCAATGGGATCCTGCCAGCCAATCAATATCGGAGTGAGCTGGGGGCTGACTTACCACCAAGAAGCCTGGGTCAAAATTAACTTTGAGGCTTGTGGACCTCACCTCTCTTCATCAAACTCAATAGATAAGTTTACCTAGGAGGACCCAGGACCACAAAACATGGCCTTCATGTTGTCTGGGTTACACTAGAGAAGCAACCTGGCCAGACTTTACCATGATGGGTGTGTGGGCCGCACCCAAGTGTCATGATTTGTCCAGCCACTATCTTGTCTACAAGAGATCCAGGACAAGATGATCTCATGTGTGACTTAGCCAACACCAAGACCTCACAAGAAATTGGAACTATCACAACAACCAGCACCAGTGGTCTGCTATGTGACATTAGCCTCATAAACTTCACAAACCTCACAAGACTGTGGTCCAAACCCTCTTAGTCTGACATCCCAGGTGCCCTTCCCATTCCCTGTTGACCTTGGTCCTCAACCTGACCTGATTAGAAACACCAAGTAACCCACTGGGTTAAGAATGTGATGGACCACTATTATAGACATAACCTTAATGCTAATGAATAGTGGGAAACCTTGAAGCCCTCCTCTGGAGGCATGTTTTTGGCATGCTCACTATCTGGAAGTAGTTACTGAGGATTCCTTAAACTCTCACCAGAGCCTACCTAAAGGAAGATGGAATTATACAGTGATTTCTATAAATCTCTGCCTTCATCTTCTGTATATAAAACAGTTCTGAAGCCGTGTAGTCTTATATTATTCTTTATTGTGCATTTCATGCCCTGGCCTTGTGCATATAGTATTCAATAAATATGAGGTTCATCTGGAACCATGGTTTATCCTGGAATGCTTATTTTGAGCCTTTCCCTATACTTTTAACAAAAGGTTTTCAAACTTTGGATTGAAGATTTAAAGAACAGGCTGTGACGGTCATTCACAAACAGTAAGTGTGGGGAGCTAGCACATCTCCTTCTCATCTGCTGTGTCCAAGTACACAACACATATCTGAATTCTCAGACCTCATCCTGAAGATCTCTGCACCTCTGTCCATGCTTTATATCTTTAAGCTGGAGTCTCCCAAGGAAAACTAAAGAAAAGGTCCAAGTAGTCATGAAATAACTGTGATAAATTTTTCTAATGGGAGAAACTGCTACCCACTCCTTCTAGCTCCAAAATCAGATTAGCACCAATTTCTAGAGAGTTGCTGATGATGGGCTAAAAGGCAGAGAAGGAACAAAGGTTCTATATGGGTCACAGGGCACTAAGAATCTGGAAAGTGTTTTCCAGTGAAACTCCACATGAGGATAAATGCACTCCCAGTGAAATCCCATGCATGGAGCTTAAGCATAGGTATAGATTCATGTTAAAGGAACAGGGAAATGTACTGTGCTCCTTCAATTAGAGGAACTAGAGGCTGACATGTTGCAACTTTAGACTTGTCCCTGATGATCTTGTGAAGTTTAGGTGTCAGACTTGTTGATGTGTTCACTATCCAGCCCCATATACCTCTGCCTCCCTTCCTGTGGTCTTTGGTTAATGTACATTCTTCTCATTGCCCTGGGGACTTTGCAAGATTTCTGTGGAAAACATCCTATGGCTTTCACTGTCTTGTCCATCAATGTCCCTTCCTTATAGTTGGACATCCATAGCCACAGGGCTCCTTCTTCCCATCCAGGTCTGACTCTGTTCCCCATGCACACATCCTTTTCCTTCAGAGATATGAGGGTTCATCAGACGATATGAAAAGAAAGGCCATGGATTTTATGTTTCGCTGGCTCTCCCTGTAACTTTCAAATGACCTTCTAAGGAGGTCTGAACCTTTCTGCTTCCACTCCTGAAAAGAAGCTAGAAGACTCTGAATGCAGTACACTTGGGGCAGCATCAGAGGGAAGGATGTTTAAATCTCAGTGAGTTAGAAACAGGACCACCTTTCCAGGGATGGCATCATCTTTACCAAGGATAATTGGGTCAGCTTAACCAAGATTTTATATCATTGCTTGTTCATTCACCTTTGATGGATCCATTTGGGGATTCAAAAATGGTAAGGAACACCATCAGGGATCCTTGGTGACTGTACATGTTGGTCCCACCACTAAACTGTATATTTTAAATATGAGCTCAAAGCTAACACAAAGGTACACCAGGCTAAATTCTGAAATCAAAGAAACCTGGATGAAACCTAAATGAGAGAACCCCAGGACAAAGCCTGATAGGAAAGAGTCTTTGTCAAAATACGAACCCATAACAGATGAGGACACTTTCTAAATCTTAGGAGTCAGGGATCAAACACTGTCTTTATAATCCCTGAACAAACCAAGTCCCCATAAGAGACAAAAATGTATCCTGAACCAAACACTCCCAAGCCAGACCCTGGCATGAGAAAATTCTCTTGGATTACTGGGATGGGAGTCCAAGAGACTCCCAAAACCAATAAGGTAATGCTACTTCCCTTGGTCACTTCCCAGAAATTAAAGGCAAGGCCCTATTTCTGAAAATACCAATATCTTGGGACATGGGATGCTAGAGAATTTGGGGTGGATGTCACACTAAAACCTCCTCCATGAGGACTAGCTTTTTTTCTTTTTTTCTCTTTCTTTTTTTTGTTTTTTGTTTTGTTTTTTTGAGACAGTGTTTCTCCATGCAGTTTTGGTGCCTGTCCTGGATCTCACCCTGGCCTTGAACTCACAGAGATACGCCTGCCTCTGCCTCCCGAGTGCTGGGATTAAAGCGTGCGCCACCACCGCCCTTCGAGGACTAGCTTTCTTAATCCTGGCAAGTGCTGTAGTAACTGGCAAGGACCAGAAGCATTCAACAGTGGTTAACCTATTAACCACAAAATGACCAACATGGCAGTGTGTCCCAAAGGATGCAACACTGGCACTCATACATGACAAATTCTGGTCTGTATGATAGGGCTTAAATTGAGGCTTGTTCAACAGGAGGGATACACTGCCTATTACTGTATTACTGGAATCCTAGCCAATTACCCACGGCTACTGCAGTCAAGGATCTTATGGCAGAACCTATTATTGTCACTTTACTAAACCATTGTTGTCCCTGACTATATTCTCCATATTTGTCTGAATAGCCACAGGGTGAGTATCTCCTAGAAATGGTGTGGAACATGGACCCAAGAAACCACAATATGGCTGTGTAAGGAGACCTAAACAAGGATAAGGCCACTGGATATGTTAGTGTGGATGGGGGAAACCTCATGGGGACTCATCCCAAGACAAAGAGCTATAGACAACTAAGCACTCCTGAGAGAGGAATAATTGGTCTTTCCAGGAGATGAGGAGCCATAACCGACTATCCAATACCTAGTGTTCAGACCTCAAAACACACACATGCAAGCATCACTGAGTAGACTCGGCACATTGTTGGCATACATTTATGCAATTTTGATTGATAAACATCAATTATAAATAAAAAGAGGCCATGAATTTGAGAGGAAGTGAAAGAATTCAAATGGTAAGAGAGAAAAGGAGTATGAAAAGGGTGTGATTTTATTTTCATTTTAAAAATGGTAAAATAAAATTTTTAGAATTATTTAATGGAAGTCTTAGGCTGGGTTCAATACTCAATATTATAATATTTATGCAATGACACATATTTCATGTATGCCTATTTTGGTTGGGCACTTCCATCTGCACCCCTAGATCTCTCTCCTCAGAAGGAGTCACAATCACAGACAATACAGCATCATGTTGGACATGTCCATGGTGACATGGAGCCCATATCTTCAACCTTTAAATGAGCTGACATCCCAGGGTATAATGCTCTATCCTCTCTTACAACCCCACTTCACCGACATACTTCCTCAAGCCCCATCTCTCATATTAAATCCATCCCTACTATGCTGTCCTCATCTGGAAGGAGAACAATACCGAAGAGAGGACTACAAGCATGCTTACTTCTCACTGGAGCAGCAGAAATCTGATTGGCCTCTTGTTTCAGACTTACACAGGTATCTGAGTGTGTCAGACCCCAGAAAGTCAACAATTATCCTATGAATATGTTTTGTAAAATTTCCTATTTAGATATACATGCAACTATTTTCCCATATTTCAAATGCACACACAATGCTTTTTGTTATCTACATATTTGATAAAGCATCTTTCACTTTTTATGCAAATCATGTGGATATTTGGTCCACATCAGAAAGAAAGCTTTTGAGGTGTATATAATTCACTGTGGAAAAATCAATGAAATGAGACACTCGGGTTAGATCAAAGTATGCCTATATTATTGCACATTATGTGCCAACTAGGACCCTGAGTGCTCAAAACAATAGCAGACTTAACATGTTTCAATATTTAACACATATAACTGTTCAATTAATCATTATTTCGTCCATTTGTAATATCTGGTTTGATTTTTGAGACCAGGTTTTAGTACATAGGCCATCCTGGCCTTCAACTCACATTGCTCCTCTTGTCTCTGTTTCTCAAGTCATGAGATTCAGGGAACACCATGCCTGGATCCATCTGCAATAAGAGCCACATCTATAGATGGAAGCACACTGACATGCAAGGCATGCATTCTTGACACTAGACTTCAATGTTCCACAATGACAAGGAGGATCAAGAACAAATGGAATATGCATCAATACATCAAAAACCAAGGACGTCTGCCAACCTACCAAAAGGTTACACTGATGACTGTTACTTATGTTGGCCACTGAAGAGACAGGTCAAACAGCAAGAATACTCAATAAAATTTTATTTAAAAGTTAATTCAAATTAATAGCTTATAAGGCTCTACCTTATACATGAAATAGCCCCCAAAAGCATTCTGTAGACTGGACTCCTGACAGGGAATCAGGCAGGCAAACGGCACATCTTCATCTCTCCCTGTGTTCCTCTAGATCCAATATCTCAGTCTCATCCCCATAGCTCTGCTACAAAACACCTGCTTCCCTTTTCCCAGTCCCCTGCCTTCATCTAACAGCCCTCTCCTCTAACCTGATTCTGTGCACTCATTTCTTTATGTTAGCCCAGACTCCAGCAGGCACCCCTGACAACCCATAGGCCATTCCTCCTGGAGAAGCAGATAGGCTGACAGCAGACCCTCTCCTCTCCTTCTCCCCTTCCAGTCCCAATCTCCCAGTTTCTTTCTGGAATCTATAGCAGAACACCTGCTGTGGGTTCCCTTCCCTCTCTGACCTCATCCACAATGGATCACAAACATCTCCATCTCCCTTCTCCCAACACATCCCACTATCTCAGTCTCTTTATTTGCAAATGTTATGATAGTATACATAAGTGACCCTAAAAATGCCACTGGGGAACTCCTACAGCTGATAAACACCTCCAGCAAAGTGGTTGGATACAAGATTAACTCAATAAAATCTGAAGCCCCCCCTATATACAAATAACAAATGGGCTGAGAAACAAATTGGGGAAACAACATCCTTCACAATAGCCACAGCTAATATAAATATCTTGGGTTAACTCTAACCAAGCAAGTGAAAGACCTGCATGATAAGAACATCAAGTCTTTGAGGAAGGAAATTGAAGAAGACAGAAAGATCTCCCATGCTCACGGATCGATAGGATTAACATCTTACCAAAAGCAATCTACAGATTCAATGCAATCCCCATTAAAACCCATACAATTCTTTACAGACCTTGAAAGAACAGTACTCAACTTCATGTGGAAAAACAAAAACCCAAGATGGCTAAAAGAATCCTGTGCAATAAAAGAACTTCCAGAGCTATAGTAATCAAAACAGCATGGTATTGGCATAAACACAGACAGGTGGACCAATGGAATTGAATTGAAGACCCAGATGCAAATCCCCATGCACCTGATTGTTGACAAAGAAGCCAAAATTATACAATGGTGGGGGGGGATGTATCTTCAGCAAGTGGTGCTGGCATAAATGGATGTCAACAAGGAGAACTATGCAAATAGATCCATATATCACCCTGCACAAAACTCAAGTCCAAATCAAGTCCAAGACTAAGAGCACAGCTCTCTTCAACTGTGGAGAACTGCATGTTCTAACTCAAAGAGCACGGTGACTGCACTGCATTAAGGCTGCTGCTCTCAAGAGCAGCAGTGGAATAAGACAGGGAAGAAAACAAACTTCAAATCTCATAGGCTGCTGTTGTCTTTTCCATATCAATTTCACCATTGAATACCCCAGTCACCTCCCCTCAAATGCTCCTCCTCATCATGTGTTTATTCATAGTGTCAAGTTCCTCCAAAGTCTTTATTATTTGTTTCGACAGCTTATGCAATATTTCCTCTTAATCACTGTTCATGGACCCATCAGTGTGAGCACATGGTATTTCCTTCTATAACGCACCCATTCGGCCAAATATCAAAACAGAGCTATTTTTCTGAAGTCTGATAGGCACCCTTCAGTCTGTTTGTGCCTCATTTAATTTCTTAGGAACATAGCATGTTGGAGATTATTTTGTCAGATCTAATGATCTCTCATCTAACCATCACCACATCATAGATACAGAAATATACTTTAGGAATCCAGCAATTTCAAAACATAAGCTATTAATATTCATATTTTCTAGTTACATGACATAGGTTTAACATTCACATTAATATGATTTGGAGCTGGAGAGATGGTCTAGTGGTTAAGAGCACATACTGCTGTTACAGAGGACCCAAGTTTGATTCCCAGCACCCACGCCAGGTGGCTCAGAACCACTTCAACTCCAGCTCTAGGGGATCTGACACTGTCTTCTGACCTCTGCAGGCTGTGCACTCACATGTACATAGTTGCACACAGACCCATGCAATAACATAAATAAAAAATAAAAATATTTTAAAAAACAACACAATTATACCACATACACTTGGAGAACAAAGCCAAAGTTATTACTTCTGAAATTCAGAGAAATAGTATTTAACCTCTATACTTACGTTTTCTATCTTACAAGGCTTTGTTCTCCAAGTGTATATGGTATAATAGTTTTCACTCTTACAATCTTCTATATTACAATGAGCTACTATCTTTAGTGCAAAACATTATTGACTGTCTTCAAGGTGATCAATAAAAGTGTTAGTGACAGTTACCAGAATACACTACAGCAAAAAGTTAGAAACTAATTGATGTACTTTTACATTTCTAATATGGCAATTAAATACAGTCATGATACAATACAGCACAACAAGGAATATATATCGAACAATAGAATTTTGTAATGGAATTAAATTTCTACTCTGTAAAGGCAATCTCTGAGCTGAATTGGGAGAGATGAGTGTGTAGAAACCATAAATAATCCTTTCCAACCATGACAGGCAATTTCACTTGCACACAAAGGGATGATTTTTAAATGAACAGAAATTCACTTTTTGCCAAGCCCCTTACAAAAATTCTAATTCATACCATCAGAAGCAATGTGCTTGAATATAGAAATGGCCTTTACATATCCCTAACATAGGAAAATGTTTCCAACCAATGAGAATATGTTTTATCAAAGTAGTGATTTTACATTGTGATTTTTATCATTAACCATTTTCTATAAACTGAGCCCACAAAGAGAAGTGCACAATGGTGAGTAGAAATGTTCAAGGAAGCCGTGGTATCTGGAACTAATAATCTCATTCTCTCTGCTTTCTCTAGTTATGGTTCAGTGGACAGAGAAGCCACTCATGCCCACCAGGACCCACCACTAAGCAATGACTATGAGAACATCCTCTGCTTGTTCATAGCTCACTGCTGTACCCCTCTTTCATTACCAACTTACTTACATTCCCTCGTTCTTCATTTATTGAAAACTTATTTACTAAGCATCTAGCATCTGCCAAGATTTCACTTCAAAGGTGAAAGCCAAAGGAATGGAAACAAACATGATTTGAACATGCCCCATGGAACACACAGTTCAGCTAACCTTCAATACTAGGACAAAATACCTAAAATGATCAACCTAAGCAGGTGAAAACACTATTTTGGCTCATGGATTCATCCAACAGTCACCTGGTTCTACTGATTTGGGCCCATGGCAAGGTAAAAACATCTTAGCAAAACACGTGGAGGAAGACATTTATTCACCTATGCTGGTTGTGATGTAACAAGATGGAGAAGGGCTTGGGACCAGTATCCTTTTCAAGAGCACACCTTCAATGATCTAATTTTTCCCAGAAGGCCCCATTTTCTAAGGGTTCTACCACTTCCCAGTAATGTCAACGACTAGCAACCAAGCTTCTATCATATGGTCTTGAGGGAGGGGGCACTCCAGATCCAAACTAGAGCAAGCAGTTAAATACAGACTTAACCTAACAAACACAAGCAGAGGTGACTGGTTACCCTGATCTGGTGCTGTAAATAAAGATGTATGGCACTATGTTAGATCACTATGAAAGGGTTTGCTGTAGTCTAGAGAGAAAGTGAGATCTTCTCTGGAGAAATGGCATTCAGTAGACATATAAGATAGTCTGATGGGGAGTGATGGGAGGAGAGATGAAGAATCTCGGACCTAAGGAATATGTACATAGAGGGAGGACACAATATTTATAACATATAACACTGAGCAATGAGGGAAAAGTGCGATGGACAGTAGAGAAGACTGATTTCTCCCGGGAAAGGAGTGAGGTCTAGTCATGCAGAACTTTATTCAAATCTTTATTTCAAAATCAGCAAGAACCCAGAAGGATTTTTAAACACAATATGACATGTTAATATTTGAAACAAACATTTTTCTTGTGCTGTGTAAACAAAAGAATGGCACAAGGATGTTGAAAGTGGCCGGGGAGACCAAGTCTGTAGAAGCCACTGCAGGGGTTTAGTATAGAAAATGAGAAGATAGTATCTTGAAGAAGGAAAGAGGAGCAATAACAATCCAGAAGCAGAGTGATAACTGAGAAAGATATACTTGTAGCACTTATAAAATCCAAGGGCTGATTAGATAGAAGCTGTAAAGGACTCAGAGGTACTAGGGCAATTATAGGTCTGGGCTCTGTGTCTTAGTTAGGGTTTCTATTGCTACAATGAAACACCATGACCAGAAAGCAAGTTGGGGAGGAAAGGGATTATTTGCTTTACACTTCCAGATCACTGTTCATCACTGAAGGAAGTAATGACAGGAGCTCAAACATGACAGGAAACAGGAGGCAGGAGCTGATGCAGGGGCCACGGAAGGGTGGTGCTTACTGGTTTGCTCTTCATGGCTTGCTCAGCCTGCTTTCTTATAGAACCCTGGACCACCAGCCCAGGAATAGCACCACCCACCATGGGCTGGGTCCTCCCATCAATCACTAATTAAGAAAATGTACAGCCAGATCTTATGGAGGCATTTCTCAATTGAGGTTCCCTCCTTGCAGATGACTCTAGCTTTGACAAGTTGACATAATATCCATTTCCATAAATGTAAGGTTATAATAAATAAGTAAAAACTAGCGGAAGAAGAATATTAGTAAATTTTAGTTGGCTTCTTTAACTTATTGGCGATAGTAAGTAGACTGACTCATTTGTTTTAAAACTAACAAGTGAGAGGCTGAGAGGTCCTGACTTGCAAAGCAGATGTTGAAATCATGGACATTCCTAAGGAAAGATAAATCTTTCTGCTGGGTGGTGGGACTGTTTTGTACACAGGTTACAAAACTGTATTTCCTCTTCATGAAAGTAGGAAATATAAGATAGTAAGTTTTTTGTTCTTTCCTAGCTGGGGTCAAGTTATGAGATGTTTGTACTGTCCTGCCTTGCAACTGCCATGACAACTTCTTAAAGTCTCCCTGTCTGTGATATTACTGACTGAATTAATATTCGCCACAGACCTTCAGCTGATTATCCTCGGTCAAATGTAAAGAACTGACCATGGTAACACAAAGCCCTTTCAAGAGACGTTTAGTGAATGATCCTGTTCCCATGCCACATGCTGGGGCTTAGACATGAAGCAAAAATAAAATAAAAATAAAATAAAATAAAACAGAGATAAAACAAAGTTTCTTCAATCTCAGAGTTTATCATCCAGATAGAAGATAGCCGTGTGAGCAGATCATAATTCAGAGTCAAGCACCCAACAGTAAAGTTTATGGAAAGGAATTGCTAACTATTTAATTAGCGGAACCACACAGGAGTGAGCAGGACATCAGGAAAGTCATTGAGGAAAACCATCTGTGCATCCCCAGGGTAATCTTTGTTATGCAACACGGAGTTTGACATGGGCACCTGCTTAGAGCCATTGTATACAGTTTTCATATAAATCCCTTCTCACTCATTACTCATATGGGGTTTGCTTTATCCAGGATAAAGGACTGTTCACACTTCTGAGTGGCTGTATTCATCTCCTGGGGGAGGCAGGACTTTCAGCTACGGAAGGAGTATGATCCTGGCTGGGGAGTATCATACTAGGTATCAGAGAACTCATGTGCTCTGCTTTTGATCCATGTGACCTTGGGGATAAAAATTGCAATATATTTGAGCTACAATTTTGGGTTTTTTAAAAATAAAATAATGATAACAAACCTGAAATGTTTTTATTGATTCTAAAATAGCCCAGAAGTTCTACTTTTTGCGTTAATTCTTTGTGAATGGAACAATGCCTACCAGGAATAATTTAATTAAAGTAAGTAGGTTCTAAATTACAAAGTGATTAGCAGATAATTAGGAGGTGATATTAGGCATATGATATCCAAAATAGTTATCTGTAGGAGAAACATTCAATCCAAATTTATTCCAGTTAATTTCAGTAAGATGCTTATCTCATTATGATTAGAGATTAAAAATATATTACTTAATAGTCATTCCTAAAAGCAAGCTACATAAATAATACATGGAATATAAGCCTACTTGTTATAAAAGGAAACAAACATCTATAATTACATTTGATTTAAATGTCACGGAGAAAAAAACTTCCTCCAAGATATATGCCAGGCTAGGGCTGGGGAGGTAGTGCAGGCAAAGTGTTTGCTGTGCAGGTGTGAGGACTTCAGTTCAGTCCCCAGGACTGACTGAGTGAGGGTGGTAGTTAGTAGATGCTTGTAAACCCAGTTATGGGAGGTGGAGACAGGCAGATTCCATGGGTTCACTGTCCAGCCAGCCTAACCTAATTTGCTAATCCCAAGCTACTGTTTCAAAAAATAACATAGATGATGCTTGAGTATTGGCCCCAATGGTTATCCTCTGATCTCTATTGATGTGTGTACACACGTACATGCATCCACACTCACACAAGTGTACATGATATCCACATATACTAACCTATTACAGTAGCCACGTAGGAGGCTGTAAATCGGTTAATAAAGGGTTTTATGCCGAGTGGCACACGCTTTTAATCCCAGCACTCGGGAGCTAGAGTCAGGTGGATCTCTGTGAGTTCGAGGCCAGCCTGGTCTACAGAGTGAGATCCAGGACAGGCACCAAAACTATACAGAGAAACCCTATCTCAAAAAACAAACAAACAAGAATAAAATAAAAAAAATAAAATAAAGGGTTTTACATAGCAAGAGTTGTTGATGAGGAGGTAAAGGGATAGCGAGAGAAAGATAAAAGCAAATTTTAATATTTTATTATATAATATTGTTTTGGTCAAAATTCTACAGTAAGGATTTTTTATATGTCATTCGAGTAACTAGGACAAATTAAAATACCTTATAATTCTTGAGTTGCAGAGACAGACTAAGCACCCGCCTTCATCTTCCCTTTTCACTGAAGACAGCTGAAACACAGAATTAGCATCTATAATGAACTAGATACTAACGGTGAGCATAGGAATGAGAGGCTGCCCACAGCTAAGCACTAAACTGTAAAATCTTGGTACACCCACAGTACACAAGATAGGAAAGGTTTCTTGTTTTGAAAGAGTCACCAATAAAGAAGTGGTAGTCATATTGGTAGTAGAACTCACCAGCCCACATGGAATATTATTTTAAAGTTGAAATATTTTAAATGCAAGATGTCTGAAAGCAGTCCCCACCCTCATTTAATATCTCTGAGCAGAGAGCACCCAGAGAAATTAGAAAACAGATAAAAATAAAATTACCAAATAGGAGGATACAGGCTTCATAACAGTGGATCTATCCCAAATGTGTAGTAAAGAAGTACTTTAAAAGCACTGTGCTAAGTAAAGTAGGGGAGGTTGGTAGGTCTATACTGGAGCAGGGGGTGGATGGGCTTCAGAGAGGATGGCTTCTGAATCAAGAGAGTTTCACACAGCAGACAGTCCACCTGAGAAAGTGACCACATCTGAAGATATGCCAAAGACAGTCACTCTTCTATGACAAAGGAAGGAAGGAGCTTGGAGTTTCTGCTGGACATATAAAGAAGTTGGAAGTCATCAATCCTTCATCTTCAAATAAGAAAAAAAAAAAGATGAGCAGACTCAAAATCCACAAGGTTTTTTTTTTTTTTGGCTCCATGGAAGAACCAATGCTCCAGGGTAAACTCCTATCCAATCCTCCTTCAAATGGAGATAGAGACAGAGTGCATTGGGCAGGATCACATGAATGGAAGACCAAGGAGAATGATATTGGCAGGTACTGAGCTGCAATGGATGAATTGCTGGAGACTCTGTGTAGACAAACTTTTCAGCTAAAAACCCCAAGGAGGACCAGTCTGAAGGAAGCAGCACATTTTCCTTGAGTTTTCTCTCCAGAAACTCTACCAAGTCTCACTGTGAAGACCTAAGAGAGTCCAGCCTAGGAGTAGGAACATTGACCACTCCAGTCCCTGTAGCCCTTCATGTGGTGAAAAGGAAACACCACTCATGCTTAACAAAAGAATGAAACCTCTATGTTGGACTACAGAACAGCCTCTTTTTCATATCCTACCATGAAGAAAACAATCAATCCCAAATAAAAACAAACTGCAGAAATATAGGGAATTCTCAAAAGAAGAAATACCACAAGCCAGAATATGCTTAAAATGTTCATCCACCTTAGCCATCTGGGAAATGCAAAGTAAAACTCTCACCCCGGTCAGAATGGCCACCATAAAGAATGCTCATGAAACAAATGCTGTCCTGGGTGTGGAGAAAGGGAATCTCTTACGTGTGGGAGTGCAAACTCATGCTGCCATTTGGGAAATCACTCTGGAGTTTAATAAAAAAAAATCTAGAAATAAAATTACCATGTGACTCAGCTATATGCCTTCTGTGCATCTACTCAAAGGACTCTGTACCTTATTACAGAAATAGCTGCACATCTATGTCCATCACTGCTGTATTCACAATAAAAAGAAAATGAATGCAGCCTAGATACCCACCAACTAAAAAATGGATAATGAAAATGTGGTACATTGACACAACACAATGGTATTCAGGTACAAAGAAAAATGAAGTTATAAAATTTGCAGGTAAGGGGCTGGAGGAATGGCTCAGTGGTTAAAAGCACTGGCTGCTTTTCTAGAGGACCTGGGTTAGATCCCCAACACCCACAGGGAGGCTCACAACCATCTGTAACTCAAGTTCCTGGAGATTCAACGGCCTCTTCTGGCCTCTGCAGGCACCAGGCACACACATGGTGCACAGACATACATGTAGGCAAAACATGCACACACATATTTTTTTTAATTGCAGGTAAATTTACTGGACTGGAAAAAGTCATATTGAGTGAGGTCATTCACCCAGAAAGACAAATACCAAATATTCTGTCTTATATCTTAGAGCATATGTAGGAGCCAGAACATTAGAAAGGAACCACTATGTGGGGTACCTCAAAGGAGGAGTAGTAGTAGTAGAACCTAGATAAAAGGGAAAAAAAAGGAGGGAACACACTATGGGTGGAAGTGGTTTAAACAGGGAGGGAGGAGGAATGTGTGTGTGTGTATGTGTGTGTTTAGCCAAAACAAAAGGAGTATGGAAAAGTCATATGGAAACTTACTATCTTATAACTGTTCACCTTACCCCTCACCTCAAAAAAAAAAATCTCAGTGCTAGGCATGGGACCTTCCTATGAGTTGTCAGTTCAGAGGCCCCCCAAATAACATAGGCGATTGTTACTGCTCTTGGCTGCCCACCAAAACTAGATGATAAGACCCTTTTGTGGAAGACACCATACATACTCTGGCTGTGGGACAGACATATTTACCTATGTAACCTAAACTAACAAGGTCAATTCCACAGACATCTAGCTTTCCTAGTGCTACACAGTGCTATGCAGGGCACTGGGAGAGAAGAGACATCAATGGTTTTATGTAGCACTGGACCCTACATGCTACAGTACTGACATTCCAGGAAACATGTGCAATAGTAACAATACCATTAAAGTAGTAATTAGTCACTTTCTGGTTGGATTTGAGGCCTGCTCTGCAGGAGGGATTCCATGACTGATTCTGTAAGCATGATCTAAAGCCCACAGCTTATTGTAAGTCCCAGATGGAAATATACTACAGACATTTTGCTAAATGGTCATGTTGTCAAATTACCATCTAAGTACCTATACCCTATATGGTATAGACTATACCTAGACTGATGTTGCTTTCAACCTTGGTCAGAGAAGCTTAGTTTTATGAGTGGACAATGGTTAATGTAGAGACTGATAACTGTTTGAAATGTTGAGAATAAGGGACTATGAAAGCACAGCCCTAGATCTTTATCAATCCCAACATCACTGAAGAGGTAACAGAAAGAATATAGGCACAGGGAGCTATAGGAAAGAGTTCTATGACATGCTGTCTTCTGGACATGATGTGCCTCACTCCTAGCTGAGGAACTAATGATACTTGACAACTACTTCGGACAGCAGAAACATTTTTCTTTGGGGATTTGGCCACTTGTAGATTACCTGTGCTCCAGTAAATGACTCCACACTCATGTACACGCAGGCAGCACTATTTGGAATGTTATTTTTTTTAAAAGATGAAGAGGACATAAAGTTGGGAGGGGGTCCAGAGGAGTTGTAGGAAAGGAATTGGGGGTGGATATAATCGCAATACATTGTATACAGGTAAAAACTAAATAAAATTAGAAAATACTGTACTCAAGATCAAGAGTCATGATTATTATATCTTAAATATGTTTTGAAAAATGGCTGGAAACTGGGCATGTGGCAACACCATTAATCCTAGCACTCAGGAGGCAAAGGCAAGTAGATCTCTAAGTTTAAGGCCAGCCTGCTCTATACAGCTAGTTTTAGGACAGCCAGGGTTACACAGTGAAGGCCTGTCTTGAAACACCAAAAGAAGAAGAAAAAGAAAGAGCTGGATTATATGAACAGATATTCAACTGGGTCCAGATGCTACACTTTCCCTCAAGTGGCATGGGTGATGGTATTAGACTCATAAAAAAAAGAAACAGAAACTTCTAGTGAGATAAAGTCTTTGCATTGGTTTTCAAATTGAAGAATTATCTTAAAAACCACAGAAGACTAATTACGGTTTCAAAAGAAATTATAAAGGTTTTCATGTTAAAGAAGTAGAGGTATAGGGAGGGGCCAGAAGTTGAGCAATGGGAAGAGCAGTACTGAAAAAAAAATTATCAGCTCTATCACCTCCATCTCACACAACCGGGATTCAGAGGACAATGTTGAAAGTAGATAGAAAAGATAGAAACTTATGAGTATGTTTGGAAACTAGAAGGAAAACCAATAGATGATCTTGAATATTGTTTTAGAAGCTATGGAAAGTAAAAAGGAACAAAGATGGTGATTGTGTGAAGGAGATAGTCTCATTCTTAGGAACAGTTCAGCTGTATGTGAGGATGCTTGTCTGCCATCCCAGCAACTGGGCAGCTAGATATCAAGTTTGAGGTTGCTGTGACCCAAGTTTGAGGTTGATGTGACACAAGTTTGAGGTTGATCTGGGCTGCACAGCAAGATCTGGTCTCAAAGGAAGTGGGACAAAATGACATGAAAAGAGAGGAAACAAAACAAAAATCTAGACAACAGTAGTTCTTCTCAAAAGATTGTTATAAAAAGGAATAATGATAGCATTTAGTGTTCTGGAATTAATTTCTAGCATAAGAAAAACTTATATAATTAAAATAATTATAAGTTTTCTAAAATGTATACTTACACATATAAAAAAAGAGTTTAAGGAGTTATTCTATACTGGCTATGCAAGCCCTACTAGATACTAGAGGCTAACAAATAAAAAACCAAGTGCCAGGAATGAGTTACTTCTTTCTAAGTTGTTGGCCAGCAGATGCTGAATATTATAGGCTATTAACATTACACTGGTTACCATCTAGAACATGACAGCAAGTCTCTATTGGTGAAGACACCAATACTTGAGTCGTAGAACATAGAGAAATCAACCTGGTGTTCACCTGGAAGATTTATCTCTACTTGCTAGGTTTCATAGTACTAGAAGGTATTACGAATGTTACCAAAAGGAGAAAAGTAGTTACCATCAATTTTATCTAGCTGTGCACCCTGCAAGCTACAACAGTGATTGATCCAGTAAGATTTGCCCACCGTGGCCTGTGGTTGTAAGCAACCACTTTCCTATTGGATCTAGTATCTGCTCCACAAGTCAAAAACCCTACTTGTCACTGATATCAAGGCCAAGAATCTGTAGCTAGACAGGCCATAGGCCCTAGGAGAAAACCTCTAACTGTTAATGGGATATAGTATTAAACTGACTCTCAGTGATTTATTTTTATATCCATAGATTAGTGCATTCTTCACCCCTCATCAGAGAAGCTTCTTTCTGTAGTAGATGGTATATAATATAGAGACACACAACTGCTGGAGGTAGAGAAAATAAGAGTCTTCAAAATTCTCAGCCCTAAACAGAACATCCATATCATGGCCACACTTCTCAAGGCTTAGGGATCTTCGTGGAAGAGGAGACTGAAAGACTGAGAGAACCAGAGGTAGTAGATGACTACCTGGAAACAGTATTTCCTGAACATAGCAGGGTATGAATTGATTTACAGCAGTTGAGATAGCATGTACAGGCTCTGTACAAGTTCAAGCCAGATGAAATCCCAACATGGAGGGAAGAGGTGAGCAAGAAGCTTCACACCCTAGCTAGGGAGCTATTGGCAATTGATAGTTGTTGGTAAAGAAAGAATCATTTTCTTTAAGAATTCAGCCCTTGCTGGGTTGACCACTACTGCAGCTGAAGGCCACACATCCAGCACGAACTATACTTGTTATTTTTTTAATCATTATTTTATACTGATTCACTGCTGAGCCCAGTTGGTTTTTTAAAAAATGATTTCTTATTTGTTGAGATTACAATATAATTATATCATTTCACCTTTCCTGTTCCTTCTTCCAAATCTTCCCATACACACATCCTTGCTCTCTTTCAAATTCATGGCCTCTTTTTTCTATTTTTATTATTAAGAAATTTCTGTTCATTTTACATACCAATCATAGATGTCCCTCTCTCCCCTCCTCCTGCTCCCCCCAGCCTTCCCCCCAATTTACCCCCCATTCCCACCTCCTCCAAGGCAAAGCCTCCCATGGGGAGTCAGCAGGGCCTGGTACATTCAGTTGAGGCAGGTCCAAGCCTCTCCCCCTTAACCAAGGCTGTGTAAGGTGTCCCACCATAGGTACTAGGTTCCAAAAAGCCAGCTCATGCATCAGGGATGGATCTTGATCCCACTGCTGGGGGCCCCTTAAGCGGGTCAAACTAAACAACTGTCTTGCCTATGCAGAGGGCCTAGTTCAGTCCCATGGAGGCTCCACAGCTCTTGGTCCACAGTTCATGAGTTCCCACTAGTTTGGTTTGGTTGTCTCTGTATGTTTCCCTATCATGATCTTGATACCCCCTTGCTCATAAAATCCCTCTTCTCTCTCTTCGACTGGACTCCTGGAGCTTTGCCTCTTTTTCCATTGTTGTTATTATATATATATATATATATATATATATATATATATATGTTCCTAAATATAACCTGCTCAGTCTGTATAACATTAATTGTGGAAAACTATTTCTCTTGCTCTTGGCATTTCTTAGTTGCCTGCAGTTCTTTGTGTAGGGTTGAGGCCTCGGCCTTCCCCCATCCTCATAATCATGTCTTTTGTGGTCCTTGTTCAGTTCATGTTTAGGTAGTCATGTTGGTGAGACATTATGGGTGTAGCTTCTGACATTACCAGGAAACAATATCATAAAAACTCCCCAATAATTCAGCTCTTACAATATTTCTGCCCCTTCTTCACTATGTGTCCCTAGCATTAGGTGTCGGAGTTGTTTTGTAGATGCATCCACTGGGATTGTGATCCACGGTCCCGCATTTTTATTGGTTGTGATTTTCTATAATGGTATCTACCAGTTGCAAAGAGTAGTTTCCTTGATGAGACGTGAGAACTACATTTATCTGTGGGTTTAAGAATTTTTTTTAAAGGATACAAAATTGGGGTGAAAAATGATCTAAATATGTTGTATGAAATTCTCAGCTAATAAAAATAAGAAAAATAAATAGATAAATGATTGATTACCATTAGTGAGTAGGGGTGGGCATGAGGGAGTAGAGGCCAAACACAGACCGCAAAGCAAAATGAAACAATCCTCCCCAACTTGAACCATTGTTATTGTATGATTCTTTTATTTTTTAACAGATGCCCATTTCTCTGATAAAATAGAACTTTAATCACTTTAAAAAGAAAGTTTTAAAATAAAATTTAAAACCTTTAATATCGTAAGAATCTTTTCATGAGAAACCCATTAGAGGTGCTTTTAAATAGTCCCCATTCATCTAAGCTCACAGCATAGAACTCCACCAGGGAAGGTGATGCCCCTGGGTAGTTGGTCTTTATACCAGAACTTCAAACACCCAAAGAAGATAAAATAAACTTGACATATCCCTTGGCAGTGTGTTCACTATTGAGAAAAAAGAAGCTAGGCATAAAGCAGAGAGAGAAGTTGTCTCACAGTGAACACAGTTCTCAGCAAAGAACACTAAGAGAGAAAGATTAACACCAGATTTTACCCATCATGATGAACAGAATTTAAGACGCAAAAATGAGACCTGGACACACAGATACGAAATTCTTTTGTGGATTGTGCTCCAAATGAAGTTGATATTCAGGCCTCAAGAATGGAAACATGGGTCAGCAATATGGCTCAGCAGGTAAAGGTATGTGCTGGGCAGGCCTGGTGATCAGAATTCACCCTTGAAATCTATGTAAAGGTAGAAGAAAAGAACCACAAGGTGGTCCTCTGAACTCCACAAACATATCATGGTGCTCTGTCTCTCTCCTCTCCTCTCCTCTCCTCTCCTCTTCTCTTCTCTGTGTCTCTGTCTGTCTGTCTGTCTGTCTGTCTGTCTGTCTCTCTCTCTCTCTCTCTCTCACCCCCCCCCCCCAATAAATAACAATAAAGAAAGAAGTATGGGAACATATGGTAACTCAGAAGCAGAGCATATGTTTAGCATGAGCCATGTCCTGGATTCAATTCCCATCACCAACCAGTAGTGAACCCTGGAAATACAATCATTCTGACTAACTCCTTTATACGGGAATGATGTTTCATATTTGTAATTTTCAGTTAGTTGTGGTAAGGAAACCCATTATAATGCCATGCCTCATTTGAGAGTCTGGCTTGTTAACAAAATCTATTATTTAGAGGTCAAAGATCTATATTCAAGATCACATTCTGCCACTTATTAAATATGAGACACCAGCCAAGCCAAGTCATGTAACATATCTAAAAACAGCTTCCATTTGAATGCTCATCTCATTTGAGATTATAAGTGATAACAATTAATAGCAATAAAAATAACCATCCTTTGGGGCTAGAGAGATGGCTTAGCAGGATTACTCCTCTAGAAAACCCGAGTTCAGTTCCCAGCACTACTTTGGGCGGCTCATAACTTGTCTGCAACTCTAGTTGCAGGGATGCAATGCCCGATTCTGGCCTTCACCAGCATTCCACCAACGTGTGTGACCTTCACTCCTGTCTAGACACATAAATATAAAAACAAAACCTTAAAAAAATAGCCATCTCAAGCCTTGTCCACCCCCCCCCTCAACATATTTTTTTATTTGTTATTTGTTGATCACACTTGATTCCTATTCCTCTCTGGTCCCCCTGAGAAAGGAAAAAGAAATACATCAAGTTTGTGGTCAGTGCTGCTGCTGAAGGCCATGTTGAGGTCCATGGCCTGTGCTGCCACTGGAGACCATGTCGAAGACTGTGTTGGAGGCTGTGTGGACATCTGTGTTCCATGCTGTGGCCAGAAATCACATGGAGGTCCACGGTCTGTGCTGCCACTGGCTTTTATGGGCAAGGATGCTTCTTTTGCAGTGATGTTGAAGACCCCGTGCCCTTTTTAAAAAAATTCTAGAGCTCATATACGGCATATACTTTAAACTTGTAAAAATCATTCGAATGTCATTTCCAATCATTATTATGGAGAACAGGTTCTCATTCACTGAACAGTTGCCAACTTCTATTCTTTTCTCTCTATTGGGGGCCTAATCAATTAAGGTGGGGAGTGTGAGGAGCAGGAGGTCCTGCCAGCTGAAGCCAGCTGCTTAATGCCAGCACATTAATCAGCACCTACCAGGAAGATATGACCTGTTGAGTGTAACCTTCCTCATTGCTGCCCATATCTAGGTGCTCTAAGGAATTGCAAAGAAACTTCAAAAGTATAGTCTACCATTCTAACACAGATGTTCTACTGTTGATGGAAAACATTTTCTCATGCAGTTCTGAGGAGTTTAAAACTTTAGAGATGGATAGGTGATGCTGATTGGAATTTTACTGCATAAAAGGAAGAAAAAGAGATTTTTGAAATGGCATTTACATGTATTTGGTAACAGAGTTTTGCAAAGGAAACATCAGAACTATTAACTTTCTGATTTGTTTACCTAGCACCTATAAAATGTGTTGTCAGCTATCTATGGGAAATGTA
The DNA here is from genome assembly GCF_949786415.1 of Peromyscus eremicus. Lineage (NCBI taxonomy): Eukaryota > Metazoa > Chordata > Mammalia > Rodentia > Cricetidae > Peromyscus > Peromyscus eremicus. The sequence goes on from NC_081435.1 coordinate 38,714,343, forward strand.
TGCTATTCACAAAAGATATTAGAAGATAAGTCAGACAGAGAAATGGGCTTTACGAAGAGGTGCCTCCCTGTGAATTAGCGAGTTTCGCTGACAATGTTAGATATTTCTGTGTGATGGTGAGGATAGGGTAGGGATTGCTGCAGGAATGGAAAATCCTCAGGCTCCGTGATGGAGGATGACACAGACTCATTTCTCACACACCGTCTGTGCCAATATGGGCAAACTTCCATGATGCTATCTTCCTTCTGTTGGCTCAGCAGTCAGGATATGGTACTTTTGTGTCTTCATGATTGAGATGGCAGTTCCTTGGGCCAAAAAAGATTCAGATTGTCTTCACTGGTAACCCATTTTCCACAAACCCCTGACCAACCTAAATAAAGCAGAGGCTGAGGGAGGGCACCTATGGAAGGACTGAAGATAACATCTTTTCTTCAAAAACACTTATTTTTCTGTGTTTAATCACATGCATGTCTGTGTATCTGTGCACACGAGGGCAGGTGCCCCAGGAAGCCAGAGGTACTGGATCCCCCAGGACTGGAGCTGCAGGCAGTTCTGAGCCATCTGAAGTAGATTCTGGGAACCAGCCTTGGGGCCTGTAGAAGAGCAGTGTGCACACATAACTGCTGCGCCACCTCTCCAGCCTCTGAAGGAAAACATCATTGTGAACATTCATAAAATTTGAATGGACAAACACCGTTCCCCTGTTCTGCTTACAGGCTGCTGTCTCTCATTAATGATACTATCTTATGGAAATGAATTAAATAGAAATAACTGGCAAACCAGAAGACTAAATTGGTTTAATTTTGGTGGAAAGCCAGGATATGAGTGGGGCTGAATCATAGAACTCAATGAATTAGACTAATCTTGAGTCAGGAAAAGTACACTGATAATTCGCCAATATGACCAATTAATCAAAAGGAATCAACTGTTTCAGAATCCATGTTACTTCTTCCTTTATTGCACTTTGAAGGAACTCATTGTGCTGTGAGTTGCTGTTAACCAAGGGAGCCCATTATTGGAGTGATCCCTCTTGGCACCTCCAATAAAGGAGGACGTGTCCCACTAGAACTACCTCTGGTCATTTCTGCATCTTGTCTATGGTGAATTGCATTTCACCAAATAGAGAAGAGCAGATGCCTCTTCAATACACTGATTTCATTTGCTTTGCGTAGATACTCTCTCTTGGGAATGCTGGGTCATTTAGAAGTGCTACCTTCAATTGTTCTGAGGAATCTTTCCATTGTGTTTCACAATGGCTGAAACAATTTCCATCTTCATCAACAATGTGTCATAGTTTTCCTTTCTTCACATCCTCACTTCTGTTTTTGAGACAGGGTCTGGCTACACATCTCTGGCTGGTCTGGAATTTCCCATTTAGATCAGGACAGCCTATAACTCAAAGACCCTCCTGCTTCTTCCTTTCAAGTGCTCCTATGCTTTTTATCTTTAGTCCTTTGGATCACAGTAGTTCTAACAGGATTGTGAAGTCTCATTGGGGTTATTAGATTTCCATTTTCATGATAATTATGGATGTTGACAATCTTTTAGTGTACCTCTTGAGGAATGGTTCATATTTTAGAAAGGAAAATCTATATAGATCTACTACTCACATTTTCTTTTTCTACTGTTGCTTCTTTACAATGGTAATGGTGGGGTTCCCACCCCATTTACTGAAAAGATGGTCCTTTAGTGCATATTTTTAGCACCTTTGTTGAAAATAAGTTTGCTACAGGTATGTGGGTTTATTTCTAGGCTGTTCTATTCCATTGGTTTTTGTGTCTGTTTTGATTACAGTAAATTTATAATATGTTTTGAATAAGACAATGTAATGTGATACCCCTGGTTTTGTTCTTTTTACTCAAGACCACTCGGATATTTAGGAATTTTTGAAGTTTCATAGAAATATATATATATATATATATATATATATATATATTTAGTTATGTGAAGAATGCAATTCAACATGTTGATTTGTATTACATTGGATTTATGAATTATTTTGGGTTTTATGAATAGTTTAACAATTGACTCTTTCAGTCCATGAACATGAGACACCTTTATATTTTACCATTTTCAACATCTTTCCTCAATGCTTTCAAATTTTCATTATAGATTTAAAAAAATTTTCTAGGCAAATTTTTTCCTGTAGCTAAACTTTTTATTGCATTTATTTATTGTATAGAGTAATGAGTGCTCTGAAGATATTTTCATATAAGTACATAACATACTTTGAGTATATTTACTCTTCTAACTTGCCTGTCTCCCATTATTCTCCTTTGTCACCACAGTCTCCATACTACATTCATGCCATGCATATCTGATTTTATGTATGCATGTGTGTATGAATGTATGTATTATTTGTATATATAAAATCTAGGATCCATAAGTTAGAGAAGACAGGCAATAATTCTTTCTAAGTGATTCATTTGCTAACTGTGATGATCTCCAGTTGCATCCCTGCAGATACTGTAGGAGCTGTTGCTGTCTTGATTTATATTTCAGATTATCTTCCCTAGCACACTACTGATCTTTGTATATTCATTCTCGATCTTTAAACACTGATGAATTCATTTACTAGTTCAGATGGTTTTTGCTGGCTTTTAGGCAATACTTATAAATGATATGTCATCTGGAAACAGTGGCATTGTGACTTTTTTGCCCCCAATTTGAAATGTACTTTATTTCTTTTTCTTGCATCATGCCTTTGGCTAGGACTTCCATAACTGTGGTGAGTAAAAGTGGTAAAAATATACATCTTTTTCTTGTTTTAGATCATATCTGTTAATGATCTTTATTGTGTTCAATACATTATCTCTATGCTTAATTTGATCAGCATTTAAACACTTTTTTATTGTATTTATTATTTATTTATTTGTGTGTGTGTGTGTGTGTGTGTGTGTGTGTGTGTGTGTGTGTAGTGTGTAGGTCAGAGGACAACTTAAAGAGTTTGTTTTTTTGGTCCCAATGATCAAACTCAGATCATCTGGCTTGGTGGCGATCACCATTACCCACTGATGCATCTTGCCTGCACTAAGCAGCATTTACTCTGTAATTTTAAATTGAATTTTATCAAATGCTTTTTCTGCATCTAACAAGAAAACAGTAATTTTTTCCCTCCCTTCTGTTGATGTGGTCATTGATTTTCCTATATCGAACCATTCTTGCATTTCTACATGAATCCTGTTTTAGTGTGGCGAATAATCTTTCTAAAGAGCTGTTGGATTTGGTTTGCTAATCTTTTGTTGAGGACTTCTGCATCTACCTTCACTAGGGGAATTTCCCTTTTTTTGTAGTTCCATGTTGATCTGTGTGGTATAAAGGTAATTCTGACCTCATAAAATGTTTTGGTAAGAATTTATTCTCCTTTAACAATATAGTTAATGTATTTAGTAGGCAAGCACATCATTTTCTTAGGGAAGATTCTACATAATCTGATAAATTAAATTAGCAGATTTTTTACTGAGCGCTTCCTTTGTTAGCACTGGGGAGTCTCATTCAAATGTCTGGTAGAAGTTAACAGTGAAGTAACTTAGTCTTGTGACAGGAGACTTTTTGTTAGGATAAATCTTCCCACTTATCCATTCAGGTTTCTATTTTTACATGAGTCAGTCTTGGTAATGGGGAGGTATCTAAGAAAGGTGTACATTTCTTTTGGATCAACTTGGTATGTAGTTCCCAGTGATCTTGAATTATCTGTTTTATTTGCAATGTCAGCTGTGGGGTTCCCTTTTCAGCATTTACTTATTTATTTATCTATTTATTTATTGTTTGTTTGTTTGTTTATTTATTTATTTATTTATTTATTTATTTATTTATTTATTTATTTATCTGAGTCATCTCTTTTCCTGGTTTGCTCGCTCTTTCTTTCTCTCTTTCTTTTCTTTCTTTCTTTCTTTCTTTCTTTCTTTCTTTCTTTCTTTCTCTCTCTCTCTCTCTCTCTCTCTTTCTTTCTTTCTTTCTTTCTTTCTTTCTTTCTTTCTTTCTTTCTTTCTTTATCTTAGTCATCTCTTTTCCTGGTTAGCCTAAACTTAAGACTTTGTCGTTTTGTTTAATTTTTCAAACAACTACTTCTCTGTTCTTTCCATCTTTTGCATTTATGTCTGCTTTTAACCTTTATTAGTTCCTTCTAATTTGTATTTGATTTGTTCCCAAGATGTACTAATCTGTCATTTATTTGAACTATTTCTACTTTGAAATCATGTCAGTGTACTCCAATATTTGTGCTTGCATATTTAGTTAATGAGTGAGAACATGGGAAGGTATTGGGGAGCTGGGACTGGAGGATCAAGTTGGGGAGTGCAAGGGAAGAGGAGGATGAGAAAGTGAATATGAGGAGGGACAGCTAAAATTAAAGGCCATTTTGGGGTAGTATACAAACCTAATACCTAGTAGAAGCTTCCTAAAATATATACATACATGAAGGCAATCTAAATGAAATCAGTGAATAGTGGAGGAGACAGAGTCCTAACTGGACATCTCTTGTTACTAAAAGAAGCTTCTAGTCCTGGAGTTAGGTTACATTTAATTGAGTTCTTGGGCAAAGGGGCCCATGGGAGTCCCCAAACAACCCAGTATATTACCAAAGCTATTAGCTATTCTCCACAAACTGACAGCAAGTCCCCTTTGCTGAAGACAACACCTACAGAATTTATTTAACACGGAGAAGTCAAGCTAATTTACAGAGAGCCTTCAACTCTACCCATCAGTGTCTTTGGGTACAGGAAAGTACTTTGCATACCAAAGAGAAATGCAAACACCAAGCCAGCCACACACTTTTGATCAACAGTGGTGTCCTGCCTGCAAGATATGATGATATAATAGTGTCACAAAGCTTGTGGGATTAAACAACCAATATCTGATTTAACTTAAGATGAACTTCATAAGATGGAACTCATATTAGACAGTGCCTGGATGAGCAAGAACCAGAGACTGGACCTAGAATAAAATCAAATACTACTGTTCTTAAAAAACGTAACAATAAAATGACTCCTTTGGTATTCTGCTATACTCATAGATTAGTTCCTTGTTCAGCCATTATCAGGGAAGCTTCTTTTTAGAGCAGATGGGAACAAATACAAAGACCCACAGTCAGGCATTATGCAGAAAGTAAGAGACCTTGGAGTATTCGACCTTAAATGGGATGCCTTCATCAAATACTTCCCTTCAAGGCTCAGTAACCCTGTGGAAGAGGAGGAGGAAAGAGTGTAAGAGACAGAGGGGATGGAGTACAACAGGAGAACAAGACTATCTAAATCATTGATATCAGTGCACATATGAATGCCACAGGGCCTGTATGGTTCTGCACCAGATAGGGTCCTAAGAGCTGAAAGGAGGAGTGGACATTTACTCCCATCCCCACCCCAGAAGCTATCTCTAATTGATAGCCACTTGCAAATAAAAATTTAGTTTCCTCTAAGGGAGTCTCAACTGGAGGAAACAAACTACTCTTAAGGGCAGGCTACATGCCCGGCAATAGATGGCCAACAGGAAATAAACTCAACGACTTCTTTGGAGGTTCTTTGTCTCATAATGTCATCTCAGGCTTTTCCTCATTGTTTTTTTTTAATTATCTTATTTTAATTTTATTTACATATTTATTTTTTTCTCCTTTTTTACCCTACAGGTCCTTTGTGTATATATATTATAGCTTCCAGTTCAGTATTTTTATAAGATTAGTGAATGTGCAATGGAATGGGTTTCTGTGTTTCTGTGTTTCTGTTTCTTTGACCTTTTCTTGGGCTCTTTTCCTTCTTTTTTCTTTGTCCTGTTCCAAAGTGGTGTGCTGGTTTTTGTTTTATCTTGTTATATTTTACTATACACTTATTATCACATAGAAGCCTGTTTTCTAATGAGAGAAGGAAAGAGGGGCACATCACAGTGAATATTATGTGAGAAAAAAAATCTATTTTCAGTAAAAGGAAATAAAAATAGATGAAGAAAAAATGAACTAGAGTTTATAGAATTTTGTTTTAGCCATAATACTTCCTTAACACAGCAGTTGCTTCTAGGTTCCAGCATAAGGTTTTAGAATGACATTTGAAGAAGAAATATGAGTAATTCAGGAAACCATACTTGGCTTATGTTTGTTTTTTGCATGTGTGGGTAAAAGTTTGTCAGTTTGTAGAAGAGATAAAGAATAGTTTGTGGTTAGTGTAGGGTGTTTTCTGTATACGTTGCAAATTTTGTGTTTATGTGTTTTTGATTCCATGTCATTTATTTATATTGACATCCATAGCATTTTGAGCTATGGGGACATATAAAAATGATTACAGATTATACCACTAAATTCCTTTGTGACTTTTCAGGCTTCAGTGTGCTCAATTCAGGGTTTTTTAAAAAAATATCTTTTGCAAAAGCATGCATTCTTTTGTAAAAAGCTCCTTTTAATGTATCATAAAAGACATTTTAGCAGAAGTGCGCTTTCTCAGTAACAGGAGACTATTTCCCTCATGTTCAAAAAGCTAATTTCTTGCCCCCAAAGGGATAATCCTACTGTATGCTAATGAAGAATTAAGGACATTTGGCATGAAAAACAGCAACCTAGTGAAACAAAAGAAAATTACGAGTGATAATCCCAATGAACTCAGTTTCTTCATTTTTTTCCCTAATTAATTGAAAATAGCTCTTTTTTCCACACAATATATCCTGATTATGTTTTCCCTCCCTCTACTCCTCCTAGTTCCTCCCCACCTTCCCTTCCATCCAGATCACCCCCTTTCTATCTCTCATTAGAAAACAAACAAGTTTCTATGGGATAATAAGGAAACAAAATAGAATATAATGAGATAGAACAAAAACTAACACATTGGAATTGGACAAATCAAACAAACAGAAGGAAAAGAGCCCAAAAGAAGGCACCAGAAACAGAGACCCATTTACTTGCACACTCAGGAATTCTATAAAAACATTAAATTGAAAGCCATAATATATATGTAAGGGGTTAAAATTATATATATAATATATATGTACTAGGTTAAAAAGAGAGAAATAATAATAATAATAAAAAATAATGAAAAAATAACCAATTACTATTAAGGGTAGGAGGGACACCCAGCAGAAGATAGTCAACAGAAAATGAACTCAATGGCATCTTTGGAGGTCCCTTGTCTCATAATGTCCTGTTAGGATTTTTTCTTTTGTTCTTCTTTTTTTTAAAATTTTAACTTACGGTTTTTTATTTTCCAGTTTCTTCTTTTTAACATTCAGTAGGGAAGCAAAGATTGCAAAATCAAAGTCTGCTTTCTACCTTTTAATAATGGCCCTTCAGTAAGCCTCAATTTAACCACCAGTAGAGTAAGACAATTAAGCAAGACATTCTCTGTGGATATTTTTATGTTAATGAAAAGCTATAACACCATATTGTGGAAATACCTAAAGAAGTTATTTTGACCATGGTACTCTCAGGAAGTTAAGTGCTTCATAACATATAGTCAATGCCATCTATGTTTGAAAAGGAAGAGTTTAAAGAAAGTAATCTATAGGTGCCTATAGGTCCTGGGAATGGACCATTGGAAGAGCACATGAGTCCTCAGTACCTTCTTGATGTCTTCTCCAACCTTTTAACATTAACGTTTATACCACAGCTAACCTCAGCTGATGCGAGGATAATCTTCCTGTTCCACTCACTCTGCTTGAATTTCCTCATTCCATCAGTTTCCTTTTACAAAATAGCATTTTCCAGAGGCTCCCCTGCTCATCTTCCCAGGTAAGAATGCTTTGGTGGATACCTGTAGATGCTGCTACCTTAGGATTCAAAAGCTATGATCTTGCTCTTCTGTGTCAGACTCTGTTATTTTTACACAAACCCTGGATCATCAAGGAGGTCACGCCTTTCAGTTAAGGAAATGTTTCAAGGAACTACAGACCACTTATTTTGTTTAACAAGAGCCCTTTTGTTTAACAAGCAACCTTGAACCTGACCTATTATTTCCTTGATGCAAATGACGTGATTGAACGACATGGCTACGTTTGGTAGACACTGAGCTTCTTCTTCTTTTTTTTTTTTCTTTGAGTTTCTATTTATTTGATCCTTCTCCCTTCCTTACACTATTCTTCTTTTTTTTTTTTAAATTTTTATTTTGCAATACAATTCAGTTCTACATATCAGCCACGGATTCCCTTGTCCCCCCCTCCCGCCCCCCTCAGCTTCCCCCCAGCCCGCCCCCCATTCCAATCTCCTCCAGGACAAAGCCTTCCCCACAGACTGAGATCAACCTGGTGGACTCAGTCCAGGTAGGTCCAGTCCCCTCCTCCCAGGCCGAGCCAAGCGGCCCTGCATAGGCCCCAGGTTTCAAACAGCGGACTCATGCAATAAGCACAGGACCCGGTCCCACTGCCTGGATGCCTCCCAAACAGATCAGGCCAATCAACTGTCTCACCCACTCAGAGGGCCTGATCCAGTTGGTGACCCCTCAGCCATTGGTTCATATTTCATGTGTTCCCGTTCGTTTGGCTATTTGTCTCTGTGCTTTATCCAACCTTGGTCTCAACAATTCTTGCTCATATAAACCCTCCTCATTCTCGCTAATTGGATTCCCAGAGATCCACCCGGGGCCTAGTCATGGATCTCTGCATCCAGATCCCTCAGTAGTTGGATGAGGTTTCTAGCATGACAATTAGGGTGTTTGGCCATCCCATCACCAGAGTAGGTCAGTTCGGGCTGTCTCTCGACCATTGCCAGCAGTCTGTTGTAGGGTTATCTTTGTGGATTTCTGTGGGCCTCTCTAGCACTTTACTTCTTCCTATTCTCATGTGGTCTTCATTTACCATGGTCTCCTATTCCTTGTTCTCTCTCTCTCTGTTGTTGATCCAGCTGGGATCTCCTGCTCCCCCAAACTCTCTTTCCCTCGACCCTCGCCCTTCACTACCCCCACTCACGTCCAGGCTATTCATGTACATCTCATTCCATTTCTCTGTCATTGGGCGATCCCTGTGTCTTTCTTGGGGTCCTGTTTTCCAGGTAGCTTCCCTGGTGATGTGAGTAGCAGTCCAGTCATCCTTGTTCCACATCTAGTATCCTGCTATGAGTGAGTACATACCATGTTTGTCTTAAAGTGCTCGCCTTATATTTAAGGCAACTTTTATAGCGCTGCTCGCCCATCAGTTTGCGTCGAGAGCATTTTCTTACAGAAGATTCTATGTAAACTGGTGACCTAAAATATTCCCACTGAACAGTCCTGTGGTAATACTGGCAAATTTCATTTTCTAGACAATGAACATGTTAAATTATCAAATTGAAAAACCTGAAGTAAACAGAAGAAGCATGTGTTGCCTAGATGTAATGGGCAATTTTTAGGTAATAAAAATATTTTGATTTTATATCTGGTCAATCTACAGCAAATTCTCTTTCTTGGATTTGTTCACGAAATTTCACAGAATGTTCTTCAGATACCTTTCATTTTGCTTTCAATATATAGCAGTATTTCCCTTGGTATTTAGTCAATTCACTAATCCAGCTACTGTTTTTTTATTAATTAATTAATTAATTTTACATCCTGGCCACAGTTTTCCCTCCCTCCTCTCCTCCTAGTCTGGGTAGGGTTTGCAGAAGGAGGCAGAGGCAGGAGGATCACCAGCTACTGTTTCTTAAGCGCCCCTTCAGGTAAGCAAGTCTCTGACTTCTCTGAGAGGCTGTATCCTGCTTCTGACTTGCCCATCCATGGCGGCCTGGACTTTGCCATCTTCAGTGCAGCCTGAGGCTGAGGTTTCTCTGATTTCTTAAGACCCAACTGTTTACTTTGGAGACGCGGCCCTTGATGGCCTAGCTGCTAGCTATCTTTTCGGCATCAGTCAGAACTACATCCTCTCCCTCTCCCTTCTCTCGCCCTCTCTCCTTCAATTACCACAATTTTCTTGCAAATCCTCATATTTACCAAGAGCTGTCCGGCTCTCATGTCTTTGAAAATGTTATCTGCTTTGCCTGAAACACTTCACACCCCTCTCGCTTCCATACCTAATCAGCGAACGTCTAATCATCTTCCAAGCACTACTTCATTAGCAAACTCTCAAGTGACCTTTCTAAGTGGGTCACTTATCTCTAATATATGCTTTCAGCACACTCCCTCCTCTCTGCCATGATAATAACTTTTGCCATGTTAAATTTACTTCTGTAATAAGTTAATGAATATCTATCTTCCCGATTGAACTAAAACTCTGGTTATCCAGGGTTGCCATTTTATCTGAATGACAAAGCAAAGGGATAGGTTCTCCAGGAGTGCGGATTGTATGAAACAAACAAATAACATACTGTTTGATATCATGATACAAAATATCAGGCTACACACAGTGAAAATCTGTCTCACATGACCAGTATGGTTTGGACATAATGCTTCCTCTCTGAAGTCATGTGTGGAAAGTTTTGATTTGTCCTAATGCAGTGCTCAGAAGTGGGGCGTTGGGAAAGTGATCGGATCATGAAGGTTCTGACCTATTCAGTAGATTAACCTATTGACAGACTCAGATTTCAATAACGTTACTAAGAGGTAATAATTGACAGGTGGGACCTATTGACATACATAGGCCACTGGATAAGTTCTGAAGGCTGTTGTCTGTTAAGTGTCCTCTTCTCTCTCCACTCCCTGGCCATCATGAGTTGAGTAGCTTTGTCCTACCATATGCTGCCTCCTTTCATGCTCTGCTTCGCTGTAATCTAAAGGCAAAGGAGTCAGTCTGCTATTTGCTGGTACTAGGAACTGAAATTAGCAGTTCCTTCTCTAAACTGTTTCCCTAAGGGATTCTACCATAGCAAGAAGATGGGACTGATACAGTGGCTTTTCGAAGCTCCTTGGATAGTCTCCATGTTGATAGTTCTTCTATCTTTCCCAGATTAAATTCAAAAGTTACAATTTTGTGGTGCATTTTTATTATGTAAGCTCCTCGCTAACTTATCCTAAGCAGACATCAATGGGAGGATTGGAAGCCAGTTTTGAAGCTCTTGAGGCCTCAGCATATTTTAGCAAACGCAGTCAGTATTTCAGGGCATCTGTATTGAGTACTTGGGCAGCAGGTCCTGTTTGTTTTTTTTCCCTCTTTACTTAAACAATAGGCACAGGCAACAGTGGGATTTATACAAGACTGGAGTCAGGAATGTTTGGGCATTCCTCCTTTCTGTACAACTTCTGACTGCTGTATTTTCCTTTTTTAAAATTTTTTTATTTTATAGTTTAATTTAATTTTACATATCAGCCACGGGTTCCCCTGTCCTCCCTCCTCCCGCCCCCCACCTTCCCCCAGCCCACCCTCCATTCCCATCTCCTCCAGGGCAAGGACTCCCCTGGGGATTTAGCTCAACCTGGTAGATTCGGTCAAGGCAGGTTCAGTCCCCTCCTCCCAGGCTGAGCAAAGTGTCCCTGCATAGGCCCCAGGTTCCAAACAGCTCATGCACTAAGGACAGGTCCCGGTACTACTGCCTGGGTGCCTTTCAAACAGTTGAAAATGATTGGTTGGTGATCCTTGAGAATGATTGGTTGGTGATCCTTGAGACTATAACCCATTCTCCCTCAGCTTCAGCTACCTACAACAGATCTTTTTGTCTCCAAAGCAATTTTCTTCCTTCCAATATTTATTTTTGAGTACACATGTGTATGTGTGTGCATCTGTATGTATGTGTGCATATGTGTGCCTGAGAATGTATGTGTGCATATGTGTCCAGGAGAATGTGTTGGAGAACCTAGATCTGGAGTCACAGGTGACTTGTTAGTTGGCTGCCTCACATGGATTTTGGAAACAAAACTCAGGATCTTTGCAAGAGTAGTAAGGGCTTTTAACTGTTAAGCCATCTCTAGCCCATGGTTCTCTTTAATAAACATTTATTTTGTTTTTAATTGTGTGTGTATATGTGTATGTCTGTGTGAGTGTGTGTGTGTGTGTGTGTGTGTGTGTGTGTGTGTGTGCCTGCAGAGGCCAGAAGAAGGTGTTGGATACCCTGAAGCTAGAGTTTCAGGTCGTTTTTGAGGTACCAGACTTATGTGCAGGGAACTGAATTCCAGGTTTTCTGCAAGAATAGTATGTGTCCTTAACCACAGAGCTACCTCCCAGTCCCCAAGTTGATACTCCTGGAGAAGATAATTATAGTTTTTGCACAACAAACAAAATTTTTCTACATAAATAGTTAATAGTCATTTTGGTGGTTTGAATGATAATGTCCTCCATAGGCTTGGTTGGTCCCCAGTTGGTGGAAATGTTTGGGAAGGATTAGGAGGTGTGGCCTTGTTGTAGGATCTGTGTCACTAGGGATGGGCTTTTAGGTTTCAAAAGTTCAGGCCATTCTCAGCTAGCTCTCTCTGTGCCTTATGCTTGCGGATCAGGATATAAACTTGCAGCTACTACTCCAGCATCATGTCTACCTGTCTGCCTCCGTGCTTCCCACCGTAATGGTCATGAACTCACCCTCTCAAACCATAAACCCCAATAAACTGTCTCTTCTGTAAATTGTCTTGGTCATAGTATCTTAGCACAGCAGTATAAAAGTAACTAAGATAGTCATCTCATTCTTTATAAATACAAACAACCCAAAAGAATATTAAATAGGTAATCCATAGACGTATATTGCTCAATGAACCCATAAATATATTCGGTCTTACAACTCATTATGGAAATACAAATTAAGGAACAAAATTTTTTTAATAAGACTGATTAATATGTAAATTATTGAAATAACTCATACAAGCAGGGAGACAGAGAAATGGGTGTTTTCATCAGTTATTGAGAGGGAAAAAACAAGGATGAATAATGAAGTTCAGGTTCAGATGAACTTAGCCTAATATGAGTTTACTATTTACCATTTAATCAACATACCAGAGTCACAATCTGTATACTCTCATTATGGTATAAATACCACAAAATGTCCACTGTCATCAACCATACTCAATATTGTTACAGATAATGTGAGAAAATTAGAAAAGGCAATAAAAGTTATTACTACTAGATACAAAGATTTTTGATATATTTCATTCTCATATGAAAACTTTGTACTCCTAGAAGTCAGGGAAAATCCATTTATTCTAATTAGTAAGGGTTTAATAAGGTAGGCAAGTAGTTGTTGTGGAATATTTAACTATGTAAAGATGTGTTATATTTGTTTATGCTGCATTTGTTTAATTATGAAAAATGTGTTGCTGTTTCACCTTGCCTGCCTAAGGCACCTGATTAGTCTAATGAAGAGCTGAATGGTCAATACCTACTCAGAGAAAGCATAGATGGGGCTGGTGGGCAGAGGAGAGTAAGTAGGAGGAGGAATCTAGGCTCAAGAAAGAGAAAAAGAAGAGGAGAAGAACAAAGAGAATGAGAGAAAAAGAGAGGGAGATGGCTTCCAGCCAGCAGACACAGAGTAGGGCATACAGAAAGTAAGGGAAAAAGCCCCAAGGTGAAGCATAGATAAAGAGAAACAGAATAAAACAAGAGCTAAGCTAAAGCTAAGCCTGAACATTCAGAATGAATATTAAGTCTCTGTGTCTTGATTTGGGAGCTGGTTAGTGACCCAAAAGAAAAAGCCTGGTACATGCCATTAAGGTAAATGCATAATAAACAAACAAACAAAAATCAACATTTCTTACATTGTAGAAATAATTGGAAATATAATGCAAAACAATACTATATCCAAAAGTATCAGAATCTACCTTCCATAAAAGAGTATAAGAAAGTACATATGGACATACTGCTATTCCCATAGATCAATGCCTTACTCAATCCTCATGAGAGAAATTTCTCCTTTAAGCAGATAGGAGTTAACACAGAGACCCACAAGTAGACAATATGCAGAGAGTGAGAGATTTTGGAACACAGAGTCCTAAATAGGATGTCTTCTCAAGGCTAAAGGGTCTGCACAGAAGAGGAGGAAGAAAGATTTTAAGAGCCAATGAAATTGTCTTCCAGACACAACAGACGTGATGAACATAGGAATTTAAACACACTGTGACAGCAACATGCACAAGATCTGCACAGATTCAAGCCAGATGAGGTCTCAGCACTGAGAAAGGGGAAGTCGACAGGGGTCCTACCCCTAACTAAGAGGCTATCTGCAATTGATACCTCCTATCAAAGGGAAAAATCAGTTTTCCCCAACAGAGTCTTACTGGGTATATCAACCACATTCCAGGGCAGGTCCCATGCCTGGAGAGTTTGGCTAACAGGAAACGATATCCACAATTCTCCCCCCTTCCTTCCCTCCCTCTGTCCCTCCTTCGTCCCTCCTTCCCTCCCTCCCTTCCTTTCTTCTTGTGGACTTTTTGTTTTGCCTGTTTGTTTTGATTTGTGTTTTGTGCGGTTATTTGTGAGAGAGAGAGGTGGGGAGGATCTGGGAGTTGAGAGGGGCAATAAAACAAAACCAAAGATGTAAAACAAAGTGTGGTGCAGTGTTTTCTTTTAAAGAGTAGATTGAGCCAGGTGTGGTGGCACACACCTTTAATCCCAGCATTTAGGAGGCAGAGGCAGGTGAGTTCGAGGCCAGCCTGATCCACAAAAAGAGTTCCAGGACAGCAGAACTACACAGAGAAACCCTGTCTGGGGCAGGAGTGGAATGAATGAATGTACAGAATACAGATGGAATTCCCTCAGGGCACAGTGTCAAGTATTTATTGTACACACATTACAAGCAACTCAGCCGTGCTTCTTCTTTTAGTCACTACTGTCTCTGTCATAGGCTTTGACAAGCTTCATCCGCATGCAAATTGTTCACCCCTCTCTTAAGCCCACACTGGATACATCTCTAAACTTCCAGCCACAAGGCATGTGCTTCTAGACACATTTTATATGGTCTCCCTCCAGAATCTCACAGGGAGCCAAGAGGCAAGCCAGAAACCTACTCTTGTGTTTTTGAACATTTTGAATTATTACTATATTTAAAACAATCATTCATATTTGTAATTTTTAAAACATAGAGGATCTATAGCATCACATACATTATAGATTCGATATAGGGGTGTGAATAAATAAAACGTCTAGCCAGGTAGATGGAAATATGAAACGAGAGACTGTGGAGCTGTTTGGAAAGGAGACCACAGGAGTTTGAGACTGGCAAGGGTCAGTGGGGGTGTTCCATCTAGACACACTGACTCTGGACCATCTCCATGCAGACAGTACTGAAGCAGTCTGCAGGTCATCACTCATCTCGCCAGCCTTACCCAGGAGAACCTAGCACTTCACCCACAAAGAGGCCACTCATTCA